>NC_018216.1:2103228-2804304 GCF_000219625.1 Zymoseptoria tritici IPO323 | reverse complement strand
GGAGTTCCAACAGTGGCCACTGTCTTTCTCTTTCCACTCGGCATTGTCGTTTTCACCCTGTTCGGCGGCATCAAAGCGACGTTCATCACGGACTACTGGAACGCTTTAGTGATCATCATCATCATCGTGTTCATCTTCGCCTTCGTTGTCTACACGACGAACACGATTCTCGGCTCTCCTCGCCGCGTATGGGAGATCTTGACGGAGATCGCTGCCGAGCGACCTCTTAAAGGCAATGCTGGCGGTAGCTATCTGACCATGAAATCACACGGCGGCGCTGAGTTCTTCGTCATCAACATCGTGGGCAACTTTGCTACTGTCTTCCTCGACAATGGCTACTGGAACAAGACCATCTCTGCGTCGCCGGTCGATGCTTTACCTGGATATATTATGGGTGCACTGAGTTGGTTTGCGATTCCCTGGCTTACTGCTACAACGATGGGACTGGCTGGACTGTGTCTTGAGCGGTACGATGTCTGGCCAACGTGGCCGGAACGGATGTCCGACGCGGATGTTACTGCTGGGCTTGTGCTACCCAACACTGCTGTCGTCGTGCTTGGTCGAGGAGGAGCTGTTGCGACATTGCTGCTTGCTGTGAGCATTCTCGACTACCGTGACGTTCCCTGCTAACACTCCGTAGTTCATGGCCATCATGAGCACATATTCGTCTGAGCTCATTTCCGTCTCCTCGATTGCGACCTACGACATATACAAGATGTACTTCTGGTCGAACGCGCCCGGCAAAGCTTTGATGCGGATGAACTACATCGTCATGTCGATCTTCGCATTGTTCATGGCTGGATTTGCAAGTCCCGATAACGCTCGCCATCTTGATCACAGCCACTGACATTGCGCACCAGGCAACAATGCTCTACTACATCGGCGTCTCGATGGGCTATCTCTACCTTCTCATGGGCGTCATGCTGTCCTCATGTGTCATTCCCGCGACCCTCACTCTCGTCTGGGCGGATCAATCCTGGGCCGCCGCAACTTTCTCGCCGCCACTGGGGTTCATCTGCTCTGTCACATCCTGGCTAGTGACTACACAAGTCACCTACGGCGAGCTGACCGTGGAAACGACAGGTCTGAACACACCGATGCTGGTCGGAAACGTCGTTGCTCTCCTCTCGCCGCTGATTTTCATCCCCATCCTGACTTACGTTCCGCCGTTCAAGCCGCAGAGATACGACTGGCAGTCCATGCTCGACATTCGTGTCACGACAGACGACGATCCCATCGTCGCAGCAGATGTCGACACGGAGAAGTTCGTCGGCGAATCTGCGCCGCCTGCTCCCACGCCTGGCCAAGGTCTACAGGAAAAAGCCAAGCTGGACAAGATGGCCAAGCTCGCCCGCTGGCTATGCATCTGCCTGGCACTCTGTCTCCTGATTGTATGGCCCATGCCGCTCTTCGGAAGCGGCTACATCTTCTCTGTGAAGTTCTTCACAGGCTGGGTCGTGGTTGGGATCATCTGGCTGTTCGTCTCGTGCACGATGGTCGTGTTCTTGCCCCTGTTGGAGTCGAGGAAGACGATTGTCAGGACGTCGAGGGCTATTCTGAAAGACTTGATGGGAATAGGTCAAGCGAGGGCAGGCGTTGTTGAGGGAGAGGTTGCCCCTGGATCAGGCATGATGACACCGGTGGAGGGATTAGAGAAGGTTGGTGGTAAGGATGTCAGGTAAGTAAAAGTGTAATGTAGAAATCGTGTCAGTGTGCCCAGTCAAGCGTATGATCTTAATATGTGCTATTTGTATGCTTGTCTTTGCGGCTAATTACGTGTGATAGCCAAGAGCGCTGCCAATCTCTGTATTCATGCAGCTCCGCCTTCAGCTGCGTCGTGGAGTTCTCTCTCAGTCTCCGCCACGATGGGCCCGTCATCGTCATAAGGAAAGCCATACTGATCACGCAGGCTGCGATCCGTAGCCCTCTCTATATTCAGCAAATCGCGATCGTGTTTCTTCATCAATTCGTTTCGAATATGCTCGTCAATCACAGTCGCATGCTCGAGTCCGTCTAGCAGTCGATCCTTCGTCCGTGGCTTGAGGTAATGGAAGGGAATCTCGGTCTCTTGCAGAATCTTCCAAGCAATCGCCAGATCGCCGGACATGGTGGCTTGCTCGACGAACCAATGATCACCTCGATGTCGGGTTGTTACTTTGTGGCTGCCGGTAGGCACTTGCAGCATTCTGGGTTTCCTCCGCGCAGGCGTGTCTTTCCACAAAACCCATTCGTTCCACACGCCTTGTGAGTCCCTACAGCGAGCCAATACCGCCACCCATCCGTGGAGGTATTGCCAGTCATCGCGAATTAGGATCGTGCCGAGATGGTATTGCTTCTCGATCGGCAAGTGTTTGCAGTCATCGAATCCGGTGAGGACTTGGAAGAGCTCGCTCCTTCGCCATCGTCCGTTTCTGATCTCACCCAACCCACGATGGCCGATGCTGCATTTTGCAATGATACTGCGGAACATGTTGCTGCTCATCGTCAAGCCTTCTTCCCGCACCATTTTCAAATGCCGTTTCATGCCACGAAGACTTCTTGCTCGAGCCGCGAATTTCAAAGCCCTATACAGAAGCGTGAAAGGGTCAGTCATAGCCCAAACTGGAAAGGGAGTAGCACAGACTCAGACCTGCTCGCATGGCACAAGAGACTCTCTTGGACCGCTGCAAGCCCTCTGCCCTTGAATGTGCTTACATGAATGTCAACATCGGGTTCACCTGTAGACCCTTGATCCGAAACCGCGAGATGATTGCGTTAAGTGTATTCAGCACCTCCGGGTCGGAAGCGTGCTGTCGACAGCGATACAGCGCCCGTATAAGCGGCTCCTCCAGCACCGCTAGGTTCTCCGCCGTGTATTGATATCTCATAGCCACCGCCACTACCTTGAATATCTCACGAGGCGTATCGCACCTTAATAGCTGGACTCGCAATGCATGCCGCATGGCTTTTGGCCCACTTGCTTCATGGACCATCTGCCGGAAGACGTCGTGAGGTACGATTGCGGCTGTTGCTTCCGGGAGGAGCGGACCTTTATGCACGCCTTCCTGTTTTCCAGACGGATGCTCGGGCCAGGGGTTGGAGAGCCTGCGTAATGTTTCGAGGCGTGGATCACGCTGCCTATACAACGCCTCGAAGCTGAGGCCATTCGCATCGTCCGGCTCGCGTTCGATCCTCGACGCTGTTATCTTGACTGACTTTGTTGTCTGCTTGGTCGTCTCATCCTCTTCTCCAACAGGCTGTGGTCGACGAAGAACCAATTCATCGTCAGGAGAGCGTATCTCAACCGCAGTAACGGTCTGCAATCGGCGATTCGAAGATGTGATTGAAGGCACCGGAAGACGGCGAGATAGTAACAGCTGGCGGAACTGGCAGGAGTTGCAGACTGAGGATGAGCGTCGAGCCGCCATTACTCTCTGCTTGTATCGTACGCACCGGATCGTTCGCTGCTTTGTAGGTGGTGTATTGATCGAACTATGATGTGCTATCACGTTCATCAATGCGGCTTTGAGCGACGCCTCTGCCGCCGCTTTGCCGCCGCCAGCGGACCCCTCTCCGGTACGATGCGTCACTTTTCGAGATTTTGTTCCTGAAGATCTACAACTGATACTCGACAGTCGTGGCAATAACTTTTCGTTCAACACATCCGGACAAGCAATCGCACAACGATCGCCATGTCACATAACACAGATCCGAGCCCTGCGCAGGGACTTGCACCTCCTCACCAGTATGTCGAAAACGAAGGCTACGTCGACTTGGGCAGCAGCAAGCCAGCAATGCCCGGAAGTGCCAACGATGATGTCGAGCAGAACGAGGACGACGACGACTACGACGACATTTTTGCCGATTCCGACAATGATCTGTCCGATCACGACATCTCCGCCGCCAACCCTGCCGACTACACCAAAGCATACAATCGACAGCGGAAGCTGAACGACAATTCTGTGCCCGAATCACAAAAGCCGAAGGCGAATCCTCAACTCAACACCAAAGCAGCCGTGGATGATCACATCAAGTCTCTTTCACGGCATACCGCAAAGCTAAAGCTCAATGATATGGAAGCTGGGGTGACGAAAAGTCATGGAGGTGCAGAGAAGAGTGATCGGGCCACAACGGAGCAAGTACTCGATCCACGGACACGAATGATGATGCTGCAAATGTTGAACCGGAACATAGTCTCCGAGATCAACGGTGTTATCTCGACGGGTAAAGAGGCCAATGTATACCACGCAGTCACAATACCCCAAGAGGAAGAAGGTGGTGGCGAGGTCAAAGAGCTGAACCGAGCGATCAAGGTCTACAAGACGAGTATTCTCGTATTCAAAGATCGTGACAAGTACGTTACAGGTGAGCATCGCTTCCGCCATGGTTACAACAAGGGATCAAATCGAGCCATGGTCAAGGTGTGGGCGGAGAAGGAGTTCAGAAATCTGCGGAGAATACACGCCGCTGGTATACCCTGTCCGGAGCCAGTGTATTTGAAGGCACACGTTCTTGTGATGGGCTTCCTAGGAAACTCTCGCGGCTGGCCAGCGCCTCGACTACGAGATGTCGAGTTTGACTCCTTGACCGGTACAGAAGTCGCTGCGAAGTGGAGCTCAATATATATTGAACTGCTGGGCCACATGAGGAGGATGTATCAAGTTTGTCGATTGGTGCATGCCGATCTCTCTGAGTACAATCTGCTCTACCACAAACATCGCCTGATCGTGATCGATGTCAGCCAAAGTGTTGAGCCAGATCATCCGCGCAGTCTGGAATTCCTAAGAATGGACATTAAGAACATCTCCGACTTTTTCCGACGAAAGGGTGCCGACATACTTTCAGAACGAGCTGTGTTCGGATTCATTACGAACAACTCTGGCCCCGTTGAAGAAGAAGGCATGAAGAAGACGATCAATGAACTGTTCGCGAAGTCGGAGAACGAGGAGGAGACCACAGAAGTCGACAACGAAGTGTTTCGCCAGCAATACATACCACAAAACCTTGAACAGGTCTACGACATCGAGCGTGACGGAGAAAGGATGCAGCAAGGCGACTCGCTGGTCTACCAAGGCCTCCTGGCCGAGCAGAAGCCTTCTGACGCGCAGGAGAAAGATGAGGCAGATGTTGCGAAGGATCACTCCGCTGAGGATTCAGTCGACGATGTTTCCGACTCCGACAGTGAAGACGGCTCGTACGAAGAGCGAGAGAGTGGCCCACCTCGCGGCAAGCGATTCGAGGACAAGGACGCGAAGAAGGAGCACAAGAAGGCCGTAAAGGAGGAGAAACGAGAGAAGCGCAAGGAGAAAATCCCCAAGCACCTGAAAAAGAAGATGGTCAGCTCAAGTAGTCGCGGCAAGAAGTAGAGGTAGTTCGACGCTCGGAAGAGCGTATCCGCGACCGAAGCCCCGCGTTCATACGGGCTCGTCCTCTGTCTATAGCATGTGAACGCATCGGAGTAGCCGTCGCTCCGCAAGGAACGGAGTTTCACCGGCTTCCGCTGGTCTGATCTCTTCTTAGACACGCCTTTTATGTAAGGCCAGGATGGGGCGATGACCACTCGATGCGTCCACATGCTGTTCCATTGGAGCAGATCCGCGCTTGGCCACTTGAGCGGGCTCGGTGAACTGAACTACGACCCAAGGGGTTGCGTTTCGAACTGCGAGTATCGCAATGAACCGCTTGTCGGCCCATACACTGAAGCGTGGCGCAGGTAGGCCGCAGCAGCATGGTAGGCCTGTCAACGCGTAATGGCAGACATGGATGGCCCGGATGTTTTCGGCCTGACGAAGTCTCCATAATAAGTATGCTCCTTTGGAATCATCATTCCTATTTCCATAGGCACTTTCAGCGGCACAAAATGGCCAGTCTTACCATACCTTTCCTCACTTCCGTGCTGTTGATCGGTGGTGTTCAGGCCCTGGAGCTCGTACGGTCTGTCGACAACACCACAGCAACTTGCGCTACAGCGGTAGGATGATGCGCCAACCACCGCCATTATCAGCACGCTGACAAGAGTATAGTGCTCTACATTGCGTACGGCGTTGCCAGGAAAAGTCTTTGGAGCGTCTGATACGGCTGGTTATCAAGAGTCAAAGTCTGAATACTTCTCGGACTGGAACGGAGACATCAACCCAGCATGCTTCGTGGTACCGACCGAAGCTGAGGATGTGGCGCTCATCGTCAAGACTGCAAAGGACACGCACTGTCCCTTCGCGGCCAAGTCGGGTGGTCACACGTACTTCGAATCGGCAAGCAACATCGAGAATGGCATCACCATTGACTTCCGCGGCCTCAATCAGGTGACACCCAATGGCGACGGCACCGTCAGCCTCGGTCCAGGTGGAAGATGGGGCGACGTCTACGATACTCTGGATCCGTTGAACATCACTGTCCTTGGTGGGCGTCTGCGACATATCGGCGTTGGGGGCCTGCTGTTGGGCGGAGGCACCAGCTTTCTGACTCCTGAGCATGGCTTTGCGTGCGAGTAAGTGGATCAAGATAAGGCTTGCGGCGTCCGAGGTTGCCCGAATATCGCTGACCTTTATATCCTTTGTCTACAGCAACATCTGCAGATATCAGGTCGTCAATGCTGATGGAGAGATCATCTGGGCAAGCCAGGAGACAAATTCTGATCTCTTCTGGGCGCTGAGAGGTGGTGCGAATAACTTTGGCTTGGTCGTCCGCTTCGACGTCGACGCCGTTCCCGGCAGCAATTTCTGGGGAGGCACTATAGACTACGACATCTCGCAGCTGCAGTCGGTGGCTTCTGCATTTGGTGCGCTCGCCGATCCAAAGACAAAGGACGACAAGGCGACAACATGGATTGTTGTCGTGCGCCAGCCGGCCGCCAACTCTTGGACTATCAGTGAGTAGCACTTCTCGACTTACCAACCCATGATCAAGAGATGCTGATACAACTCCTAGATACCGTACCTGTATACTCAGAACCAGTGATAGAAACGCCAAAAATCTTCGAGCCCTTCGTCAAGATTCCGTCTACCAAGAAGAACCTCCGCATTGCTAGACACGGTGTTTTTGCCAACGAGTCGATGGACGCACCGAACGGCTTCCGTTGTGATGGCTTTGTCATCACCATGAAGTTCAACACAGACATCATCGAATATGCAATCAACAAGGCCAAGTCAGAGCCATTCAGCAACAACACCCAGCTACTGGCCTTTACCCTTGGCTTTCAGCAATTTGGTCAGACTACCCTCACGCACACTAATGTCCGCGGGGGCAATCCGCTGGGTCTGGGCGACAGTGGACCTTTAATCATGATTCAAGTTCAGTTCCTCTGGCTGAAGAATGAATCGAGTCCCCTTGATCAAGAGTTCCAAAGCGCGGGCCAGCAATTCATCGCGGACCTCGGGGCCTGGGCCAAAGAGCAAGGGCACGAGAATTCGTACCTCTGTGAGTATTTTCCAAGGGTGTATGGCCTGCGTTTCTCCAGGTCTTCAACCCGCATCAAGGCTGTTCGTTTGAGATTTAGCTAACGCTCGCCGAACAATCGCAGATTTGAACTACGCCGACAAAAGTCAGGATGTCTTTGGATCGTATGGTCAGGCCAACAAGGAGAGGTTGCAGCGCATCGCGAAACAGTATGATCCGGAGGGTGTCTTTCAGAAATTGATGCCGGGAGGGTTGAAGTTGTTCTGAAGGGTTGAGGATCATTCGGAAGATGAATTGGATGATAGATCTTTGGCTAGCGATTCTGTCGAGTCCTGTGTCCTTCTTCAATTGTAGGTTCAACGAGAAATCTAGAGCGGTGTCATTACCCACCTCCGTGGTCTTGCTCAAAGCGCGATACATGGCCTGCACCTCAATGGCTCTTGGAGCGTGCAGCTTGGAGAACTCAGGTCGATCTGAATGAGCCGAGATATCGCCGACCTGGACCTCAAAAGACCATTCACTCACCTCTGTGTGACGTCATTTGGTGACACCGGGCGCGGCAGGAGCGACCTCATCATCATTGGTCCCACGCATTACCAATGCAATGGCTAAGAAACAGCTCATGAAGCTGTCATCCCCCACGTAAGCATCTTGCAGGCAAGCTCTAAGCATTATATACATTGGTCAAGCTGTTCCTCCTCTTTCCCACCTCATCCATGTTCCGTTCTCCGCTACAACGAGCACAGCAAACCGCCAGTTTCCTTCTCAAAACCACTCAATCGAGCAATCGAAGCGCATACAGGAGCTTTTCCAGCACCACTTCCCAACAGCAAGAAGACATGTCTGACCGACCGAACGGCCTCATTGCCAAGCAAGGCTTGGAGCTGCTGACATTTGGCACTCCCAATGGTGAGTCTTCCGATTCCTACACTCGCTCGAGATGTCCGTTATGCTAACATACGCTCTCGAACAGGCCACAAAGCGAGCATCATCCTTGAGGAGATCAAAGAGGCTTATGGCAAGCCCGACTACGTCTATCAATCCATCAACATCAGCCAGAACATCCAGAAGGAGAAATGGTTCACAGACGTCGGTCCCAATGGACGTATCCCAGTCCTCGTAGATCATGATGCAGGCGGTCTGGGGATTCAGGAGGGGCAAGCCATTCTGTCCTATGTGACCCGTCATTTCGATCCCGAGAACAAGTTCTCATTCAAGAGCGATCCCGAGCTGTCGCTTTGCGAGCAGTGGGTTGCGTGGCAACACGGAGGATTGGGTCCGATGCAGGGACAGGCCAACCAGTAAGCACAAAAGGAAAGACATTTCGCACTGGCGAAGTATGCTAATCTCGCTATCCAGCTTCTACCGCCTCGCAAAGGAACGCATTCCCTACCCAACCCAACGCTACGTCGGTGAAACCGAGCGCCTCTACGGCATCCTCGACGCCCAGCTCGCCTCGAAGGAGTACCTCGTCGGAGGAAAGTACTCCATAGCCGACATTGCCAACTTCAGCTGGGTGAACGTAGCCTACTTCGCGGGCGTGGACCTCGATCAGTTCCCCAACTTGAAGAAGTGGTGGGAGAGGATCAATGCTAGGCCTGCGGTGAAGAAGGGTGTTGCGATTCCGAACGAGTCGACGATCACGAACGAGGCGTATCAGAGGAGACTGAAGGAGGAGGATGGATTCAAGGAGAAGGAGGATGAGTTGAAGGAGCTGGGCAAGAAAGCGAAGGAGCAGTATGATTACAAGTACTCTTCTCCTTAGAGGGAGGATGAATGTCAGAACATTAACAACGAACGATTGGATGAAATCTCGTGACTCTGTCGTGTTAGGCTCCTTGCGGATGCTGTAAGGTCTCGACCTCCGCTGTCGGCTGTGTATAGCTGTGATGCGTCCACGCTCTTGCGTGTCCTGTGTCCGCGTCAAAGTCCACATGATGACCTTCATAACTTAGCCGCACCTGTCTCCTCCTTCCTCCTCTTCCCCGGCGGCCCGCCAATATTTCTCTTCCAAATCTCGTTGATCCCAACCCTCTGCTCCCTCGTCAACCTCCCTCTAATCTCCCACCTCTCCTTCTCCACCCGCGCCCACCTATCCAACTCATCGCTCACGAACCTCGCACAAGCCTCGCCACTCTCGTCTGGCTTCTCCAACGGCACCAAATGCCCACATTGGATCACGGCTTCCTTCACCCTGCCCACCTTCGCTCCACCACTGCCTCCTGGTCCCGTCCCCGTTATGTCCAGCTTCTCCTTTCGTAAGTCCGCAGATGAGACTCCTGACGTGGCGCCAAAGACAAAGAGTGTACTTGGCCTGATTTCCGGCAGTCGACGATGAAGCATAATTTTCTCTGAGCGATTGAACGCCGCGTTAGGAGCTAGAGCGAGATCTTCAGCGGAGAAATCGCGGTGTCGTTCGGATTCGGGCACCATGAGTCGTTCGTCGTGGTACATGGGTTGGATGTAGTTGTAGACTTCTTGGGCTTTGGTCGTTTGTAACGTCACTGGTACGTCTCCGTTTTTGCTGTCGGCGGGTAGGTTGGGGTATTGTTCGGTTGGCAGCTCCCGGAGACCGTGTTGGATGAAGGCTTCTAGTACACGTGGATCCCAGAGCTTCAGTGCTGGACTTGAGCGGAGCTTTTCTGCTGCTACGTGACGAGACGGCCAGAGGTCTCTCCGGTACGTCGAAGCGGCAGCCCAGTTCGAGCCACCGCCGCCTCGTTGAATGACTGGATCCATGAGAACGACAGCGTCCATGAGACGAGGATGGAGGAGCGCCAGATGTGCTCTGTAGACTGCAATCAGCCAGGATCCAACGCATTCCAAATCACATCATCATGGACCTACAAATGAGACGCTCCCATACTATGTCCAATCCCAACAATCGGATGCGGAATCTCGTCCTGGAACTGATTGATCAAAAACATCAAATCTCTCGCATGATCAAACCAGCTAGCTTCGCCACCGCATCAGCAATGGCCCTACCAGTTCCCAACACTCACTACCTCGCATGCCTCCAAATCACGAACAGAAAGAAACTCACGATCCGGTCCCAAAATCCTCTCATTCAACACTCCACTCTCTCCCTGATTCACCGGATCTGCCACCCAAATCGCTCGAACGCTCTTCCCCTTCCCTTCCAACCCTTTCATCACTGCCTCCCACAACGGCTCGTACATCTCCTTGGGGAACGCATCCGCAATGGCACCAATGATGGTCACATCTCCCGGTCTTGGATGAGAGTTAGACTTGGGGATGTATTGTCTCACGTGGACTCGAAGGGCGTTCTCCTGTCCGAGTTCAGTGGCCGCGATGCGTTCGCGGGTGTGTTGGGCGCGGAGGATGTGGTCTTTGATGAGGAATGGGGAGGTGAATTGGCTAGACATCAGGCGGGTGAAGAAAGGACGATGTAGAAAATGAAGAGGCGCGGGTCTGGAAGTGAATTGACGGACAATCATAAGCACGGAGCGAGGGACTGTCAGGGAACGATTGTGTATGTGATCGAGTGTAGTGCGGTGCGTCGTCGGACGTGAAGTCTGTCTGTCCCTCGGCAAGGCTGAAGACGGCAGTAGCACACTCGAGCTAGAGATACTTCGAATTTAGTTCATGCATAGGTGAAAGAGCTCCAGTACGCAGCAGGAAAGCACTATACAACGTGATACAACGAGAGTGCAAGACGTTGCTCGATAAAGTTCTGTTATTCCAATTTCAATTCATGACATTCAGCCACCTACTCGCTGTCGAGAGGCGCCATGCTATAATTCCTCCTGCCGAGTCCTTGCAATCCAGTTTGCTTCCAGTAAACATGAGATTCCCTATCATGCGTCTATGCAATCCTCATCAATCCTTCAGAGTATGCAATCCTCTTCATGCTTCAGACAGAGCCGTTCATCGACTCATGACCGGCCGGAGATGGCGTATTGCCCGTCCAATCTCGAGCTCAGCAGATTGTCTACTCGGACTTGAGCTGACCAATGAAGTCCTGAACGTCTTTCTCAAGCTTCTTCTCGAGCTCAGCAATCTTATCAGCGAAGTCGCCGGCCTTCTCCTTGAGGTCCTCCTTGAGGTCAACTGGTGCAGGAGACTCATTCTTGCCCTTGTATCCACCCTTCTCCACGATGGCGGAGAAGTTGCCCTCACCACCACCGTTCCATGCAAGAATGTTCTTGGTGTTGCTTGGGACATCGCTGAGGACACCCTCGGTGGCGAAGGAGATGAGGTGCTTCTTGAGCTTCTTAGGGCTGATTTCGGCCACGGCGTAGGCGGAGTCCTTGGAAGGCTGGAGGGAGAGCAGGTAGGCGAGGAGACCAGCGATGTGAGGCGAAGCCATGGAAGTACCGGAGATTGTGTTGACGGCGTACTTGCTGCCGATCCAGGTGGACTGGATGTTGAGACCGGGAGCGAAGATGTCGTTGCAAGTGCCGAAGTTGGAGAAGTAGGCACGCTCGTCGGCGAGGGTGCTGGCACCAACGGTCACGGCGTTCTCGGCGGCGGCGGGAGAGTAGTTGCAGGAGTCTGAGAGTCGTCAGCATCGAAATCAGTATAGCGCAGCGAATTGTGGGAAACTCACCAGCGTTGTCATTGCCAGCAGCGACGGCAAAGTGGATACCGGCGTCGACCGCAGCGTTGACGGCCTGGTCAAGGAGAGCGGACTTGCCACCACCAAGAGACATGTTGGCAGCAGAGCCCTTGAAGCCCTTTCTCTTGCCCTTCTTCGCAACGGAGACCTGCTCAGAGTGGGAAGTGGCGGCGTACTCGACACCCTTGACGACATCAGACATGGAGCCCGAACCGTTGGAGCGCAGGACCTTGACGGCCTTGACGTGAGCCTTCTTGGCCACACCGTACTTCTTGCCAGCGACTGTGCCGGAGCAGTGAGTGCCGTGTCCGTTGCCATCCTCGTCCTCGTCACCTTGAGGAATGGTCTTGCCCCACTTGGCGCGGCCCTCGAAGTCGACGTGGTCAACGTTGGTGCCAGTGTCGATGACATAGACATCAACTCCCTCACCACCATCGGCGGTGTAGAGGTACTTGTTGAAGGTACCGAATGATAAGCTGTCTCGGTGCGAGATGCGAGCTAGACCCCACGGGGCGTTCTTCTCCGTCTCGTAATCATCGTGGCCGAGGGTGTGGACCTCTTGATCCTTCTCGATAAGCTCGACCTGAGTGCATCAACCTGTCAGTCTGTTTCCCGGATGCGTTGCGATGGATGTGCAGAGTGTTGAGTGTGTGTTGATGGCGCCACCGCAATGGCTGCATGACGTGCTTGATGACTTACATCTGGGTGTCGGCGGATCTGCTCAATGGTATCCTCGTCAAAGTGACCGGAGTATCCCATGAGCGAGCCCGCAATGTTGTATGTGTGCTTCAAGCCGTGGAAGATGTCGTCGACCATGGGTGTCTGCGAACGCTTCTTGAGGTCCATCTTCATCTTCTGAGTTGACAGGTGGAGGTCCTGAACCCAGTCGTGGTGCTGAGCGGCCAGGTTGGTGTTGACATGGCTCTTGAACTTGATCATGTAGCTGTCGGGGATCTCCTTTGCGTTGGAGGCGGAGACGACGGGCGCTGCGTCGTTGTGGATGGATTCGACCATGACAGGCGATGCCGCCGCCAGCAGCGGCAGCGTCAAGCCGAGAAACGACTTCATGATGGCGAGGATTGAAGGTGAAGCTGTAGCGAGTAGAGGACGATGCGATGGCGAGACTGATGGAGAGTTGGAGATGCAGAGGTTGAGTTGATGTAGAGGAGGAGGAGGACGAGGAGGACGAGGATGAGCTCAGGTCGACGGGGAGCTTAGAACTAGCTCGGATTGAGGTGGGAGCGGCGATAAGGTCAGGTCAGGTGTGTCAGGCGACAGCGTCGTCATCCTCTCCAATTGGCTCCGTTTCGAGGCGAGTGGAGACATTTCCTCCGCTTCCAGCTGTGAGCTTCAAAACTGGTGCGCCACGGAAAGCCCGAGCTCCCTCTCCCCAGCCACAGCGATACCTCCGATCCGATACGATACACGAGACGAGTCTACTGCTACCTTACTGCACGCATTTCTGACAGGCATCTGATCGTTCTGTGTGTGGTACCTGAAACAGAGAGCACCGGATCACTCCCTGTCCTGTGGTATGGATGACCGGCAACAACGGACACGGACACGTCCCTGCCAACAAACCGTCGTGACCACTCACTCCATCGATTCCTTCCGCCATCCTCCGCTGCTGAAGCACGATCTCTCCAGGAATAGACCTGCCAAGACCTGAGGTGCTTTCTACAACACATTCACCTCGACATCAACTCCAAGTTTGCTAAACCGAATCTCGAGGACTATCAGACAACGTGACGACGACTCGACCAAGGATACCGATACACACGAGGCACTTCCTTCAGCGCATGGTTCAATGCTCCGACCCGTACCAGAATGAGCGAGCCGCGTAATATCGATTCGAGGGTCGCTACGACCTAAGACCGCCAAAGCATGGCCATGCGCGTGGCTTTGCCCACTCGACATCGCAGAAATTCCAAAGGTCTGAGTCCCGACGAGCAGGCTTCAACCACAGCTGGCTACATTCGTCGGTTTTCTCTTCATCATGGTCCTTCTGTCGAGGACGAACTGTCACGCCTATCAGATATCGCACAAAAATTACAGCAGGAACTGGCATCACATTCGGCCTCGCAAGACACATTCCGGCGTGGTCACGGATTTGAACGAGTACTCGAGATTCTTCGAGCAGATGACCTTCGAAATGACACATGGTCGTATGAAGAAGTCATCGGTCTTATCAGCAGCATACTCCAGCTCCTTTCCGAGGCTCTCCACGATTCCGGCAATGAGCGATACTTTCATCGAGTCGATGGATGGGGCGCGCTAGAAGAAAGTCTCGAGCAGATTCATCAAGTGCGAAATGAGGATCAGAAGCGAAGCAGTGCCAGTCTGTATGATGCTTTGATCGCGTTCGCCCTCGGCCGAGTCCACTTTGATCTTGCAAATGCTCAGACTGGTTGCATTGTGTATCCAAATGGATGCGCGACTGCATTACGACTTGCGCTTCGAGTCGTGGAGAGATATTCTGGAGCAGATGAAGCCAACGTCGCAAGCGCGGTACGGGTGATCGAATTTATGACAACACTGACGAAAGACGACACACGGTGCCTGATCGCGCTTTGGAATACATCGATCCTCTCCGACGTACTGAGAATCGCTCCTACATCAGCTCTTCCGACCTCAGCGGTAGGATCCTTGCAGGATCTCACCCTTGCTTTGGGTCGATTCGGCTTGAACGAACTCGACGATGTCTCGCTCGTCTTCCAACGAGCATCCGAAGATGGCGCTGGTCGAGACACTCTTCTCCGGCTGATGCGTGATTCAAAACAGCCTGCTTTCATACAGTTTGATCTGCAACCTCGTGGTTTCTCATCAATTGAGGTACCGAGCATTCGTAACTTCCCTCCACAGACTGGGTACAGTATATCGGCATGGATCAGGATCGACAAGTATGACTCGAAGTCACATACGACGCTTTTCGGGGCTTACGATGTGCCAAAGACATGCTTCATCCTGATGTACCTGGAGAAGGACAGCCACCAATTGATTCTGCAGACCTCCGTGAACGCCCCAAACCCCAGCGTCCGCTTCAAGTCGACTCAGTTCAAAAGCTCGCAGTGGTACCACATGACCTTGGTACAACGAAGAAACCCGTCAAATCCAAGCCAGAGTGTCGCTTCGCTGTTCGTGGATGGCGTCTTCGCGGAGCAGCGAAAGTGCAATTATCCGGATGTGGCCGGTGTGGTCCATGAAAAGCAGAGATCCCAATCTGCGCCACCGCGTCCAACACCCATTCAAGGCTTCTTTGGCACGCCGCGAAGCGTTGCAATGGATCCTGTTCCGAACGCAGTGCACACGAGATGGTCTCTGGCGAATGCACACGTCTACCACGTGCCTCTGACGGATGAGTTCGTTGCAGTCTCATTTAGACTGGGCCCGCGATATCGTGGCAATCTTCAAGACTGTCTTGGCTCACTGCTTACTTACCGCGCCTCCGCTGAACTCAACAAGTACAACGAAACTCTGCACCCAGAGAAGAATGACAAGTCCGATATCATTGCAGCTACCGAAGGTAGAGGCAGCGAAGTCGTGTCAGAATCTCGCCTGATTCTAGCCATCGATCCGTCCGCCGTGATCGAATTTGCTGCAGCAGAGGATCGGAATCGTGCGAATGGCGCCAAGCACGAACTCGACAGGAACGCAATGTCCAAGTATCAGCAGCTAACACAACACGCTCGCGTAATTGCCATCAACACAGCAGTTCCTGGACTGAACGAGGCGATTGGTCGATCCTTCGGCACTGGATTGATGTTCGGTGATCCGGCAGTCATCGTTCCTCAGCCTCTCGACGATGCGACTTGGCGATTTTACGGCGCCGTTCCAGTGCTCCTCCAGCAGCTAGAGACTGCCAATTCGAAGAAGACCTTTCTGCAATCTGTTGAGATTTTCTTTGAAAGCGTGCAAGACAGCTGGCGCGTGAGTGAAGCCATGGAGAAGGGACACGGGTTCAGCTTACTAGCGGTTTTGATTCGCGAAAAGCTTGGACTTGAGGTCGGGTCGGGTCCTCAACTGTCGACACGCCGCCCAGCTACTATGTTGAGCCTCGAGGACCGACAATCGCTTCCACTGGAGCTACTTGAACTTGTCCTACGCTTCGTAGGATACGACAAATCCAGGCCAGATGAGTCCCTATTGATCAACCCGATCGCATACCGCATCCTTGTGGTGGACTTTGACACCTGGCGGAGGAGCGACATGGAGACACAGACACTCTACTGGACGCAGTTTACTGCCTTCATCACGGGGAACAGGAATTTTGCCTTCAACCAGAAGCGTTTCATCAGAATGCGGATCATCAAGAGGCTAGTGGAGGCACTAAAAGCTGAAGATATCAGCGAACAATCTGCAAAGCTGATGATGGTGGCTCTGAAGACACTCCTCGGACCCGGTTCGTCCCACGGCTTCTACCGTGACTTGGCCATGTTCGTTGCATACGCCCTTCATGACGATCGAGCCATGCCGATTGCCCCTACGCGGACATTGAGTCGTGCGGTCAGTCGTCGGTCCAGAGTCGGCTCGGTGACTAAGAGTGCCCGCAGCCCCCGACCAACAACTCCAGGTGGCGGCCCGCAACAAGTCAAGGCAGTGTTGCCAAAGTACGAACTTGGCGTACTTGTTCTGAGACTGCTCGCAGACGTGCTGAACGAGGATCGCACAGTCATCACTGTTCGACGTTTCAGCCGCGCGCTGCCAAGTCGATGGCTTCTTCACCTGCTGGCAGAAAACGATGTCCGCATTATCGAGATCACCTTGAGTATCATATGCAAATCTATGTCAGTTCTTGGATCGGAGTTCAAGTCATCGTTCATCGACAGGACTGGTGGCTTCGTCACTCTCAAGTCTCGATTGAAGCCGTTCTGGAGGTCGAAGGTTGTCTGGAGTCTGGCATTTGCAACTCTCTTCGGTCGCAGCATTCCTCTCGAATGGCTTGAGGAAGAGTTCTCCGCCTTTCACTTGGTCGAGATGCTCAGCGTGGACAAGGACTTGGCCATTGCAAATCCAGAGATGCTGCCCGCTATTTTCGCTATGCTCGAAGCCGGCTTGAGGAAAGTCGCCCAAGAAGATGAGCCAATCGAATCGGAAACCAAAATCATCAAGAATGCCATACAATTCCTGAACGAGCTGTACGACAGGAGTCCGGCATTTGCTGACTTTGCAGTCAACTCGAGATATCTCCAGGAAGTCTTGTTCATCCTTTATCCGCTCCTTGCTGGAACCGACCGACTTTCCGCCGAAACTGAGCTGCAATCCGAGGCTTTGTCTTTCAAAGGCGAAGAGGTCAAAATGCGACCTCACTCCAATTCTCTGGGCGAACGCCCTCCTTCTGTGCGCAGTTTGAAGATGAACGAAGGTCGGCGAACGCCTTCTCCAATGGCGCCGAATCGCGTTGAGATGCCGAGACGCATGTCATCGTTTGTCATGGTCAATGACACGGGCGAACGGTTGACCGTACCCAGGCAATTCAGTGCGCCTATGGCGCCGAAGGCCACACAGCCGCCTGTCAAGATCAACGTGGCCAACTCGTTGGTGGAGAGTCTTCTGGAGCTCGTGATCACACTCTTTATTGATCAAGTCTGCGAGAAGGACAAGTTCAACGGCATTGGACTATTTTTGAGAGTGCCGCCCGGATTCAGGGAGCATCAAGCCTATTTTGAGTCTTATATTCTTGTCAACGCATTGTCGCAATTGGGCAGCCACTTTCGCCTTCATCAGCGACTGCTCACTGAGACCAAAGTCTTGACAAACCTCGCGCGCTACACGCAGCACATGGCGGAAGCTGTCTCGGAAGGATGGTTCATCGATGGAGCTCAGCCGCTGCTCGAGTTTACTGGCGAAACTCTGGATCACCTTCAGCGACCTGAAATCGCGACTCTCAAATCAGTCCGACTCTGCAGCCAGTCGACCAATGCAATTCGTGTTGTGTTTCTCAAGGCGACGTTATGGAGACTGGCTGAGCTCAACGAAGACGCCGATGAGAAGGAGGTCGGCGACTTCCTTGCTAAGATGACCTATTGGCAGACCATCTTGTTCTCGCCGGAGAACCAGGAGACTCTCTTCACAAAGCTGATCTGTTTCTTGTTGTACCACAAGCTGGTCTCCGAGGTCAAGACAGTCAGGCTGGCCGCGGCCCAGCTATGGCGTATTGTGCTTGTACAGAAGCCGACCGAGACTGCGACAATGTTGACCAACACCATGGGTCCCGAGCAACGCCACCTCTCGACTGGATTCATGAAATTGATCTCGATGGACGATGACGACTTTTTGGGCTGGATTGATGAGAATAGGCCTATCCTCGATTCCGTCTTTCACCACTCTCTGAGCAAGCCTTGGGAGGACTTCGTCAACAGCGAAAATCGCAACTCAGAAGAAACCACCAAGAGTCGCATCAGCAAACGCAGGGAGAAACTCCGACAATGGCACGCTGAAGAAACCGCTGCGGATGATATGATCAATCGTTATGAGGTGACGACCAATCATTGGCGGTCCAACGTGCATGCTCAAGAACGACTGAAGCTGCAAAGAGCAATTCAGGACCATCAGGAAAACGTGAGCCTGTTGTACCGAGAGTTCGATAAGCTGGAAAGACTTGCTCGGCAGCCGTGCGGTCTCAAGCCAAGCACAGAGCCTGCTCGATGGCAGTTGGACGAGACCGAGGCTGCCAATCGGATGCGAATGCGGGTTGTGGCCGATACTTCAGAGCTGAAGGAAGCCTTTCTGCCGAAGCGGAAAAGCTCAAGGCGGCTCACAAATGGACGCTTGGCAATCAACACACAAATCGCTCGACTTGCTGCTGAAGAGAGCGGTAACACACCAGTGTCAGCCGATCCGACTCCTGACACTCCGCCAGGCACGACCGATGGCTCTACTGAGTTTCCCAGCCGCGAGCGAGCAGGAAGCGATGCCGTTTCCAACTCCCAGTTGCTCGAAGGCGGATTCGAGATGGTTGACGATCCTCGAGAAGACGAAGACGGCCTGATCGAGGACAAGAATCGAAAAGTGATGACGAACCTACAGCGGGGCGACATGGTACAGCAATTGCACAACATCTCTCGAATCGTCGGTCTTGAGGCTTGTGAAGGCCTTCTCGTCGTTGGACAGAAGTGCCTGTACATGCAAGACAACTTCTTTCAGAGATCTGATGGCGAGATTGTCAGCGTCTCGCAAGCACCGGAAGATGAGAGAGATCCATACGTGCAGCTCATCTCTGGCAAAGATGTCGGTGCCGCGAGGTCGAGACATAGCGTTGGCGACCAAGAGACTCGCAACTGGACCTGGTCCGAAGTGCTCAGTATCTCAAAGCGACGATTCCTGCTTCGTGATGTGGCTATCGAGGTCTTCTTCACAGACGGTCGCAGCTATTTGCTCACATGCATGTCGTCGAAGTCGCGGGACGACCTCTATAATGCGATCGTCTATCGGGCTCCTCATGTACACAGTGCATCAGCCGTTGCCAGCGAGGATGCATGGCGGCTTGACACGCTTCGAACACCTGAAGACGTGCCGAAGAACTTCGGATCCAAATTTGGCAATTTGTTCAACGCTGGACCGACACATGCTGCGACAAAGAGATGGCAACGTGGAGAAATGTCGAACTTCCAGTATTTGATGCTTGTGAATACGATGGCCGGTCGCACCTTCAATGATTTGACGCAGTATCCCATCTTCCCGTGGGTTCTGGCCGATTATACGAGCGAGGAGCTCAATTTGGACAATCCGAAAACGTTCCGCAACTTCTCGAAGCCGATGGGATGCCAAACGCCGACGAGAGAGGCTGAGTACAAAGACCGCTTCAAGCAGTTTGCTGAGATGGGCGACCACAATGCTCCGCCCTTTCACTACGGCACACACTACTCCTCTGCCATGATCGTCAGCTCATATCTCATCCGCTTGCAGCCGTTTGTGCAATCATACCTGCTGCTACAAGGAGGATCCTTCGACCACGCAGATCGTTTGTTCGATTCCATTGAGCGGGCATGGCAATCAGCGTCAAGAGATAACATGACCGATGTCCGCGAGCTGACTCCCGAGTTCTTCTACCTCCCTGAGTTCCTCACCAACGTCAACGGATACGAGTTTGGCAGCAAGCAAGTCAGCGGTGAAGCTGTCAACAATGTCCATCTTCCAAAATGGGCAAAAGGCGATCCGCATATATTCATCAATAAGCATCGCGAAGCTCTTGAAAGCGAATATGTCAGTCAGCATCTGCACGAGTGGATTGACCTCGTCTTTGGGTATAAGCAGAGAGGAGAGGCCGCCGTCGAAGCCACGAATGTTTTCCAGCACCTGTCATACGGCGGCGCGAAAGATCTTGACAAGATCGATGATCATGTCGAGCGTTTGGCGAGCATTGGCATCATCCACTCCTTTGGCCAGACTCCGAATCAAGTATTCCTGAAGGGCCATCCGTACCGAGAGGCAGATAGGGATGTTGAGCCGAAGCTGGATGTCTTGGCCGAGACGCTGACGAGACTGCCCGACACGACGTACGACATCCACGAGCGAGTGGCCGATCTCAATTTCATCTCCTCCGGTGTGCAGTCCGCAGATGATAGACTCCTTGCGACAGGGCCGTGCAAACTCAATTTGCTCCCCGATTGTACTCGGTATATGCAGTGGGGATTCCCAGACAACAGCATACGCTTCTTCTCCAAGCGCACGAATCGTCTCCTAGGGCTATACGAGAACACACATGTCGGCCCGATCACAACCGCGACCTTTGTCGATAGCAAGACGCTCATCACTGGCGGAGAAGATTGCACAATCGGAGTCTGGAAGGTCGCAGCCTCGAGAGACAGCATCGACCTCATCCCAAGAACCCATCTCTTCGGCCATCGCACGCCCATCACCGTCCTCGCTGCCAGTCGTGTTTTCAGCACGCTCCTCTCCGTCTCTGCTGATGGTCAGGTCCTCCTATGGGGTCTCAACCGGCAGGACTGCATCCGCATTCTCCTTCCCGCTGGCGGACCACCTGTCCAAGCTGCTCGAATCAGCAACGTGAGCGGCCACATTCTCCTCTGTCGCGGCTCCTACGCTCTCCTGTACACCCTCAATGGCCACCTCCTCGTCTCACAACGTCTTTGCGAGCGCGAGGATGAGGAGATACTGTGCGCTGCCTTCTACGAAGGCGCTGGCAACGAATACCTCGCTCGCGAGCTGATCTTTACGGGTCACTCGCATGGTATCACCAACGTGTGGAACTTGACCAATCTGAGCGATGGAACCTGGTACCTGCAGCTGGTCAAGCGCATGCAGTACGTGGAGAGCGAAATGAGGGTGATGAGGGTTCCGGCTGGGATCACGAGTGTGTTGCCTGTTGCGAAGGCGGTGTACACGGGCGATGAGGAGGGGAATGTTTGGCAGTGGGAGTGTGTCGTGAGAGGCAGCAGTTTCAGTGGGAGAGGCCGTTGAGTGCCGATTGTAATTGGCTGGAGAGCGAGTACGAATGTTGGGCTGCATTGCGTTCGCATTGAAGCACTTGGATCAAAAAGCATACCTACATAGTCACGAATTATGAGCTGATGAAACTTATCGTACCATCATCTGCGAACGCTGCGTAATTCTGCATGTTTCTCAAGTCTGCGTGTATCTACAACGGCCGACCCTCGAACTGTCTGCTCGCATAGTATCGATATACCTTCGCCGTCCTGACTCTCAGCTGTTTCCCTTTCCAAATGAAAAAGACCGAGAACAACAAGATGACGGCACCAAACGCTCCGATCATATTGAACACATTCGCGATACCCACTGCCGCGATCCACGCTGGCATTGCAAAGACGAAGATCGTGCTGAATGTATTTCGGACGAATGTGAGTGCCGTCAGGGCGTCGCCGACGATTTCTGTACAGTCTGTCAGCGAGAAGGTATGTTTGGAGGCGACATGCGGTGTTTGTTTCGCACCATTGTAAGCATCGAGCATATATGTCAACGCGACGCTCTGCAACGGCCCCATTCCGAAATTGCACACGCCGTATGCCACGGCGACTTGCTCCCAGGGCGAGCCGTTGTTGAGTGCGTAGCCGAACCACCATGCCTGCAAAGAAAAGCGTACAAGGTCAGCGGATGTTGTAGACAGTGTAGAATGGACGAAGGCCTGGCGTCCGAGACAGTCTTGGATATCGGAGGCCTTCTGCACTTCAGTTTCTTACCCCGGCGAGCTGAAAGGGTACGAAAGGAACAAAGAGGTAGAATCGGAATTCGGGTTCGTAGATGCCGTTGTTGCGTCGGGCGAGGTAGAGGACTGTCCAGTCGCTGAGGGGGCCGCAGATTAAGGAGCCGAGGGTTTGACCGATGACTCGAAGGAGTTCTTGTCAGCAAGACGCAATCGATGGCAGGGACTGTGGATTCTTACATGGAGCCAAGCTCATCAGACCGATTTGAGATGCGGAGAAGTTGTACGGTGGGTCGAGCATGATGGTGCTGAGAGCTGCGGTTTGAACGGTGCTCCAGGCTAGGAGGATGGCGTAGACGAGGGAGCTGTACAGTACGCCGGGGATCGATCCAAGGATGAGGAATGGCTGCCATGAGTGTCGTAGGAACTGGGGCCAGTTACCAGGTGACGTCGTTGTGAGTGAAAGCTTCTGGCGATACGTCTTTCTTGGTATGGTGTGGTCGATATACACTACGCTCAGATTGCGAGCGTCGCTGCGATTGGCTTCAGTGTCGTTGACCACGGGCGTGACGTTCTTGGTCGTCTTCTTCTCTTGGTCCTCGACCGGGCTTGGAGATGTGGCCGAGCTGGGGCTCACGCTGCCAGGTCTCTGTCCGACAAGTGTAGCTTCGTCGAGTCGAAACTTGGTCTCCTCAAAAGCAAAGATGAACACTACCAGCTGCAGGCCGAAGAATATGACGAACCACCACCAGACCCATCGCCAGCCCATACTGGTCGTGGCAAAGCCAGCAGCCACGACAGCCAGGTTGCCTCCAACATTCATGGCCCAGATGTAAATCGAATTCATGAGTCCTCGTTGGTGGACGAAGTACACATCTGCAATGGTCAACTGGACGAGAACCTCGCAGAGCGATCCCAGCCAGCACTGCAGAGCATTGACACCCCACCAGTCGCCTGGAGTTTGAGTCCTGGCAGACCAGATGGAGACTCCGAGTTGAGCGGCACTGCTGACCACGTAGACTGATCGTGAGCCGAACTTGAGAGCGAAGGGAATGAGCATTGGAGCTCCCAATGCCAGTGTTGCACAGCCGATGGCATAGGTGTTGGTCAGGAGTGTTGAGTTGAAATTGAGTTCTTCACCCATTGGACCCCAGGTCGGTGAGGTGGCATTGACGAAGGCGTATACCATCATGGCGTAGAAGCAGGCAAGGGTGTAGTTGATTCCCTTCTGCCATCGTGGCCAGTTCTGTGGTGCGTCAATAATGG
The DNA here is from genome assembly GCF_000219625.1 of Zymoseptoria tritici IPO323. Taxonomy (NCBI): domain Eukaryota; kingdom Fungi; phylum Ascomycota; class Dothideomycetes; order Mycosphaerellales; family Mycosphaerellaceae; genus Zymoseptoria; species Zymoseptoria tritici. The sequence continues at coordinate 2,780,965 of NC_018216.1, read as the reverse complement.
TGTGCAGTCAAACATCTTGGGTAGTCTCACCAGTGGATCGTTCGGATCGTTCGTTGGTCTAGGTTGCAAGATAATGTCCGATCCTTTTTCGTTGACTGCCCACAACTGGGCGAGTTTCACTGTCCCTGGTGGCCACTCTGGGTCGAGGTAGTCTGCCATGGTCGTCTTCACTCGACAATGTCAAGCAAGAAGTGAGTCGACATCAAACCAGCACGGTTCTAGATACGAGCACAGTGTTAAGGATGAAGCCTCCGTCGGTACGTCTCGGACTGGAAGTGGGCATCCTCCAGGCGTCGGGCCACTAAAGATAAAGAGCTGGAAGCCACCTGCAGGATCTCGAGATAAGAAGACGCATATTCACTCGCCGAGCGAACGCCCATGTCGGACGAGGTGTGTTGCAGCCCCTCCGCGTGCCTATTAGAAACGGCTAAAAAGGCTCGCATGGAATGAGGCCAGTTGATGGACAGGTTGGCCTGCTCCTGGAGGTGGAGATTCAGGCACTGATTGATGAGTAGCCGGTTAAAGGAAGACATGACCTGGTTGCCTCCAATGTACCACTGTATTGTCTCCAATGTGCCACTGCATCAACGGACCGTGCCAACGTAGCAGTAAGCATATCTCCAATATACATCCGTGTCGGGAGTACCACAAAACGGAGCAGGGCTGCGAGGTCTTAAGGCCGGTCAGGTAGCGTTGAAGAGATAAAACTTTCCATTGGAGCAATTTGACGACTCACTCATCCAGCTGCTCCGTATTGTTTGACCGTGAGGTTTGCTTTGCCGATGTCTGTACAGGAGTGTTGGTCCAAACTTCGGAATTCACCTCGTTGGTGCCGCCTCGGCTTTTTGTTGTAGCATTATATACAACCAAAATTTCCTCGCCACCAATCCGGCAGGGTGTTATACCCTAAATTTCCGGGACCCTTGGCGCAGCGGTAGCGTGTCTGATTCCAGAGATAGCTCTCATATCGGTACATCCAGAAGGTCATCCGTTCAGTAAGCGTTTGCCCAACCGCACGAGGCCTGAAGTCAATTCTAACATCTCCTCAGAATCGGGTAGGGTTCAGATCATTCACCAACGATGTTCTCTTTTTGCACTTTCTTCGGCATCAGAGCGGCTCGAAAGGGAGTCGTTTCCGCTTTTGGTCTCAGGTCCACGTCGGAAAGATGTTCAAGGTAAGGTGATCGGGAAAAGTTCGAGACAAAACCTGGAAGCAAGTGCAAGCTCTACTCAGGGACAAAGAAAGAGGCAAGACCAATCGACGAGCTGCCAGGGCCAAAACTGAGGAGGTAGCACACGCCGCTTCAGAAAATCTGGGTCTGAGCAGTGGAAACACGCCGATTTGCATTGTCATGTTCGACAGCATCTCTCACTTATTACTGCAATAGTCGTAGGCGATCTTCCGGCACTGCTGCAACTTCTACGTGGTTTTGCTATATGTACATCCAGCATCCTTTCTACCTACGGCACGTCTACTACGATAGAATCGTCCCAGATTACCTGGAAATGACCATCTTCCATGAATTCAAGCCACTCACCCCAAAGACATTGCAATACATTTGATGGGAGTGTCCAATGCTACGCCAAGACATGCTCGCTTAGGATCCATACTAGCGTGTCGGGCTTTTCCAAAGCAGTCTCCTTCGCCATCACTCCATCATCTTTCCATCCACACTCCTCACGATGCCACCACGAATACATCATCTTCCCGTACCGCCGACATGTCAATGCTTTCGCACGAGACCACAAGGCGTTGCCGAAGCCGCGGCGGCGTCCACCCAGACGAGACACTTCCACAAGATCGGCCGTGAGCCGCAATTACAGAAGCTGCTGCGCAGGGACATGTGGGAATGGCTGAATGGACCAGGGAAAGTCTTCAAAGAGCCGCTGCCTGGCAGTACCAACTACCTCAGTGCATATGATAAATTCGGACAACTTGTGCGCGTGAAGAAACAACGGCAGAACAATCCGCGATCTGGGAGAGGCAGCACAGAGAATGACTCCGATGGAGATCAAGTACAATCACACGCCGAAACGGAGAGCGGTCTCCCTCCCGAACGAGCTAGCGACAGGCGACCGTACCCGCTCAACCAGGACTTCCGGTCGGAGAGCGTCCTTAGCGAGAGTCTGCGAGAAGAGCTTCATCGGCAGGTGGCAGAGCGAGGCATTGATGTCTCCACCGTCAGTGCGGCGTACGGTGTGGATGTTCGACGCGTCGCTGCCGTCGTGAGACTGAAGACTATCGAGAAGCAGTGGGCACAAGATGTGAGTAAAGGATCTCTTCTCTTCCCATCCCTGTTCAATGATGATTTTATTCAAATCGATTAGTCTTTAAGACAACTACATGGTTACAAAAACATAGCATGCGAGCCTCTCTGATTTCGAGCAACCCGAATTCTTCTGCATCAACAAGCAAAGTGGACGAACAGTCGCTGACAGCATCATCAGGGAAAGCCTCTTGCCAAACCATACAACGATGCGGTTATGGCGATGCTACCACAGACACCTTTCAGGCCGGACGGTCCTGCAAACAGACAGATCACACCTCACGAAAGCATCAACGATCTGCCTGTACACTCAAGTACACGTCAGCAGCTCTTCTATCCCACATCCGAATCTCGACAATTCACACGCGAGGATGCCGCAAAGGCATTCTCCGACGACCTTCTCCCCGCCGACAAGCGAATTCCACACCCGGAACTCATCGTACTGGAGAAAGAGGCTCTCGAGGGCATCGACCGCGAGAAGCGCCACCAGAGGCAGCGCGAGCGTGATCAGAAGGCACAGGAGGACAGGGCGGCCGCAGAGGAGCGGAAGCGGAAATGGGAACAGCGAACCCAGCGGATTGTCCCTGGTCGAAGGTGGGATTTTAAATTCCAAGACATCAGTGCAGAGAACACCGGCAAGACAGGACGTGCGAGGAATGCGGTGGGCATCCGGTATGGTGTGCCACATGATGATCGCAAGAGCGGCAAGATCAAGATTCCCACGAGTGTGGAGTGAAGTGGAAGTGTGCCTGTACCATATGTAAACCATCACCTGTCCATGCAAGATACCAATACTAGCAATACTGCTTGTCACGAGCTTACAGTTCTTCTGTGTTCCATGTCCGCTGTTCTTTGTCACATGGACCGTATTATTCTATGACCCCACTTGATCAACTTGAGTCCAAATTCCACCTTCAAGACACCACGCCAAACTCTCCAGGGCAGACGCCCTTCGTTGCGAACACTTCTCCACCTCCGACCTACTGCATGCCACCGCCCGGCTGCGTCTCCGCCAGAATGTCCAATATCCTCTTCTATTTCCTCACCCTCACGACGCTCGTCACCCTCACCGTGAACGGGCTCGTCTTCCTCGGTCGATCGCTCAAAATCCCCGCCCTCGAATTCTACGGCCGCAGTCTCGCATCCTTCGTCGCGCTCTTCCTCAGTTCGGTCTATGCCACGTTCGCTGCAGCAGCCTTCAGCGCGGTCGGCTATGGCGGCATGGCACAGTGGACCGCTGGTCGCTTCTTCAAGTGGATCATGTTGCTATTCACGGGCATCTGGTTCGATGTGCAAGACCCGGAGAACTACCTAGGCAATACTCGACCGGCTGTCTTCGTGGGCAATCACCAGACCGAGTTGGACGTGCTCATGCTTGGCCACATTTTTCCCAAGTGGTGCAGCGTCACGTCGAAGAAGAGCTTGTCGAAGATTCCCTTCCTGGGCTGGTTCATGCTCATGAGCAAGACGGTGTTCATCGAGCGCAAGAGTCGGAGTCAGGCGCTGCAGGCTTTTGATGCTGCGGCGGAACAAATGCGGAACGAAAGGCAGAGCGTGTTCATATTCCCGGAGGGCACGAGGAGTTACTACGAGAAACCTGACCTACTGGCTTTCAAGAAGGGTGCCTTCCACTTGGCTGTGCAGGCGCAGGTGCCGATTGTTCCGATCGTTTCGGCGAACTACAGCAATGTGCTGAATGTCAGGTCGAAGAAGTTCCAGCCGGGTATTATTCCAACGAGGGTGTTGAAGCCGATCAGCACAAAGGGAAAGACGAAGGACGATGTGGACAGTCTGCTGGAGGAGACGAGGAATGTAATGATGGAGGCACTGTTGGAGCTCACGGAGGAGGCGAGAAAACAAGGCGTTGCGAAGCAGGAGCACGAGGCGAGGTCGCACACCAATGGCGTTGCAAAAAGTTCGGGTGTGGATGTGGCTTCGAAAGGCATGAATGCGGCAGCGTGATCAGGCGAGACAGGATATCAAGTTTGGATCATGGTGCGGCGGAGGTGGACGCGGAGGAGAGCCGCAACGACCTATCGACCTATTGACCTAGTTTCGCTCTCCTGTTCGGAATCTGGCGGTGACCGACGAGTGCGAGGAAGATCATGCTTGAAGATACCCTAGAGCAGGTGTGTGCGTTGGCTGAGACAGAGAACCAACATTGACGACTGCGATCAAGATGCATATACCACCGAAAGTTACAGCTTCACTTACAAACATTCACTCGACCGCAGCTCCCGTCTGCAACGGCGGTGTGACGTCAGTGAGTACCTGCTTGCAAGTCGTTCAGTGCAGGTACTGCTAGTCATCGCTTACATTGCGTCGCATCTGATGCGGTGAAGTCCACGGGTCTGATCGAGCCATTGTCATAACAGCATTGAATCATCTTAGTCCCGACCTCGTTCCTCGAGACTCACTCTAGCGGAGCAGCGACTCGCAACCATGTCCGTCGACTCAAGTCGTGTAATTCTAATCACTGGAGCCACAGGCGGCATTGGAGAGGCAACTGCGATACTCTTCGCAAAGCAAGGCAACTACAAGCTAGCCCTTCACTACAACTCCGCTGGCCAGGAAGCGCGAGACAAGCTCCTTCAAACCATCAACGAGGCGGGCACCACATCAAGCGAGGTCGACTTCTTCCAGGCCGATCTCTCCGACTACGATGGAGTCCGCAAGCTGCACAACGACGTGACGGCCCGCTTTGGCGGCGTCGACGTACTGTTCAACAATGCTGGATCGACAAGCGGCATGACCGGAGTGCAGAATCTAGCGGATGTGTCAATCGATGTCTTTGAGCAGAATTGGAGAATGAACACCGGATCGACCATTCTCTTGACGCAACTTTGTCTGCCACATATGGAAGGAAAGGGGTGGGGACGTATCGTGTTCAATTCTTCCGTGGCTGCGTTTACGGGAGGATTTGTTGGTATGTTCGGTGTTGTACTTTGGCTTACTTACAGATCTGTCTGCTGATCCGATTCCCACCAATGCAGGACCGCACTACGCGAGTTCCAAGAGTGCAATGCATGGCTTTATCTACTGGCTAGGCCAGAACGTTGCGAAGAATGGCATCACAGTGAATGCAGTGGCGCCGGCATTGATTGCTGACACGGCTATGATGGGCTCGCCGAGTGGCGAACAAGCGAAACGGGTTGCAGAGAGTAAGTGTGCTCACGATCAATACAAGTGCTTCATTGCTGACACGTTCTCAAAGGGGTCCCGGTCGGTAGGTTGGGCCAGCCGGCAGAAATCGCGGAGACCGTACTGTGGATGGTCAAGACTGGATACGTGACTAGAAAGATCATTGGTGTCGATGGGGGAGTCCATCCTGCTTGAATTGATGATGGGTCATAGACTGCGTGGCCACGGCAGGAGACTCCAGCTCCGCCATCGAGACAGGCTGGCACTGTGTTCATACTCTCGTCGTGCTCTGTGTTTCCAACGCTCGTCTTCGCTCCGTCTACCTCACCACGGTTGGCACATCGGCGGCGACAGCGGCAGGCGGAGGCCCCGCAGCGACTGGCAAAGGCTGCACTTGCAAGTTATCGTACGCATCGATCTCACTTTGCGAAGCCTCCTTTACCAAGCTATCGTCTCTGTGCTTCCTGCGCAGCCGAATCTCGTCAATCTTCCTCACGATCGACAGTGCGCATCCGAAAATGAGCACGGCCATGGCAACGAGGAAAGCACGACGATATCTCGGGCTGTCATCCTCTCTGTACAACTGTGCTCCGTAGATTCCAGCGATGTTTGCGCCCATGATCACCATGGCCATGGCTAAAGCGCGTTCCTCGGAGTCGGTGCAGGTCAAGGACATCCAGGTGATGTTGAGTGGGTGCGAGAACGTGCCGAAGATTTGTGTCCAGACGACACCGAAGTATCTGCAGAGTATGTCAGTAAATGGGCGGATAGTACTGGCCATACTCGGGAAGGTGGGACATACTTTGCGCCTTGGGTCGACGGGCCTGTGAGCTCAGTGAAGCCACGGTTGAAGGCGTAACCAAGAATGACCATACTCAGACCAGCGATGACGGTCTCGCCGCGACGATTGCTGGGATGAACGTCAGCACGGTCAGTCGCCCGTCGATGTTATGAGCTTACTATCGGTCTGAGAACCAGCTGAAAGAGAAGGACACTGGAATCTGAATGAAGAGACCCACGGCAGCTAGAGCATTGGCGGATAGACCCTTGAAGCCCATGGCCCGCACAATCGATGGAGCGTAGGTGTCAAATCCACGCTGTGGTCCGTTGTTGGCCAGCGTGATGAGGAAGTGCACCCACATGCGCCAGTTGGAAAACTGTGTTCACGGTGTCAGCGATCGCCACCCCAATGACATTCCGACGGTCATCTCACCGTCTTCTTGAATGCAGTCAACCCAATCCTCGACTTCTTCTTGCCCTTGGCCGGCTCATCGCGCAGCACACGAGTCCTCAGAATGTAAATCTCGCGCTCGGTGAAGATCTGCACTTTCGGCAAGAAGGTACTGTGTGGGTTCTTGAAGGAGTCGGGCAGAAAGAAGCCGAAGATGAGACCGGAAAGGCAGGTGAACCCACCCATGAGGGCGAAGAGCCAAAACCAGCCGGGTTTGCCGCCAACACCTCGCATGTGTAGGATACCGTATGCCAGGAGTTTGGCCGATGCCTGCCCAAATTGGTTACCGAAATAGAAGAACTGAACGCGCAACGAGAGGTTAGCCATGGGCCAAACAAGAGGGAACGCCTACGAGACCCGCGGGACCGCGAGACTGTTCGGGAAGATGCATTACCATGACCCTTTTCGCAGTTTCCTTTCGGGTGTACCAAGTCGACAAGGTCCAGAGACCGCTACACACACTAGTCAGCGATCGTTCCTCTCAAGATGTCCGACTCTCTTTACCCAGGAATGAAGCCAGACTCGGTGATACCAAGCAGGAATCTAGTCGCGATAAAGGAGCCATAATTGCTCATAAAGGCCTGGAATGTTGAGACCGTGCCGAACAGGAAGAGTTGAAGCGTCAACCACTTTCCGGGACCGACTCGATAGAGGACCATGTTGCTTGGGATCTCAAAAAGAACGATTCCGAGAGACAGCATCTGCTGACCGACATTGAACTGATCTTGAGTGATGCCGACATCTTCGAAGAAATTGTCCGTGAGGGCATTCGCGATGTTTCCTCTGTCAAGCTCTGTGTTGATGGGAGTGGTCAGCCGAGTGAGCCTTCGTAGTCGAGTTCCAGCGAAGTGATCTTACGCAGGCAGAAGAATCCAAGAGTCAGAATAGGCATGATGAGGAGATCCAACTTCCACTTTGCCTTTCTCTCCTCCTCAACACTCCAATCGCGGCTGGTTTCGATTTCACTGGGAGGAGTGGAATACTCTCCAGCTCCGGTGGGTATTTTCTCGTCCATCGTGAACTTGGTGGAGGGTGGAACGAGATCTCGCTTGCGACTGAATGAGGTCGACGGAGGCGGCACACTTGCAATAATGAGAAGGACTGCACTCTTAATGGACGAGGTGTTCACTCTGTTTGATGGGCAATGCCAGTTATCGCCAAGTGACATTGCACCATCGCCGCATCACTCTTTGTACGTCGAGTCCGGGTATCTAGATCCAAAGCGCGCCGCCACGCCCCTTGGCCATGAGTATGGCGGAAGGCTTCTTCGACAAGCCATGATCGAATATTCCAAAGGTCGATACGCACAACGTGGGAAGATCGTGTGGGAATGCCTTGGCCCAACTTGGCTGAAAGTCTTTGGATCGAATAGCATGAGACCTCGATAGAACGTAGTACTCCAGAATTGCCATAGATTTTGTGCCCAGAGAGCTTGGCTTCATGGTGACATGGACTGGTCCTAGCACGCCATAGTTTGCCAAGTCGGACATGTGTTTACGAGCTGCTTCTCAGTCCTTTGATGAAGCGAAGTAAACATTGTCGAAGATCTCGTGCATTGCATCGGCATGGCCGCGATCTATAGTCGCAGCTTGGGTGGTTGATATGTCGACACCCATCTCGAATGCCATTCGCAAAGCCAGTTCTTGGCACGTGCTTCACTTTTCGCGGTGGGAAAGGGACGCCTTCGTTGCAACCTGTCGTGGGTAGAGAATGAGGTGCGCTGATAAGCCATCGATTGATCATCGACTTATGTAATCGAAAATCTCTCCTTGTCTTTACGACTTCCCGGAAATGGTTCGTTCAGATAACGGCCTCGGGAGCAAATCTTGTAAAGGTCGGTCAATGTCACGCTCCTCGCATAGATTTGACAGTCTCCTGAAGCACGGGGTACGATTCTCGAGGCATACTTTGCATTTATACTTCAGCCAGAGTCTGTATCAGGAGCATGACGGTCTCGTTCTACCGCTCGCTCGCCTCGCCATAAGGCCAAGCTTGGCCAGATGCTGCGGAAGGCTTTACGGCAAGCTGTATACTCCAGGTCGATCGAAGCTCTGTGTAGTATCGATGAAGAGACATGCCGTGAGATCTGACCCTGTACCGCATCATGTTCGCCAGCGAGGATCACAATCCGTTCGCCGACCAGACATAGAACTTCCTTGGCAAAGCCTGGGAGATGCGTCCGGATCGACCGTCCAGTCCTGGCGCCCTGTCTGCCATCTCCGACATTATCGTGCCAGAGAGGCGGCTAGCTTGGTGCCTTGCATTCAGCTTTGATTGCGCACGAGCTCGACTGGATGCATTGATTGGCCGATAGATGGGCTGCAGGTTTTGGCGGAGTCGGTGTTCCAACGTACTTCGAGATGGTCAGAGGACCCGAGGTATTGACAAGTGATATACACGTCTCCATCAGGTAGTATACACACCGCGAACATGCCCTATCGTCTATCGCGCCGAGAGCATATTCCGAATCGCCATCCAGTACTTCTTCGACACTCGCTCCTCAATCTCCTCCTTGACAAGCCACTCGTACTCAGTGTCTCCGAGCTCATTCAATTTGAGATCTGTCTGTCCTGCGAATATGCGAACCTTCATGAAAAAGACTTTCTCGCCAAATTCCTGCTGTTCCTTCTCACTGGTCGTTGCAGATACGAGGCGGTTGGGCAGGATTTTCGAAAGGATCGGTGCTGCGAATTTGTTCATGTAGTAGCCGATCGGGTGGTTACCTACAACCCATGTGTTCATGTTGATGCCACCGGCTTGAAGGAGCACACGTTCAGCAGCCTGGAACCAAGTTAGTCTCCATGCGTGGAACAAGGGCAGCCATCATTCTTACCTGATGCAGACCTTCTCGAGCATATAATCGATCTTGAGGGAATCTCCAATGTCCATGCTTGTTCTTGACAAGCAGGTATAGATTCCGGTCGAGCCTCCGGTTCAGACTCTTTGTGTTGTTCTCCTCGTCGTCCCTCGTCCTTCTTGAAAGAGGTCTATCGATTGACACTTCTCCGACGGGTTTCCTGACTCCTTCGCTTGACGACTCCTTTCCGCTGACAGTTCGACCTTTGGTCTCCTCGTCGCCTACTGGTTCAGCATCGATGATGTCCTTTCCTTCCGCATCCCTGATCAACTTTTCCACAATGTCCTCCGGCTCGCTTAATGTACTTCCGGCCAACACCTCATCATTCCATCCCTCGTCGCTGTATGCGTTGTATACACCAACATCTCGCGCTGCTGTCTTCCGAACGGCCGCTTTCCGCTTCCACTCAATATCGGCTGGTGTATCTTTTTTGATGTAGAAGTATCGTGTGAAGGGAAGAGCTAATCGCTCGTTAAGGCGTTTCTGATACAGAAAGAAGGCCTTCTCGAAGGACGTCAATTCTCGCGTGAGGACTGGTGGGCGAGAGACCACGGTGCCACACACTAGACGGAAGGCTTTCTTGGGGCCTGTAGCCTGTGCTGGTGTGTTGGAAGATTGATGTGAGTCCTCGGCAGGTTTTTCGGCGACGGCCGCTGCAGCGGAAGCATGTCGTCGTGATGGGGCATTTGCTATGCGGTATCGACAGGAGATGCACACTGTGTCGCGTGAGAGGACTGAAAGCTCGAGGTCAGCACGAATAAGTCTCTCTGACTTCGCCTTTCATCGTACCATTGGCAGCTGCCACACGCTTCACACTCTTCTGTCCAGCGTTCATATTGTCGTCCGTTGATGCCGAATCAAATCACCACTTCCTTCACTCAATCATCGATGCCAGTACCTTGGTGCAGTCCGTCTCCGTCTTGAACATTTCGCCGCGGGAGACGGCTGCGCCCGCGCGCTAGTGAACGTCCACTGCCCTACTTTTTGCTTCGACTTCTCTTCTTCTCTTCTCTTCTCTCGCCAGGCACAAATCCTTATCATCAATTGCGCTCGTTCTCCGTGGCCTTTTGATCATTTACAGCGTGCCCAGAGCGACCACGGCAGACTTTTTCGCTAGGAGCACCTTCATACCTTCAAGGGGAGCCCTTAGATAGATCCTGCTTCCAACCTTACCTACGAGAATTGATCTGCACGGCACCACAAACACTACGCAATCAGGCAATGGATCACCAAGAAACGTCGTCGGAACGATGCTGATACACGGAGTCTCCTGTGAAAGCAATCTATCCGAGGTGCATTCTGGACAGCGATATATCCTTCGAGCAGACATGCGAGCTGCCCGACTAGAGTGCTGTGTCTTCGCTGGGGGAAAGGCTGTAGTCGGCTGCCGTTGACGCTGCTTCTCACTGGACTTGTAAAGCTGTGAGAAGTTCTGGAAATGCTGTCTCCAAACCTGGCCGAGTAGTCCTTTGTCTACTTGCCGTCGACAAATTGCACTAATTTTGGACAGAATCATGCTAGTCAAAGACAAGGAATGCTTTGTCTTTGACCGTCTCTCCCGTAAGAAATCTTCGAGACGTCTCCGTGTGTCTCGCCGCACTACATAGAATCATCGTCCTCTTCCTTCAATACATCCATTCACTTTTCTATTCACGGAGTCTTCTGGAAAGACCATTCAACGCCATTATCATCTTCTTCCTTTTGACAATTACTACTAGACGCCCTTCGTTCCTTGCAAACAAATACAAAACAATGAGGATGAACATGTACAGCTTCAGCACCCAGCGCAATACCTATCGAATTTACACCGAATACGCTGACTTGGGTTGCCGGGTGCGACAGTCCTTGTCCCGCACCGCGACGAACAAACAACTGCGGACTGATCGCATCGGGAGCCGCCACGCTAGGTGGAAGGCAAGAACAGACTTGGACTATAACCTCGCGCTTGATATGCGTAAGCTGAACAGAACTTCACTGCTTTCATCGCAGCCACTGACCAGCTCACAGGCGATGAGAACAACTACGCTCGCGCCGTCGCCCTCTGGGAGACGAACCCTCGCAGTCAACTCCGTGACCCATACGCCAACGTGGTCGGCTGGTACATGGGCAAGATCGACAAGCAATCCTGGATCGGCCGTCCAGTCTCGGCTCATCGACGAATACGTCCAGCAAAGCTCATGCCTAGAGGTAAAAGCGTCCGCCATGATGCGTACTTCAAAGTCAAAGCCGAGCGCGAGGCGAGCGAGGCAGGCGAAGGAGATATTCTCACGGCTGCCGACGATGGCTGGCTGCGTGGGAAAGCAAACGTACCTGGGACGGAGTTCGCGACGGCTGCCAGGCGGCGAGATCAGCAGATTGAGTTGGAGAGGATTCTTGCGAGCCTGAAACATGCCGGCGCACTACCTACCTCTGGAGCGTGGGCAGATGGAGCGGGCCGAGCTGAAGCAAGCAAAGTGCGAGACAGCAAAGGATCTGCCGTGGTTCGCTCTGCAGGCGCCTTGCTAACACCATTGGACACGTCTGACGAATCTGGAGGCGAGCGCTATAGCTGATGCTGGTCACGGTGATCCGATGAATGAAGTCGCAACCAGAGCGCAGTGTCGTGTTGCCATCGTTCGCATGGAGTTCTCAATCAAGATGATTGAACAGTTTGATAGCTCGAGTCAGACATTCAGCGAAAAGATCTTTAACCAACCTCCCACGAAATCTCAGTTTGAGCCTACATTATGCGATTGTAGTACTCTCATGGAGGACTAGGAGAATAGTTACCGAATTACTCAGCGCTAGCAATGTCTAGAAGTACTTGCTGTGAACATAAGGGAGCACACGTGACACGTTCCAAGTAGATTGGCAGCATTGCCCGACCCTCGCTGATTGTTGCCAACTTTGAGTCAACGATACATCTACAGAACCGATCTATGATAAGACTTGTGCTCTTACGGCCGTTGTTGTGGGATTGTTCATCGTCAGACGACTGTCCAGCTTGTACGTCAATTGAACTTCCCAGAGTTTACCATCAAGGTATCGGGAGGCTACTGAAGGATTAGCACTGTCCACAGCTGTTGAAAGACGCCCCTCACTTCGAAGACCATGGGGTCATTTACGCCGAACACTTGTATTCACAGAATGCGTGTTCTTGACAGTACAAGCCGGTTTCTTCGCGATGTCCTGCGCCTTCTTGTCCGCTTTTTGGTCTTTTGTGAACTGGGCGCCCATGCCTTGCAGTAGCTCTAGGGTTCTAAAAGCAGCATCGTCAGCCAAGGATATGCTTGTGAAGCTCAGAGTAATGACCTCGGATCGTGCCCCTTTTTCTCGAGCGAAGAGTTCTTGGAAGGCATTGTAACGGCCATCGTGATTGATGTGACAGGAATTCGAGCTGTCGGAGGACGCGTGCCAACTAGTATGCTGGCTTCTCCTCCAGTGGGACATGGTGCTCTTATATGTAAGGACTGCTGACCTGTTCTTCGAGCCTAGTTGACGTACTTCAAGGATTTGAAGCTACGCTGCAGTGGTCACCCAGCTCAAGTAGTGTTGCGCCGACGGACCTCCGCCGGTGGTCACGCAAAGGCCAGCTCTCATTTACTTTCAAGATACATGGCACGTTGCTCATAAGCTCGGAACTCTGCTTGCTTTACCATAGTTTCATCGTTATTGGAAGGTGACGATGGAGGTGCCGGCGAGCACATTCAGGAATTCTTGCTCATTCCGAGGCAGCACAGAGGAAGGCAGTTGGCTGTCTCGCCTCCAGAAGAACGAGTCTCGAGACACAGTACTCCCCAGGCAAAATGAAAGATTCCGTCGATCGCTTGTCCATGGGTGCTCCGCAACGTCAGGAACGGGAACCTCGCCGTCGCTTATCGAAACATGCCAGGTGATGAGACGATAACTGTGACGCTGTCAGTGACAAATGTCGGAAGTCATGTCCCCGTGCGGGACTTTCACAGCAATATGACTCAAATCTGACGATAGTTGTGCAAGCAAACACAACTCAATGTGCCCGGATGGGGAGCCCGGGAGTGGCGGAACATTGTGCCTCGTTCGGACTTGAAGGTCCATCCGCCCACAATGCAGTGTACTGCAAGCGATTGGAGGTCCTGAAGTCAGGTAATGAGCCCGATAAGCTTGGCTTTGGCGAAGCAGAAAAGCAGACTCTTTCACGCCATACGCAAACTAGCAACATGTCGGAGTCAAGCCCCAGGAAGCTGGGTCCACAAGTGCCAGTAGGTCATGAGGCCGACATGGTTACCCTTTGATTGCGCGAACGATGGATCAAAGCGAACGAACCGCGGTACCGTTGTCGAAGCCGTATTGAGTACCACGGGCTTGGGTATGATGACGAGACTCCGGGCTGCCGCTCCAGCGACCAGTATCATGCACGCCACTTTTTGAGTATGGCCTCCTGCGTGCATTGGAGATCACAAGGCAGCCGGCCGAGTATTTGTGGCTGGTGGTGATGAGGCGGCTGGTGCAGTGCTACACAACTCGTGAAAGTCCGCACGCACGTTGCTTTACGGCTGGCCATGGAGCCTGCTTCTGCAGCGGGGAGAACGATTCCACCGCGTGATTCCGGAAACATACCGGTTCCTGGCATCGGCAGCCAGCCGCAGGCGCACGATCGTGGCGATGGCGGACGTCACTCCACTTCCCGTACAGGGCTGAGCTGTGCCGCAAGGACTTTGTACTTTGGTATCGTGGCTCAGCCTGATCCGGGCGAAACGTAGCCACGAATACAAGCTGACACAAGTACCTTGCATGATCGAGATGCAACCTCCTGATTGACTGTTGGCCAGATAACTCCGAACAGAGCTCAGTTTGTCGGAGTCCTTCCCGATGCGTCACGACAGAGCAAATCGCACAGCACATGTTGGCGATCAGGGACCGAGTCTGTCCGAACGTTCGAGTTGGCACAAGGACAAGGACCTGGCAGGGACGATATTCCAAATTGCAGGCTCTATTATCCTGAGAGAGACCTCGTGCGACATAGCCATGGAATCACGGGAGCGTGACATCGCTTGGGAGTCTTGCGAAACTCAGAACATGAAGCATGGCGTGAGCGTGGGCGGAGATCGTATGATCGACATGTCGTCGGCCAACAACTAGTGCGGCCAGAGCGGTGTAAGTGAATGAAGGCGAGGAAGACTCGCATGTAACTCTGGACAGGAGGAGAGGAGAGGTCATTCGGAGCTCTCTCCGACCCAGGGTCTCGGGTCGGAAGCTGCATCGCTTAGTCAGCACTCGACGACATCACGATTGCCCGCCGCACCTCCAGCGAGGTACAAACGTTACGTTGGCACGCAATGGGCACACTGACGGGCGGAGATCCAGTCCTGGACTCTTACTGCCGCCACAAACTACCGTCCAGCTGTCGCTTGTCCTCAATAGGTGAGTGTTGCGCCTGCTACGATGAGCGAGGGCATTCGGCATCATACAGCACGTACATCGACGGCGTTGGATTCGTACTTCGTGGGACAAGATGGCAAAGATATTGCTGGTTTTGCAAAGAGTTCTGGCAGAATCGAGTGGAAGCCTCGGGTCTTCGCACGGCCCAAACCAGAATACCGGAAGTACCAGATTGTACCGACTTCCTCAATCGCTGGTATGAGTTCCACCAAGGCCACAGAATAGTCAAAAGAGATGACGGAAGCGAAGAGCGAGTTGCCGTGCTGGGAGAGGACTTCAAAGACGTTCCACCAGGCTGTTTACCGCGAACGTTGGAGGAACTGCGTGCTGGAAGAGAACGCAGCGAAATGGAAGAAAGAGAACGAGAGCAAGCTCGAGAGCAACAGACGGATGAACAACCCATTGAGTCAGGGCCCACACTTGATCAGACTCTGGACCAGCTTTTCGAGGCTGCAGCTGCTGAGGAGAGGCCAGCTCGCCGTAGTGGCGCTTCGCCGACGGAACAACAGGACTCCGCAGCCCACATGCAACCTCAGAACAATAATGTCCACGCACAATCCATGGTAGCCGCTGGATCTCGTAATCGTGAATATCAGGCTCGCCGAGTGGCGGCTTTGCGTCGGGAGCTGCACAGGATGCGCAGTGGCATCGAACGTGTGGTCTCTGGGCTGCGTGATCTCGGCGAGGGTGTGCCAGACCACACGGAAGCTTCACACCAGCTGTCAGATCTCGGACGTACCCTCGACAGTATTGCAGGAGTACCCTCGCACGAAGAGGCGCAACGAGCAATTGATAGCGTCAACACGCTGGCCAGCAACATTCCGATGACACAGAACGATCGCACTCTTACAAGCATTCAGAGCCGAGTCGACGAGGCCAGACAGCATGTCGAGGAAGCCCGCAGAAGCCGGGATCAAGCCGCAGGAGAGTTGGATCTCGCTGAGCAGGAGCTTCGCCACTCACAGTCGCGGTTGCGGCAGGTACAGAACGAGCAGCGAACAACGGAGAATTACATGCGCACGTTTGGCACCCGAGAGGAAGTCGTTGCCCAAGGCGAGAACTATGAATCTCCGATTGGCGGCATGTTCGACAGAGCAATTGAGCGCTTCCGCGCCGCAGAAGAAGTGCGGAGAGAAGAGCGTACTTTAAGACAGGTACTCACAGATGAAGCAAGGTCTGGAGGCGAGACAGCTGTTGCGCGATTGATGGAGTTGGAACAGCAAGAGAGGGATGTTTGGGGCGTGCCACGGCCGCTTGGAGCTGACGGCCGCAGCGCCGCGCGGTCTCGACAAGAGGCCACTGGCAATATGATTGGCATCTACCCACGGTCTGGCTTGAGTTCCAGAGAAGAGGGACATGAGCTGGAAGAGTATTATTCGCTACTCCTGCAACGTCAGGAGCGGGTTTCTGCGCCAGAGGAAGAGACATCGGCAGATGTTGCAAACGGCCTTGCCGCCAGCGACTCGCCCATGACTCCCCGGGGAAATGGCAGACACCAGCGGGACTCCTCGCTTGCGATCAATGGGGCACCGGAAACAGAGCCTGGTCCGGCTGATGAGCCACTTGCGAGAAATTCGAGAGACATCTTAGCGGACACTGCAGTCGTTGCTGGACCACCG
This sequence comes from Zymoseptoria tritici IPO323, assembly GCF_000219625.1. Lineage (NCBI taxonomy): Eukaryota > Fungi > Ascomycota > Dothideomycetes > Mycosphaerellales > Mycosphaerellaceae > Zymoseptoria > Zymoseptoria tritici. Next base: position 2,764,450 of record NC_018216.1, on the reverse strand, counting down.
GGACAGCAATTGGACGATGATCCGACGAACAACAACGACCGCGGACTGGACGCCGTCTTCGTCCTATCTGCCTTGTCATATCCGGACGGTCTGCGCAGCGTTGTCCTGGAACTACCAGCGGTCCAGGAGCTTGACTCAATTACGGTGGCATATCTCCTCATTCAACTTGAGACGAACAGCTTGGACACGTCGTCTCGCGAGTCTATCGAGAACATCATGTCCAACACGTCCCTGATCTGGGGTGTCGGTCTACCAGCAGAGAGGAACCGCCGCAGACGCGAGCGAGGAGAGCAGATCACTTTCACGTCGGACGCATTTGATTTAATTTCATCTGGGCTCATCATAGTGCATGACGTCGAGGTCATGGCGGAGGCCTTTCAAATGAGTGCGCAATTACGGCGGATGTCGGGCCTGAGTGCACCGGAGCAGCTTGCGATGTTGTACAGACTTCAGCGAGGCGATCGAAGCGAGCCTGATCGACGGATTCTTTTATCGATGCTCGGGCACGAGCCTACTTTCGAAGTCGCACGGCACATCCATGAGCAAGATCCAAATGATCTCACGATCGATGAAAGTAGTCGGCGTGCTACCCTGGATGATGAGAGACGAGAGGCCGCTCGCCAAGGGGACAACTCCAGATCTGAGCTCGATACGCAACGAAGGGCCACGATGAACGTAGCTGTTGCTGCTGGGCGGATGGCTATGAATGCAGGCCCCACGGCTCTTCTCGAACAGATGGCGAGCCGCGATGCCGAGACCCGTGCAGCCTATGAACGGCTTCAACAGAATGGTTTCGTCCCGGCGGAGACGATGTCAAGTCGTCGATTCCGAGACTCGCTCAGAGACGTCTCACGTCCCATGACCAACGACGGTCGGCCTGCTGTGACCTTATCCGAGTCAGACGTAGAGTCAGACGGCGAGAGTCGTGGACTGGATGCGAAGGACTCTGGTAGACCGGAGCAGCCCATGACAGACGAGCAGATGACGCTGAAGCTCGAATGTCAAGTCTGCTACTCCCAGCTTGCAACAATTGCGATGCTTCCCTGCGGTCATCTAACAATGTGCCAATGGTGCAGTGATCAGCACTCTCCGACTATGGCGCATGACAGGACGAGACCGAGAACACATGCAGCTTGTCCTGTGTGCAGGAAGAGCATCAGGCAGAAGGTGAAGGTGTTCCGGTCGTGAGGGTGATGTTGACTGCCAACACGGGTAATATGAGGCCGGTCTAGATTCTCTGGCCCTTGCTTATTCCAGCTCACGCAAATACAGGGACTCGTCCTTTCCGACCATTCTATCTCTGTTATACCAATTTTAGCCGTGAATATCGGGCGTAAACAGCGCGTCCTCAAGAATCACATGCAGCAGCCGTGTCTGACGGCATCTTCCTCATCATCCCACGCTCCGCCACATCTTGTTGTCCGAAACTCCGGGACAATTGCCTTGCATTCGCTACTGCATGCGGTCGCATTTATTATCCAGTCTCCTGCGGGGAGCTCGGGCCGGCGCTTGGGGCTGCGAAGTGCCAGAGCCTCGCGGCATCTGTGTCATTATTCCCGGTGACCGCGTCCGGCAATCATGTCCCGACTGTCGGCTCAGTTCCCGGCGTCTGTCTTCCATGTCGGCCCCATTCCTTCCACCCGTTGCCCTCGCTCGTTCGGCTGTGCTTATGCACATTCGATAGGCGAGAGTGCCAGGCTCCGTGGTTGGTCACTTCGATGCCCCCTCCGCAGCATCCTTTGTCTTGCTTAAGGATCACGGTCGCACCGACGATTCATGGTCGTACTGGGATATATCACTACGCTGCACGGCAACTTGGCTATGCATCAACATCGTCACATTATCAGTTGAATGACCAGGCTGATGGCAAGTTAGTGTGGCGTGCCGCCGAAGTGAAGATGCCAGGCTGCTCGTACATGAACCGCGTTCGGCACTGTTGCCAACATCTCAATCCTCGTTCGAGTTTTGACGACATCAGTCAGTACACGAGCTGTCGTATACTCCGATCCCTCAAGTTCACTCCGGACAGCATTTGTTCGGCGCCTTGACACGAGGATGTCCTCGTATGTCACGACTCTCTGCTCACCTCCGGCATTGACCACTGACCATTGTGCAGTTCCATGGCGAACAACAGTTGCCTTCCGACTGGGACAAACCATGCTGGTTCCGCCGACAAGCCTGTCCACAATTATTCGGCCAGTAAGACTCAAGATAATTCCTGCTCGACCCACACTGGGAGTACTGGACTCCGCAGAGGCATCACGACCGCTCCGCGTCGACGCTTGGACTCCGACAACGTTTCGAACGCAAAACGACCTAGTCTCCCGCATTCAAGGATGGCAGGTCTTCAAGGAGAATTGAGCTATTCCATGCGACGTTGGTTGGAGAATCCGGAGGACCGTGCTGAGACGAAAATGACGAGCGCCGATTGGGTGTCGCTCGTGAGAATGGATGCACTCGCGGCAGAGATCGAAAAGGTCGTACTTCTCAGCGTCCAGACTTGATGGTAGAAGGGGCGATTGCCCTACGTTCTGATTGGCTTCTGTAGATGGGCAATGCAAGGACATCGTCAGTTCTCGTGGGCCTTGCGCACCGAGCAGTCACTGCGCGACTTGATGGAAGTAGCAAATTTGTTCTTCAATTCATACATGGATTCATTCCTTTACACATCAATCCGCCTTACGCCTGTTCATCCTCTTAGCCATGACAGCCACCATCCTGTTCAACCCACTCAATCTTTCTTCTTGCCCATTGCACAAAAATAGCTTCACCACCGGCCATGCATGAATCCACCCTTCCTCCTCGTGCTCCTCCACCGTCACCTCGGCCTTCTTCAATCTCGCTACTAAATCCTTCGTCTCCGGCGCAAACACTTCCTCCGACCCATAGATGAAGTACCATCCCTGACTGGGACTCGCTCGCCGCCACCAGCTCAGATCCGTACAAGTTCCCGGAGACACCAACGCATTGTCTTGCGAGCCGTTCTCGCCGATGTACTGCGTACCGTAGAGATGTAAACTCTCCGCATTCAGGTAGTCGGATGCAGTGTTCTTGTTCTTCGGCGAGATGATCGTTGCCCAAGGAGAGATGATGACCGCAAGACCTGGCATTTTGTTCTTCAGGCCTGAATATCCGGATACACAGAGCATCAAGCTCAGAATCAGCGTGGCGCCGGCCGAGTCGCCGGACACACATATTTGAGAGGGTGAGTCGACGAGCGAGAGCACGTATTTGTAGCCTGCTAGCGCTTCTTGCACTTGAGTCGGATAAGTCGCAGTCGGGACGAGAGTGTACTCGAGAGCGAATAGGGCTGGATTGGCGTAGCCGGCGTTTTTGAGGAGAGTCAACCAGACGAGCAGGAATTCGAGGTAGAAGAAGGAAGAACCCATGGAGAAGCCGCCGCCGTGACAGTAATATACGACGATGTCGGGACGGCGGGAGCTATCGTGGATGGCGTAGATGCCTTTACGGCCGTCCTGTGAGAGATGGAGCGATTAGCTTGTGTTTGGGCGATCGAACGGGCTTGTGAGTTGTACCTCGTTCACCTCACGCCAGTAAATAGGACTCTTCCAGATACCGTGCCGTAACATTCGGATCTTGATGAACGGCAAGGCCACCCATTTGCTGAAAAAGACCTTGCCGACCGCGGCGGGAATGTCCGAGAAAGCATATCGAACGACTCGGATGACGAGATCTTGGAATAGTGTCGCCCGCTGCACGAATGGAGATCTGTTCTTCTTGGCGGTGAAGTATCGTTCTCTTATGAGGTTGTGTGGTAGTCGAAGTACTATTTCTCGCGTCAGAAATGTTTGGTATATCTTGCCGATGTAGATAGACATGGGAGTACTGACGTAAGAATGGCAATGCTTTAATGCCAACCCATGCTGTCCGGAACAGGCCCACGTGAATGATAAGTTGCGGCGCGAGGAATACCAGAAAGGCAAAGCAATCGAGCCATGCTATCTGGCCAAGGATCATGGCCGCAGAAATGTGTACAATGCTATGTCGAAGCGTTGCTCTGCCATAGCCAGCGAAGCGAGAGGTGAGGTCGACAACCTGAACTTTATTCGGCCGAGCACGGAGTCTATATATTGACGTCGTCTCCGTTCAATGTTTTGATTAAGACATCATTTTTGCAACGCAACAAATGCAACATGCAAGAAAGCAGATAAATTGACGTCCGATTTGAGCATTTCAATCGCTATTCCAATGAAGTACTCAAGTGAATGAGGCATTTGTGAAGTGAGGTTAATGTCGATTTCATGCCAAGCGCGGTATTCTACTGGTTCGGCTTTCGACAAGGGTCCACCACTTCTTCAGCACGCGACTGAACATGGAAACGCTGCCTCCGAATCTTCATCAACCACGGACAAACACTCCCCTCCGCGCACATCGATATCCTCCTGCCGACTCACTCATTCTCGATATCGCCGCTCCTCTACCATCATCACCGCCGATGAGGACAGCAACGACGACCGACGCCGACTGAGCTGCGGCTTCTTCTTCCGTGGCTGCAGCTGCCTGCGCCCGCTTCCCTTTCAACCGACACACCATGGCTGCAATGGATCCCGAATCGCTGAAGCTGGGCCGGTGCGTATACCTTGACAAGCTTCACCACAACACACTGGAGCGCGTCACTGACCAAATCGTAGCTCTCTTGTCCCAGCTCAGATACCCGAGAAGCTACGATGTGTTACCTGTGATAAGCTAGCAATGGGCGCCATGCGCCTATGTTGCTGCGACAATACCATCTGTCATGATTGTGAGTGTCACGCATCGGCGCTGGAAAGGCGCATAGCTGACATGGCTCCCAGGCCACACTTCGATGACTGCCACCGAGTGCCCGATCTGCGACCATTCTCCATTCTCGGCCGATTCCTGCATTACCGCGAAGTCTTTACAGTTGACTGTCAAGGCGTTCCTCAAGACTGAACTGAAGAAAGCCAAGGAGCTGGAAAGCCAGGCTGCGAGCCAAGTGCAAGAGCCGGAGAAAACCGAGAACACTGCTGTGGTTCCGACGCCTACAACCGAAGAGTCCACAGCTGCAGGAGCTGGTGGTGAGAAGAGCGTGGTCCCGGAACTTGCTGTGCAGAAATCTGTTGCTCATGATGGCGAAAGGGCAACACCGAGTCTCGAGGTAAGCATTCATTCAAACCCACTTGCGAATTGTCACTCTTGTACTGACCATCTCACTCTCCAGGCTACCGCGGCTGAGCAGGCAGTCACGATCAATGGCAAAGGCATTGCAAATGGTGGTGGAAACGATGAAGGCGCCGACGAGGTTAACGGTGATGGCACTCAGCGTGTTGGTGACGAACAAGACGAGGACGATGATGAGGACGAGTACGAGGATGATGGTGTCACAATAAATGTTGATATGCCTTCGCCCGAGGAAATGCAGAAGCGTCAAAGCGAACAAGCTGCTCAAGCCGGGATTTCAAACCAGCAAGGTTTCAATGCTTCCGATGCCAATACGCAGATGGACCAACAACAGCAAGGCATGGACTTCAATAATAACCAGTTTGGTAACTTCGGACCCAGCATGATGGGCATGGGCGGCATGACCGGTATGCCCGGCATGAACGCGATGAACGGGATGAACGGAATGAATGGATTCAACCCGATGATGAATATGGGCGCCTGGGGCATGGGTATGCCGAACATGAACATGATGGGTAAGTCTCAACCTCTTCAATCGTCATCTCGCGCCCTTTCCAGGCTGAACGGTACGGCAGGCATGGCAGGCATGGGCATGGATCCGTCAATGATGTTCGGAGGAAACTTCGGCGGCGATATGGGAGGAATGGGAGGGCCAATTGGGATGAACGGCATGGGCGGCAACGGCATGAATGGCATGGGCGGATTTTCTCATGATCAAGGAGGATACTCTCAATCAAGTTACGGCCCTGCTCACCGACAGAATTTCTCTAATGATCGCGGCTACGGTCGCCCATACGGACGCTTCAACAGAGGTGGTCGAGGTAACCAGTTCCGCGGTCGTGGTGGTTGGGGCAACCAGCCGCAGCATCAATACAACAACGGCGGCTTCAACAATCAGTTCGGGGGATACAATAACCAACAACCACAAAATATTCCCACTGGACCGGGACAGAATCCGGGAGGTTTCCAGCGCGAGCGCACGGGCTCCAATGCGGTCGATCCAGCCGCGGCCGCCGGTCGTGCGTCGCCCACATACGATCCTGTGAACCGTCCGTCGGCGGCGAATGGCGAAGATGCAGAGACGAGTGCCAACGAGAAGTCCGCGGCCGCAGATACTAACAGCCATGAGAATACTAATTCCGCAGGTGAAAATGCCGAGCAGGGTCAGGAGTCTGGCGACGGAGAGCTAACCTCAGCAAAAGGTAAGGTCGACTGCTCTCATACTCTTTCGAACATTGCTGACCCTCAGAAGACGCAGTCCTTGACGATGACAAAAATGGCAATGGCGACCCACCCAGACCAAATGATGGCCTGGCCCAAATCCAATCGGTGGTCCACACCGAGCCCGGAGACGCTCTCCAGCAGTACGATGAAGGTTCGCAAGGTTTCGGCCACAACCAGACGAACTTCAACAACCGCGGGCATGCAGGCACTCGTGGCGGTCGTGGTGGACACGGCGGCTTCTCCCGCGGCGACGCCACGGAGTTGACACCTGCGCCTGCACCAGCACCGCCCATCAATGCTCCCAAGGGTCCCAAAGCTTTCTTGCAGGGCCTCCCTAACACTGGCTGGTCCGGAATATCTCTCGCCCAGCAGCAGAAGCCGACGAACTCTACGCCTACTCCTCGTCCTGAGTCGCACGCCCGCAGCGTCCGCAACGAGGACAGCCACCGTGATAGCAATGGTCTTGCACATGAGCGTGACAGACCGTCATCGCGGACCGGATCTCGAAGACGCAGCCGATCACCCGGCAGCGATCACGAATCTTCTCGACGCAGCCGCAAAGATGGCGAACGTCGCCAACACCGAGCCGAGGGCAACGATGCCGACGGGAAGAAATACCGCTCTCGCTCCGAATCTCGCACTGACGATGGTCACCGTCGCCATCGAGACGACGACGACAAGCACCGCTCATCCCGCTCTCACCGCGATCGAAGCAAAGATCGCCGTCGACGCCGCGAGAAGGAGGAAGACCACGAGTCCTCCCGTCGGAAGAGCAGCAAATCCCATCACGAGCGCGAAGCCGACTACGATGACCACAAAGACAGTCGACGAAGCAGTCGTAAGCACTCCCGCCGAGACGATGACGATGATCGCGAGAGTGATCGAAAAGACAAAGATCGTTCCTCCAACCATCGCTCATCCCGCCACGAACGCTCATCCCGCGATGACGGCCGACACAGCACTCGCGAAGAGCGGCCCACGCGCACCATTATCGAACCACCATCCGACGAAATCGGCTTCAAAATCAAAGGCTCAGGTAATTCCAGCCGCGCCAAAGCCAGCGAAGCCAGCAAGATTTCCAAACCAACCGAGTCCGCCGCTCTAGACCCTTACGCCCAAGAACGCGCTCTCGCCCAGCAAGGCCGCGAGGCTCGCGAAGCGCAGCGGAGACAGTCGACTCATACTTCAACGTCGGCGCTGGGCAAGCGTGGACGAGACGCCGCGGCAGATGAGGTGGAGGTTCCGAGGGGACCGAAGAGCGATCGCCGGAGTGCTGGGAAGATTCGAAGGGTGAATTATGTCTTCGAGGACGAGGTGCAGGTGGGGAGGGACGAGGGCCGCAGGAGGGGTTGAAGTGAGACCTATGTTATTTCTTCGGCGATGAGATGGGTGAGCTGTATTGTACCTATTGTGGTCGAGGAAGATGTCGCTGTGGTTCTCCTCCGAAGTGAGGAGCTTGGGGTACTTCAATGCGTGTGTGAAGATCCACGTCGAGCAAAAGTCCTGTATTGAAAAGTGTATCATATTGTCTATGCTATCCGTTCTACGAGTTCCAATTACTCCATTGCCGTATTATCACGTTGTCTTCTCTCACGATTTTTAGGCCAGGGGAGTGTTTAGGTTCCGCCTGTAGCGCAAAAGGTACGATTGCTTGAAGTACGATGGGACGAGGGCTGAGTATATTGTCCTGACGATATCACAGCCTTCCAGGGGACAAGGCAAGACACGTTAACAGTCAAGAGGATCATGCATAGTTCGTTCGCCACATTTCACGTTTGCTTCACGAATGAACAAGCTTTGGTGAATCATCGCAAGTCTGTTGCCGCCAAACAAGACCAAATCGTTGAGCGAGGCACGTTAACAATACAAACTTTCAATCCATGACCGGCGAGAGACGTCCTTCCGCCATCCTCCTCCGTGTGACCCGTCAATGAGCCAAACAAGCCAGATGTCTTGCATCAGACTGATCCATGCGATTTTGGTAATGAACCAGCCAGTGCTTTTGTCATGTTCGATGCAGTCGTAGTCCCATTTCCCTCATACTTGGTCTGTAAACGCGCAGAAGGCGAGAAGAGCCGGAGTGATGAGGGCGGAGGAGTCCATGTCGATGTTTCGTTTGACGGTCCGACGGTTTGATGGATCAATGATTGGTGAATCATTGTTGGGGAAGGAAGATTCCGTGCCAATGTTTTTGGGGTTTGTGTTCGTTCCGTGAACATCTGGTCAGGGAAGGAAAACTTCATCTTGATGTTTTTTTGGTCGTGTTTTCGATTCGCTCTCGATTGGATGGTGATGTTGCGCCAAGTGGTTTCGGTCCGTGCCAGCAGTCGAAGGGAGCGTTTTATTTGCAAAGCAGATGTCGCTGAAGCAGCAGCAGAAAATGAATGCGCGGTATGATCGTTGTTCCAATGGCCGTGTGCAGCAGAGTGGAGGATGAAGAGTTCAGTCGATTCAGAACTGCTACTCTGCTTCGAAGGGTTACATCCTTCTAGAACTTTGGTGGACCGCCACCACCGATGTCGCAGTAAGGTGGAGAGCACTGCGTACCAACATCAGTCTTGATCTCATACATAGAAAGAAGGTCTGAAAAGGTCGTACGCATTCGCAAGGGATTTGATCTTCCCCACCGCACTGGCTCAAGCACGAGTCCGGCACGGGGTTCGCGGAAGCGCAGAGGGCGAGGAAGGCGGAAGCGAGGAAGATCGCGAACTTCATGTTCGTTTGCTTGTTGGTGAGGTAGGAGATGATGTTGAACGTTGGATGTTGACGTACGTCAAAAGAGTTGGAGGATGGAAAGTGGAGAGAAGGAGATGTTGGACGATGCTGGACGATGAGTAGGAGCGACACGGGGCGCTTCAATGTGATATTGGAGTGTCATACTCACAGTAGTTCTAAGCGTGAAGCGGACGAAGAAGTCATGGGAGCCTGTCAAGTTGATAGTGCTGTTCCTTGACACCAGACTCCGCCGAACCCGCCGAACACGGCGCAGCGCTGATCTCAATCTGCGCGCTGCAAATGTTCAATGTCAGCGTGGAATTTCCGGACCACGACGGATGCACAAGTCAAGGACGACCTGGCGAGCTGGCCGAGCTATTCCTTGTCAGCTCATATGCGACTTGCAGTCCAGAGGATGTCCCCAGGGCGAGACATTCAAGATCGCTGGTATTTCGTCGAATACAATCTCTCTGACAGGACGGATTTCACCATTAATTATGATAGGAATATTGCACCGTTCCTGTCTGCACGAGACAGGCTGCGTTCACAACCGGCGGCAAACTTTCGGACATGGCGCAGCAGTAATCTTGAATACCGGATTCGCACGGCATGCGATGTGACAGGAGATCCATGAACGCGACGCCGGATATGACGATGAAAAAATTCAATGCGTACGTCAGGCTGCGGGACGAACAGATGTCAGCAATAGGGCGACGTCAGTGAGAGCACCAACTCCTGGACCAGACCCGTTTCGCGGCAATATCATGGTACAAGGCCCCCAGAAGACACACAGATCGGGCTCTGATTACTGGTGCGCATCCTCACCAAGAAGAAAAATTGCCAGTCATTGAACAGTGGCCATCAGATGCTGTGCAACCGGCCGATGGTCGAGTTAAGCTTTGGCAATGGATATCGCCGCCAGAGTGCAGCCGGGTTCATCGAGCTGGAAGTCGGAATTTTTCTCGATCCGGAGCCGAGCGCAGAGCCTCCAGAGATATATTTGTCGTGGCGCTGAGATGACATTCTTCAGTCGAGGCGTCCTGCTCGCTCCAGGGCCTGTCGAGCATGTTGCTAGCACGTCTACCCATGAGGGAGTTTCAGAGGTGAGACGGCATACAGGAGTACCACGAACCCCAGCACAGTCAGGTCAAGCCAATCGCATCCAGATCTCAACGGGATTTGATGCTCGCGTTCGATAAATTTTCCCCCGTTCGATGAAATTATCGTCCATTGTAGGCGGGTTCCTGTTCCATTCTTTGGTGGGAAATCGACGAGCCAGCGGACTCAGATCGAACGCAGCAACGGCGTGTCCCAAAGATCCGAGGCTTTCCGCGGGCGAGGAGGTTCCGCCGCCTCTCAAGTGAAGTATGCTCGAGTCTATTCTGGATGCACAGTCTTCCGGAACGCGCATGTTGTGTACTGTACTAATCAGATCTATGTTAATGGATGAACTGGTCCGGTCCTTGGAAGCGTGTCGACTGAATTATCGTCGTGAAATATTCTCGTTGCCCGCTGTGAGTGTTCGCTCCGGAGCCGGTCGTGTACTGTTCGCGGTACATGTTTACGGATACCCATTATAGTTTCCACTTCTCCCGATGAAATGCGTGTCATGCTCGCCGTCTTGGAAGAGGTAATGTAGAGGAGTGTCACTGCTGTTGCCGCGAAGAAAGATGTGAATTCTTGCGAAAGCAAGGACGAGGAGGAGAACCAATGAGATGAAGATAACGAGAACACGGCGATTTCGGAGTACGAGCATCACGTTCTGGCAAGACGCAATCTCGCCGCCTGCTCCCGCAATCTGAGGAAACGGGTTCGTCTCACCGAGTCACTCTGCGTGTAATCTTGACGATGTTTTGATGCGCCTCCGCTGCGTTCGACGACGAAGCTTCGAGGCTCTGACACGTATGCATGAGAGCTTCGAAAGCTTGAAACCGTTCTCAGCTTGCACCTGCCGCCCAGTGTCATTCTTGACGATGGTCAGTGGAATGACTCAGTTCCACCCTGATGAAAGAAGTCCTGTCCTTGTCGAAGTCTGAAGAGTTGACGGTTCGTAGTTCCATGCAGATACTCGGAGAGTATCGCTTTGTCAAGGTGGATGCTCAATCTCTCGGTACCCGTCGCATCTGCATTCATCCGTGGTGATGGTCACTGGATGGTTGTCGGGCGGACGAAGACTTCCAATGGTGTCCAGAGGACGACCATGAGCACGGAGGTGGCCCGATACCTCTCGAGCCGTCGCAGGCGTGAGGATGACAAGGGAAGTCTCATTGTCGAGCGCATTCCGGTGGGAGAAGAGTGTCGTCGTCCGCGATGCTTTGTTGAGTCCTGGCAGCGACTGGCAGCGTGTCAAAGTCTCACGTGCGCAAGTCAGTCCAGTGTGCAGGTGACGTCGTTCTCCAAACGCTTCGTGAAACTCCCGGGAGTTTTGCACGTCCTACACTTTCCCGCATGCGCTCGCGTCGCATGTACTTCGTACCGTACTTTACCTTGCGTCCAAATTCTCGACTTCTCCCGCAGATGATACAACCTTGAGCGCCGCCCAATACCCGGAGTTGCACTGCATAGACCACGACCGTCAGAGCCCGAGCGAAACAGCGAAGACGACGGACGGCCTGTCGCAACCATGGGCCGCGAACTCAATAGTCTCGGCGACGACGACCAGCCCTTGAGCCAGCTCCAAGCAAATCTACAGGCGGCCGCCACATCACCGCCGGGTCACACGACATGTTCGCCTCCGCCCAGCGCCGAGGAGTTCCCTCTCATCCACCAAGTCGACAACAAATGGCAGCAGAACGCACACACACCTGCCGACCTTGAAGACCACGACCAGATCATTTGCGATAATCTGTCCACCACACGTCGTATACGCCGTCTCATCGCGTTCACGATATTCCTTGTGGTGGCGACGTTCTACATCTTCTCACAACACGTGCGGCCATCGATGGAAGAAGAGTGGGCTTACGAGCAGGGCTTTCTCGATCAGACCAACGGGACGTATGGAGTCGCAAAAGCAGGCAAACACTACACCGATCCGGATCTCACGCGGATGAAGAGGCTGGATCCGGCGCTGTTGCCAGGTGGGTCGGGAGACGAAGCAGGAAAGAGGAGGCTTGTATTCATTGGAGATGTGCATGGATGTAAGAAGGAATTGTTGAAATTGTTGCGGAAGGTCGATTTCAACGAGGATTTGGACCACTTGGTGTTGGTGGGAGATACTGTGTCAAAGGGACCCGACAATGTTGGCGTACTGGACGAGCTGATCAGGTTGAATGCTACGAGCGTGAGAGGTAACCATGAAGACCGATTACTGGTGGCTGCCAAGAGCATGCTCGTAGATGGAGAGATGGAGACAACAGATGACGAAGTTGAGGAATTGCGATCGAAGGGGTCAAAGAAAGATCGGAAGCTCTTGAAGAAGCTGAAGCCTAAGCATCTGGATTACATGCGCGACATGCCGCTGATGCTACACATTCCCTCTCTGCCACTCGCTTCAAAACCAACGAATAAATGGCACAGTCCCATCGCCGAGCACATCCTGGTGGTTCACGCAGGCCTGGTCCCCGGCGTGGAGCTGGAGAAGCAGGACCCGTACTTCGTCATGAATATGCGGAGCATCAACCGCAAGACGCACCTTCCGAGCGTGCTACGTGCGGACAAGAAGGAAAAGGATAAGAAGCCTTGGTTCGATGTATGGAACTGGTACAACTCCAGAATTTTCAAGGGAGCGTCGATGGAAGGCTTCAAGTCCACGCTCTTCGAGTTGGAAGGGGAGATCAAGAGCCTTCCCGACTTGGAGCCTAGCATGTGGTTCGGTGATTTGTGGAAGAGCTTCTTTGGCAAGAAGAAAAAGCATAGCCACTTCAAACCTCAGGTTGTCATCTATGGGCACGATAGTCATGAGGGTTTGCAGCTGAACCGCTGGTCGAAGGGTTTGGATTCCGCTTGCGTGGCGGGAGGAAGGCTGACGGCGATGGTCGTGGATGCAAAGGGGCGGCAGGAGGTGGTCAGTGTTGGCTGTAAGAACTACAAGGGATAGACGGCATGGCATACAGGAAGAGACTTGGTGGAGGAATCGTTCGCTGCATGATTTAGCGAGGCGTTGGACTTATTCAGATACCCCAAACTGTTCTTTGCTCTTTCCTAAGAGTCTGCTTTGATCGCTCGCCTCTCGTCCGGCCTTTCAATACAATCCTTTTGCATGGAGGCCCTCATACTGTTTGAGCCTTTCGATTCATGCTATGTCACGCTAACTGCATCTGTGCTTGCGCGACCAGGGTCCAGAGGCGCGTACTCCAACGCAACCACGACCGAGTTCAGACCACCATAAGGTAGCACTCCCACAATGACTTGACGACAATGTCCTCCACACGAGTCTCGTTCGGCTCGCGTGCTGGCGGAGGCTCGGATTATCCAGGCGTCGGACAAGAAGTGTTCGTCAGACCCACCTCCCACTACGGCAGCTTCGACTCCCTCGTCGATCTCTCCAACGCCCTCCGAAACGAATGTGCCGACGCCGCTCTCAGCGATGCTCCCGCATGCACGACCAGCGAACTCTCCCTCAGCGGCAATGCGATCGTGCCGCTCATTCGACCCGGAGTCGGACCTTACTCTGACGGCGGGGAGCAGGACTTGCCCGCGGAATTCAAGACGAGCTATACGGTTCCGAATACAGACGGAAGCCCTGCTTCTAACGATATTGCATATCCGCAGGCTCCGATATCTGCAATCGTCAACGTCGCCTCGCCAAAGGAGCGTGCCATCGTCCAGCGCGCCGCCTCGCGAGGTATAATCCAAGCCCTCGAAGCCATCGACGGATTCCGGTACAGCTTCAACAACGCCTGGGCGGCCAAGGATGAAGAAGGGTCACGATTCTCGTACATCTGTCAGGACAGCATGCAGAACAAAGATCGGCACGCAAATGGATACCAGCGCACGGCGAAGCACTTGAAGGGTGGAGAATTCAGTCGTGGTCCACGCAAACCGACATATGATTGCAAGGGCAGTGTGAGCGTCAAGTTCAGCACGGCGAGGCAGAGGGTGGATGTATACTATCGACACTATGCGATTCATTCGACGGTCGCGGAGAGAAAGCCTCCGGAACGGCCGCCGCCTGGGTCAAGGAGGCTGTATAATAGTCGTGCCCCGGCTGTGAGTGCTGAGGCGCACGGGTTTGAGAATCCAGGTACGTTCTCGTTAGGCAACATATCACTACCGGTCGTTGCTTATTCGAAGTTTTATGCAGAAATGTACGACCAGCCCATGTACGGAGATGCTCCACCTTCCGGCTCCAACATTGAACGTCCATTGAAACGGAAGCGCGGTCAACCAAAGTCTTCAACACCCATCGCTTCAACAGCTAAACCCCTCTCCCTTGCCGACATCCTCCGCCAATCCTCATCTGCCAACGTCTCTGATGATAAGTCCCCTCCTTTCCCGACCAGCTCCAACGCCACGCCTCAACAATCTCAAAACACCAATCCACCTCCCGTCAACTACGAACTTCCGTCCTGGCAAGTCCCACCTCCAGTTCCTATCAATCGACAGACGCCAGGAGGCGGCCTCCCATATCCTTCACCATATCCACCTCCATACACACCGACGCACGCTCGACCAGCGCAAGCTCGACCAACAAAACCAGCACCAGCGCCGAAAGCAGGACAACCTGTCGCCTCTCATCCCAAGGGTCAGGGCCTCTTTGCGACACTGAAACCAATAGAAAGGAATGGCGCGACGATGAGCCTACCAGGCCAACTCTACACGCCACCTGTCTACGGTACAGGTGTAATGGGTCAGAACGGCGGTTTCAAATTCGTCAATCCCGGTGCGAACGGGGCGAGAGCAAAAGTCAGCTGCATGGCCTGCAGAGCAGGAAAGAAGAAATGCGACGAAGGGCAGCCTTGTACGGCGTGTATCAAGTCGGGACTGCTGACACGGGATTGCGTCTACGAGGGACGTGTGACCAGCACGTTCACCAGCAGATCTGCTAAAACTCAGGACTCGAATTCGAATTCGAATTCGCCTTCGCTGTCCCAGTGGACTGCGCCGGAGACGTCGCAATCGATGGCATCGGCTTTGGCTGCGCCTGTTGTGGAACCCCGTCCTCCGAACAATTCGATCGCGCCATCGCCAGACCCAAACATCACGTGGCGCAATCCTCTCGGTGCTCCGAGTATGACTGTTCTTCCTGACGGTGATGGTCTGACACCTAGGGAAAGGGCGGCGAAGGCGAGGGAGAAGGAGGTGCAGGCACAGAGAGAGACAGGCGAAAGCGCTGCGAGGATGCAGAATAGTGCAACAAGGGAGGAAAGTCCGGATCCGTGGTTCCCAAGGCGGTGAGGCCGCGATAGGATGATACCAGATAGCGTCGAGTGTAAGAGATGGGCTGTCGAAATCGGTGCCGCATTCGTGTACGATCAATGTACGCATGTCTACAGGTGACCGGGACTGCGTACGAGAAATGCCGATGGATCGCCTGAGCTAGAATGAATATCATCCTTACAGCCCTTCAACATGCAGGAAAAGCGAGACTTCCCTCCGGCATACTTCCCATTCCGTATCTGCAAGTGTCCCGTGGGCCCACAGCATCAATCTACCAGGACATTGCTCCCAGAGCAGAAAAATCTATGAATCAAAGCACAGAGTACATCACAGCCCCGAATCATGCTTGGGATAATACATGCCCTTTTCGTACGCCCTCCACGAGGAACACGTCTCATCATATCCATGTGGCTTCACAATCTTTCCGGCCTCCTCGATGAATTGCATGCCTAGTCCCTCGCCGATGTGGAATGCGATGTGGCAGTGAAGGAGCCACGTTCCTACATTTCATTAGCGACAGCATCATAAATCCAGAACACAGCGATCAACATACCAGGATTATTGGACGGGAACGCAATCGCCAACCACCCTCCACCCGGTACCGTCGCCGTATCCCTCCTCGGCGGCGTCGCAAAATTCAGCGTCGCCGTCCCATCCCACGCAGTAGATCCCTGACCCAGAACGAAAAAGTCATGCCCATGCAAATGGATCGGATGCGGGATCGGAGGCGCCGAGCCCGTCTGCTGGATGAGGTAGTAATTCCACTTGCCCTCGTCCTGGAGATGCATGACGTGCATTTCGGGCGTGTAGTCCGCGTCGCCTTCGTCGACGAACGAGACGGTCGGTCGACTCCAGTTGACGTTGATGTTTTGGTCGTCGATGGCCCAGACCACGATCGTGTCTGGGTCCGGAAGGAATTCGCCCGTGGTGATGTTTACGTTCAGACGGGTGACGTCGGAGGAGAAGGAGTTGGATGGCACGGCTTGTTTCCAGTAGGGCGCCATTTCGGACGGTTCGAGGCATTGGGTTGTGGGTACAGGCCAGGGATTTTCGGGAGGCGTGGAAGGTGAGACGTCGGAGTAGGTCCAGATTGCGCGGCCGAAGTGGTCGTTTGCGGCGAAGCAGTCGGCGGCGGGATCGACGCGGAAGAAGTAGGAGCCGGCGGTTTGGTTGGCGGTGATGATCTGGAGGATGTGAGTGCGATTTCAGTCAATACGAGATTTGGCTGTAAAGACTTACCACGTCGTAGCGCTGTCCAATAGCAATGAGCAGGGTCTCCGTCACATAAGGCTTGATAGGAACAAAGTCGGATGTCATGACTGTCATCTTGTGGCCGTCGAGTGAGACCCGCATGTATTGATCGACAGACATGTTGATGAGACGAAGACGATATTTCTTGCCCTTGGTGATTGTGACTTCATTGTAAGCTCCGCCTCCAGCCGCGTTCTTGTTCGTTCCGTTGATTAGGATGTTGTTGGCTTTCGGAGGACCTCCTTGAGTTTGGAGAGATATCATGGACTGCATTGAAGTCTCGAATGCCGTGGCATAGTACCTGACCAAGCGTGTCAGAGTGAAGAGGTCGACGCAGAAGATAATTGAGCTAACCAGTCTGTCAGGGAGTATGGGCCCAGGTCGACGTCGTAATTGCTGGTAGCTGGACCGTTGAAGACCATAGCACCAACGACTCCATCACCATACTGGTTCGAAAAGTGTGAGTGATACCTGATTGAGCTCTCATTAGTCCGTGGCTCGGTCCAAACTAAGGTCTTCACGCACCAAGACGTTCCAAATTGTGTCGCTCGAAATAAGTAGGTAAACTCAGCACCCGGAGCAATCGGGCATTGCGTGATACCTGGGACACCGTCCGCACCGCAGGTATTGAGCTGGCGCACGCCGTGGAAGTGGATCGCGGTTCCATTGTCTTCAAGCTTGTTGATAATCTTGATGGAGAGGAGATCACCCCAGTCGGCAGTGACTACGGCGTTGTTAGATCGTCGGCCTAGGGAATCTTCTCAGAGAATACTGTGAAACTCACTTGTTGGTCCTGGGTATTGACCATTGATCAATTGACAAAGACGCTCTCCGTTGCCGTCCGGATTGCATGTCGAGTTTGTTATCGTCAAGGTGTACGATCGTGTCACAGTAGTCTCAGGATGCTTGAGATCGAAGTCCGTGGCGACGCTGTACCCGCCAGACCAGCATCGACGAGTCTGTGGGCCGTGAACGCATTCTGGATCGGCGGTCTGTCTTTCTTCAATGGTCGATAATTCGGACGATAGACGCTCTGCTGGCAGAACGAAAGCCTGCGAGACGGACACGATCGCCGCTAGACTGGTGAGGAGTTTCATGTTAATGCCGAGTGTGGTGAATGCAAATCGAACATGCGTGGGAGATCCGTTGCGATGCACGATGGGGATCAATATATACTCCCTTGTCACACGGAGGGTAGGTGATTCGTTCCCAGGACTGGAAGGCTAGAGTGAAGACAGGAACACACAATGCAGGGAAAGTGAGGGTGTCAGCCAGACATACACGCGAGATACCAGGCGGTATACAGACTAATCTTGCGACTCGCGAGCCAAGGCTGAACCTCGCCACGTTGCAGCTGCGCAGGAGCGATATCGATATCCACTTGCTCAGTCCAAGATCTCGTCAGAGGGATTGGCATCGGGTTCTCGAGGCCGCACAACGTGGGCGCTACGATGATACTACATCGCACTCCCGAACAGGAAATCTGTGGCTCTGTTCGGAGCTCCGCAGGCTTCGATCTCCTACGAGAGCCATCGAGATGCACAGTCGTAGCTTGTGCAGGACTTCGTGGGAGCGATCGTGCTGAGATGACCAAAGTGGCGGTCAGCAAGCAGACGACCAGTGTAGTCGTGCTTGTAGGATGATCTAGCGGATGTGACCATGGAGCTGTATCTCGATTCCGCATTCTGCTTTTGTTGGCAGCCAGGTAAGGCGACCCCCAAGGAAGTTGTACTATTAACAGGGATCTGTTTCTTCGCGTTCGCATAAGGATTGGCAGTATCCTTGCAACACGATGGCGAGTAGACGTGCTGTACCCAAACATAGCTCAGTTGGTATCGACATCACCGGTGAGCACGTCGTCCTTCGGAGTCGAGCGGTCGTTGCCATGAAGCCGAAGTGTGCATAGGATGACGCTCCGCCAGCCCCGGGATGATCAGGTCCTGCAGCGTCTATATTAAGGTCTTTCGGAAAAGCTCAAATCGGACAATGTATCGTCCGGAAGTCGTGCATGCGGTCTATAGTCTTTCGGAGAATTGCAGCAAGGCTGCTGTCGCTGACGACCCTGCGTGTATCGTTCGGTTCGAGGACCATGGGACTCTCGCTGTCGAGGAGGGTAGCTACAGTGGCTCAGCACCTAATCTCCTACCTTAGTCAAAGCAACGCAGCCTTGCATGGCCTGATTCGCCTGTATGTGGAGGCTTGCACGAGCGCGGCTCTCCGCTTGGTGACCATATGGTCGGGAGATGCGGCGTGATGTCGCGTCTGATGAGGATGTAAGGTAGTGAGGATACAGTAGGAAGATGTGTCGCGCAGGGAAGGGAAGGCGAGTTTGAGGAAAAGTTTAGCCGCCATTCCGCCGGGGCGCACTCTTGGAACTTCTCCAACCTCCGCTCCGTGGCTCTCTATAACAGTGACATGATCAGAGATCCAAAAGACAGGGAGAGTATCGTCTTGCGTGTCGCGCTGAGACCGTCCGACGAATTTGACACGACGAGGTGCAGAGTTCGGCGATCGTCTTGCTCGTTCTCGCCCAACTCCTTCGCTTCGTCCATATCCGAGCGGAGGGCCGAGTAAAGTACTCAATCGAGGCCATCGCACAGCCAAGCGCACGACCGCACGGCAGCGGGGCGACCGTTCAGAGCCTTGTGTCTCTTCGTAAGAGAAGGATCCATGAGACCAGCTCACTCGTCGCCGGCGAGTGTCGGTCGTTCCGCACCTCTAGAATACGCGATGGACCTTGGGCTGACATCAACCATCACGCTCTCTCATCCTTCGCGGCCAGCTGATGCGACGTCTGGCAACCGTTGCCAATTCAAGACGGCACGATACGATGACAAGTTGCGCATCCATCCATCGCTACCACTCATACCGATCCACGTACATCGTCGGCGGACTCTTCTCATGCACTGTGACCATGAAGAACAGGCCTTATCCTTGGCGGCATGCAGCTCAGCAGCAGACAGCCTCATGCACTGGAAATCCTCCATCAGGCTGCCCACTGCATATATGTCATCATCCAAGATGCAGACGTTGCTGCCATTGTTATCCTCTCGCAATACAGCCTTGGAAGGAACAAAAGTCGATCCTTCCATCACAGGGAGCACCAGCCTGCGTGGTCTAAACGTGGTAAACGTTACACGACACCAACACGCGCTTGGCGACACGAGATTTCTTTCCGATGACATGCCACATGGAGGAGCAAGAAAGACTCTGCATACTCGTTACCAGCCTAGAGGTCCACGCTGCGGCTGGCCGCTGTTGATGCGGCACATCCGGACTCTGCCTCGCTTGTTCCCTGCTGTGATTATAGAGCAAATCCTCCGAGCAGTATAGGCGGTCTACTCAACTTGGCAATTGGTGCTCAGCACGAGAGGTAAGAAAGCCGGTTCCGAGTATAGAATGTGGATGATCGGTCTACCGATCTCGTGCATGACAACAACACTATAGTAAGTCATCATTCAATACTGCCATTGTTGCTTTCACGCAGTATTTCCATCTCTCAACAGACGTGCAATCCAAAATGTTCACTCGACTCACATCACCGCTAACAGTGAGCTTGCTGGCTTCTACAGTCGCAGCCAAATGCTCATCATTCGGCATTGACTTCCAAGGAGGCAACACCTACTTCCAAAACGTCTCGTCGACGGATCCCTTCACGTTTGTGTCGACGTTCGAGGGTGAGTAGATTGGATTCCTGCAATCTGCAACATTAGCTAACGAAGATATAGGCTGCCAGAAAGACATCACAAACAACATTCTCTACGATGAAGCCGGAGACGAGTGGGAGTGCACGGAGACGCCAACTCAACCAGATGATACCAAGCAGCTATCCACGTGTCCAGTGAACAAGAGCGATCTCCACACCGGCAGTTGGGGAGTCGTGATCATCTCAAACAATGGTGACGCTGAACCGATCGCCTTCGATCGCAGGTTCAGCCTTGTTGTTGGCGAGCCTGCTACAACAACGTTCACTCCTACTGTGACTGTAAGACCTTCATGTGAATCAACGGCAAGCGATACTCGCTGACAGCATTTTCCAGGCCACAGTGGTAAGCACGCCGATTGTCAACAGCACATCGACCACCGTAACGAAAACCACATCTACGGCGATTGAGACGACCATACTCCCAGCATACACCCGCGTCCCAACAATCACCGTCCGACCTCGACCTATCACAATCACCAAGACCATCGGCCCAACCATCTCTCTTACGAAATATGTTCACGAGCCTCTCATCACCACCGTATCGGCCACCAAAGTCTGCCGAATCTCCACCCAAGTCGATCCCGATCCCGTTCTTACTTGGATGCCTTCACTCCTGCCCACTGCACTCGTCGAGCCCTTGCGAAGTCTCCTGGACACCGTCGACGAAGCGCCCGATCTTCGCCTTATCGCTCGCGACTCAAACTCAGACGTCTCTGTTCCTCTTGACCGCGCCCAACGTATCGCCGAGCGCAAAGCCAGATTCGCACGAGAAGCCCTTCAGCCTGAAAAACGAGCGCCCGACTTTTCCACCACGACTCTCACCGAGACGAACACCTTACTTTTCCTCACAACAACGTCGGTATCTCTGGCTCCGCAGTCGACTGTCACGATTCCTCTCATCGTCACGGAGACTGAAGTTACGACATCCACTTCCACAGTCTATGATGGTAAGACGACGATGCCGCCGACTTTTGTGACGTTACCGACTAGGACGGTGACGAGGTGGAAGCCGACGATCTTCAGGGAGACTGTTGCTACTGTCACGAGGAAGCCTTGGATTACCATCACGGTTCCGGGGAAGGAGGACGAGGCGAGCTGTGCTGACCAGGGAGGGAGGCTGTTCCAGGAGTAATCCCATGGGGTATGGTCATGCAAGGGACATGGCTTGTACTTCAACGTTCCCTGGATGGAGAGACCTCCCGGCTGGCCACCAGCTTCATTAGATTGCGCGTTCTTCATTTCTAGCAGACGGTGCGGGCACACGCCATTCGATCATCATTCATTCTTGTCCGCTGGCTTGCATGAGAATCAAAATACCAGCTCAAACACGACAACCTCGCCCACTATTATTCTGTCTCTCTTGCTGTACATATTGCTCTTCTGTGCTCTGCTGTGCTGTACAAGTCGCTAGATCCATCAACCTCGCCTCATCTCCTTCCATCTTCTCAGTCTCCACCATGCAGTATCGTGTCCGCCGCCTTCTCCGCCATCACAAAGATCGGCGCAGTAATAAACACTCCCGGAATCTTGGGGAACACACCTGCATCCGCTATTCTCAATGCCTTTACCCCTCTCACCCTGAATTTACTGTCTAATACGGCCATCTTGTCTCCATCCGCACCAATTTTGGTCGTACCACATGCATGATGCCCCCATGCTCGGTCTTTGATGTACTGTCCCAGGTCCTCATCGCTCTGGACGTGCGGACCAGGCTCCTTCTCAACAAACTTGCTGCCAGGAAGGAGGCGAGCGATCACATCGTCGTTGTACTTCGCCAGGGCTTTTCGACAGGTTCTAAGAGCCTTCACCATCGACGCGAGATCCTTGTCCGCGGCTCCGTTGGCCGTAGTGCCGGTGTCGAAGTAGTTGAAGTCGATTTGAGGAACATCGAGCGGATCGGCAGAGCGCAGCTTGACGGTTCCCGCCGTGTTGCGCGTGTGCGCTTTAAGTGTGTACCAGGAGAACCAGTTGTGCTGGGCAAGGAGAGTGTCATACCATTGTGGGAAGTAGCCCCGAAAGTTCGAGGGTGAGCTGAACATCCAGAGGTCGACATCGGAGTTGTCGGCGTAGTCGGAGTGCCCGATCATGGTGGCGGCGAGGCCATTGCTGGCATAGGCGCCGCGCTGCGCGAGGATGTTGGGATTTTGCTTCCATTGCTTGTAGCATTTGTCGTGAGGCTTGGCGTCCAGTCGGCAACCGTCGGTGATCGAGAAGTCTTTCTCGTGCTGTACATTAAGGCCGATTTCGTAGCGATCTTGCATGTTGCGACCAACGCCAGGGAGGTTGACTTTGACTGGGATTTTGAAGGACTCAAGCTCTTTTTTAGGACCGATGCCGCTGAGCTTGAGGAGTTGCACGGTGTTGAAGGTTCCCTGAAATCATGTCAGTGTGTGGCGTCCGTAGGTGAAATGCTGAAGGAAATGGACGAACGCCTGCAAGAATGACTTCCTTGGTAGCTCTGACAGATCCGGGAGTACCTTTACCACCACTCTTAGGGCTAGCACGGTAAAGGTGCTTACCCTCGAGGTACTCCACACCGCAAGCCCTGAGCTGGTTCCCTGATTCATCGAACAGCACCTTGGTGACGAAAGTGTTGGTCTTGAGGGTGAGGGGATATCCTTGGGCGATGGTATCCTTGATGTGCTCGCGAATGCTCTTACGAGCACCTCCTTCGGCGGTTAAGGGAATGGGATATAACCCAGTAGTGCTATCACGGTTTCGTGTGCGGGCGTTCGCATCGCCGAGCAGAGCGTTTGAAATCTCAACAATGGGATTCAAGCGATCGAGACCAAGAAGGGAAGAGAGACCCTGAGGAATGATAGAACGAAAAAGAGATGGGCTGATCACAGCGGCTCCAGCTACCAGATGGCGCACAAGTTGAGTATCACGGACCAAGATGCTCGGGTCAGTCGGGTTCACGGGCTGCCATTCGTAGACTTTGTCGAGATATTTGTCCATGTTTCTGGCCGACCAGGAGGAGTCTCCAGTGATACGCGCAATGCCGTCCCAATCAGAATCGTGTGCCCTGATGAAGATCAATGCGTTGTGCGTGACGCATCCACCAACGATTTGCGCACGAGGGTAGAGACATCCTTTGCCCTTCGTGTACTTTGGATCTCGTGCCGCGCGAGACTGATCTTGGTAGTGGTTGACGAAAAAGTCCCATTGTATCTGTACACCCTGTCAGTCCCGAGTCGCCCAGCCATCCTCGCATGATCATACTTCTGGATCGCCCGTGACAAGGGATCTGAAGAAATGTCAGCATTGGGCTTGGAATTTGTGCAGTCTTTGCAGTTGCGTACTGGAAGAGTGGAATCGTCGTGTTGTCATTACTTGACTGATCATCGCCGGCCTCGATCAGAAGAGTGCTGTGACCTTCGCGCGCGAGGCGTGAAGCCAGAGTCCCGCCACCGGCGCCACTGCCGACCACAATGTATTCGTATTGCGTTGCCGCCTCGGAATGTGCACCATGGGAAGCAGCTACCAATCTGAGAAGACCCAGCGTGAGCCACCCCAATGTCCGCAATACCATGATGAGGGTCAAGGCTGGATGTACTCGTGATCCGCGCGCCCAGTGGGGTCCAAGTCACCCCTATACACACAAATGGCTTTGGCTGTGGTGCGGAATCCAAATGCGATGCTCTCCGTGATCAAGGTTGATGGCGCAAATGTGCTGCGGAGACGAAGGAAAAGTGTGAAGACTTCTTGAAGTTCAGCATGGCGACGGTCTGGTTGTCCATTGTTCATCGGTGGGTACGCAGCCAAAGCCGCCGTCGAGCAGGGGTGGCCGGTGATGTGGGTCCTGAACAGGGTGGAAGCCAACATCTAATCTCACTTGGGCTCGTTTGTCGTGTGGACGTGTGCTTGCAAGTAGCATCTCGCAGCGAATGTTCCTTCGGGCCCTTTTCAAGCGCGTGAGAGGCAGAAAAGCGCAAAAGCACGAAAATCGTTTCAGGCTTTGCAGGTAGAATCTACGAAGTCTCGCGAGCACGAGAAAATTGGCTGCCCTGCGTGGGCATCCGTTGCGAATCATTGGAAAGGATACCACGCCGTGGTTGGGAGCATTGACCATGGTCAGGCGACTGCTTTTGGGGCGGACGGATCGGCTTGCCTCGTGAAGACGTAGCTAGTATGATCCCGCAGTTTCATCGAAGGGATACCCTGGCAGGAAAGCTCGCTCGCAAAGAGAGTTCAAATCCAATCCCAGAGGGTTAGCCTTGCACTTCGTCTGCTGTCAAACTTGAGTGAGTAATCAAGGCGACGCCTGTTTCGTGACAAGATACAATCGATGTTCGATGGCGACCCTGCCAGTCGACGAGAGGGCTCGCCGCGATCTAGTCGTGTCCATGCAATGGTCAGCATGCTTCGCCTAAGACGGCGTAGCTGTGCGAGCGATGCTGAATCGGGTGATGGTTCCATCGAGCCTGCGATACTATCGTTCCAGTCTTTGCGATGCTTTTCGGGCGGTCGACGCGGGCGCGAATCGGTATTTCAGCTTGTCCGGACTCGAGCGCAAGGGCTGAGGCCGATCCTGGTCTGAACGCAGAATCTTCCAATTTCGAATCACCTTATCAGGCCAGCCCTGGTTGTTTGGCCCCTTAGGGCCACGATATTGACGAGGGAGATACGTATTTTGGAATCCGAATAGGCTGCCCCCAGCGCCAAATCCCTCGACTCGGGGACTAATTTAAATAGATTTGAGCACAGTATTAAACGGGACATTGAACGGGACATTGAACGGGACATTGAACGGAATCTCGTAGGGTAACCCTGACGTTCTGACCCTGCCGTTGCTGCTTGTGTAAAAGTAAGATACGCCCGGCGGTATACAGTGTACGCGTGAATGCAGCGCCAAGCCACTTGTAAATTTGAGCGACCAATCAGACGCGAGTAGCGGCCAAACTAGTTTTTAGCTAACCACCTGCAACTTTATATTGCGCTGCGCGCAATGAGGTTGCTTGTGCCCTGCAGGATGGTTCGGTCTGACACTCAAGCAAGCTTCTGTCACATCAGTACTGTAAGAGTGCCTCATTTGGCCCTGGCGGTTGCCGTTCTCAGCATGCTCGCCTGACTCGGGGTGGACGGTCAAAGTAAATAAGCACTGTCGAAGCAGGGCAAGATTTGCCTCGAATGTTAGCCTACATTATTTCTCCAACGGGTAGTTTCATGATGTCGTCGGTCGAGGCCACGTAAGTGCCAGAAGCAAGTCGCCTTACAGTCCATTCATAACCTGCTCCATCCACGGATACACAGCTCCATTAGCCGGCGGGTATCCCATATGCAACATGCCGGTGAAAAACCGCGCCTCCTTCGGCGTGCCATACTCCATCATGATCATGCTGTCCTCGATCGGCATCAATCCATCATGAGTACCATTGACCAGCAGAAGTCTGCAACTCGGCAGATCTGCAATTCCGGTTTCAATGAGACTCCACTTCTGCTGGGCTTGATCGAGGAAATCTTCCTCGGTGGCATATCCGAATTTCTCCTTGAGAGCTGGTAAGGCAGTCCAAGGGTATTCGTGGTCCTTGGCTTTCTCCAACCACGCCCGTGAGAAGAAGTGGTGCGTACCAGCACCTTGTCCAACGGCTCCTCGGAGGCGAGATGCATGAGTGTGCGCTGCGCGGATGGCGTTGTAGCCCCCGGCCGACAGGCCCCAACAGATGACCTTCTTCATGTCGAAATGCTGCTGTGCTTGCATCCAGTCTAGAATTGAGGTCCACAGTCGGTCGGCAGATTCGGGATCGCTACGGTCTGCCGGACAGTCGGCTGTTCCGGGAATGTCTGTAGCAGAGTGGTCAGGTCTTGAAGACTGCTTGCTCTTATATCACTCACCAACCACAACACTCGCCCAGCCACGAGCGAGGAACTCGTCGCAGCGAACAGTATTGTCCGGCCTGTGACCATCTAGTCCGCACATGAGCAGCACCGTTGGGACGGGACATTCTTTCGAAGCTGGCTTCGGCAGGCGAATGTAGAGAGGGATCGTCTTGCCTTCGTCCTCTGCGGTACCAGCCGTATGCGGTATTTCGACGTCGACAATCGGGCAGTCGAACAAGCCTGCCGCTTTGATGTAAGCTTTCTTCTGCGCCACGTACGCTTGCGTTTTGATCCCGGAGTTGATATACGGGAATCGAGCAATGCGGTAGACAGCGCACGCTCGCAAGTACAGCTCTATGGCCGCGGCTGTGTCGTCACTCGCCGCTTTGGATTCCGCGCTCGCCACCAGCGCTTCACAAGCTGGTATGAACTCTCGCGTGTACTCGTCACTGTACCCATCATGGATACCTTTCTGAATGAGTGTTTCGAAGATTGGAGCAAAATCCTCGTATTTGCCATCATGGAATGGATACAAGCTGCGTTCACAAGGGAACTTCCACTTCTTGAGCCACAGATTGTCGATGGAGCCGAGATGCGGGTAGACTTGATCAAACTTGTCGCCGAGGATCCACCTGCTGCCTGTCCGTGGATCTGCCATGGTTTGATCGGAAAGAAGTCGAGAGCACTGAGGCTGGGTATAGGATGATGACCGTTGAAGAGACAACGAAGAAGAAGGCTATGTATTAGCTTTGTCCAGCAATACTTATTACCTATATTTGAAGAAGTCCTGGTAAGTGTGGAGTCGAAGGCATGCATGCATGACATATCGGGATGAACTCGAACGGCTCTCCGCTCCCGATTTTTGGAGATGCCAAATAAATCATGCCGTGTCTGCAATACAGGATACATTTCAGGTTAGTTCCTCTTGTCTGGACTGGACAGCGTGCCCACTGCCCATGTTGCTCCTTAGCTAGCCAGTGATTGCTCGAGCGGCCATGACCTCAACGATCAACAGCATGACGGCGGTAGGGCCAAGTGTCTCGATTTTGCGATCCAAGCAAGAGTCCGTTCCGCCTTCGAGTACGTTCAGCCTTCGAGATTCGCCGATGTTATGGTTCGAGTAATGGCAAGAAGTGTTGAGGGTGCAAAAGCAAGAGGAGGTTCTGTTGAAATCCTGCCTCAGGCAGAGACCATGCCAAGCCACGCTACTTTGCCAGCGGGCCCAAGCTCTCTTGAAACCTCTTCTCGAATTCGTCCTTCAACTTTTCTTCTTCTGGTTCAACATTGCAACTCCGAGTGCCCATCGACAATGTGATGCCGGCCAGCACGCGAAGTTGCACCCAAAAGAGTGGTAAGTTCAACTTTTCTCCTCCACCCTGCTCTGATGATACACCGCAAAACCGCAAACTAGAGTCTTTGACCTCTTCGGAGGCGTGAAACTTACTTGCTACGTCAGTCTGAGCTATCGCAACCACTTCTCTTCAGCAACGACTTCACTTCTTGTTCATATACTGATGAGTACCAGCAGGCATGATCACACGTCAAGTCCTCGTTCCTGGGCTGCTGGGAGCCTTCGACACTTCAACAGACGATTGAAGGCTCCGTGAGCATTGGATGTGAGTACTTTCCATCTTCCTCACCTTCTTCTTCGAATGATGAACAACTCAAAACACAATGGAATTACCGGCCGAGGCTTCGGCCGATGGCGAGAACATTGGCTTTTATACGCCTGATCACCGAAACTTCTTCACCATCTCTCTGAGCAAAGACAATCAATCACATGTACTGACTCGCTCTGTTCCAGACTTCCATCAATGCCTTTGCATACCATGCCCACCGTAGTCACCGTGACATCCGAGTTGAGCTCGCTGCCGCCGCCTCGGATCACAAGATGAACAATCGTCCTGAAAGAGATGGCTCGGCGCGAAAGTGCGAAGATATACTGGTTTGGCTGCAGCTAGTCGAAAGATGGTCTGTGCCATACACGCGCACAATGTTGCTGGCACGATGGCTCAGATTCAGGCCGATGACACGCATTTGCGGTCGATGTAATCTGAAGTGGAAAGCTCACTCGAAAGGTAAGACACACCCTCCATGATACCGCACCATCAAATGATGAATTGGCACTGGGCTCCGATCAACACTTGAGCAGATATGCCATTTTGTGACAGGCCTAGAAAACCTCGTCCACTGATCTTTGACACTTCCCTCATCACATTCAACATGAGAGCGAGAAGAGCTCCGAAGCTAACAATCAGCTCAGGTGTAGTATCGTCCATCTGTCCCGTCCATCGGTCCATCGCTCCCGGAGCTGCTCTGTTTCTTCTGGTAAGTTGGTCCGTCTTCTCCCTTCGACGCCCTCTCCTATGATGAACCCTTTAGATGACGAGTCTTATCCGGCCTTGCCGATGCTGACACAATCTTTTTAATACCATTCATGCCTATCTGATCTTCATCCCTCTTGCAGCAACAACATTTGATATTCCCCTTTCGACGTTCGGCTAATTGGCATGCACAGACATCTCTTCGACATATCCTCTGGACTTTCATCATACATTGGTCTTCTTGACACGGATGATGCTCACATTCCTGGTAAGCTGCAACGACAGTCCACCATGCGGCGGCCTTCACATGATGATCCAAAACAACAATGACAAGCATATGTCCAAGCCGCTGTGACAGGCGGCGCAGACGATAACGTTGCACATGCCTGATCTCGCACTCGCCGCCGCACCTCCTGTCGCCGAGATAACAGAAAGAGCTCTTGCTGACTTGGCGGAACAGACTGAGCCGACCCCATCAATTTCACGCACTGGTAAGCGCAACTTCCTACTCCTTCCTGTCTGTTCATCTGCACACTACAATGATGATTTAATATATCACGACGGTCGACTTAGCAGTCAAAAGACTGCATTGCTGAAGCGGCCCCTGACAGGGCCTTCTATACTGACATGTCTTCTTCATTCCTCGCTGCATTGTCCTCACTTTGCCTGCGGAACAAGAGCTAACGAGGTTTCAGAATTCAAGGCTCTCCTTGAGCGCAGACACGCCCACGAGCGGCGCTGACTGACACGGACGTCTCATTACAAGCATAGGAGAGCCTTTGCAGCAGCTACGTAACTAATTTCAAATTCAACATTCATGTTATCCAACTAAGTCAGATGTCTGTTCCACCAACACTAGTGAAAGCTTGCCCAAATATCAGACTCCAATGAATCAGAGGGCTAGACCGGCAATACCCGCTCACCGCTTCGGCTCATCACTCGAGTGCGAGTACAAAAATGCAGACGGGCTGAGACTGCACTCCACAGCATGCATGCGAGCGAGCGGTAACCTTTCCGCTCCATGGCCATGAGTTTCCGGCCCGTGGTAGTGCAGCAACATCGCTGGGCTTCTTGCCGCGATGCGAGCCACATGGTCTTTGCGGGGTTCTCCAGAGATCGCGCTCTGCCCCAAGTGGATACAAGTACAGCCATAAGAGGGCTCTTCAATCCGTCGCCGGCATCTCACGGCGACCGACATTATTCCACAATGTCGTGAGATTTATCATCGAAGGACTTCTTCCAAACTTCTGGCCAGGTCTGAATGTGGCGAAAGCATCTCGTACGACAACCGGCTGACCAGCAACAAATCATGCCTCCATCCCGACACCGCTGACCGCCACACTCTTTAGCAGCGGGCATGGCAGAATATCGGGCGCAGCCTGTCGGTGGTGGGGCACTGGGGCTTCTATGCTTGGTGAATGGAGAAAGACCGGAGAATATCCACCGCGCGAGCGGGGAAGGACAAGGACAGCATGCCACGAACTCCATTGTCCCGAGCCGACCTCTTCAAGCATCCCAAAGGCTGGCGAGTTCACTCAGAACTCAGGACTGGCCTTCTGGACGTCAAAGACTGGTCACTATATGTCAGCGATCTGAGCACCGATGCAATATCGAGAACAGCTACATGCCACCGAACAAGAAGCCACTGTGTCCTCTCTCAACATGTACCCCGTCGACGGGTATAAAGACCTCGTGGTCACGCTACGCGCTACGCGCTACGCGGAGGATCCAAGGCATTCGGATCCACTGTGCCACTTGCGTCCGCACAAGGCTCCTGGTCGCTGCCATGGTTTTCTCGATCTCCGCTTGATGGTTTGCACGACGCTACTCTTGCCGAAAGCTTATTGACCTCAGTTCACACAGCGGCATCCTCGCTACTGCGGATGAAGTCACTGTTGCTATGGACTGCAGACTCAGGAAGTTCTGTCCACCGTGCGTCGTGCCGCACACGAGGACCAACGAGCTGCACTGGGCTTGGACGGCATTGACATCGTACTAGTGACATTGGGTGATCGATCATGTGGATTGCAATGCTACCCACGCATCCAACGACCCACCAATGGGTACTATATGGAGGGGCGCTCGCCCTTCTTGTTCACCACATCTGTTCTTGACAGACTTGCAAGTGCTCATCTGGTGGTTTCGAAAAGACATTCGCCATGGGTCGTTCAACAGAAAAGCTGCGCGTAGCAGCTACACTGCTCATGTGTCTGGCTCCAGTCAATGGACAAGATCCTCTCACAGAAGCTGGTCCAGCTTGGAATCATGCCGACTATGAGACCAGCCCGCCGGTCTACCCCTCGCGTAAGCCCATCGGCCTGCGAATCACGAAGGCATAGAGAACTAACTTTTGACCAGCTCAAATGTCGGGCGCTGGGTGGGAGATTGCCCTTGAGAAGGCAAAGGCTTGGGTCTCGCAGTTGACTACTGATGAGAAGTCACTCCTGGTCACTGGTACTGAAGGACCTTGCGTAGGCAACATTGGTACGCATGCACCAACCGGATTATGGAGAGCTGAAGAGCTGACTTGATGCAGCACCGATTCCACGACTCAACTTCACCGGTCTTTGTCTTCAAGACGGTCCTCTCTCACTTCGTCAAGCAGACTATGCCTCGGTCTTCCCAGCAGGTATCAGTGTAGCCGCGGCTTGGGACAGGAAGCTTGCGTATAAGAGAGGATACCAGCTCGGAGCCGAGTACAAGGCCAAAGGCGCCCATGTTGTTCTCGGCCCGGTTGCTGGTCCTCTTGGCAGATCTGGATACGCTGGACGCAATTGGGAGGTATTTCACGCTTTTCGTCTGCTCTGGGTTGAACCGACCTAACTTGTCATCTCAGGGATTCTCACCCGAACCGTACCTCACTGGTGTCTTCATGTCAGAAACCATCGAAGGTCATCAAGACGCTGGAGTCCAGGCTTGCGCAAAGCGTATGTACTTTGTCCCCAGACACTGTGTATGCCCATGTCCTGATGTTTTACAGATTACGTTGGCAACGAACAAGAAACACAGCGCAATCCAAGCATAAACCCAGAGACCAACCAGACGATCGAAGCGCTTTCAGCAAACATCGACGACCGCACCTTACACGAACTCTACAACTGGCCTTTCGCCAATGCAGTCAAGAGTGGCGTTGCTTCAATCATGTGTAGTTATCAGAGGCGTGAGTAGCGTCAATATCTCAATCGGTGCGCGGCGAGCTGATGTCTTCTCCGACCGCAGTCAACGGCAGCTATGGCTGCCAAAACTCCAAGATCCTCAACGGAGTGCTGAAAGAGGAGATGGGGTTTCAGGGCTGGGTGGTCTCCGACTGGATGGCGACTCACGCCGGACACCAGGCCGCCGACGCTGGTCTGGACATGAATATGCCTGGCGGATTGGTCTTCTCGCAGTCCGTCCCAAGTTTCTGGGGCAAAAATCTCACCACGAGCGTCGAGAACGGAAGCTTGGCCTTGACCCGTCTGGACGACATGGCACATCGCGTCATGGCTCCGTACTTCCATCTCAATCAGGACGTCAACTTCCCGAACGTCGATGGTAGCTCTCCCGGTCTTCAGAAAACATGGGGTACGTCGTCTTTCGCGAGGATGATCAGCATCTCTGCTAACAATCCATGCAGCTCAGTCTACGTACAGATACAACTTCACATACGGTCCAAAGTCAACCGATGTGCGTGCAAATCACAAGGAGCTCATCCGCGAGCTTGGTGCCGCCGGCACTGTTCTGTTGAAGAATGTGAACAAGACTCTGCCCCTAAAGAATCCGAAGAACATTGCAGTATACGGCAACGACGCGGGCGACATCACCAATGGCCTGTATTTTGCGAATCTTATCAGCAACACGGGATTCGAATACGGGGTCCTTCCCACCGCAGGCGGCTCTGGTACCGGTCGTTTCACCTACGTTGTGCCACCACTCGATGCCATCAAGGCGAAGGTCGACGAGGACGCCCTTGTACAGTACCTCCTTAACAATACCCAGATCATCGGCGGCCAGCAACAGGGACCCACTGGCTTCGTTGGACTTACGCCAGACTCTTCTGGACTGATCTACCCCGAGCCAGAGGTCTGCCTAGTTTTGTAAGTGATTCGAAGGACAGAAGGCCTGCAGCGATCCGAGACCTCCTCTCAGGCTAGCTAGCCCTCATTCTGATTACACATTGGAGCTATCGCTAATTTAGCCGTCATTTATTACAGTGTCAAGACGTGGGCCAGCGAGGGCTACGACCGTACCACTCTCAGATTTGACTGGAATGGTACAGAAGTTGTCGAGACTGTCGCGCTCAGCTGCCCCAACACCATCGTCATCACTCACTCTTCTGGTCTCAACGTTCTCCCATTCGCTGACAACGAGAACGTCACTGCCATCATTGCTGCTCATCTCCCTGGCCAAGAAGTCGGAAATAGCATCGTGTAAGAAATTCGATGGGCAGACGGCTTGCACTGGTCCGGGACCTTCTCCCGGGCAGTGTCAGCAGGTCTCGGTCTGCCCCATTACCTTTTCAACTCAAAGCTAACTCTTCCGCAGTGACATCCTCTGGGGAGACGTCAACCCATCTGGCAAGCTTCCTTATACCATCGCGCACGAGGAGGAAGACTACGCTTTCGCGGACATCACCAACTCCACCGAGCTCCTCGAGACCACCGATCCCAATGCCTGGCAACAAGACTTCACTGAGCGTCTCCTCATCGACTATCGCCACTTCGACTACGAGAACAAGTCCGTGGCGTACGAGTTTGGCTTCGGTCTATCATACACAACATTCGAAGTGGCGGACGCAAGCGTTGAGAAGATCGTCGATGGCGAGATTGCTCCGACTGCTGCTCCCGCTGCTATTGTTCCTGGTGGAAATCCAGGTCTTTGGGAGACTTTGTACAAGATCACGGTAAAGGTGACAAACACTGGTGACCTTGCCGGTGCCACCGTTCCTCAGCTTTACCTTGGTCTGCCGCAGATCAAGAACGAGGCTACCACTCCCCCAAAAGTACTCCGTGGATTCGAGAAGGTCTACCTTGAGCCAGGCCAGAGCCAGGAGGTCGAGTTTGAGCTGCAGAGGAGAGATATCTCCTACTGGGATGTGTAAGTGCTCTCCGTACCATCGAACCGT
Source organism: Zymoseptoria tritici IPO323 (assembly GCF_000219625.1). Classification (NCBI taxonomy): domain Eukaryota; kingdom Fungi; phylum Ascomycota; class Dothideomycetes; order Mycosphaerellales; family Mycosphaerellaceae; genus Zymoseptoria; species Zymoseptoria tritici. The sequence goes on along the minus strand of NC_018216.1, from coordinate 2,730,828 downwards.
AAATTTGCACCATGCTGACAATACTTTCTTCTTCAGTGTTGCTCAGGACTGGGTCATCGACCCGGCTACGATCAATGTCCACGTCGGTCTTTCCAGCCGCGACATCCACACTACTTCGTCGTTTGAGCCGCTTGGACCGACTGCGTACCGCCCTCGCCGAATGTAGAGCTTCACTCTAATCTTCGAGTAGATGAATACGCACCTGCTGTGGAAGGCGGGGCGCAAAAGAACACGAGAGCAGAGGAGGACGACAAATGACTGAGGATAGTATATAGCTCAGCACTAAAGATTGGAACAGATATGCACATTCACGTCTCTGCGTCTGGGTTAGCGCACTTCGGATGCTCGTGTGCGCTGGACAAGACCCAATCACTCCTCCGTTCTGTTTCTGCGAACACCTTGCTCTCGATCAATCACCTTTAGAGTGCATCGCTATTAATACACCTGACGTGGGTCTGAGGAAGGAACGATCCACTCTCAACGCCAAAGCCGGCAGCTGAGGAATTGTGTAACATAAACCGACCTAGGTCGTAGAGAAGGATCACTGCGCCCTAGGCTCAGACCTCCATCCGCCTAACATACATAAGAGTGATTATCACCTACAACGACATTCTCTTTCCAAACGCACAGAAAGCAAACGACGTCTCTATATCTTTCTCCGCAACCATGAATCGCTTGACATTCGCCACGATAGTGGCATCCCTCTTCGCTACCACCACTGCCCAAGCTCCACCCTTCCACATCGAGAACTTCGCCGCTCAAGACATTCGCATTCCAAGCGAGTCCCACAACGTCTCCTTCACGGTCAAACACCTCGGAGCAGCTCCTCAACAGGGAGGAGACGCGCCATTCGACCTCTCCATCGCCTGGTAAGATCAATCTGAACGAAACCGCCCGCTACAGCGCTAATACCATCGCAACAGGGAAGGCTGCGACCCACCCCCCTGCTACATCAATAGCGAAGGGACAGGATGGTACACTCGCATCGTTCCAGGCTCCTACAAAGGCGCCACCGACTTCACGCTCGAGATCGTCAAGCATAATATTTACAAGGCTGCTACGACGTGGACGGCCAGGATCCCCTACGTGGAGGGAAGCGCAGGGTATGACTGCTCGCGAGGTGGACAGAGTACGCTTTGTGGGTTCCAGGACGAGAGCGATTCGACATATGAGACTGTGTATGTCGGTGGTTTGGAAGCGGAGTACCCGAGTCCGCGGTGTTAGACAATTTCGATCGAGGTCGGTTGGGTGTCAGGCAAGTCGGATCCTTCTGGAGAATGTAAGAGGTCGGACTGAATTGTCTGCTATGCGCAGTGTGGTGGCCAATGAACATTGGCCGTCATTATGGTCGTGGAGCAAACAAATCCTAGATGCTAGCCCGCTAAAAGCACTTTTCCGGAACTCCTTGCTGTCGAACCTGTCAGAGGTCGAGGTCATAACATCATTCCCACAATCACCAATGCCAGCCCAGTAATGCCACACCCGAGACTCAATTCCATCTTCGCCGCTGCCCCCTTCTTTGGCTTCGGCGTCCCAGTAGCTGTGTAGAAGCCCGTCAACGCCACCGAAGAACTGCTTGTGCCTTGATCCACCTTCGTACCCGAACTAAACGATGGCGTATTCATCGGTGAGCCAGGAATACCAGCTTCGACCGTTTTACTCGGTCTCACTACATCATCTGCATCCTGATAGAAGATGCCAAACTCCACGACGCCCTGGCCGTTACTCATCGCTTCCATGTCATCTTGGCCGCAAGAGGAGTTCCAGCTGCGGAGCCAGCACGTCGGCTTGGGAGGATCAGGAATCTTGTTGACATATGTCGAATTTGCTGTGCCGTTGGAAGCGAATGTCTGCAGGTCCACTTCTTGGCCAAAAGACAGATCTTTGCCAAACAAAACACGGGCAAAAACCTGGAAGGCGGTTTCTGGTTGGTAGTAAGGAATGAAGTGTCCGGCGTCGTAGATGCGGGAGAAGCTGAGGTTCCCATACTGACGGACGGCACCGCCCACGTATGTGTCGTTGACCACGATATCTGCGTAGCCTGCTTTGGCGAAGCCGGCGGAATATGTCAGCGCCTGACTGGCACCGGATGCATCGACGGATGCTGGCGAGGTTGAGTTCGATAGCGCATCTGCGATCGCAAAGGCGACAGCCTGACCGCCCATCCAATTGCAAAGATAGTCTGCGTCGCCGTACACCAAAGCCACGCGTACGCCGCGCTTGAGCAGATCGGCAAGGTCTTGAATCATACCGCCGCGGACTGTATCGCCAGTGGAAACGAAAGCGTCAAACACATTCTGATTGCTCTCTGTATAGTTGACGCGAGCGCCAATTGATTCAAGCACAGAAGCATTGTTCAGGTACTCCTGATAGGCCGCCGAGGGGTCTGGAGTCGGCTCCTTCTGACGAATGTCATACGGGTAGTACTGACTCGGACCGATCAACGCAGTCAGTTGGCTGCATGTGGTCCGAGCGATTCGACACAAGCGATTAGCGTTGTCATCATCTCCGTGTAGGTCTGTGCCTGCAGCCATGCGACAGGCATTGATTGCAGGCACGCAGTCATTGTTGTAGTCGTTCAAAGCATTTAGCTGTTGAGTCTGGCTGATAATATCAACGCCGTAAGTGTTGTTGAACGCAAACAGTGGGTAGTAGTAATCCTGAATGAGATCGTCCACGATTCCGTTCATGATTCCTACAGATTGCACTCTGATAGGCAAGGTCGTAGCGCTGGACAGTGTACCACTGGCTATGGCATCGTTCTGCTCCTCAAAGTACGAAGCGAATACTGGCCCATACTTGCCACCGTAGGACTCAGTAAAGAGACTGACACCTGCTGGCTCATCTGAATTCGGCGTGGTGACATTGGGTCGTGTGGCTGGGTTGTACTGTTTGAATGTGGATAGCCACGTCTGCAGAAAATGCCATGTCGCAACTGCAGCAATCTCGGTGGTGTTCGCAGACGTCTGATATGGCCCGATGGAGGGAAACGTTCCGTTCAGAGTGACGGACGCCGCCAAACCGATCTTTGGCCTGTCCAGTGGCTGATCGTATTGTCCCGTTATGAGGTCCACCGATAGATTTGTCGCAACATCGTATGAGAATCCGACGAGATTGGGCTGATCGATGAAGAGTATGTTCGAGGCCCTGTCCCATCCGAATGCCCGCATCTGTGTACCATAGCTGCCATCCGTCTTTTGTACTACCTCACACGGTCCCACCTCATTGAACATGCCAAACATGCTGCTCGATCCCGGTCCTCCGTTGAGCCATATCGTCAGAGGTGCTGACTCGGGTGTCTGCCGAGCTTCTACGAACCAAAAGAAGGTGTTTATCGAGTAGTTCTGCTGTATTGGAGCGAGCGTATATGGTGGAAGCTCAATGTATCCGGTATATTGCTTTTGCGTAGAGAAGGCAGTGGTGCAAGTGCCATTCGCAGGCTGCTTGTAAGAGACTGTGACCTTTGGATTTACGGGCGAGGTCAGGATGTTGTCGTATGAGGCTGGTGGTGGATATTGAGCTCGTGCGATGGGAAAGGCTGCGATGTAGGCCAGGAGGACAGCTGGAAGTGCGAGAAGCTGGAATGGAGTCAGTCCATACCATGGGAGTAATCGAGCAGCTGGAGGTCGCGTTGTTGCACACCGACGCCATTGTCACAAGCTGTCCTTACATTCATCATTTGCTTCGTTCTCTACAAGCCCAGCCGAACGCGCGTGACGCTGTCTAGAAGGAGAGATGCCTCGAGGCGGGGACTCGGGCGGCCAGTAGGCGGAGTGTATCCGTAACGAGCGACATGGGACACAACGCGCTCGAGGGCAGTCGACAATGCGGTCGTCTAGGCGGTGGTATGGAGATTCATGTGAAGTCGAAGAGAGTTCAACAATGATGGAGGTGGAAAGCGAGCTGGACGCCACAAAACAGCTGTGGCGTTCAGGTACACAAAAGGTACCACGAACCTTGTCCTACTCAAATCACATCTCACTTGCACATTGTACTATTGTCGAAAGGATCGATATCCACATGTTCGATGCCAACATCTTATGAATACAGAGGCAGACTATGGTACCATGATACAGTATCGTCGTACTACCCCACTCTAAATGGTATACCTGAACGTGACGGCCTTGTCTCCCTGCTCACTCAACTCCTCCACCGTGTACCTCAAATGCTCTCCCGCGGCGCATCTCCGCTCACGACTGCGATTGGCGCGAGCGTACAGCAAACCCAGCAATATCAAGCAACCACAACCGATCCCCGACGCGCCCAGCTCCATACAGAATCCAAACACAAACTTGGGCGAATCCCGGTTGCGGAAGAAGTTGCTGGCAATCGCACCGCCGAACACGGCGAACATGAGGATGAACGGGAGGCCAATCGCTCGCTTGTACTCACCAGCCAGGTTGTTGGTGGTGAGGGCCAACGCGCATGGGTTGACGGGGAAAATCCCGCAGGCGGCAATGAAGATGCCGGCGTAGGTGCGGTGGGGTCCTCCGCCCGATGCGCAGAGGCCGAAACCCAGGATCGCTACGGCGTAGCAGCCGAGGATGAATGGGATTCGTCGCTTGTAGTGGTCGCAGATGTATGCCATGCCGATGGTGAGAGCGGCTGCGGTGAAGTAGGGCGGCATTGTCATCAGCTGCGCTGTCGTTGTCTTGTAGCCCATTGCTTTGATGCTAGAATAGACGGGCAAAAGGTTAGCGACACTCGTTGCTTCTTCCATCATCGTTGGCGAGTCGGCTTGCTTACACTTTGGGCATCGACAAGCTGACGCCGTATACTGTCGCCACGAAACAGATCTGAGTGATCATCAGGAGATAGATCATTGGGTCAGTGAACACCGGCTTCGCGTATTTCCAGCCTCTCTTGTCGGTCTGCGGTATTCTCATTCCGTTCTCCGCGCCGTCGTTCATGCCATCGTACTTCAGTCGGTAGGCCACAAAGGCTCTCTCGGCTGGAGTCAGGAATTTGGCTGTTGCTGGAAAATCGCACATGACGCAGTGAGCACCCACGGCAACGACAACGGATATGATGCCTTCGATAATGAACAGCCAGCGCCAGCTTGCGAGACCAGCTGTAGTTGTCTAGTCAGCTCTGATTCATGCAACATTGCTGCTTGACTGCGAACATACCGACGCCATCCATGTGTTCAATAGCGAACGCAAAGAATCCTCCGACACCCGAAGCCAACGAGATGCCAATGAAAAAGTACGCTTGACGGGATTGAACCTAAATCGTTGAGTTCATATTCACTAGCATCACGTCGCAGCAGGCTACTCACCTCATAGCGAGGATACCACATGGTCAGATAGTAGGCGACTCCCGGCACAAGACCTGCTTCCGTCGCTCCCAGGAAGAGTCTAACGGCTATCAGACCATGAAAACCCTGCACAAGACCCGTCAAGGTCGTCTGGATCGTTGCAGTCAGTGATCTGATAGCGCATTGCCCACATTTTGACGTGTAGACGTACCACGATACCCCAAGCGACCATGATGGCTGGCAACCAGATCGACGGTCTGAGTCTCTTCAGCACCACGTTGCTGGGAATTTCGAATATCGAGTATCTGCATCGTGGAATGAGCACAAGTGCAAAACAACGTAAAGTGCGCAGCCTCTCATGGAAGAACATACGTGAAGAAGAAAACCGTCAAGGCCAAATTGAACTGCCCGCCGCTCAGACCCAGATCCTTCTCCATGCCCTGGATTCTTGCATTACCAATGGCAGTGCGATCCAGGAACGAGAGGAAATTGAGGAGCGCAACCACTGGCAACAGTCGCAAGTCGATCCGACGATTGATCTTGCGGATGTCAAGGTCTGCAAAGGACGCCAGAGTCACGTCCGGTCGGCTGATGACATCCTCAACGATCATGATCTGACTCTCACGCTTCTTACCGGCAACGTTCACCGATGGAGTCTTGGGACGGGAAGATAGGCCGCTGGCCTTCTCAGCGTCGTGATCTGGCCCCAGGTCGCCGGTCTTCTCAGCGTCATAGCCTGGCGAGACGAGCGTTGCATTGCGGCCCGGTTCGGTGTCAATATATCGAATGCGAGGCATGTTGGCGGTTGAGGGAGGAGATTTGTTGTCGATGTCGAAGCCGAACGGGGCCAAAAATGCGTACTCGAGGGCCAGCCGTCTTTAAAAGCAGCTCATACACATCTGCGCCGGTGTTCCTTGAGCTGCTGCTGACTCCTGGGTCCGAGACACCCCGCTACGATCCGTGACGTGGAACATCGTTGCGAGATCACCGCTCAGGACAAGGTTTTTATAGCCGGTGTGCTGTTCATGTCGAACATGCTGCGGAAATCTACATTGCGCGCACCGGCAGGACAGCAAATTGGGGATTTGCAAGCATGCCAGCACCATTGTGGTCGGACCAAAGAGCTCGGTCCTGTGTTCATGCTACTCCGGGAGCAAATTGACCAGTACAAGGACCGGTCTTGGAGCTGACCGCAGTCTCCCGTCGAGATGAGCTCGTCGCCCATTCGCGCAACCCATGCTGCGGGAACGAGGATGACCACGCCAGAGACCACAGATCGTGGATGTCGTCAATCTCCCGGCAAGGTGACGTTCAAGGACAAGGACACCATTTTTTCGAGACCAGGCTGGACCCTTAAATTCTGTTTCGAGGCATGCCGGGTGCCTGTTCCCTGCAAGGCCGCGGACGCCACCAATGTTATTCGGCGATTTAACATGCACCACGTCAAACGGTAGCCATGTCGGGCTCAGCGCTGTGCTCATCGCGCCCTAGGTGCGCTGATCTGAGAAGCTTGCAGCATGATCATCGTGATTGGGCGTAGCGGTGTGGCTTAACAAGTCCATACCGTTGGAAGCATATGCAAGGTTGTTCCCAGTAGCAGATCCGGCTCCCACGGGGTTTAATAGGACGTGTCGAAGAGCGAAACTTACCGACAGATCCGAGCTATGGATCACCCTGGTGTAAAATCGCAAGTAGCGACAGTAGATCTTGGCAATGGTCCTTGTTTCACGGTGAGCATACCCGTCCCGTTCCATGTTCACTTCGCCGCGCCGCATTCTTGATTGCCACCCTGCCTTCAAAGCTGACGCTCGTCAATGCCCTGCCCGAGCAGGTCGCTCTCAGCGCTCTCAGCGCTCTCTCGATGCAGTACTTTGCAAATGAACCTCCCATTATCTTGTCAGTAAGCATATGGTCCAACGCTCGCCGGTAACACTTTCTCTCAACGACGGGAATGTCTGCTCTCCTTCCTCCGGGAGCGCTCACCTGTCATCTCACGGCTATACTATAACTGGCGGCAAGAGATCAATAAACGACAACGATGCGGATCGACCACAGAGATTCAAAATTACAAGCAGTGCTACATACAATGCAGTCGGTACACATCGTTGAGACGATCAGTGACGTGCAAACCTCAGCCATGCTACCCTCGCCAACTCAAGGGTCTCCAATAAATCACCGCACCATCGCGGTCGTTCCCATGGTCCACGAAAGCAACCCGTCAACGGCAAGGTAAATAGAAAAAAACAAGACTCCTCCGCTCACTGCAGTCCTCCATCTCAAAGCGTCACCTCCTGAGCGCTCGTCGAACTCAGCAGTCAAAGAACCAGTCGCGGCCATGCGCTTGCCTGCTGCAACGACGATCCTCTCTGTCCAGTCCAGTTGAGAGATCATCCCTGGCACCTCTCGGGGTGATGGCACTACGCGGCATGTCAATATTTTTGCACGATTGGGAGAGCACCGCGAAAGCGACATACGCAAAGACAAGTGCGATCCACGAAAGTGTGTCCGATGTACTCGCAGACCGGTCGGCAGTCCTTGGCAGAGACGCCGAGAGCGAGAAGCAGGGCGGAGGCGAGGAGCAGGATGTTCATCTTGATCGTGGTTCGAGTGATCGTCGGTCGGCGTCGAGGCTGCGAATTTTCGAATGTAAGTCAGTTGTCCTTTGAGATTCTGATCTGATGGACCAATACCTTCAAGTTCCTCCGTGGACTTGCGGATGCTTGTTCGGGACTTGGCTAACTTGAGCTGAAGTGACTTTGGAGGAAAGAAGAAGAGAAAGGATGACGGTGGCGGAGGGTGGTTTTATGCGACGCTGACAGCTTTGCCTGGGCTCATCCTCGCGCAGAGCCCAATCTCCAATCCCGGTCAACCGCTGCTTCGCGAGGCGGCACACGAACAACATCTGACCACCTGCCCTCCACGTTGGAACGTAATGAGCGTTGCCTTCCGGAGCCCTTGTCGCTGTTTTCTTTGGGCAAGTATCGACAGTCTCTCTTATTTGCATCGGCTCGCGATTGGCGGAATAGTCGAGCTCAAGGGGTGGGAACACATTCATGCTTTTTGTCACTCCGGTGGTCGTCACGCAGCGAACCACGGTGATGTCCGATATCCTGGCCGACGCGGAGCTCTCGTTCGTCAGATCTCCTCTCACAGCGTTCGAGCAGTGGTAGCAAACTGTTACTCGATGTTCCCTTAAGCCTAGTACATCCATGAGAATAAACCTGACGGCCTTTGCGAATAATGTCGTGGACGCGGAGAAGGACTTGCAATAAGGCGAGACAGTAAGACAACGGCGGTTCGAGGAAGCGCTGCAGAGAGGTTCTAACTTCCAGGGACCCAGCGCAGTGCAGGCTCGTCTGATGTCGCTACAGGTCATATCCACTCGGGGAGCGTCCGCGCGAAGAGGGCCTGTTGCCGTGCGCTGCTGCAATTTAAGGTCAGCAATGTTCAGATGATGGTGCGAGGACGGTGTCAACTAACCCTGTATGAGAGGTAAGACTGGACTGTAGAAGGAATGGTAAGATTATGTATTTCGTGGACAAGTCAAACTTCGGACAGAGGCTGTGGTCCCGTGGCCCCCCTGCATGGATAGGAATATTCCGCTAAATGTCCACTCGTGCGCTCTCGCGACGACACAAGAGGAATTAGTGTTCGCCCCATGAAGCACTCCCGCGCCAATCTGTGCTCGAGAAATTGTCGATATCTGCCCGAGAAGGGCGTCGATTGAGCTTTCGACAGTGAGCGCTAGTGGGTTGTATGTATCGGCAGCAGATGATCAGGCGACGCACCGCCAGCCTCGGGATGCACCACTGCGAAAAGTCTTCCGTTCACATGTCGTTCGTGCAAGAGCTTTCACGGGCGCTGTTGGTAGATCTAGCACTGTCTTGAGAGGCGACATTAGTTGACTCAACATGTCGCACGCCGTACGATCCAGACCGGGCTGATGATGCCTCGTATACCTTCGATCATCCCACCGGGGGGTTTTTTTTTTTTGAATGCCTGCGTCAGCGTCAGCTCGCTTCTTGAAAGGCAAATTGTATGCTACGTTTCGGTCCCATGTCAAATGAATGACAAAGAATCGGAATGCGGAAGAGCTTCTGGTCCGGGGGCTGGAAATCGAAAAAGGGCTCCATTGCCAACTCCAAAACACCATCGCTTTCATATCAAAACCGATCCAAAATCGCAACCCAACGCGATTGCCTGCACGTCCACTGAAGTCGTCGACCAAGCCCTACCCTCCCATACAGATCCCGACAAACTCATCTCTACCAATCCCTCCTTCACCTCTAATGTCAAACTCCTCAATCATCGCCGCCAGTTCCTCCTCCTGCAGTCCCTCGCCCAACTCCCTCGCGACCCTCCTCAAGTCCTGCAACTCGATTCTGCCCTTGCCATCTGCATCGAATAGCTCAAAAGCCCTCAAGATCTCCTCCCTCGGGTCTCTCGCCAATATTCGCTGTGCTGCCACAGAGGTGAACGCCGCATGACTGAGCAGTAGTCGCGAAGGGCCTGAGAATGTCGGTTGTTGTGGTACGGGCGCTTTAGACGTACTTGCTGAGGTCTGCAGTGCGGAAGCGGGCACGCCGTGGGATTGGAGGATTTGCAGGAGTTCGGATTTGGGGACTTCGAAGCCGAGGGCTTTCAGCGCGACTTTGAGTTCGTGGTAGTCGATGTGGGAGTCTTTGTCGAGGTCGAAGAGCGAGAACTGAGAGTCGTCATGTTAGCTCGTGATACACATCTAGCCTAGCATAAGATGGGAACCACTGCATACAGCTTCATTTATCTCCTCCCTTTGCTCCTCCGACAACTGCTCCAGCGTTTCCCTCTCTTCAGCTTCTCGCCGTTCCCGCTCCGCACGCTCATGTCTTTCTCGTTCTAAGCGCTGCGCTTCGCGTTGTTGTTGTGTTGCTCCGAGTCCCGCAGGGTTCGATTGCTGCGGCAGCGGCACTTGCTGTGATTGTTGTGGATTGAACGGTGTCTGAGAGGCGTATGGTGTTGTGCCGAAGGTGTTCACGTTTTGCGCGCCGCCGGTTCCGCGTGTCAGGCCGGAGGTGTATGGTCGCGAAGGAAAGGGTTGATGTGTTGCCATTGTGGAAGGGGCCGGTTGGATGATTGTTCGGGAGAGCCGGTCGCGCGACTGAAGGGCAGAGTGAGGTCCGCGCGGAGGATTGGGAGCGCGTGTCGAGACGAAAGATGAATGTTGTCGCAAAATGTTGACATTTCAGAGGAGATGGGACGCGATGCGCGTTTGGACAAGCTCGGAAGGAAAGTCTTGCCGGTGCGCTTCTTCACCTCACTCGACCAACTCGATGAACACATTCACTATTTTTCTTTCATCGTGGTTCAAGATTGGAAGCATTTTCGACAAGAGTCAACTCAAAGCTGGTGATGAATTTCTATGGACAGATAACCCTTCACTAATTCACAGTCTAATAGGGTATTCCACTCGTGCTCCGACGTCCACAACCCCTACCCGAACTCGTTCATATACACAGGGATAGAAATACTTGCCATATTGTCGTGATTCCTCCGATGAATTCATTACCATTACCACATTCGCTCCTCGCAAATGGACCTCCTTCATATCATGGGCGAAAGTGTCACTCCTCATATGCTCCTCCGATTGCACTGGCTTCCGCTGCGTCCGCACCGTCGCCGGCTTTACTCGTGAGTTCCAGCACATCTCTCCCACTGTCGGTCCGTCGCTCTGTCGCGATGAAGTTCATGTTGTCGTGGATGTAAAAGCCCACCACTTTCTCGTCGAATGGCTTCGATAGGCTGCAGGGTTGGAGTGAGAAGCGGAGCAGGGTCTGTGAAAGATGGTTAGTCGGCAAACAAATCTGGCGGAGCGACGATACGACTCACCTCGAGCACGGCCTTGTTCAGCTCCATCGTCGCAACACCTCGTCCAAGACATCCGAATCGTCCATAGCCGAAGCACAACTCAACCGTCTCCGTCATGCGCTTGGCTCGTGCGACCTCCGCCGCGCCTCCGCCTTGTCGCAACAGCCAACGTTCTGGACGGTACATCTCAACGTCTTTCCCGAAAATCTCCTCTCTTCGCATCATTGCCCAGCTGTTCCAACCAATCTGTACCCCTCCCGGAATGTACTTCTCCACGCCGTCCACATCGATGTGCACGCCTTCGTCCGGGACACGCTTGGCAAGCAGACCAGTCACTGGTGGATACATGCGGAGACCTTCCTTGATACAGGCTTGAAGATACGGTAGTCCGCGAGCTTCTTGGTCTTTGATCACAGGGCGAGATATGCGGCCGGCTTCAATGCCGGCATTGGCTTCAGCGAGAAGACGCTCAAGGATTGGAGGCGAGGTCGTGATGAAGTGCAGGGTAAGTCGAAGTGAGGAAGCGGTCGAATCCGATCCCGCGATGATTTGAGTGAGAGTCTCGGATTCAAGTTCGCCTTGCGTGAGACCTTTGTTGATGAAAGCACCCAGCATGTCCCGACGAACGATGGGTTTGGTGCCGAATCGTTCCCGTACACGAGCTGCTGCGAAACCCATCACACGACCGAGACCGCGTTTGTCAGTCGACTTGGGAAGAGATGCCTTGAGGAGTGGGATCTTCATCAGATTGGCAAATTCACTGTAGACGCCGAAGACGATGAGCGCTGGGAGCAGCTGAGCAAGATTGGCCAGGTAGCCGTAAGGATCTTCGTCGTTCTCTAGGTAGCCAAAGGGCTCACCGAATGCGATCTTGGAGATTACGTCGAGTGTGAAGAAGGTGCAAATACGAGCGAGATCGAGGATGCGGAACTGATCGTTTTCGGGTCTGTTGAGATATTTCTCTGCGATCAGAGAATGCATCTTGATCAGGGCATCGTCAACGTCCTGTTCGAGATGAGGATTTTCCCTGCCTGCATAGCCCGGTGCCATGCGGCTGCGAATGTCGGCATGTTTGCGCTCGTCGGTGTAGGAGGTGATGTTGTCTCGGTCTGGGTGGAGTTTGAGAGCAGCATACCATGGACCGCGGGTGAATGGAGATCGAACGGCATTCATCCGGCGCATGAGGTCCGGGTCGGATGTGATGAGCATGTTCGGTGCTATCCGGGCGGTGGATCCTGGTCGAGGAGAACATTGTCAGTCGGATTGTTCCTTGGGGTTGTGGTACGACGGGAAGCGATGCAGCACGCGGACAGTGCGACAAGATCGACGGGAATGGGAAGCGGGACCAATGTAAAGAACGAGATGCTGGAATGGAGTGGGAGGATGTAGCAATGGTCGACCGAGGAAAGTGGTGAAGCAGGGAAGACAAGGCGGCAGAGTCGCCAGAATAGGAAATTGCAGACTGACCGAATTGTTGATTGATCTTTGTGAAGCGCAGATTCATCTGTCCACTGCCCTGGGTCCTGAGCAACCATAGACGCGACCATCCAACCGACCAATGACCGCCAAAGTGCGAGAGGGCGGCATGTCGGCGGGCCGCCCGTGCAACGATGAGAGCGAAAAGTGCAAATGCCGCAAAGAGTAGAGTGTGAACCATTGCGGCGGGATTCTGCTCTCGCTGGGAAACCAGAGCGAGCAATGAGGATTGGATGTTACTCGTCTTTTCGAGCGGAGTGCAGCAGAGCTGGGAGCTACCTGCTTGTCAGGACCGGATTGCTGGGTCCGGGCTGCCTTTTGTTCTGTGCGAGGGCGTGTCTCAGAGCTGGTTGAGGAGGTGCTCACGGGTGAGAAGGAGCAGACAATAGGGTTTGGAGCTGTGTTTCAGTGTAGCAAACGAGCGGAAGCTATGCACGCGGATGAGTAAAGTGTGTAGGCGTAAGGAACGGTCGTTTTTTGGTTGGAGGTAATGTTGGGCGGATGTTTGTGATGAGCGTGTGGGCGGTCGCAGCAGGGAGGAGCGTTTGGGAGGAGACGGGGGTGGTGAATGTGATGGGAATCACGACAGTCAAGGGTGACGAGGAACGCACAGCGCTTACCGGCAGCCCGCAGCCTACCTGGACAGCAGCAAGGAATGATGATAAGCGATGCATCGGATCTCAGCAGGCCAGCGTGGGAGAGGGCCTGAGAGCGTGTCTCGTTGTGGTGACGGGGCCGTAGGAGGTAGTGGACGAGTGGACGGAGAGGAGAGTGGACCCATGGCAGCAAGGCGAGAGCTCCATGGGCTTCACGGACGAACCGAACCAGGCGAATATTGAATAGAACTAGGTCAGCGCACCCTCCACCCTGCGTCCGAGACTTGTCGTGGATCGCAGAGGACGGACGAGCAGACATAATTGGAGAGCGGTGGGCACTTGGAAGGGTCGGCAGCAGTAGCGGTGGAGCTATTGAAAGCATGCCTGTCAATGCAATGCATATGCATCCTGCTTGTCGTGTGTGCGTGTGTGTGGGAGCTCCGACTGTCAGCGGATCGCTTAAGAAGAATCAAACAAGCGAACCACTGCACCAATCACGGTATACGAGAGAGAAAGGTCTCAGTCGGACTCGGACTGACTGCACTCTTCCGTTTCCCATAATTGTGACCGTAACATTATTAAGGTATAGGAGCAAAGGAAGAAGGACGTCGGGAGTGGGAGTGGGAAGCAGCCACGCGCGGGCGGCAGTTGGTTTCATCCCTGCAAAGTCAGCAACAGCAAGCTTGAACTCAAAATTCGACATCATTCTTGAAGACGGGACTGTCATCCAGTAACTCCATCTAATCCATCAACTCTGGTGAGATGAACCATCCGCCTCGTCAACACAGGATGAAGACGGAAGAAGGCGCTCTCGAGGAGCCGAGACAGCGACACAAGCTCCAAGCGAGAAGGATACACAATCCGCCGCCACGAATCGAGCCCCGGTCAAACTGCAAGAATTTCATCAAAATGTCCCGCATCTGTACCACCACCGAGGTATAGAGGGGCAGCACCAGAAGGATCGCCTCTGTATCCATGCCCAGCTAATCGAAATGTGCATGTGAACAACCACGTACAACAACAAACCACGTTTGAGACGGGCAAAAGTACCGAGAGCACGGCTGCTTTGCCAGACATTGTGTTCTCGAGGGAAGACGGGGGGAGCGCGAGCCGCTGACTTCCGCGTCTTGTTCCATGTCGTTTCATCCACAACGCTTCGTGCCACAGGAAAACCCACCAGACCTTTTTCCATGAAACATCATGACTGTATCATCACTCCTTCTCCCATTCATTCTTCACGATCCAATTGCGAGCTCGGCTCACAGACTCATCCAGTCGACTGCGCTGCGGCCCGCTCACGCTCCATATTTCACCCCACTCAATCGCGCACGCACGATACAACGCAGCTCTTGCCGCTGCACCTAGCCCAGATTGTCCATTCTCGACACGGCTCTTTCTGTTCGTGTGGACGATTTGAAGGGGCAGTCACTTTGCCTTGCGAATTCGGCGGCTTCGCCGGTCCCTGGCGCGGACAGAAGGCTGAACTCATGCTTCCAGAAACTTTCTTCCCACATTCAACCTGAAATTCCGTCTTACTGCGCCGACTTCAATCAAGCCTGGAAAGTGAGCTGTCCTGGAATTGTCGAGCTCATTGAACAGCCAGCCTCGCATTGACCGTGTCATTAATCACGAACCGCCATCGACTCAATTTGCCGTAACCGATCTGTACAACGGAGATGCCGCGACCGTGCATATATATCTAACAACCAAGGACAATCGACATCGATTCCCTTTCCGGTGTACGAGGTGTTTCAAGAATACATAAGCCAGCAAGCCACCACGTGTGATTGGCACCAAAAATTCCCGTCAGCCACCTACACGCATCAGACGCCTTTGTTCTTGGTCCTCCGAAAAAGCCACCACGGAAGAGTCGACGCCTCAGACCAGTGAACCCTTGAGTTATCACCGGCATCAATCAGCGCAAACAAAAATCCGTATGGAAACGACGATGGACCCCATGGCCCCACCAAACGATTTAGCCACCACTACTACCTCGCCCACCATCAAACCCACGGACTCACCCCTGTCAGGACCTACGCCAGAAGGAGCAGCTCAAGCACAACGAGAAGCCATTGATAGAGAACTACTAGCAAAGCTCCAGAGCCATCATGACTTTGTAAGAAGTGTGGGAGTGGAAGAGGAGAGTGCGGGACTGTTTGGACTGGGCAAGGCTGCTCCTGCCGATTGCTCTACGACGAATACTACTTCCGAGGCTCGTATTGCAAATGGCGAGAATGCTGAAGCTGTTGGCGTCGGTGTAACTGAGGCGGTAGCTGGGCCTGTCGCAGCTCCGACCGCGAGCTCCGTTCCTGCCGAGACTGCAACACAGCCCGCAACGTCTGTCACAGCTCCTCCTTCCACTGGAACGAAGGCATCGACCAAGGGCAAGGGCAAAGCGACCGCCACAAGCAATACTTATCACGCCCAGCAGTCATCGTTCTCCTTCTCGGGCGCCGCCACCACGTTTGAACCTACAGCGACCGCTCACCACCCGGATGTGATGGACACTGCTCTCGACAACGGGTCTGCGTATGGCTTCAGTGGCACCGGTCAAGGAGGTCCCGTCTTGGATTCAAGTCCTCATCAGAGTCATCACAACGGCCAGCAGAATCCACTGGATGGTCAGTTGGCAGAAGAGCAGACTCTGGAACCGGATGTAAGTTATTGACCCTGCAAAGTGTTTCATCTGTTGGCGCCGGGACTCTATGGGCGACACGCCAGCGTATATGTCGATACATTGACCACACCGTACGGTCTATTGACGCACTGACCACATCCAAGCTGACGTCTTTCGAAACCCTAGGAAGACGACTCTGACTCTGCGCTCGGCAGCGATGCTGCCAGTGTAACGACATCACTCAGCGAATCAATATACAACTACCGTCGCGAACATGGCCGTACATATCACGCCTACAAAGACGGCAAATACATCTTCCCCAACGATGAGCGGGAGGCCGACCGTCTCGACCTGCAACACCACCTTCTCCGCATCACTTACGCCAACAAACTCTACTTCTCGCCCTTGGACAATCCTCGCAGGTGTCTGGACGTGGGTACAGGGACGGGAATTTGGGCGGTGGATTTCGCAGACGAACACCCCGAGTGTGAGGTCGTGGGCATCGACTTGTCGCCTGGACAGCCAAGCTTGGTGCCGCCGAATCTGAAGTTCATCATCGATGATGCGGAGGATGCGTGGCTGTATCCAGAGAAATTCGACTTCATCCACGCGAGATTAATGAGCGGCTGTTTCTCGGACTGGCCGGAGTTCATACGACAAGCTTACGAGTGAGTTCCTGATCTAGCCAATTTCCGCAAGTCAACCTACTGACATCTCTCTCCCCCCAACAGAAACCTCGAGCCCGGCGGTTGGCTCGAACTGCAAGACTACGGCCTCCCCGTGCGCTCCGCCGACAACACCCACCTCGGCACCTCCGTCTACGAATGGGGCCAACTCCTCTGTCAAGCCTCTCTCAAACTCGGCCGTCCACTCGGCAGCGACGCCTCGGAGTATTTCACGACCTACATGCAGTCCGCGGGCTTCGTCGACATCCAAGTGAAAATGTTCATGTGGCCGACCAACTCGTGGCCCAAGGACCCGTATATGAAAGAGCTGGGACGGTGGAATCAAGTCAACATCACCGAAGGGTTGGAGGCGTTTTGTTTGGCGTTGTTGACGAGGGGATTGGGGTGGAAGAAGGAGGAGGTGGATGTCCTTGTGGCGAAGACGGCGCGGGATTTGAAGGATCGTAGGATTCATGCGTATTTTCCTATGCCGGTGGTTTATGGCCGGAAACCGAGGGAGGGAGAGGTTTGGTAAGGGAAAAGGGAAGGAAAAGGGAAACATCAGAGGGACAGACGAGAACGCTTCATGCATGGAGTATTGATCCATGACTGCACCAAGCCAAACACCTGTCGTCGTAAGATCGACCGTGCGTGGCGAATGTCGAGTCTCACTCGTGCTCATTTTCCGGACGAAATAAGGCCAGTCTTGCATCACGTCCACGCCCCGTTGCCGCTACGATTCAAACGTCAAGAGAGTCAGGGATCTTCACCGCTCGCCTCACCGGCACGCCAACCGCTTTTTGTGAATGTGCGCTCTTGTAGCTGTATGCCGGAAGTGTAGTTCTGTCCGCGATTGAAAGTCCAAACGTCGAGGCTGGACCTTGGGCTGAGTTGCAGTCGGCGATGAGGGTCAGGCTTACCACCGCATTTCATGGCGGGATACTTCGTGCTTTCCATCATGATACCAATGGCCTCGGAGCTTCACAATGATGCATCTGCATGTAAGCTATACACACCTCTGCAATGTTGGATGCAGATCACTCATCGACCTCGCCGACAACCGGCACCGTCGCCGTCCCGTCGACCATCGCATCCCGCTCTCCACAGTCTGCCAGCTAATTACATGCAGTATCGTGCGGGCCGAAGCAATAATATCCTGCCTCGATGAAGGGGATCCCATTGAGGCATCTGGACTGGTGAACCCAAGGGCGGGAACGTCAGCGATCAAATCACAACAGAGAAAACTCCAGGCCGTCTTGGTCTTTACCTTTGGCAAACAGCGCGCGCAAATCTGAGGCACGCCATACCCCGGGCAGTGGGAGTCCTTGGCGGACGATACCAATGGAATGGGCCGGACGAGGTTGAAGGCTCACGCCACGGAGATGTTATCGGCGATAAGATGGACCTCGTAACCTTGATGGCGTGAGGGCGATCGCAACCGTTCTCAGTCGCTGTCTCCAGGAGTCCACGTCGCTGTCGTTGGGCTTGCTGGAAAGGTGAGAATGTGGCACTGAACTGGACTGGACAGGCTCGCCACACGTGAAAAGACAGTGAGGTGAATTGTCATGATCCCCATTCATGGATGTTGTCGTCGTCACCATGAAGGCGCAAGTGAATCATAGCACTAGAAGCTTCCTGGCACGTGCACTCTGCTGACTCCGCCTCCTCCCAGCCCGCCTCCCGCCTCCCGCCTCCCGCCTCCCGCCTCCAGCCGTCGCTCTTGCTTGACCTGAACATCGCTGCCTCTGACCAACCTTCTCTCTTACATTCCACTCCTCACCACCGACATCCACCTTTGCAACACTTCCACCACACTCGCGCACCACACAATCATCCCATACATCACACAACACACTCACAACACCCCGCACAACCGCAATCATGCAGATCTTCGTCAAGACCTGTGAGTATTACCCCGCTTCACCGGTATCGCCACCTTGTCTCAAAGGCGGCGCGGTCATCTTTCAACACATGCGCATCTACTGACATCTACCACAGTGACTGGAAAGACCATCACCCTCGAGGTTGAGTCCTCGGATACCATCGACAATGTGAAGAGCAAGATCCAGGATAAGGAGGGCATTCCTCCAGACCAGCAGCGCCTCATCTTCGCCGGAAAGCAGCTTGAGGATGGGCGTACCCTCAGCGACTACAACATCCAGAAGGAGTCCACTCTCCACTTGGTGCTCCGCCTCCGTGGTGGTATGCAGATCTTCGTCAAGACCCTCACCGGCAAGACGATCACCTTGGAGGTGGAGTCGTCTGACACCATCGACAACGTCAAGTCGAAGATCCAGGACAAGGAGGGCATTCCCCCGGACCAGCAGCGATTGATTTTCGCCGGCAAGCAACTCGAGGATGGCCGCACCCTGTCAGACTACAACATCCAGAAGGAGTCGACGCTCCATCTCGTCCTCCGCCTTCGTGGTGGTATGCAAATCTTCGTCAAGACACTCACCGGCAAGACTATCACACTCGAAGTGGAGTCATCCGACACAATCGACAACGTGAAGTCGAAGATCCAAGACAAGGAGGGTATCCCACCGGATCAACAGCGCCTCATCTTCGCCGGCAAGCAGCTTGAGGACGGCCGGACACTTTCTGATTACAACATTCAGAAGGAGAGCACCCTGCACTTGGTGCTCCGTCTGCGTGGAGGACAGTAGATCATGCGAACAAAAGCGTGATTGAGAAGGGAAAGGTGTTTTGGTTTTGCGATTATCATCAGGTTTACGAATCACGAGCGAAGGTCAGCGAAAGAGCTGATCTGAGGATGCAAAGGAGTGCATAGATGTGACGAATTCCAGCGGCCTCGCGCCTTGAGCTGTGCATGTTTCTCATCTCACTTTATTTCCATCTGCCTGTCCATAGGTATCGTCGTCGAGACTGGGCTTGGTCATTGTGACGCTTGCTAATACTGCTGGTCTAACAATCCGGCATAACACGCTCTCCACATAGGCCGAGAAACAGACTGCGCTACCGTGAACCCAAGACTAATGCGCTGCGACCAGCGATTCTCTTGATGCGAGCCATGGTCGAGCATCAGGCGGTCTGACTGTGGTCCACCATGAGCTCATTTGGCGGGGTCTATTCCACGCCTCAGGCACACCTGCCCGCTCTTTCGACTTTCTTTCACGACAACGGATAACTGTCTTTTCTCTCTATTCACCTTCCGGCCTCAAATTTGCCCGCTTCGCTTTGATCACACGTAGCTACCCGCTCGTGTTAGTCATGTCTGCTGTCGGAGTTGGTTGAAGTGCATCAGCTTTGAGTCACCAACGACACTGCATTCATCAACCTGCCTTCCTTGCCATTCGAACAGCTCTCGAGCTCGCGATCAACCGCCTGACTGAAGGACAGGGATTCACAGAACTGTTCACCTACTCATGCCTCCCGTGGCAGTGGGATTCCATCTCAAATTTGAGCTGTATCCCACTCCGGCAAACACATCCTCCGGCGCAAACACGAACTCAGAAGCATACCTGACAACTGAGCAAGACTGTTTCCTACCTCCTCCCGGAACGGATATCTTCAAGGCGGATCTTCCGGCGCATCAAGTGGGGACTTGGAAGAGAAGCGAGGAGAAGGCGGAGGACAAGCAGACAGGGCGGGATAACTTTGGAGCAATCGGTCTACAGGGCTGGAAGCAGAAAGATCACTCCGGGGCGAAGGACAAGAAGCTCAGCTCGCTGCACCTCAGTCTACCGCTCGCACCTCCGCGACCTCAAACTCCAGAACTCAAGTCATCCTCGCATGGTGATGCACTGCTGCTACCTGAGCGAAGTCTGAACCTCCGAAGAGACGTGTTCCCTTCGACACCACCTCGTCGGACGGTCCTATCGAACGACGCGGCCGCAAGCGATTGGAGGTACGGAAAGGTCGAGATCGAAAGCATCGATATGGAGAGCATCAATGGGAAGGGCAAGAGCGGCGTAGGAGGAAACGGAGGAGGACCTCTGGTGCAGACAAAAGCAGTGTACAGACCGTCGGATCCGAAGACAACGGATGTGGGATGGGGAGTGGTGCATCTGTATCGAGGTGAGGAGGAAAGTGCTGGGTTGGAGGGCGGGACAAATCTCACCGACGGTGTGGAGTTCAACCTGGAGGATTGTACGACCTTGTGCATTCTCGCGGTGCCCTCGTGGATGATGCCCTCGGATCTCCTCGGCTTCGTGGGCGATCAGGCTCGAGAGGATATCTCTCACTTCCGCCTAATTCGGACTGGACGCGCAAACAAGTACCTGGTGTTGATGAAGTTCCGCTCGGCCAAGCGCGCTCGCGAGTGGCAGAAAGCTTACAATGGCCGGCTTTTCAGCTCGGCGGAACCGGAGAATTGTCATGTCGTCTTCATCAAGTCGGTCGAATTTGCTACTGGCGAAGACGACGTTATTGGATCCGTCGCTGACAAGAGCTCGGCTAACTTCCCGCACAACACGCACGATCCGTTCACCACGGTTACAACATCCAATCGCTCTAACAAATCTCTATCGAGCACGACAAAACCTCTCGCTCCTCCTCCGCCCAATCTGCTCGAGCTGCCGACATGTCCCGTCTGCCTCGAGCGTATGGACGAGACTACAGGACTATTGACCATTCTCTGCCAACACGTCTTCCACTGCGCATGCTTGGAGAAATGGCGCGGATCGGGATGTCCTGTCTGTCGGTACACTCACTCCCCTTCATACACCTTTCCATTCCCACGCCCAGACTCCTCCACCGACCTTGCGGACAGCGATCCCGCACCGCTATGTTCCACATGCGGACAAGAGAACAACTTATGGATATGTTTGATATGCGGCAACATTGGCTGTGGCCGCTATGACTCTGCCCATGCTTTCGCACACTACGAGTCGACCTCTCACTGTTATGCTATGGACATCAACACCCAGCATGTATGGGACTACGCCGGAGATGGCTACGTCCACCGTCTGATCCAGTCGAAACCAACACCGGACTCTACAACATCCGCAACCCTTCCTCTCGCATCTCGCCGTCACGAGAATGAAGCTTTCCGCTCCGAGCCGTCCGATTCAGTCCCAAGAGAGAAGATGGAGTCCATGGCCGCCGAGTACACCTATCTCCTTACAAGCCAACTGGAAGGCCAGAGGCGATACTTTGAAGAACAAGTCGAGCGCGCAATGCTCAAGTCGCACGCCGCCTCCGCTCTCGCCGAGAAAGCCGCCGCGAGCGCTGCTGCTGCGCAAACCGCCGCTGAAACCGCCATCACCGAGCGCGGCGAAATGGAACAAGTCCTCTCCCAAGTTCGCAAAGGTGCCGAAAAAGCCGAAGCCGCGCGCGCGAAATTCGAAACACTGGCGCGAGGACTAGGCAAGCAAGTCCAGGAAGAGAAGGCCGTGAGCGAAGGTTTGATGGAACGGGTCAAAGTGTTGCAAGGACAGGTGGAAGGGCTGAAAGTTGAGGTGGAAAAGGAGAAGCTGGCGAAGGTGGAGTGTGAAGAGTTGAATAAGGATTTGACGGCGTATATCGAGGGAGCGGAGAAGGTGAGGATGTTGGAGGAGGCGGGAGAGGAGATTGGTGAGGTTGGAGTGGTCAAAGGGAAGGGTAAGGGAAGGAAGAAGAAGTAGAAATCAAGGCATTGGATTGGCGTTCTTGGTGACAGGCACAGGATATACCCACTGCTTGATGCGAGGGTGTTATGAGACGACGATGCAACGAAGCCACCTCGAAGTCAAGATGATATTCGATAATCGAGTCAAATTGGTATCTCCACTGCCTCACTATCGCGGGAAATGGTATCTAAGCGAACTCCCAGTTCCACCAAAAGTCCAGAAAAGACCTCGCCCAATAAAGTCCGCCGAGAAAAGCACGAGAACTCCTGAACCCAAAGGTGAAAAGCCCCAACTCTAGCGCATTTCCCTCCCGTCGTCCTGCGAGGCCGTCAAATTATTCGTAGATCGTGAGCGCCCGCCTGCATCTCGATCGTCACCAACAAGAGAAAGCACTTCAATAGTCGACCCCAACAACATCGCTAATCAGTCCCATCATGGCCGTGACCTTCTCCTCCTCCAATCTCCTCCCCATAATCTGCAGTCCCACCGGCGCATCCTTGTACTCTTCCGGTCCGCCGTAGTTCTCCATGACCTCCCCATCGCCATCGAACATCGGCGTCCAATCATCATCGCGATGGTCAACTCGATCCCTCTCCGGACAGACCTTCGTCACCGGAAACACGCCCGTGCTCAAATCCAGCACCGCCCCGATCGCCGCATAATTCGACGCTTTCGCGCATCCATGTCGGATCGCAGGGAAGTGGAATCCCGGGCTGATCAGCGCGTCCATCGGTCTGCCGGTACTGGATACGATCTCCGTCGCGTTCCACCGATCGAGCCAGTCTTCTGCGACTCGGTCGCGTTCCGCTTGCGCTTCCCAGGTTTCCGAGACGGTCAGAGCGGGTCGTTTGGTCGGCGAGCTGAGCCATGCGGGGAAGGGCTCGTTGCTGGCGGATAAATCGGAGCGGAACTCGGCTCCGCCGTCGGCGTTGAAGAAGGCGTCTATCACGTCTCGAGCAGCGGGCATTTCGACCGGCGTGAAGTCGATGCAGACGTGGCCCGCGGCGGTCAATTTCTTTCGCACGAGGTCCATTGCGCGGCGGTGGGGGGGAGTGGGAGCGGCGTCTCCGTCGCAGGTGGCGAAGCCGAAACAGAGGACGGGAGGGAGGTGTTCCTCTTCGATCCGCCATGGGATGGGAAGACATTGCGTGTCGCGGATCCAGGGTTTGGACGACAGCACGGAGGCCATGAATAGGCGGACGTCGGCTGCGGAGCGACACATGGGACCCGCGACGGAGCGCACGGCTTCCTGGCCGCGCATGGTGGCTTCTACGCCGCGCATGGGGATGCGGCCGTGGGAAGGTCGGAGACCGTAGAGACCGGTGAGGAGACACGGGTGGCGAATGGAGCCGCCTATGTCTGTGCCCACGCCGAGATGACTTCCGCCGAAGGCGACGAGGGCGGATTCGCCTCCGGATGAGCCGCCGGGCGTCCAGGAGCGGTTGAGAGGGTGGAGGGTCGTGCCGAAGATTTTGTTGGAGGTTTCGCCGGAGAGGATGGTGGTGGGGATGTTGGTTTTGGCGTAGATGATTGCGCCGGAGGAGAGGAGGGAGGCCACGAGGTGGGAGGGGTAGGCGGGTAAGGAGGGGACGCGGGAGGTGTAGCCTAGAGTCGTGTCGAGACCTGGGATGTTGAATTGGTCTTTCAGACTGCGGTGGCGTTAGTGAACCAGTCCTTGCGATTGCGATGGACGTCGAGGTCGTACCTAATCGGCAACCCGTGAAGAGGTCCCAGAGGCTTGCCTGCCGCGAAATGTTCGTCGAGTTCTCGCGCTCGGATGAGAGCGTCTTCGAAGCAAATCTCGGTCAAGCAGTTCACCAATTGCTGAGCCACAGCCGCTCGTTTGCACACCGCGCGGGTGACCTCCACGGCCGACCATTTCCCTGCGGCAACGTTCTTCACCACATCCGACGCCGTCGCTCCAGTGATTTTCAATTCGCGTTTCGTGAAGAAACCCGAAGTCGCAGGAAATTCAATCACACTCTCCGCCTCGTCCCATTTCTTCACCAGCGACCGTGGAATCCTCCATTCTTTGGGGATTTTCGCTCTGCGTTCGACTTTCTTCTGAGTTGCGAGGAGTTGCCATTGTTCAAAGGTGAGTCCGCCCATTCCTATTCTCGGGTTTTGAGGCCGAGAATGTGTGGATTGGGAGGTCTGCCCGAGAAGAGCAGTGGATGTTGGAATGGAATTGGAAGATGGAGAAGACGAGGAAAGGAAGGATTGAAATGAGATGAAATTGAAAGATGCCCGTATCAGAAGCCTACCGTGCATAGGCCCGTTTTCGACGCCTCCACAATCCGATTCACTACCCAACAGAATTCTTTAGATAGCGTCTTTGTCCAAGCAAACCCCCTGCTTGGCATTGGAGAGGAGAATTATCAGGCCATGACCGAGGCCTCTCATCAATCATCGTCCGTCGGACTCTCCGGCTTATCGTGGGGTCAAATGTCATCAGAGGTGAACCGTGGTGATGGCTCCCCGTAGTATCTGCGACGGCGTGGTCCATGTTTCCAAGGACGGGTGAGATGGTATTGGTGGGAGAGGAATGTGTCCGGCGGGAAATTAAGTGGAGTGTACTACCATGGATGGCTTGATTAAATAAGGGAGGAGGAAGTGAAAAGAAGGGTCGTTATCGCGGAGCTTGGGACATTCTTATCTTCGCGCTATGTGCAGTTTAATTAGCAAGAGGTGCCGGCGCTAGTTCTTTAGCGCCGTATACGAGGAGAAGGCTCTCGTGTGCGAGTGCGACGCGCTGTCTCTCCACTATGTCTGTAGAGATACAAGCATTCATTCGGAGACCAATTGAGCAGCCGATCTGCCCGCGAAACAGCATCGCTTGAAGGTGTCTACCACGAACGCTTCCACCATTTTTGACGCAAGCTGCTATAGTTCTTCCACGCAAACTGCTATCGTTCTTCGACACGTGGTCAGCCTTACACTATATCCGGCCCGACACGTCAAACAGTTGCCAACGCACATTTGCTGGGATGCTAGAGGTGTAGAACAGATGGTGACCTATGCGATCGTGTCAAGAAGCGGACTTGCATGAATATATGGACTTCCGGCATGGTCTAACACTGTGAGATGCACCCATCAATATTGTGGGGTGGTGGAAGGTAGCACGTCGAACGGATTCCTTTCTCACGGTGGGTTCCCTTCACTGAGCTTCAATGAGTGGTATTGTGGCGAAAGTATTGATCGATTAGTGGGCAAAGAGCATAAGTGAAGCTCCTACCTCCGTACTATTTGCTCCATTGAAGCGGATGTTGATGGCGGCTGAACCACAACTGCATCGAGAGTCGTCGTGAGGCAAATGACCTGAGATGCTGCAATCGGCGTGGTGGTGGAGTGCTCACCTACAGAGATGCCGTATGTAGATCCAATTCCTCTCGCGCCATCTGCAGCAATGTGAGCATGAACAATCTCCTCCAATTGATGAATCCGGCGTAAAGCTCTTAGAAATCGCAAGGAACTGAAGGGAGAGCGCGCCACGCCTGGTCTCGTGACATCAACGATCTTTACAACTCCTGTGGGCTGCTCTCGAGCATTTCTTAGTCTCTCGTCTACTTGCATGCCGTCGCGGCAGACGATGCAAGTCCAAGACGTCCTGCAATGAGAAGAGACCACTGTCCTCTTCGTAGAGGGTGCCTGAAAAGTCATCTGGAGACCCGTGATATGTGAGCACTTCTCGCGGTCTCCTCTGACCTTCGACGGTTCGGTTCCACACCGCTTAACGTGCATCAGTAGCGCATTCACATGGCTGTCGTGTTCTCGCCCGCGGACCAGGATGGCATGTCTTGAAGAGAGTGGACCTCCTGCCAGCGAGTTGGTACATGAATACTTGTGTGTAATGAGCGGATGACGTTGTGCTCTCGAGTTGAAGTCAGCCTTGCCAGCTCGTGGCGAGCAGGTGATGCTGTTCGGAGTGCAACCGAAATCCTACATAGCACGATGAGGCCAGATTCCAGCGATATCTTGAGCCTCGAGATTCCTGCTGGAGGATGCGGACGAAGTCGTGCGACCGACAACACCGGCGACGGCATGCGGGGCAGCGTGCATATGGTTTCGGCGTGGCCTTGTCCTTGCAGCGACTCGGAGCAAATGAGCGCGTGCCACAAAGCTCGCGTGTTCATCATGCGTCGTCGGCCCAGAACCTTCGAGCTAAGGTACGAAAGTGTACTTTGCAGGCATGAGGAGCTGAGATGTTGTTTAGGTTCGACATCGTGGATAGTGACCGGAAGGAGGCGGAAGCTGTATTGTCGACCATTGATCCCCTTCATGACATCTGTACTGATCAGGACATGACAGCGTCGCCGCAAAACATGGTCTGCTTCATGTACAGTATGCGATTATGGCAGTGGAGAGAAAGGAGAGCGTGATCGGACAGGTTCACAACAACAGCATGCCTTGGCGGACGGGAATGGACGGGAACCGGGCCGAATTTTACAACGCATCAACCGCACCGCTCTCCAGAAGTGGCCACGACATCGACATCGACATGAATGCAGGCGAGCTACTGTAGCCACAGCACACCCTTCACCATCATCATAACCACGCAAGCGCTGTCACCTGAATCGCGATGGCCCACACGCGGCGAGGAGATCAAGATGGCGGGTGGCCTCGTCCCACGACAGCATGCACTCATATCGCGTGCGAACCACGGTACGTTCGTCACGCGAAGTTTTGTGTACGGTGAAGTGCGAGGGTTCTGGTATACATCCTGCAACAAGCGCGCTTCACAGTAGTGCCGCACCAGGTCCTGCGCCTTTGACGTGGTCAGGCTCTGCAGTAGCATCTCACTGGTGCTCGCGCTATGGAGGCGCCCCGACCTACCGGCGCTGCCATCAGCGTTCATGAGAGACGCTCACTGGATTACTGCAAACCCGGCTAGCAGTGCGGAGCAGGACTGTTCCTCGTTCATGCCAGGCACGTGTGCGGTGTGCCCTGCTCCCGGGGCGGAGATCCGCTGTTGCTGTATCCATGTCGAGTCCTTTCTTATCCACAATTTCTCTGGCAGAAACGAGCGCCAGCACATCAATCGATGGACCCTTCTACTTCGAGCTTCTACCTCCTCTTTTCAACCTCCAGCACACACTGCACTACCGTTGCATTGCTGCCGCTCATCACATCATCGGTCGTGGCTCTCGACCATTCCCATGCCATCGGCGCGGGCAGCCATGCTGCGTTGGGTAGAAATCCACCCGATCCAATGGTGACTTTGCCGGGTGAGCTATCACCACCATTCATTTCTCTCCTACGATTTCTTTATCGAACGCTTTGCACATTTTCTTTTTGCTCCCTAATCTCCTCGTGTTCGATTCTCTGCAAGTGTAATATCTGCTTCTCGAAAAAAGAGCATAGAAGGTGCTACACTTCCAGTCGATCAGGTGTCGATCGACCTCCACTGCTTCTGCATTCCCGTTGTCGTCCTGCATCCCGTCTATCAATAAACCCGCGCCGCAACCTCACTTCATCCCTACCGACCCTCGGACCCGCCCCCTCTGCGGTGCAACAACGACCACGAGAACGCCCTCACGCACCTCGACGGTATAAGCCAAATCCCACCGCCAGGTGGACCAGACATTCTCCCATCATACGCCCTCTCCCGCCAGCCACAACCGTTGTCGACACACCAAAAATTACGCAAGTCTGTCAAAAATGTTCTACACCATGTACCTGTCAAGTATGCCTCTCCGTCCGAATGCACTCCAGCCCGCATGAAACCTTCGAGTCATATTGTTCTAACGTCTTTGACAGGCGTGTGTCAACGCCGCCACTGGCCGTCTCCACACTACACCCCTACTATGACCTCCTCCGGCCTCTACCACTGCAAAGTCCGAGTCAACAATCGAGAGTACACGACCGAAGTTCCATACGCCTCCGCATCGCTTGCCCGTGATGGAGCCGCGCAAAAGGCCTACATGATCTGCCGCAACTTCTCCGTCAACGATGGGATGGTTCCCGGGACCAGGCCAGGGCAAAACTTGTTCGCCGTGTCAAAAGGTGCGGCAGTACAAGGACTCCCCGTGGCCATTGGTAGCGGAAGGAGAGGTGCGAGGAACAGTGGTTCTGAGAGGGAGAGTTGGGATGGAGGGAGTACGACCGAAGGCAGCAGTGGCAGTGGCGGGGACAGTCCGAGGAGTGTGGGCAGCGGGTACGAAGGCATGGTGAGCCCGACCATACCCTCCAAGGGTCAGGGCAGAAGGAGAGGAGGAGAGCCGGATGGATATGTATGTTACTGTAGACGGGGCACGGTGAGGGCATATGGGCGATGTGGCTGGTGTTTGAGCGAGAACGGATGGGCTTGAGAGTTGTTGACTGAGGATTTGTTTGTTTTCCTGGCGCATTGCTGGTGGCATTGAGAGGGTGCCGCGAGGCATTTTGTTAAAAGTATTTCTGTTGGCACGATGGCGGCGATGTTCGGGTAATCATGACTGACGACTTGGATGGCACGGGTACAGGATGGAGTTGGGATTAGATATTGAGCTATCGATATGATTAATGACTCTCAGATGCGCGCGATGCGTTGAGGATGCTGCAAATGTGAACGAAGGCACATTGTAATAGAACACGAGTCGTGGTCAGGTGGCCGCTTTTGAGGAATGTCATCGACCGAAGATGTCGAAAACTTTCGATACCGCTAGCTGATATTGACCTAAATCATTACGCTCACTCCGAATTGAGCACTTGTGACTTGACTTCCTCGTCTCCATCATCCAATTCATCGCCAGAAGAACCATCATCGCATTATCGTTCCCGCGCCACGGCAAGCATCCATCCCGTCATGATCCACCATCTGCGTTCGCTTGGAAGTGATCCTCAGGCTGCTGAGCATCGGTATTTGCTTGTCTGGCAGCAAAGCCCGAGTCGCCAATGCAATGGCGACCTCTTTCGCCGCGCTGCAGCAAAGGAGGAGGTTTGGTGAACTTTCTCCATCGTCCCAGTCGAGGAGACCCAATGGCAATGGCAATGCTGCAGCAAACCTGGTAGTGTCCACTGACAGCTAGCTGCTCGACACGGGGCACGTTCAATATGGGCCCGGCTCGAGGCGGCGTCTGAACACCTCAGTCTCGGTGCAGTATACCCCGCGCCTCACGTCAGTGTGGGCATTGTGGGGTGAATGGTAAACAGGCAGAATGGAAAATAGTTGAAGCGGACGGGAGCCTCGCTCTCAGTCTACACTCTTTGCAACTTTTCCGCGCATCTCTCAACAACTCTCAGTCTCCTTGCACCCAGCTCAATCGCTCTTCTACCATTCAAGCATTCCCTCCCGCGGAAATCCACTCACCATGTCTCTGCAAAAGCTCTCCGACAACCGCGCCGTGCAAATGCTCTCCGCAGCAGCAGCAGGCAAATACGGCGTCCTCGGAATCGTCGCCTACAACCTCGAGACCATCGTCGCCATAATCCGCGCCGCCGAAGCGAAACGTTCTCCCGTCCAGATCCTACTCTTCCCCTGGGCATTGCAGTACTCGCCATTATTCATCGATCTCGCCGCCAATGCCGCACGCAAAGCTTCCGTGCCCGTGACGGTACACATGGACCACGCACAAGATCCGGAGATCATCAAGGCTGCGGCTAAGATCCAAGCGGCGGACGGAACCCCGGCGTTCGATAGTATCATGGTGGATATGTCGCATTATGAGAAGGAGGAGAATTTGGCCAAGACGAAGGAGTTGGTTGCGTTGTGTCATGAGAGAGGTATTGCTACGGAAGCGGAGCCGGGAAGGATTGAGGGTGGAGAGGATGGAGTACAGGATACTGCAGAGTTGGAGGGTATGATGACCACGGAAGAGGAGATTGACGAGTTTGTGGCTACGGGTATTGACTTTTTGGCGCCGGCGTTTGGCAACATGCATGGAGATTACCATGGAGTGCACAACATTCATCTGGACTACGAGAGGTTCGTTCCTTGTCTTCCCGGACGGTTTTGACAACTTGAATCTTGCTGACGTGTGGTAAAAACAGGCTAGAAATGATCCAGAAGAAGGCTGCTGGCAGAGTGACGGTCGTTCTGCACGGCACGAACGAATTCCCCAAAGACATCATGGCCAAGTGCATCGAGCGAGGAGTGACGCGAGTGAATGTCAACAAGCTGGTTCTTTCAGACTACAATGCATATGTGGACGAGTACACGGGCAAGGTGCCTCTGACGCAGTTGATGGAGAGGGGCACGGAATTGATTCAGAAGCAGACGGAGGAGTGGATGGATGCTATCGGGAGCACAGGGAAAGCGTAGAGAAAGCATGGCCTGACCGAGAATCATGAACGTTGACAAAAGACGTGCTTCGCAAATTCGTAGAGCTCATGAATAGAATGAATAGATCCAGTCAAGTAGTCAAGTCTACATTTTCTCACCTCTCTTTCGGAGCACAAGCACGAGTTACAACCAAGTTTGATTTCATGACATGCAAAACACACGGATCATGTTACCGGCGAAGACAACACTGGAATTGTGATTGACAGTCTTCATTCCTGTACAATCTTGCTACAGACTATCTCCTCTCACTTCTTCAAGCTCGCTGCAAAATCCTCAACAGCACCTAAAAACCCTTGATCGGGGTGGAATCCCAAACTCAACGCCCTACTCACATCAAAGCAGTTGGGCCAACTCGTCAAAACAGCCTCAATCTCCGGACTCATCTTCTCCCTCTTCACCAACGCCACCGCCTCATCTCCACCCACCGTCCTCAACGCCTCCAGCATCTCCTTGACCGTGGCCGTGATACCCGGCAACATGACCTGCCTGATATGCGACGGCAACGCATCCCTCGGCAGGGTCAAAACGTGCAGCAAATTCTTGCCCATCGTCTTGGGCGAGCACAGCCAGGATTTAAAGTCGTCTTCACACGGGAGGAGAGACTCTTTGCCCTGCAGTGGTTCGCGGATGATGCCTGACATCCAGCTGCTCGCCGCTTGGGTCGGTTTGCCCGGCCGCACGGAGATGGTGGGGAAGCGGAGGGACCAGCCGTTGATGAAGCCGCGACGGGTGTAGTCGTTGATGAGGTATTCGATCACTGCTTTCTGGCAGCCGTAGCTCCCCTCTGGCGTTGGGACGGTGGAGTCCGAGGGTAACTCTGGTAATGGCTGGCCGTAGATCGCGGTGGAGGAGGCGTAGATCACCCGCACGCCGGGACAGGTGGCTCGGATGGCTTCCAGCAAACGGAGAGTGGAGTGGAGGTTCACTTTCATGCCGAGATCAAAGTCCGCTTCGGAGCCGGCGGACATGATGCCGTGGAAGACGTAGATGGCGTCCAGGTCTGCTGAGAGTCCGGCATTGGGAGTCTCGTAGTAGTCGGCTTTGAGAGTGGTGGCGTTGGCTTTGTTGGAGGCCGCGGCGGGAATGGGCGGGTCGAAGATGTCGGCGAGGATTACGGTGTGGTTGTCGTTGAGGAGCAGTTCGGCGAGGAGTTGGCCCACGAGGCCACCGGCTCCAGTGATGAGTATCTTCATGTTGCGTTGTGGTAGACACAGGGTGACTGAGGTGGTTGAGTTGTTCTTGAGTCTTGCTGGGATGAGAAATCGCAGGAGAGAGGCTGTGTGAGAGAGGAAGTTGAGAGAAGTGCTACTGGGAAGGTAATGACTGTTGAGACGTGCCTCCTACCGATTGATGAGGCTCAATGTATTGAATCGAGCTCGAGCTCGACTTAATTGTAGCCGAAGTGGAGTCGGTTGGCGTCGGTGTTTGACGTTGATCGGAGGGGAAGTTCTGCGGGTGGGATCCGACTAGAAGCTGCCTCGTCTCGAGGCATATTGAACATCACTTCTATGGGTCGACATGCATATGGTATGCAGGTACGGTTCAGCAGACTTGTTGAATGTTGCCGACAGTCGAACAGCGGATCGATAGGCGAGACGTTTACGGCAACAAAAACGGTACGCAGGGACAACAACTCACCAATGCAAAGTGATACGTTGTATCTGAATCTGAACCTGACAACACTCGTAATCGCTTGAGTCGCTCGTATGCGGGAGCATACAACTGACTGATGCGACGCTGTGTTCATCGCAAGGTCGATGCTCTCACTCGGCTTCCTGGAGGTAGAATGCACAGCCACTGTGCAGATCACCACTGCGAGCCACACCAAGGACAATCCGATAGCGCATGATCCAGCGGGTCTGGGTTGTAGGAACCATCTGCGCCGATCACAATCCTCTCGAACTCCCATCCCATTGCTGTGGCATAAGCCCTGGGATTCCCGAGATTGACCACGTTCCTGCGCTTCACGATGAACCGGCGGCCTTTCTTGACTCGGTGCGATTCTGACTTTGTCAATGGAAGCTGAGATGCATTGACTGCAAGCTGGCACCATCCCACCAATGCCAAGTGAGTAAGCGTGATGTCCAAGCCGTCCGGGAATTTGGAGCGGTCGAGTGTGAGGTCCTCCACGCTTTGGACTTCGAGGTTGGCTGGAAGCACAAGCTTCAACTGCTTCAAGTTGCCGGCACGATTAAGGATGTCGGCGCAGTCTTTGTAATCCTGCAAGGTATACATTCCCTGCCTCTTTGGGCCTTCAAGCGCGTTGATGATGGTGTTGTAACTGCCCATGCCCTTGCTCAGTTCGTCAGGCTCTGCCTGCCATGGCACGTGGACGGTCAAGACTCGAAGCCGGGCGGTGTTGAGATCTCCGATGACATGCATGAAGCCACGAAGCCAAGTCCAGCCGTTCTGGCCCGTGAACCGGAACTCATTCTCTCCGTAGAAGATGTCACTCGCCTCTTTGTTGACCGTCTTGCTCAGGCGAAGAAACTTCAGGCGAGAAGTGCGAATCTTGGTGAAGCGCTCGCGCGCCTGCCTCTCGGCCTTGTCTGCGCCCTTTGAGTTCGTACGAGAAGTTCGCGCGAGAAGCTCGATGGGTTCGTCGACGAGGAGATGGAGGCGATAGATGCGGTTTCGAATCTCACCAGGCAGATCCATGAAGCTGCTAGAGTTCTTGATGAAGGGCTGGAGTTTTGTCAGAAGTGGTCATGGTTGTGCGCCCATCCCGGATGTACTTACGTAGTTGTTCGCATATTTGCGCTCGCCGAAGAGCTTCTTGTACCCAGCGTACGGCCTCAATGCGCTGGTGGCTGTCTGACATCCAGCAGGGTGCCTGCCAGAGTAGTCGTTGCGCTCAAGCATGCGTGTGAACGCTCGCAGACGTCTACTCCCGTGTCAATACTGCGTGCTGATGCTCGAAAGTCGACTCGACCTACCGCTCTCTCTCGCGCACCCAAGTCTTGCACGGACGGCCGTTCGAGTCCAGACCCGGCGCATTGTAGTTGCGCAACTGTTCTGCGCCATTGCGGAATGTGTCAAGAACCACAGCTTGGGTGTTGCCGTAGTAGGTGATAGCGCCGTAGTAGGTAATAGCGCCGTAGTCGCTGCGAGGAATTAGGGAGGCCATGGTTGCTTCGAGTCCGGTGATTGTCGAAATTGCGCCTCGAGTCTGACGATGTAGTGAAGAGAAAGAAGAGTCGAGTCTTGGTGAATGAGCACTTGGTCCAACAACTACGGGTATAAGCGAGCAAAGCGTTCCCGCACGTCTGTGCTCAGGAAGTGCGCATGAGTGTGCGTGAATAAGGCGGACGAAATTGTGTCTTGAGCGCAGCTTGCAGGCCAGCTATAGCTAGCGATTGGCTCTGCCATATTTTCAGATGTCTGTGTGGTTCGTGAATGAGTATATTGGGCATGCCCAGTCAATGCTGATGCTGTGCCATTCACTTCGTATTGCCAAGCCTTTCAGCTGACAGCGCCTAACCTTATGCTGGTCGTCCATCTATGCCGTCTGAGACACCATTAGCACGGCGGTTACCTCGAAGCAGCCTCTCAATGCGGCCGTGTATTGAAAGTCGTGCGAAGAATGAAATATGTGTATGGTGAGCAACCTCGTTTAAAGTTTGTACATACCAAATAGTCATCATTCATAGCAAATACTCAACGCCTGCTTCAGCAAAGCGTGGTGACGACATCATGCCGTCGGCTACATTAGCTCGTTACTGCCGTATTCTCATCGTGCTGTTTGTCTTGCAGGCACCACTTCTCTTCATTCCAACCCGGCGGTCTCCATTTCTCCGCGAAGAGATCGAACGCTTCACGACTCCACGGGCCAAGATCCTTGTCTTCCTCCTTCTCGGGCTCTTTAGGAGAAGCAGGTTTGCCAGGCCGTTGGAAGGGTCGATTGAGTATCACTGTCGAAGTTCCCGTCGAAGCTATGTTCAAGCTGACAGATTTCTGAAGCGGCTTTTTGGACTTGTTGTTGCGAAAGGGTGCTGAACGCTCCGGTGCAGGTGCGGATATAGCCTTGCTCTTCTCCGGCACTTGTGCAGGCTGAGGCGGTGGCTTCGCAGCCAAAGCTTTGGTGGCAGGAGCAGCTTTAGCAAGGGGCGCGAGATGTGGCGGTATAGGATCGCCCGGGGGTTTCGTCGCTGTTTCCCCAATCGGCGCGGACGGCGTAGACTCTCGGGAACGCTTGGTAGGAGATGGCGTTGGCGTATAGCGAACAGGGGCACCTGGAGTCCTTCTAGTGGGTGGTCGCGGCTGGTTCGACTCTGACACCACCCTTGGCAATGGTCCTTTCTCTCTCGCAGGCGGTGGTGTAGAACGCTTCGTTACTGGCTTTGGAAACGTACGAGAAGCAACTTCTTCTCCGGGAGACTTGGGAGCCGCACGCGAAGGAGGCCTTGTCGACGCACTCTCTAGATGCTCTAGAGTCGCTGCACGAGCAGGTGCCGGAGCTCGCGGAGCCGGTGGCGGTAGCATCATCTGATCCAACCGGGCAAGCTCGATTGCAGAAGCCTCAAGCGTTGTCATATTCCGTTGTGGAGCTTCGCCTACTATTGTGTCACTGCTCTCATCATCATCATCGTCATCGTCGACTATCACCATAGGCTCTGGCTCCTTGGCCGCAGCAACGGCAGCCGCCTGTAATTTCGACGTACTGGTGCTGACCTTCTTCTGCTCTATCCTTTTCAATCGTGCTGCAAGCCTCTCATCCGCGGTCTTGGGTCGCTGTGATTCATCGTCAATTTCCATGCTTCCGAGAAGACTGTCCGCCGCATCGTCGGTGTTTGTGGACGAGATCCGCTTGGGTTTGTTCGTCAACTGGTCCTGGCAAAGCAGTGTCCGCTTTTTGGGTGCACTTGCAGCAAAGCGTAAAGTCTGTCCAGTCGAAAGAGATGCGGTTCTTGATAGCTTTGAGGAGGGCATCTGTCTAGGCCTGCCGTCATCGGCTGCATGTGGTCGTGCTACTGTGCGAGGAGTTTCTCTCGCAGACAGAGGCCTATTCTCTGCATCACGACTCTTTGCCATCCGCTCCGCATTTTCATCTTGCTTGCGCTGCGCTGCTGCAGTGTTTCGAGCGTGCGGTACTGGGGAGCTGGAGCGATGACCTCTTCCACTCGCAATGGCCGTGCCCTGCCTGACAGGCGAAGATGGCGCAAGCAGTCCGTCCGACAGGCCCGGGAGGAAATTGTTGGACGAATTCACGTCGTCTTCAAGATCGATGACGACCTTCTGTCCTAGCTTCTGCTGCCCTGGTGGCAGAGCGTCGTGTTTCTTCCTTCGCTTCTCTGTCTTGGCCGAGTCCGCAGTCCTTGCCCACAACGGCGTCTCATCTTTCCTTCCAGCTGCTGACGCTGTGCTGGTTCTCGTTACGCTCCAGTCAGGCGCCGATCCTGTTGTACGCGCTCGTTTGGTCGGTCTGTCATCTTCCCATTCCTCGTTTTCGACAGCGTGTCTCTCCTCGAACGGAGATTTCGTCGGTAGTGTAGCCTTGCCCAACCTTCCTTTCGGTGTCCCTAGCAGCGCGTTCAATGACCTGTGTTTCCCTCCCAGCGGCGCTCTCGTCCCGCTCTGTGTGGTGACCCTGCTTTGCCCAGTCGCACCAGGCGTAGCTCTCGCCCCGTCTTGTCCTGGTCCATCGGCCTTCTTCTTTCCCTGCCGCAGCTGCGACAGGTCGGCTTCCTCTCTGCCTTTTGACTCGCCAACTTCCACTACCACTCCTCCTCTCTCCAGTCTCAGCTCCTCTCCTTCCTGGATGTCTTCCTCGCCCCTCCAATGAACGTCGCCCACGAATGTCCCAGAGTGAGAGTCTTCGTACACCATGACCCGCTTGTTGAAGGTGTGATACTTGACGATGCCATCGTGCCATTTCTTGGCCTTCTTGTGCGAGTCGCGGGTGTACAGGCATGTGAAAGAGAGCACAGGAGCGGAGGCCTGCGTTCCCGGAAGCGAAGATGTGACATTGCGGGATACTGCGGCCGTCATGATCGGCGAATTGGTGATGTAGAAGTGGCGGTCATCTTTGCAAGCATCCGGACGTGCTGCTGACCATCTCCGGCTCGTCGCATTGATGCCTTCATGTCGTGGCTATCGCTTGAAGAAAGTGCGGCGGACGCGTAACTTGATACGCGTGACTTGATATCTCTCAATAGTTCTAACGCGAGCATAACACGTCGATATGAGCTAGCGGTATTACTCTGCGATGTCAGATCAGATCTCGACCACACCTCCTGTTCTTTGACATCTCATTCAATTCACACTTGAGTCGAGTGAGTCGGTCCTGCAGCGCCGTCACTGTCATGCCATCTCGATTTCATTCTGTCAAACTGATGTAGCCTGGCAAGACTTTTCCAGCGTCCGGCATCCTGGCTGGTAGCACAAAGCACTCGACCCACTCTCACCAAGATGGAAGGAAGCGCGGCCATGCCCTCGATATAGATTGCCCGTATTGGCGTTGCCGTGTCGGTCGAAAGTCGTTGAGTCCCACATATCGACGAGGCCGAGGCCTGCAGTAATGGGTGCCACATCGGTGGCATGGCTTCGAACGATATCCCAGAGCAAGTCCCGTTATGCTCAACTTCAGGGCATCCGAGTCTTCAAGCGCTGATCCTCATCTGGATCTCCATCGCAGCCATGTTCCCGAGCTACATCACCTCGACAGTCTTCCTCACTTCAACAAGCCCCATCAATTCGTCGACCTCCATCCCGTCGACGACTCTCGTCCCTTCAACAACACTCCTGCCGTCTTCCAATCCCACCCCCGACCCTGGTCCAAACGCTCACGTCGTAGATCTCACTGCCGCCGACACATACTGGCCGTCCGAGTCTCACAGCATCAGCTACAATGTCTCCTCCGTCTACTTCCAGTCAAACGATGGACCATTCAATATCAGCATATCGTGGTAAGTTCCGTGCGCTGCATCAACTTGGTGTTTTTCCCTTCTGCGTGACGGTATTGACGCATGACGAAGGGACGGCTGTGATCCGCCCACCTGCTGGGTTCTGAACAGGAACTTTTACAACCGCGTTACTCCAGGCTCTTACAAAGGCGCCAATGACTTCAAGTTGGACGTGAGCTCAATTGGATGGTACTTCGACCCGATTCTATGGAACGTAACGCTGGATGTCGCGAAGGGTTCAACGGCAGGGTATGAGTGTGATGCTGAAGAGGCGGACTCGGGTAAGACCCTGACCTGCACGCTCGAGGGAAAAGGGCTCGATGAAGGTCTCAACAGAGAGTGGGCTAAGTGGTATTACCAAGATGCGGTGATCCCCAGTCCACTGTGTTAGGCATTGAGCGCCAGTATTCGGTGAACGCACAGGCATCTTCCGCTCATTCTCGCATGTAGCGACGACAGCAGAGCTACGATCGCTGTTTCTGTTACTTCCTCAGCACCTTCAAGCCTCAGTGATTCATTTAGCCTAGCCTGCATTAGCACCATTGCTCAGCTGCTGACATCCTTGCTCGTATCTCAGTACAAGCACTCCTCGACCCACTCTCACCGAAAGCGATGAAATTCTTTGCACCTTGTGCAACGTGAAGCTCGTGTCCATGCTCGACCACGGCCGAAACTGGTCGCCCGCATTGGAGTTGGTCGACGATGTCCACATATAGACGAGGCTGAGGCCTGGTGCAATGGTTTGTCATTTTGTGGTTCTCAGAACCCACAATCAGCAAGAAAACCCATATATTCGACGATCGTCCAACAACTGCTCTTCATATCGCTCATTTCAACACCAGCAGCAACTCCAAGATCTTCCCGCCTCCTGCTCTCTTTTCAAAGCAGACATGTTCTCCAACGGGCTCAGCTTCGCGGCCCTGCTCTCCTCCGTCGCGCTCACTCACGCCGCCGTTCCCTACCTCCACGTCGTTGACCTCGGGGTCACGGACATCCGCTCCCCATCTGAGTCCCACAGTATCAGCTACACCGTCTCCACCCCCAATGCAGTCTACGAGCAAGGCTACGCCGATCCCTACGATGTTAGCATCTCATGGTAAGCCGCATCCCCCTCGAATGCATCGCCATCCCGTTCTCACAGGACTAACAAGCCATCAAGGAATGGCTGTGACCCGCCGACTTGCTGGACACCAGCCGGCAACTTTTACAACCGAGTAACTCCAGGCTCGTACAAAGGCGCAAACGACTTTCAGCTGGATGTCTACAAGTACTGGTTCTACCGCTCCCCGTCTCTGTTCAACGTGACACTCAACGTTGTGGAGGGCACGACGACGGGGTATGGGTGCGAGGAAAGTGGGCCCAGCCAGAAGACCTGTGCATTGGAAGGCGAGGCAGGGCTCACTGCGGATTGGGCCATTCAGTACTGGCAGGACGCGGTCATGCCTAGCCCGGTCTGTTAGCAATGTTGAGTGAGGAATGGGAAGTATGGTGGTGTGAAGGTAGCGACGTTGTTTCGTCACGAAGTAGAACCATGTAGATC
Source organism: Zymoseptoria tritici IPO323 (assembly GCF_000219625.1). Taxonomy (NCBI): domain Eukaryota; kingdom Fungi; phylum Ascomycota; class Dothideomycetes; order Mycosphaerellales; family Mycosphaerellaceae; genus Zymoseptoria; species Zymoseptoria tritici. The sequence continues at coordinate 2,692,101 of NC_018216.1, read as the reverse complement.
CGGGTATAATATACGACTCGCCATCTCTTTCTCCATTCCAAGTGCTTCCTCTTCTCGACTCGGGCCGGTCACTCGACGCTTCACTGAAACTCGAGCCCGAAGCCTGCCGTGAGCCACGCACAGGACCATTATGCGTACCACCCTCGACTGCCAATTTGCGTTGCGGGATCTTCCTCTCGGTGTGGTATCATTGGTTTCTTTAGGTTGAAGGCCGCTATCAAGTCCTCCCACGTCTGGAAGTCGATCGCGAAGACAGCTTGATGTTTTGTCGAGTCCTTCTTTCGAGCAGGCTGTTCAACGTTGGGATCTTGCTTATTGTGAAGTACTGCAAGCATTGTTAGCAGAGTATGGAGATCTAAGAGGCGAGCGATGGTGCATACTCAGCGAAGGAAACCCCTTGCTATCCTCTTTGATACCAACATAACCTTCCTTGATCAAGAAGGATATGTAGAAGAGATTCTCGACTGTCTGCCCAAAACTTTGTGGGTTGACTGCATACTCGAACAGGAACGGGCCGCCCTCGTCGCTGATTTTGTGCTTTTTCAGGAACTCCTCTTGAGCCTCTTGATCCTGCATTCCTCCTCTCGACATCGCCCGATCTCTTGCAAGTGCTGCAGAAGCAATATGCTGCTTTAGATGTGTGTGGATTCGATCGCAAACTTTGGTCAAAGCATTCTCGTCGGCTTGTCCCAGATCTTCGCGGGTCAGTGCTTCAGGCCGGGCTTCGCGAGAGTTCGTGTCTTTCGTATTCCGGGCCCGCCTTTGCGTCATGGCCCGGACCTTCTTCTCTACAGAAAGAGGTCCCAGAAGGAAGGACGGACATGCCGGACGGGTGTTGTAGGGAAAGCAGGCGTGCTTGCCGAGAACGGCCCAGTCCAGGGGTTCCGCAAAGTCCCCGTCTTCATCATCATCTTCATCTCGCTCCCGTGTTCGTCTCCGTTGCGTGCTTTGAGTCCGCTGCGTGCGCGCTGGAGCCTCGTCTTCATCGCCATTGATGTAGCCTCCCTTCTGCATGTATGTGATGCATTTTGAGAGGAATTCTGTCACGTCAACGCCCGTGCTGGCATCTCCGAGGACCAATTGAGCAGTCTTCTTGAAAGCAAGTTCGGTTACGTTGACCATGAGTTTGGAATCGAGCACAGCATCTCCGGTTTGCTTTACGTTCTTGAAGACCTGATTCGCTCGATTGATGGTTTCGGTCAGGCCATTCGCGTCGCCACGCAGGAGCTCATCGCGATTCTCTGCATTGGTTTGTCAGCTTGACCATATATTAGCACTTGAGATGCTTACCTGCAAAGTCTCGCTCTAACTTTCGCGACTTCCGCTTCACTTGTCTCCTCTGGTCCTTGTCCTGGTTTGGATCATAATACCGATTGAATCTCTTAGACTCTTTGTCCGTATCACCATCATCATCATCACCTGCATCTGTCGCTTGCGTTGGCATTGGCTGTGTATTCCCTCTCTTTCGTTTCTGACCAAGTCCAGCTCCGCTGCTGTCTGAGCCAGGCGTTGGCAGACTTGTTCGCGGCGGAGCGCGTCGCTTCTCTTGCTCTGGATCGTGATTCTCCTCGTTTGAACCATTAGAGGATGGCGGCGCAACGGAGTTCAGACGCGATCCGGCTACGGTGGAGGGCCTGGTGTTGAGACGTGCCATTGCGTCGCATAATCTGCGTGTGTCGTGGAATGGTGTGGTCCGAACAATGCGAGGTGCTTTTGTAGTTTCGAATCTATAGCGACGGGAGTGAAGTCGACAGGTCGTCAAAAAATGGCACGTGAAAGAAGCAGTTGCAGTCGAAAGTGAGGTCGTCCAGGCGCGACGGGTCCTTTTCGCGAACGAATCGAAGGCAAGGCCGACGTCACGCGTTTAGACTCATGCCTCAGGCATCAACAATCTCAATCTACCACACCTCACGCTCTCATGCGCCGACCCACTCATTCACCAACGTGGGATCGAAGAACTTCTGCCTGCTGCATGCGGTCGACTTTTCTGACATGGCGCCTTTGTAGGCTCGGACCGACGGGACCTTGCCTCTTTTCTGGGCTCGACTCGGCCAAGATCACATGTTGCAAGAGGACTTCCAGGAGGCCCAAGGGCAGGTTTACCGTCTGCCCGAACAGACTTTCAAGGAATAAGACAAAGCTTGCTATCGAAGATGGCATTACTCCGAACCAACGCAGAGTACTTTTGCAAGAGCATCCAACATGCCAGCAAGAAATTAGAAAATGTTCTTTGAGGGTGAACAAGCGAGTGGATACGTGTGAAGAGGAAGGGGTTTGGCAATTGTGAAAGCTACAAGACACTATTGCACCACGTCCTCGCCGTCATCTCCACGCTGCGATCATTTCCTTGACACCATCTCGTCCAACCTGCGATGCCAGCATCTCTTCTCTCATTCCGATTCCCGACCCTCGAACGCACGCCCTCTACGCATGCTCAGTAAGCACACCCGCCGCAAACCCGACGACCACCAACGCCACGGCACTTGTAGATGTGGTTGGTCCAGTGACCGCACCAGAGCCTCTGTCTGAAGCTGTAGTAGATGTTGTAGCCCATGACGGAAGTGGGAGGGCATGCGGAGCACATGCTGTGGAGGTGAGATTAGCGCTCTTGTCGAAGCTAGAAGAAGGCTTGCATCGGCTCGCACTTACTTGCTTGTGGCGTGCTTGGAGGAAAGATAGGCCGATCTCTTCAAAACTGTCGTCGTCAAGTGGTTGATCGAGAGCTGAAGATGCTCGTTGAAGAGGGTGTTGATCGATCGAAAAATGCTGGCAGTGGAGTTGTCTGTGTACAAAGCTGTATTGGAAGGACTCAGGTACAGGTTATATATGACTGCATGCTAGTTCCTGAATCACTTCCGTAAGAGACATGTCTTTGGCGATGTCTTTGTTGGTGGATTCTGTTTGAGACGGCATGGAATTCCCCTGGGACGCAGAACTACAATGATCAATACACATGGTTCAAGCTAAGACAAGCTATAGCCGCGTGCTGGCATCAGTTCTATACGCTCTGCCCCCGACAATCACAGTCTTGACGACAATGCCGAGTGCCCCAAGCATGCCTTTGCTTGCGTTTGCACCTCCTCTACAATAGCGGCCGCAGATTTGACACCTCGGATCAGACCTACGCCAGTCCCGGCGTACGTTACCATTCTCCCATGGTCGCCCCAAGCCGAGTCGCCCTGAGCCGCTTCTTTTTTGTAAAGCGCAACATTCTCCTGATCCGACATACCCGCTTCCTCGTCGTGGTGGCCTTTGTTGATAGCCGCTCTTCCATCATAGCAGGCGGGCCAGCCTTTGGTCTCCTTCAGTCTATCGCAAAGTGTAGATCGTGTCGTTGTCTGGCCACCATCACTCAAGCGAACGACCTCGTTCTGCCAACCAGACGGAATTCCAGCTTCTTGTGCAGCGAGGAATCGAGTGCCCATGACGACTCCAGAAGCACCAAGTGCGAGAGCTCCCGCGACTCCGCGACCCTCCGAGATGCCTCCCGCGGCGAGAACTGGAAGATCCGAGCGACCTATCGATGCAAGCATGTCCATCACCTCGGGTACCAGCGAGATGATACCAGCCGATTGCGCCAGACCATGACCTCCTGCATCGCTACCTTGCACAATGAGTACGTCCGGCTTTGCAAGATCAACAGCTGATCGGGCTTCGGCAACACTCCCTACTTGAATCCAGATATGTGTCTTTCCTCCGGTCGTTTCCCGGATGCCCTTCGCCCAGTCGGCCAGATCTATCTGCTTCGTTGGTGCGTACAGCCAGGCGACAGCGGGCACATGCTTTTGGAACGCCTCTGTCGCTAGGCTCAGCTTGCAGCTCCAGAGCTGGAAGCCAACACCAATAGGCAGAACGTCATCCGAAGCTCTCGTCTGAGAGGATATCGTCCGCGAAAGCTGTGCGAGTTGGTCTAGGGAGTCATGAAGTGCTTCGACTTTTGTGCCGCCCGCGATGAATCCCAGCCCTCCAGCCGTAGAAACGTTCATGGCCAGCTTGGGAGTGGCTGCACCTAGCATCGGGGCGGAGACCACGGCGGGCAGTCGCAGCCATGGGTATAGCCTGGTGAGAGCGGCCATCTTGATTGATGCCGTTGGCAGGCCTGGTACAGTATTTCCCTGGTCTTGCTAGCTTCTGGATGATGTTTGGCTAAGATGATGTGCAGTAGCCGCGTGAGGCAGAAGAAGGCGTCGATGTTACAAGGCAAGACGGCACTGATGGGCGCTAGTCGCAGACCATCGGGAACGAAGTATGAACATGACTGTGAGGCTGCCCTGCAGAGAGTGAGTTATCGTAGGTCATCTTGTGAATGATTCTGTCAGGACCGGCTACCCAGGCATCTTTGATGTGCGGACGAGCTTCTTGTCTATTGGCATCGTGTGTGGCAATGGGTTGTCGCTGATTGCTCAAGCGCGCTAAAACGTCACACGGCGCGCTTACCTCAGCTCAGCTCGCGGCCGCCCTCTTGTGGGAGGCAGAGGTCATGTTGATGTCTTCAAAACTACTTCGTGCCTTGGTGAATTGGGACATTCGATTTGGCGACGAAGGAGATGCTGTATCCACGATGACACTAGGGCCGGTCAAACACTTCCCACCATGGAGCCCTTCACATTCGCCAGCTCATCGGAGCTGCACACCCCGGTGGGAGTGAAGGTGTGGGTTTCTCTCTAGTATCTGGAGAGAGGAGTCACCGTACTGACGCCTTACAGCAACCGACTGGAGGGCTATGAGAAGCCTTTGCCATACTCCACCCTCCTCCGCCGACCCGATTTGCGCCATCGAGGTAGCAATCTCAGCTCTCATTCCGAGCTCTACATCACTGTACAGCCATTCGCCGATTCGAAGCCGCTGGCGGTCCACACGCAGACTGCATACAAGCATTTCAAGAATGGTCGAATATGGAATCAATGGCTTTCAATACCTCTCGAATACAGCACGATCCCGGCCAATACCCAGCTTGCGATCACAATTTGGGACGTTTCACCCATCAATCCCGCTGGCGGTGACAAGGCGCATCACATTCCGTTTGGAGGCACCACAATCTCGCTGTTCGATGAGGATGCGACGTTGAGAACTGGCAGGCAAAAGTGCAAAGTATGGCGACACAAAGCGGCAGATGGATACTCCGACACAACAACGCCATGGCAAGAACCCAGGAAGCGAGGTGGGCGCCGACAGACGCAAGAGGCTGTAGTGGTGGATGAACGACGTGGGAGAAGAGAGGCAGAACTCGAGCGCTTGGTCGGTCTGATGAAGCAGCATGAGGTGGGCGAGATTCAGGAAAACCGATGGCTGGATGGCATGGTCTTTCGACAGGTGGAGAAGCTGGAGAGGCAGAACATCAAAGACAGCTCGCGACCGGCACATGTCAACAGCGAACAAAATGGTGATACCCCTGGAGCTTCGTGTGCCGAGGGCGATCCAGATCATGTGGACGGGATATTCTTCCTATACATTGAGTTTCCACGATTCGACCACCCTATCGTGTTTACCGATTTCGAGTACCCAGCCCCAGCAATGACATCTCTGGCTTCGGCACAAGTTCCCCCTCCTCCTGGTGGAGTTGACTTCAAACCTCCGCCGGAGGTTCACTTTGGCCCAGGCATTCAATCAGATGGTGACACTGACGGCGGTGGAGGCCTGGCGACAATATATGATCCCGAGGTTGGCAACGCAGACAATTACGCAGAGTCGAAGCACCGTCGATTGATTCGCGGACAGAGAAGCGCATTGGATAGGGATCTGAAACCCAACCCGAAAATGCGCGACTTTTTGAATCGGATCATGTCGTATGGTCCGACGTTCGAGCTGACTGACAAGGAGAAGGACGAGATCTGGCGATTCCGTCATCATCTCAGTCGAGACAAGCGGGCACTGACGAAGTTGGTCAAGTCTGTGAATTGGAACGAGCCTGCGGAAAGCAAGCAAGTCATTGCACTGTTGAGCAAATGGGCGGAGATCGATGTCGATGACGCACTGGAGCTGTTGGGTCCGAGTGTGAAGAATCCGGCTGTTCGCGCATATGCCGTCGATCGGTTGCGAAAATCCGACGACGAAGAGCTGCTGTTGTATCTACTCCAGCTGGTCCAAGCGTTGAAGTACGAACCACGACATGTCAAGGAGGAGGACGAGACAGACTCTTCTCTCGCATCATTCCTCATTGCTCGTTCAGCGGCCAACATCGAACTCGGGAACTTCCTCTACTGGTATCTCATGGTCGAATTGGAGCTCGATGACAATGTACCACAACAGTCACACAATAAGAAGCTCTTCGCCCGCGTGAGCTTCGACTTCATGAAAGAACTGGACACGACGTCGGAAGGCCAGGGTCATCGCAAGACCCTCCTCCGGCAAGGCGAGTTCGTCACGATTCTCGGCAAGATCAGCAAGGACATCCAGTCCTACAAAGGCGACCGGCTACGCAAGATCGAGCATCTCAAGAAAATGCTTGCCGATCCTAAACACGAGCTGATTCAGTTCGATCCACCCCTTCCACTTCCTCTCGACCCGTCCATTCACATCACTGGTGTCATACCATCCGATTGCAACGTCTTCAAATCGACTTTGCTCCCGTTGCTCCTCAAGTTCACCACGACCGAAGGCGAAATCTATCCCCTCATCTTCAAGACTGGTGACGATCTTCGTCAGGATCAGCTTGTCGTCCAGATCATCGCACTTATGGACCGTCTGCTCCAAAAGGAGAATCTCGATCTTAAGCTCACCCCATATCGCATCTTCGCGACCTCTACCAGGGCAGGAGCTGTGCAGTTCATAGCCGCCACGCCTCTCAGCGGTATCCTCGCTTCTCCACAATACAAAGGCTCGATCCTCGCCTTCCTGCGTCACCACAATCCACCTCTCGACTCCTCGTCGTCATCCTCCATCCTCGGCGTCAGGAAAGATGCCATGGATAACTATGTGAAATCTGTCGCCGGCTATTGCGTGGTGACATATCTCCTCGGAGTTGGTGATCGCCACCTTGACAACCTTTTACTGACAGAAGATGGACACTTCCTGCACATCGACTTCGGATACATCCTCGGCCGTGATCCGAAGCCCATGGCTCCGCTGATGAAGCTCTCGCGCGAAATGATCGAAGGAATGGGCGGCAATCTTCCCTCATCCTCCGAGTCGCAATTCGACAACTTCCGCCAGTACTGTTTCACTGCTTACACCACCCTTCGCCGGAGCTCCAGTTTGATTCTCAATCTGTTCAGTCTGATGCAAGACGCGGGCATACCTGGTCTAGCCATCTTTGGCGATGCGGCTGTCAGGAAGGTGGAGGAGAGATTCAAGCTGGACGTGGGAGAGGAAGAGGCCGTGAGGTTCTTTGCGGGTATGATCGAGAAGGAGATGGGAGCTTGGGGACCAGTGTTGATTGATAAGTTGCATGGGTTCACACAGGGTTGGAAGAGCTAGAGGAATGAGAGTACGTGTGCACGACAGACAGCAGAAATTAATCCTGAAGCTCTCACTCTTGTTGCCTCCTGCGTGATCAGTCGTCTACATTCACTCGTGAGACTCTTGACATGTGAGCATGAGTGTTGATGCCTGAGGCGTCCATCCATCGATGTCGGCAAATCCCTGCACGTCCAAACCTTAAACTCGTCCTTGTTCCTGCGCGCGATGTCATCCCCAGATTCAAATCTATCGAATCCGCGCAATAACACACGCGACGTTCATTCCTTGCATTGCTCGCTCACCATCTATCGCGCACTCCGTTTCACATCATAAACTACGCACCACAGCGACTCCTCTTGATATCGATATGCGATCGCGATCATGACTGATTACTCGAAGCTCAAAGTCGCGGAATTGAAGGATCTGATCAAGGAGCGAGGCATTCCCGGCGCTGGCTTGAAGTTGAAGCAGTCATATGTCGACGCACTGATTGCTGCTGACGTGGCGTCCGGTGGCGGTGATGATTCGGTGGCTGCGGAGGAGGTGAAGGAAGACAAGGAAGATGTCGAAGTAGCGCCAGCGGAGGAGGCAGTGGATGCTGAAGACGAGGTGGTGGAAGATGTGAAGGTTGCAGATGAGGCGTCTGGAAATGACCAAGGAGGACATGCGACAGGCACAAACGGCGATGCGAAGGTCGAGACTCCGAAGCCAGTCGCAACGAGCGCAGATGTCGGCAGCGATGCGGATTCCACAAACAAGCGAAAGCGTCGCAGTCCTACACCACCGGTCCGCGACGAGAGCGCAAGTAAGAAGTTGAAGACGGCGGATGAGGAGCCGGCGCCATTGATTGAGGACAGTGCCACCGATGCGCCGGATGCGATGGAGGTGGAACAAGACATCAAAGATGCAATGGACATTGAGCCGAGCAAAGAGGCCACTCAAGTTCAGGGCGCTGTGCAGACTTCGACAGAGCAAGTCTCCTCTACCGATGCGGACGTACATATGGAGGACCTGCCGTCGAGCTCTCCTTCCAAGCACACCAAGACCCGCGCCCTCTATATTTGCAACCTCGTCCGGCCACTCCAACCAAGCGCATTGCGCGAACACCTCCTCTCAATCGCTACACCTCAATCGAATGACGCACCAGAGATCGAGACCTTCTTCCTCGATCGTCTACGCACGCACGCCTTTGTACTCTTCTCCACGCTCCCGGCCGCCATCCGTGCGCGTTCTTCGATCCACAACCAAGTCTGGCCCGATGAACCTCAACGGAAACCGCTCTTCGCCGACTTTATCCCCGAAGAACAAGTCCAAGCCTGGATCGACCTTGAATCCACCCGCGACGGTATGACTCGCTGGGAAGTCGTCTACAATCCCATCTCCGAGACCGACACCGACGGGCCTTCAGTCGCAAGCTTAGAAGAAGTCTCCTCGAACGCTGCTCGCAAACCGACTACTGGCGCCGGCGAAGGAATGCCCAACGCGCCTTCTGGACCTCGATCTCAGAACCCCGCCATGGCTCCACCACAACCCTCCGCGTCTCCCGTGCCGCAAAGCAAGTCGTTCAACGCGCTCGACGCTTCGTTCTCGTCTACGACGACGAAGCCGAAGATCTACTTTGTGCCCGTGCCGGATACGCTCGTCGAATCGCGCTTGGCTGCGCTGGAGGATGCAACCAGGGAGGACTGGACGGAGAAGGGAGAAGCGGAGGAAGCGAATTATAAAGAAGGGGAGATGAGACGGTATACATTCGAGGATGGCAGCAGTTTGGTCGATGGCGGGATGGATTGGGGGAGGTTTGGAATGAGTGCGCCGAGAGGTGGTGGCATGGGCGGTGGTGGGCCAAGGAGGGATCGAAGACGAGGTGGAGGCGGAGGTGGAGGTGGAGGTTGGAGAGGTGGTGGGGGAGGAGGTTATGGTGGGAGGGAATATGGTGGTGGGGGGTATGGAGGACGAGGAGGCGGAGATGGTCACCGCGGGTATCGAGGAGATAGCTGGAGACGGTGATTGAGGAGCCTTGTCACGAATAGAAATGTCATTTGATAATAATACCAAACGCAAATCGCTCAAACGCCAGACATTGAGAAGCTGCCGCCGTTGAAGTTCTCACTGGCAGAATTCTTTGCCGTTCTATTCGTCTTAAATGGCGGTAGTCTTTTCAGCATATGCTCATGCCTCATCTTTCTGCTTCTCCAACGCTCCTAACACGCATATTCCAGGGGCCCAACCCATCGGAGTCACCACCGTCGTCTACGAATCCTTCGAACAGACATTGGCCAACATCTCGAGGACGCTAGCTCAAGTCCGCATTTCTGAGGAATGCACGCTTGTTACACAGACCCGCAGAAGCACTGCAAGAGTGGCGGCACAAGTCCGTCGTTGGCTGAAATCCGTCTGGCGCTAGCTTACGTCGTTCCACCAGCGCAAAGAGACGTTCCACAGCGCAAAGAATTGTGCAGCCAGCGGAAGGAGGTTGGCAGAGACCTCGCTCGTTGGCGGGAAGACGTCCGGCGCTAGCTTTCGTTTCGTGTTACTCGTTATACGACGTACCACAGCAGTAGCGGTGCAGTGCAGCTCGATCGTTGGTTGTAATTCGCCCGACGCTAGGTCAAGTTCTTCTCACTTCGGTGTAACCATCGCTTGCTGGTGAACCCGTCATGTGGCATGTCTTGTGTGTCGCGTTGCTATTCCGATTGATTTGTGAATACAGAACCAGTCGAATGCATTTCACCCCAGAAATCTCCTGATTTCTCCACCCACACCCTCAAGATCTAGCAAGAAAGTGTCGTGACCAAACAGACTACGATCCTCGCCAAGCTCCACATGCGTCACGCTGCGGTTACCCACTTTTCGTAACGTCTCCGCGATCTCTCTTTGCTGCCAGGCGGGGAATAAGATATCGGATGCCACGCCGAGGACGAGCGTAGGTGTATCCCGCAACGGAGCTAGGCCGTGGATGAGATCTTCTGGAGGACCGGACGATACCGATGGGGTAGATGGGTCGGACAGTCGGTCGGAGGAAGATTCGGTCTCTTGGTATGGTTCGTCGGGTAAAGAAAGGGTGCAGCGATCTTGCTTCACCTGTTCGATAAATGAGGAATGCTGCATCTTCTCGGCATTCGTTGTTCGTCGCTCCGCCGCAGCCTCCTGGTTCTCCCGTCCCAAGTCGAAGAGATCCATGGCCTTGCTAACATAGAGAAGTGAATTGGCATCATATTCCAGACACCACTTCTCCCCGGCGTGATCGAGGTAGGTCTCAATCAGGAAGTCTGGACATAGCGCAGGAGGTTTAGATGCATCCGCGCGCTGGCGTCCGAAGCGATTCTCCCACTCCGGACCTGAGCGGTATGTGATCGTTGCGATTTGTCGGGCAAGCTTCATGCCGGTGTGAGGTGGAATGGAAGTGTAGTAGTTTCCTCTTGTGGACGCCCAATTGGGATCGTTCATGAGGACCTGCCGTTGGGTGTGGCGCATAGCAATTGAGTACGGATGTGATCGAGCACAGCCCGATACCGAGACAATGCGAGATACGCGATCGGTGAAGAGGACTCCAGCAGCTAGCGATTGCATACCACCCATGCTGTTTCCGACAGAGGCGTAGAGTTTGTCAATTCCCAGAGAGTCGAGAAGTCGGAATTGAGCTCGTACCATGTCGTGCATGGTGAGGATGGGGAACGATGTGCCGTAATGTTGCCCGCTGACAGGATCGATGCTAGAGGGTCCTGTTGAGCCGTAGCATCCTCCGAGAACATTCGTGCAAATGACAAAGTATTTGTCCGTATCGAGCGGACAGCCAGGCCCAATGAACTTCTCCCACCAGCCTGGTTTGGGTTCAGCAGCCGTGCTGTGGGCATGGCTACTTGCCGATAGCCCAGTGTGTAGAAGGATCGCATTGCTCTTTTCCGCGTTCAAAGTTCCCCATGCTTCCCAAGCTATGTCGAACGAAGGGAGAATGCCTCCCCAGTCGAGAAGTATAGGCTCATCGGAGTGAAATGTTTCGGTCTTTCCGCTGGTGTAGGAAGGTTCAGGTCCGGACAGCGATCGTTTGCTAACAAGTTTGCGTGTTCGATCTTCTGCGTTGTCGAGACATGGGAAAGATAGTTGGGGATTGGAGATCGAAGGACCGGCTGGGTGATCGTCCTGGAGAGGCTTTGCTGCGAATGCTTGTGCGGGACGTCTGGAGTCTTGGGTGATGCAGCGGGATTGTATAGCTCGTGTTCGCGGATGTGTTTTGCGAAGTGCCCTTGGAGCTGAACGGGCGAGCGAGGAGAGCGCTCTGCAGCTGCTCATGGCGTTCTTCGGTATGTCGTCGAAGACGTGGATGTGTAGAGGGAGAACAATACCTCGTGGAAGTGCTCAGAAACGATGGATGCCGTGATCGGCCGGCCGAGGCGAGCTTGGTAAGCACGACCAGGACCTCTTCCCTTCCTTGCGATTGCACCATCGACCTCCTCTCAACAATCTAACATGACCAGCGAGTGTGTGTGTGTGTGTGTCATCCCAAACGGCACTCCGGACTCGATGATCTGAATCGGCATGTCTCTTTCAGATCTGGTCCCTCTTCATGTCGACAATACAAACCAGATGGGGAATGTTGTTCACGAGATCTACGACCGGCAAGGCAATGTATATTTCCCATTGCTTCCACGCAACACAAGATGCTGTCCACGATGCAATCCACGATCAGACATTCAAATCTCCTATATCTCATCCATGTTCTAGCTTGAACTATGACATTTCCTTCTCGATTCAGCCCAGTCAACACCAAACATTGCCATGTTCATCTACGAAATTGCTCGTTTCGCTGAAAAGGCCTCGCGACCTGACCCATCTCCACGCCGCCCTCGTCGTAGACCTATCGAACTCCATCAACACCATCTCCACTCTCAGCACCCGGCCGTCGCATTCTATAGCCAGGTGGGCAGCAACATCGCTCAAGATGCGAATAGAGTCTCCACGTCAAAGGAGAGGAATGGAGAGTGCTTGAGAGGTGGTGTGGGCAGTCCTGTCGAATCGCCTTCCAGAAGTGGCGGGCGCCATGATCAAGATTCAGACAGTGCTGCCAATGTCGAGATTCGTAGAGCTGGCGGGAGACGAGAGAGCAAGAGGCCAGTGATACACAATCCAAGTACAGGCGGCTACTCGTTCTACGACGCTCCATCTCCACCTGCTCATGAAGCCTATGGAGAGGGTCCATCGAATGCGCCGGATCGTGATCAACCGACCGGCGCAACGCCGAGACGAGCCCGTCCAACAGCACCCTCGCCTCCAGACTCGTCTCTCGGTCCGACTAAATTCCCGTATCCTTATGTCTCTCCTGACTATTCTCCTCGAAGATCTGGAGAAGGACAGCGGAGTTCGGCTCCTCTTGATCGAGCAGGCCTTGCGTTCTCGCCACAGAATCCAGATGAAGTTGAAATCATCCAAGATAGACTGTGCGTGATCGGGAGAAATCTTGCGCAAGACGTGCTCGAGATTGTTGACTTGTTCGAGCGGAAAAAAGAATGTGAGCGCCGAGCGGCGCGAGGTTGGCAGCTACGGGAGTCGCCACGAACCCAGGAAGTTGAACAGGCGGAGATGGAAATGCAACGGCAACGAGCGGCCAGCGAAGACTTGAGGAGAGAGAATCGTGAGAGGGCGTACTCATCGGGATCAGGGCTTTGCGGGGAGTAATAGAGGGAGACGGCAGAGGAGAAGGGAGGAAGTCCCAGGAAGGGACGCATACGATCTCCATCGCTCGAGTGCGTAATTCGGAGACGGAAACAATCGATAGAGTTGGAGAATCCGGGCGGCGTAGTCTTTAGTACCTAGCACTCAAGCACAAAGTAAATCCCACCGCATCGCAACGACAACCCAAGCCTCCACCACCAGTCCCTCCGATCTCGCCTTCTCCCAAGCCTCATCTTTAACCTCTTCACTTCCACCCCTGGCCTCCACCTCCGCATTCAACTCATCGACCTGCTCTCCTTCAATCTTCACCTCCCGCTTGGATAACCTCACCTTTCCCACCTCAAACGTCGCTCGTTCCGCCAATCCCATCAGTTCACCTTCACTCAACTCCTCTCCTGCTCCACCTCTATCACCTCGCAGCACCGCATCGAGTGACGACTTAGTGACAATCGACACAATCGCGATTCCCTTCGGGATCAACCCGTAAAAGCACCGCTTCAACGCCCACAGCACCGCATCACGATCGCTCCCATCCTCAACATGTGCGAAAGCGTGCGTGAAGACATCGTCCGGCGCGGATTCTACGACCGAAATGGAGGCGGCTTTGGCGAGATCAGCCGGAATACCGCTCTCGCTTTGACTTGATGGTGAGACGGCCACGATGCTGTGCGGCATGTCGCGTTTCTCGTCGGCTAGCCATTGGGCGAGTGAGGCGGCGAGAGAGGTGTTGGAGACAAGAATTGATGCAGAGTAATCGAGGCGCAGTTTGGAGGCGTGAGTCGAGAGGACGGAGTTGAGGAGGGCAGATTGGATGGTCGGGAGGGGTAGGGGAGAATGAGGCGGTGGTTCGGTCGCCATGGTGTCTTGCTTAAGGTAAAGACGCGGTGTCTTTGCTCGCTGCTTGTCGTATGCCTCGCCGTCAAGTTGCTTGTAGACGTAGAATTGATGAAAGAATTGCTCAAATCGGGACCACCTACGTTGTTGGAGCGAACATCCTTTCATCCGAGCCGGCAGATCACGCTCAGCGTCGATGATGTGTAAGGTAAGACCAAAGTGAAATTGACGCCGCCGCCGTTGTTTGTGAACCTTCGCCTGCAACTCCTACGAGCAGCTCAAAAACTGGTCTGCGTTGACGCATCTCACGCATTGGAAGGCTCGTGAGCTGGATGCGTGGGAAGTGCGTGAGTTTTGGTGGTACGCGTATCTCACGCATCGGGTTTAGCGTTTACGAATTTCAAGCAAATTAGGTTTAGCGCCTTGTGCTGGGAGCTTACCCCGATTTTCCACCTTCTCCAACTTCACCACGAAGACACCAATTACCCATTACCTTCGTGTGTACTGTCTACTTCTTCATCCATTTCGACGTCTCCAACGCATTCGCCTGAATGCCCCAGACGATCTCGCCCAGTCCTCCCAGCTTGTCTGCAAACTCCTCCAACACCTCTTTCACCTTCTCGTCATCCTTCCTCAGCACCTCTTCGATCTCTTCGGCAGTTCCGAACGTGGTGACCTCCCACTCTTTTTTCCACTCCTGCAACACAGCGCGCGCGGCCTCGCTCTGTGACTGTACCTTCTTCGCCACGAGGTAGAAGGAGGACCGCGAGGCATGGATGCGTTCCGGCTTGAAGACACTCACATCGGAGAACTTGTTGAAGTGGTAGAGAAGCTTGAGCACCTCCCATCGCTCGATCTTGTGCAGAAGCACGATCATGGTTCCGCTCTCGCGCAGATGCTCCAGTCCTAGCGCCAATTGCGTCGAGACCAATCTCCTCGCTTCGTTCTGCTCGCGCCACTCAGCCCGATCGTGCCCGCGGAGGACTTGGCCGTCGCAGATGACGAGATCGAACAGTTCGTCTGCTGGGATTTGTCGGACGGTGAGAAGGCTTGCGGCATCTGGGTGTGAGGTGGGAATGGTCGTGACGCCCATATCCGCGGCCATGAGGGTGATGTCCTGGTAGGTGAGATCCACGCGACCTCCAAAACGTGTGTGCGACTTGATTCGAGTCGCATGTCCTCCACTCTCGACAGGGAGTGTGAACGCCTTGGCCGTAGCCGACGGGTTGAACTCCAGCGCCACTTGAAGGAATGCGCCTGGAGCCATGCAGAGATCGAGGATGCGCTCTGGCGGAGGGCTAGTACGGGTGATGTTGAAGCCGCCGGTAAGCACTTGAAGCTCATTGCCGTTCTGAATCATGCAGTTGAAGAATCCCTTCTTAGCTTGCGCAGTATTCTTGTCGGCGGTTGCACGCTGCTTTTTGAAGTGCTCGTCGCCTTTGCTGCTCAGCCAGCCTTTGTCGCGAATCGCCGTTAGACGGCGGAAGGTCTCGAATCTAGACGAGAGATAGGCGAAAATGACTTTGTTCGGACCGTGAGTCTCGAAAGGGTTGTTGGAAATGGCAGGCTGAGGGTCTTTGTCGTGAGCATCAAGCTTCCGCGCATTCTCATCCATGACCTCGGAAAGGTCGGTGGGAAGCTCGATAGAGCGCGAGTTCGACATTTCCGACATCTTGTTCTGTTTGAATGACGAGAGCCGTCGAAAGAGTGTTTGGTTGTAGAAAGGGGAATGACGAACTTGCCCGGAAAGAAATTATGACTGCGAGTGACCTTCGCAAACGCTGCACTGGGCCGCCTGTGGAACAGTCTTGTCCCGTGGAATTCGGGAAACAAACGGAAGCTCCTGGCTGAACCACTGAAATTCACAGCTCTTGCATGGAAGCGAAAGCCACGCTACGAATATAGGGAGCTTCTTTCATCGGGCCCAACGATCTGTGTGTACTGGGCAGAGATACGAAGCCCTGGTGTTCATTGCCCTGTTCGAAGCAGGATCACAGGACAAACGAACGAGACGTGCTGGTAAGTGCATTCATATGTTGAACACTCGTATATTGAAGCTCGAAAGATATGCTAGATAGTCGTGTGGGTAACGTGTGCGAGATAAGCATACATGTGATTCTCGCTGTCCCGCCAATTTTGTCCTCAAGAAACCCCTTTTGCTCCCATCGTGACCAGCTCATCTGGCCCGAGAAGAAGTGCCTCTACGGGTGCCCATCCAAACCGCTCTCTCCAGTGCATTCGCCTGAACTTCCCACACCGGGGTTCTCAACCTGATCAACCTGTCGCCCCAATGCTCCAGAAAGATGTCGACCGCCAATCTCATGCTGGTACCATCCCACTGGTCATAATCTTTCATGTGATATCCTTCCCAAATACACGGAAAAGTCTGCTTTTCCCACTGCTGCTGGACCCACCTGAAAATCGTATTCTGCGTGCCGGAATCATCGTGCATATTCTTCGCCACGAGGTAGAACGACGATCGGATTGCATCCGTGCCGCGGGGCTTGTAAAGCTGCACGTCGGAAAAGGACTCAAATGACAGCGCCAGGCCCATCACTTCCCAAATCTCCGGCTTATGCAGCAGCATAATCAGCGTCCCGCCACTTTGGATGTACTTCATTGCCAACGCGAGCTGAGTGATCGCCACCCTGGTGGACTGCCCCGAGACATGATGTCGCCGATACTCAGTACGGTCTCGGTCGCTCAGTACTCCGGCATCGCAAATGACGAGGTCGAAAAAGGTGCCTTCTGGAATCTGCCGGTCGAGGAAGAATGTGCTGGGATCCATGGGGTAAATGTTGTAGGGTCCCTTGGCCCAGGGGAGCATATCACCCGCGAAAAGCGTGAAGTCAGCACATGTGACGTTGACTCTGGGATGGAGAGATCTCTCGTCGACGTGGAAGAGATGACTTCCATTCTCCCTTGGCATTGTGAACGAGGTGGCGGTAGCAGAAGGATTAATCTCGAGCGCAGCATGGAGGAGTCCGCCGGGTGCCGAACCAAACTCCAGAATACGACGCGGTGTTGAGTCGTGAAAGGCGCGGCGGGTGATCTTGAGGCCAGAGGTCGCGCTCTGCAGCTCGTGACCATCTTGGACCATCTGGCTGAAGGCGGCACGACAGGACTCGGGTGTGGGATTCTCGGCGATGTCGCGTAGAGTCTTCAAATATTCGTCGCCTTTGCTGTTCTTCCAACCTTGCTCGCGGAGGAGAGTCAAGCGACGGAAGACCGGGGAACGGGAAGAGAGATAGGCAGCGGCCTTGATGTTGGACTGGTAGTATTGCGCGTACTTCGCCATATCCAGCTCGTCTGGTGGCGGTTGCGCGGTCTGTTTATTCTCGTTAGATTAGTGATCCTGGATGTCGCCTGCTGACAATGAAACGTGCCTTCTCTTCAGAGTCTTGCAGCGAAAGCTTGCCCAACATGTCTTTCGCGCTGTTAACCGACATAGTCCAGTACTCTCTGGAACTCTTCGTGCTCGGAGAATAGGAAAGGAAGAAGGCGAGTTGCAGCAGCAGATCATGTAGTTGAGAAAAGGCTCAAAGAGTCAAATGTCGCAATCAACATCTTACAAACCTTGTCGTCGAACAGTCTGGTCGACATAGGGAGGTTGGAGCAAACGTAGCTTTCCAATGACATCGCTGATTGCTCATGGGACATGCCAGAGACTTGGACAACGATGGCATGCTTTCACCTTCCAGGACACTCTTTTGTCGGGTGTGTCTTTAAGCTCGCTGGGTGCACAGGGCAGTGTCTTGCGTATAGGACAACAGACAGCCCAGCTGCTTGCTCTCCTTACGTCGACGCTCCATTAGCAGCAATGTAAAAGTCTTGGGCGTTGTCCATGGGGCATCGCTGCATCGTCAAGAACTCCAGAAAGCGGCGGTCTTCGTCGTGATGGAAACGGCGCATGAGTGTGCGTGAGATTCGATGGAGAGGCTCTCGGACACCTCAGTTATGTCGCGTCGTGTCGTTGAGAGAAGAGCACGAGGAAGTCTTGACGCGAACAAGCTCGTCGGCACCGGCTAAACTCGTAATCTTAATAAGCGGACCGTGCCTCCCAATTTGGTCCAACCTCACTTCCCTGCTTCTCTAGAACTATTCCCTTGCCTTGACCTGAACTTCCATCTCGCTTGCATTCTATTCGCATCGCCAGCGGACCAGGTATACACAGGCGAATCCGATCGTCAGGAGTACGAAGATTCGAATGCCGCCATCTCAATCTCACCCACGTCCGGCAATTGACAAGCCTGAGACGAGACGCTCGTGAATCGCGTGCGCGTACCGAACGATCGTCGACCAGGATGCTGCTCTACCCATGCAAGATCTGATACTTTTGCCGGCATCTGCCATGGTCGAGACTCGCGGGTCTCCAATAGCACCAGCTCACCTCACACGATGCCGGTAATACGGGGTCATTTTCAGGTAGGAGAATGGCAAGGTCTCTTACCATCCGATGTTCGTCCGTTTCTCCTTTCTCAATAGCAGCCACAGGCCACACGCCATCTCCTTCACTATCTTCCCCACCACACTCAAGACGATGCGTCTGCACTCATGAAGTCATACGCCCAGCTGGGGATACCCTATCTCAGACCCCCCACCATGCGCACGGTACCCTTATATGCGACGAGCATCATCCTCACGACTGCCATCATAATCGTCCTCTTCTCGATCCGTGGTCCTCCCTCGCTCGACTTCCTCGACACCACTCCACTCAACAGCGCGAAGAAACATCCCGACGAACCACTTCCCGTCACACAATCAGGATGGAGCTTCGATTTCAAACGAGATGCGAGGAATTTCGGACTGGACGAAGAGCAATGCCTCGCGGCATTTCCAGACTTCTACAAAGAGATTGATCGAGCTATTCAATATCGGAAAAAGGTCGCGGGAAAGATCAAGCCGGAAGAGCTGGAGGTGGACTGGCGGTTTGACGGCATGATGCGGGCCATGATACACGACAACCAACTATACATCATCGATGCGCATGGTCTTGCTCCGCCAAACCACCGTGCTCGAGCCATCGCGACTTTGAATGCGATCCAACGAGCCCTGACATCTTCTGCAATTCCCCTGCCCGACATCGAGTTCACCTTCTCCGTCCACGACGATGCTCATACCAGCGAGGACGACACTCACACCACTTGGGCCTATAGCCGCAAAGCCCATCAAACCTCCCTCTGGCTGATGCCCGACTTTGGCCTCTGGGCGTGGCCCGACGTCAACATCCGCTCATATTCCGAACTCCGCACCCAACTCGCTCTCTCAGAATCTCACTTCCTCGACAAAATCCCGAAACTCGTCTGGCGAGGCAGTCTCGCCGTCGGCTCACACGACGTGCGCGCAGGACTCGTCGAACACGCCGCCAATCAGCCCTGGTCTGACGTTATGGAGCTCGACTGGAGCGACAAAAGCAACATCAACTCCCGCCTCCTCAGTATGTCTGACCACTGCGAATACATGTTCGTCGCACAGACTGAGGGAAATACCTACTCTGGCCGGCTGAAATTTCTCCTCAACTGCCATTCCATCCTATTCTCCCACAGACTCGACTGGATCGAAAATTACCACCACCTCATGCAACCGACAGGAGAGTTCCAAAATTTCGTCCAAGTCAAGCGCGACTACTCCGACCTCCCCAAGAAGATCACCAGACTCCTGGATCCGAAAGAAGTGCAACGAACTGAACTCATCGCCGACAACGCCAGGAAGATCTTCCGCGAACGATACCTCACACCCGCGGCGGAGGCCTGTTATTGGCGCGCGTTGATTAGAGGGTGGGCGTCAGTGCAGGATTTCGAGCCGAATTTCTGGTGGGAGGTCACGGAGACGACGGCGGAGGGGAAGACGTTGAAGAGGAAGCCTAGAGGGACGCCATTTGAGGCGTATGCGATTATGGAGGAGGTGGAGTGGGAGTTACCCGCCAAAGGGAGGAGGATTTGTATTGACAAGGATGAGGAGGAAAAGGCGGAGGAACCGCAGGTTGAGCAAGTTCAAGAGCCTGTTGAGGTACCGGCCGAGGTGCAGACCGAACAGCAGGGTGATGATCTGGTTCCTCAGCAGGCCGAGGTGCCCGTTGATGAGCAGACATGATAAGAAGACCAATGAAATGGTGATTGTGTACAGCTGATGTGGTCAATGTGAGCGCCGCGGCTGGTAAACATGATGGCGACGCTCATCGCGTTGCATGCGCGAGTGATCGTTGAGAGGCTTCGAGCACGACCATTGGTATCTTCAGCTGTTGAAAGGGATCACGATGTTGGCTTATGTTGCGGACGGTACTCCATCTTTGGGCAGGAATGCAACCTAATGATTGTAAGCCAAACTTTGCATCCGATGCTATTGCTCTCGCCGCGGTCTCACATTCTCTGAGCAGATTTCATCACTTGACAACCCTGGCGTGGTCTCGACGGAACTACAAGGATTTGGCACAGCCGTTCCGCCGCGCTTGTCCAGCGGCCCTGTCCTCGGCAACAAACTTTGCGGCCGAAGCTTGGAAGCTGACAGGGCATGACCTTGACTCGATGCAGATCGGTCGGCGAGGTTCCAGGCGCAAACATTTGTGCACAAGACTGCTTTTATCGACTTCATTGCACGCGACGGGAGTCTCGCGTGCAAAGACATCGAGACGCCATTCTGTCGTTAAGGCCCGGGTCGTCCTCATATCGCAACATTTCCTCAAGGCCCAATATCGTTCGCGCGGCAATCAAACCGATGACATGTCACCGCTCATGAACCATGCCGTTCATCTCCCTTTCACACCGACGACGGCCAAGGCTCCTCCTTCTCCACGATCCTCATCGTC
The DNA here is from genome assembly GCF_000219625.1 of Zymoseptoria tritici IPO323. Taxonomy (NCBI): domain Eukaryota; kingdom Fungi; phylum Ascomycota; class Dothideomycetes; order Mycosphaerellales; family Mycosphaerellaceae; genus Zymoseptoria; species Zymoseptoria tritici. The sequence goes on along the minus strand of NC_018216.1, from coordinate 2,671,394 downwards.
ATCAAACCAGCCTCCACTTGACCAAGCGTCCAACACACAATCCCAACGACAGCCTACCTTGAAGGTCGAACGTTAGCCTTGCTCACCTCAGCTCATCGAAACGCAACATCATGGCTGCCTCAACAAACCCCTCCACCTCCTCCTCCTCCTACACCACCACTCCGCAGACCTACCACACCGACAAAACATCAGCCTATCTCCTCCCCAACTCCTCCCCAGAACATGACCGTCTCAACACCCAAGCCGCCCACCTCCGCGCCATTATGAACGACCAAATCATCCACTCTCCTCTCCCTCCCTCCACACCCAACCTCCGCATCCTCGACGTCGGCTGCGGCACCGGAATCGTCACCCGAGACCTGGCCCTCCGCTTTCCCAACGCCGAAGTCTGGGGTCTAGACTTATCCGACGTCCCGCCCCCTCGCGCAGAAGACGGTCCCTTCCCATCCAACATCAAAGGTTTCCTCAAAGGCAACATCCTAACCGGCGGTGGCCCTTCAAGTTGGATCGACCAGCGCGGCGAAAAGCCCTTCACCGCAGATGGTGGAAAGGACGTGAAATTCAACCTCATCTTCTCCCGTCTTCTCATCGCCGGCATGGCCGACTGGCCATCCTACATCGCCACCGTCCACGACCTCCTCGCTCCAGGCGGCTACTTCGAAATGCACGAACTGAACTATGATTTTTACTCCGGCATCACGGGAGAAGTCATCTCCGAGTCCTGGTCCTGGCTGCAAACCTGCCGATCCGCGATGGAAGGGCGGGGATTGGATCCCCGTTCGGCGAGCAAGGCTCATACGTGGATGGCGGAGGCGGGGTTCCGGGATGTGGTGGTAAAGCAGTACCGGTGGCCGTTTGGAGGGGAGTGGGAGGAGGACGAGAAGTGGAAGGCGTGGGGCGACTATGTGGCGACGTCGATGCCGGAGCTGTTTTGGGTGATGATTGGGAGGATCCTCGAAGGTACAGCGGGGAAGGAGGTAGTGGAGAGGACGAGGGAGCAGATGATGGCGGATTTGAGGCCGGAGAAGGGTAAGGAATGGAGGATGAGCGTTGTTGTGGGGAGGAAAGCCGGTGAGGAGTAAGGTGTTGTGTGCCTGTTACATACCGTAGATGGCTCGATGAGATTGTTTTCCTTCGGCTTTGCGGCGTCATCGTTGTCTCTCTCCAGCGAGGCTACCTGCACGCTACGCCTCACGATGAACATAGACCACACTTCTCACCTCATCTTCTCCTGTGTCCGACGGCACAACCATGGCGAAGCTCTCAAACGCCAGTACCTTCCCTCCCACACCCGCCACGAACTGCGGACTCCACTTCTCATCGCACCATCTCGTGCCCGGGCACGCCTCGGCCGCGACTTGAACAATATCCATTGCGCTTTGAGCTGGTGCCAGCTCCTCTTCCATGGTATCACTGGCCTGGTCTGCGATCTTGGCGGTGATGCTGCGAACATATTCCAGCAGACTATCCGCCGACCAGAGATCCGGATAAGCAAAGCACAGCAGCAAAACCAACATGTCATCCTCCCATCCCGCCTGTCGCAATTGATCGACGTCATCTGTACCCGCGTTGGCGGCGATACCAGTCAAAAAGTCATCGACTTGCTCACGACCGGCGACGGCGGAGAAGAGACCGAGCAGAGTCTCGAGGGTGTAGAGTCCAGTACCTTGTATGGGAGTCCCGGTGGAAGGTAGAAGAGAGCGCAGGTACGACCTCAAGCTGTTCATGACTGAGGTGAGGATGGTGATTTGTCCGTCGCGGTAGACTTTTGCGAGTGACTGTTTGGCGTTGCTCGGAGAATCGTGTGGAGTGCTCGCTTGTAACGTGGCCAGTTTTGGGGCGAGGGACTGCACGATCATTCGAGCCAAGAAGGGCAGGTATTGTCTTCCCAGGCTGGAGAGTTGGGTGAGGTAGGCTAGAGGATCGGATTGGAATACGAAAGGAAGATCGCGGGTATGGCGTAGAATGTAGAGCATGAGCTCGAGGAGAGGTTCGGGAAGTTGTTGAAAGAGGCTGACAGGATCGCTGGACATGCTATCGAACCAAGTGAGTCGTTTGATACCGAACGTTGCTTTTTCGCTGCTCCAGTGGCCGTTGGTCGCAGAGAAGTAACCTGGTTGGAAGGGTCTAATGGCGGCTTGCAGATCGGATGGAGGTGGCTTGAGCGTGAGAAGAACTTTGTCGTCGAGGTTATTCGGAATGCAAAAGCCATAGCCGAGAAGGAGTTCGTCGTTGCTCTTCGGACCATAGTTGTTGAAGGCTTCTTCGCCTCCAGGGATAGGATCTTTGACCGTGATGCTGAAGCGCCCAGGGTCAAACGCCCAGTCGACTCTTGCCGTGGGCGAGTGGTTGGGTATGTCGATGACGGGAAAAAGGACCGGAAAGTCTTGATCCTCGGCGGACACTCGCGACATATCGACAAGTGCTGTTTGTCGCTGGCCTTGCGGACCGACCTTATACGCGGCCCAATACTTACTGTCTAGTGGACGCAAGGCACGCGAGGAGAAAGAGCGGGAGGTGAACATGGTGACGGCCCATTTGAACAGTGGCCTGGGATGGGGATCAAAATGGGATATGCACCTACCTTCAATGTGCTGTACTCACCATGTGTAAGGTTCGACATCAATCTTTGCCCTGTTCAGCATGTCGATGCCTTTCGCATAGTGTTCCTCCTGCAGCTTTTGTCTTGCCTTGGTCGTATGCAGCACATCGGTGTCCGCCAGCCATTGAAGATCCTCATCCTCAAACCAGAATGGAGTCAGGTGTTCATGTTCTGGACCAGGCAGGGTTTGCAAATATGGTCTCCAGAATGATTTGGCTTTATTGATGTACTGGTGCATGAGGTAAAAGTAGCCGATCGCTTCCGGAGCCAGACCTCGATTTCGGAAGACGGAAAAGGAGTCGTCGACCAGCGCATTCAAGCTCGACAGGGCGAGAGAGTGTGGGACTGTACAGATCCTCGAGTCTGGGCCCAAGGAAGATGCAAAATTGACTCTGCAGTGCACGCCGGCGGTCTCATTCCAGTCCAGGTCGATGGCAGGGTTGACATATCCGCCATTATCTTCCAACCACAGTCGGAGGGTCTGCAATTGACCTGTCGAGGGCATGCCGGTGTTTGGGATGTGAAGTGCGATCGATGGATGTGTTGTCTTGTTCAATGTCCACTGCCGGGTCGAGACCGGCTCTTTTTGCACATTTACTAGCGCCGACTAGGGTCCACGCCAATCGTCGTTGGCCTTGGCGAAGGGCATGCTCCATGGCGTGCAACAGCGAGAAGAGAATCATCACGGTCTGTACAACGAGTACAATGTCCGATGATTTCTTGTTGGGTGACGACTGAAGGCTGAGTCTCGGGGATCAACAGACCCATCCCTTGCGGGACATGCTGACGCCCAGCGATCCAGTAGAGTAACGACCGATCGATGCCTTCGTCCGCTTCCCTGCTCGATGCTGATGCCCATGGGCCCGGGACTTGGGATGTCCACGGATGCGTGCATGTCCATACCTTAGAACTACTGAACAATGAGCGTCTACATAAGGCGGGTCGAGCCTCGCAGCTTTCCTTCGTTCCTTCTCACACCATTGACCACACAGTCTGCACTCCCGTCCTCGAGCGAGCGAACTCTTCTCCCACAAGCCAAAAAACAACCAACCAACATCATGCAGCTCCATCCGATCGCCATCATGTTGACTTTGGCTACATCCGCCCTCGGCTACTGGGTCAGCAATCCCATCTCTTCATCCCGCGACGTGTCCTCTTTGTTGACGTGTTGCAGGTCCGTGAAGGCGGAAACTGCGTCGGCAAAGGAATCAATCATGGCACTTACCCTTGCACTTCGGTACGTGTGTCTCTGTTCTCGATGCCATGGCTGTGTCAAATCGTCTCGCTGACATGTATGGCGTTCCAAAGGGCTCCGGCGGCGGTACTTGCACGCCTCATCCCCCTGGTGCGACCTGCTAGATTGTGCGGGATGGGATCGACGGGACGATGTGCGCACAATGAGAAAGGTGGGCCAACGTTGGCAGCTGTTTCCTGACGTCGCCTCTGACTTTACAACAACAGGCTCGGCCATGGAAAGATCAATCCTCATTCCACCAAGTCCCGAGTCAATTCAAGGTCAATCTGGACGATCCCGTACCTCTCGCATGGCGATCTCGCCTCCTCGACACCTCACCGACTTTTCCTTGGGTAATCTTCGATGTAGTCTCGAATTGAATCGACGTCGATGTTCTCGGAACATGTCCTCTTCACACTCGGCGATATGACTGCGCTACCTTATCTCCGTTTTCCCCGAGCCAATTGACATCATCTCAAATAAATGGTCCATCGTTCATCTCAAAGGCAACGCGGCTGGTGAATGCAGGGACGAGTTGGGTTTGAGACGAGAAATATATACATACCGACCTTTCCCTCTACCATTTCTTTCCGTCTGTTTTCTTCCCTTTCTCCAATTCCTACCCATCTACCTCCTCCGCAATCATGACTTCCCAGCAGAAAACCGCCGTCAACATCGTCTTTGGGGCGATGACCATTGGCAAAGAAGGTAGAATGATCTGTCCATCACATCCAACAGCAATACACGGTCTGATATTCCCCAGGCGCCGAACAAGCACGAGTCCACGACCTTAAAACCGCCGGCGAAATCCTCGACATCTTCCAAAAGCATGGCCACAATGAGATCGACACCGCACGAGCCTACGGCGCTGGCTCCTCGGAAGGGATGCTTGGAGAACTGGAGTGGCAGAAGAGAGGCATCGTCATGGACACAAAGTATTATCCAACCATTGCCTTTTCGGATACTCCCTCCAACTGGGCCGCCAAAGGTTCAAGACATACCCCTCAAGAACTGCGGGAGAACTTGGAAGCGAGTTTGAAAGCGCTCAAAACGGACAAGGTGGACATGTGGTATCTGTGAGCTACATCACCTCATGATCTCCATCTAATCCCGGTGACTGACCTCCTCACCTCCCAGCCACGGTCCAGATCGCACCACACCGTACGAAGAAACCCTCAAAGCCGTCAACGAACTCTACAAGGAAGGAAAATTCACCCGCCTCGGAATCTCAAACTACATGTCCTGGGAAGTCGCTCAGATCTGCGAACTCTGCCGCACCAACAACTGGATCCAACCCTCCGTCTACCAGGGAGTTTACAACGCACTCCATCGTTCCGGTAGGTAGACCGAACGACAGAAAGCTGCAGCAGTCCGAGATTATCTCTCGGGCTGTGCCAGCAAGTCCTTGAACCGCGCTCGTGCTGACTCATCCGCCCTTGTGTCTTAGTCGAACCCGAACTCTTCCCTTGCCTCCGGAAATACGGCATGGCGTTCTACAACTACAATCCTCTAGCGGGAGGCTACCTCACCGACCGCTACCACCGCGAAACGCAAGACATGGAAGAAGGATCCCGCTTCGACCCGAATCGATGGCAGGGGAAAATGTATCGCACGCGCTACTGGAATGACTCGTACTTTGACGCGCTGGACATCCTTCGACCGGTGGCGAAGAAGCATGGTCTGACGGAGGCGGAGTGTGCGTTGAGGTGGATGACACATCATAGTCAGATGAAGAGGGAGCATGGAGACTCGATCATCATCGGAGCCTCTTCGACCAAGCATATTGAACAGAACCTTGTCGATCTCGAGAAGGACGCACTGCCGGAGGAGGTGGTCAAGGCGTTGGATCAGGGATGGGAGGGCTGTAAAGCCATCAGCGGGAAGTATTGGCACTAAATTGGAGAGATGGGCAGCTTGCTGGAGAAGGTGCACTTGTCGGTCGGAATCGGCATCGACATGGCTTTGCCAAAAGGCTTATCCTGTGCGTATGGCATCGCTTCGCCCCTTTTTCCAAAGTCTTGATTCGAGAAAGTACAAGGTTCTCCTGGCCAGTCTTTTGTGCGATCAAGATTCGCTGAAACTGTAAGCGTACTGGGTGATAGCATGCGATACGATGGCGATTGCGCTGAAGATTGGTGCGCACTTCAGCTCAGGTCGCTAGAATGCAGACTGGTCCGATGGGTGACAGCTGTTTTGTTCGTCCGAAAGCGAGGCGCATAAATGCTTACAATCATGTTCATTGTGTCATTATACATACATGTCGTTACATCTTTACAGCGTAAGTCATACCCAGACCGTCTTGTCCTTCATGCCCATCCTCTCATTAACGATGATCTTTCGTAATCGCTGCGCGCTTTATTCCCATGCCCTTCAGCTGTTTCCGACAAAGAACCTCGCGCTTAACAATGCTTGAACATGAAATGCTTTCCATATCACCTCGAACACTCCTGCATTTTCTCAATCTCCTCGTCCAGCTGGGCTGCTGCTCTTCCCGTCCGCATTCAGGATGTACTGACTCTGTACACTCTTCAATCGATGGTAGAGCGGAGTCGTCGAGGCTTGCCGCTTAGCCGGGGTATCGAAGATCTCCTCGTCTTCGTCTCGACCTCTCTTGCCGGTTGGTACCCGCAATGGAGTCGTGAACGGCGACATCGAAGGTCGTAGGTCCAGACCATCAGCGGGAGTGGCGGAAGCATGTTTCTTGTTGAAAACTGAGGCGGGCGTGGAAGGTGGAGGCATTGCTCCCGAGCGCAGTGCTAGAAGTTGTTCGACGATGGGCTTGGTGACGGCGGGTTGTGTGGCGTACTGGGTCCTTGTCAGTAGAGATCTTATGGACCTGGCACGAAGACACTCACGCAATGCTCGATATGTCGCAGCGGGTCGAACAGTTCGCGCAACATCAGGTCGTGGTTTGGATGTCCGGGTGGAGCTGGGACCCAGGGAGCATTTCCCGTCGCTGCGAAGCCCGGCTTATGTGAGCCTCGGGCGTTGACGACGTAGGAACGGAGGCGGGTATGCAAAGTCTGCGCAGTGCTTGGGGAGATGCCTATTTGACGGTCAATCGATTGAGCTGGAAGATGAGCTTCTGAATGTCGCTCACCCATGAGTTTGCCCAGGTCCGTCTTTCTCTGCAGTCCATCGTGGAGGACAATGCCCATGCCACGGCGCAGGAGGGCGAGATCTTCCATTTTCGTCAATAGATCCTCATCCATGCCTCCAAGAAGACATTGATAGCATGTGTGCTCGTCGGGAAGCCGAGGATCTTTGCTACCCGAGAACCCGTAGCAGTGTATGTGCTGCCATGTATCACAGTGAACGCAGTTGACCTGCAGTAGTGGTCAGTAGAAGACTCCCTGAAATTTCAGCGGTCGCTCTCACCATATCACCTGCATCACGCGCAAGTCCACATTGGCACAACACTCTCTCTTCCTTGTCTGCATCTGTATTGGTGGATTGACTGAGACTGAGCGCAGTCTTGCGAAGCTTTGACTTCTTTGCCTCCAACAAATTGGCCAACTTGGGTAGCAGCATCATTTTGGTTGTCACTGGCGGTTGTTGCTTGAGCGAGTCCTCTCGAGCCGTGGACATCTCTTTCTCAATCGGAGAGTTTGGAACACGACTGATTGTCCTGGCCGCCGCCGTCGGGCGACGCATCGGCATCTGTGTTTGGGTGTCTCCTTGCGTCAAGTGCTCCGGTAGCATCATGCCACCCAAAGCGCTCTTCATTCGAGGCACAACACTCGATTGCGTATTCGCATCGCGCTCAGATAGCGCTGGACTCTCCGAGTCTTTCCTGTTTGCTGCCATCGCCGCGGTCGGCAATGGCGTTTCCATCTGAGTGATGAGACGATCGACTCCACGATCACTGCCAAGGGTTGAGGGTAATGACACCTGACGTTCCTTTGGTGTTTGTGAGACAACAGTTTCGGCGTCGGCTTCTTGTGGTAGAGAAATATCGATGTCGGCCTGTGCGGATATCGGGTCGCCATATCCGAGCTTCGTTGGGTATGTGCTGGGCACGATGTCTGACAGGGCTGGGTCGTGCAGGTAGGACACCTTCAGAGTGGTGCTGTCGAGTGTCAGCCTTCATATTGCTACCGCCCCAATGTGGTCTCACCTGTGGTATGCCGAGTGCAATTCGTTCTCGAGCCCCTTTGTATTCTTCGCCCAGCCATTTGCAGTCGCAAATCGCAGCTCGTTCGTGGTGCTTGGTTCGAAACCGGTGGGCTGATATTTTTTGCTGTCATCGTCCGCGTAGAATAGTGACATGGACACGTAACGCTTGTCTGCAAGAAGGACATGTTAGCTGGGATATATGTCAGAGGCTCGCTCGAACGCACCTGGAAGACCAGGCAGCTTTTCGGTCAGCTTTGTGATGCCGCGGATCATCTTCTGCATGGCCTCGCTTGTAGCTTCCAGCGTGAGGGGATCGCCTTTAGGACCATCGACCTCAAGCCCAGCGAGTGTCTCCCCACTGCTTTCATCCGTGTGGTATTTGATGGTGAAGGTGTATGTCTCAACGACTTGTTCGCGATCGTCGGAGTTCAGGTGTACGCAGACTTGCACGGCGTGGAGAGTTCCTTGTTTCAGCGCGGGAAAGGCTCCCTGCTCCTGCGATTGTTCAGCAAACGATCTTCAGCACGTAATTCTCGAAACGATGACTGACCAGCCAGTCCAGAAACAAGTCGGCACGCTTGCTGCGGTGACGTTGAAGGACTTGCATCGATGTGCCAGGCAAGGCCGACTTTTTCTGAGGCAGCTTGCCATTGGAGACGTCTTTGTAGGAGGGTATGCGATCATGATTGGGGTAAAACTGTGAAGTGAAGACCTTTTCGGCGAAGAATTCGCTATGTCGCTGGTCAGTATGAGTGTCGGTGAGGTGGTGAAGTGGCAACGGACCGCGTCCAGGTGAGCGTGCTGAGCTGTAATGGAAGTCAGTTGTGTTCCCTTCCTTCATCGCGAGGTGATCATGGAAACTCACTCCTCCAAGGAGAAGCGTCTGAACGATCTCCTGACTCTGCTTTTGAGTAAGTCGGGTCTTGGTCACCGGCGGCGCTGGCCGCGTCTTCTGCATCTGTACGCTCGGCATGTCGGAGGCGAACCTCGTTGAGAGGACGGGAAGAAGCCGGAGTGGGAAAACGGCGGCATCCAGCAGTCGTGAAGAAATGTTGTTGGAGGTGAAAGCGAAGTTGATGAAAGTCAAAAGTGAATATTGAAGTTGAGATGAAGCTGAAGTGGCCTTCGCGTGAGGTGGGCCCCTGCACGCGATCCCTGCTGGGGTCTGGCTGCTTGCATGTAAATTGTGTACGAAGGAGCAACAAGATGGAGAGAATCGAATGAAAGATTTATTACTCACTCCTTTGGCCATGACAATTGATTGACTTTCTTCACCTCATTTGTGCTGCACCTGCCATCAGGCCCGCACGGATAGGGTTCCTCAATCATCTACCACACCTAAACCACCACGCCCAAGGCCTCGCGATACCTCAGGAACGCAGAGCCCGTGCCGTCGCTCCTCACGTCGCCCATCTCGACGTCTTCAGCGTCAAACCCCTCCCCATGAATCGCCATCTGCCTCAGTTCATCTTTCAACACCGTTCCCATCTCCACCATCGCGACCTTCTCCTCCAAGCCCATGTTCCTCTCCACACCTTCCATTGCCGCCAGGCCGACTCTCAACTTCTCCGCCAGCGTCTTTCCCTCACGGCCGAATTTCCTGCTGTTGTTCAAACCCATCAAGCGTGCAAAGTCGGAGAAGACCGCGCCGCCTTGCGCCCAGCCTTCTGGTTTCTGAATGGGAAAGCGCGTGAGCAGGTCCGAAAGAGGCTTGTAGTCTCGCTCGATGACGGCTTTGGGACCGAGAGTAGCACAGATGACATCGTGCGCTTCATCGAGCGAGTGCGCGTCGAGTAGATACTGTGTCTGCAGCCAGGGGTCATTCAACTCAGCTCGAGCGTGCAGGGCTTTGGCGGACCACAGCATTTCAGCTGGGATCTTGTTCTCCACGCTGAGGACATCAAAGTAGTCAGGATCGGTGGTGGCCGGATTGGGAATTCTGCCGCCGTTGCGCTGGAGAATGTCGATCACTGCCCTAAGGCGAGTGTCGGCGGAACGGAGGTGAAGGAGAATCCATGTGGAAGTGACGTATGAGCCGGCGGCTTCTAGCTCGGAAGCGTAGCTGGTTGTGAGCTGGTCGAGCTTTTCATCGGGCAGTTTCGAGCAGTAGCCTTGAGCGCGAAGCTGAGTGGCCATCTGCCATGCCAGGCGAGAGTTGACGGCGCTGCCAGACACGGTTTTGGGGTCAAAGAGGGCCTCGAGATCTGCGCGCTTAGTGGACAGGCGCAGGAGGCCCATGATAGCGTCTTCCCGACCTTCACCCTCACCTGCAGCCGCCCACGTCGGGGTTGGAAGAACCTCCTCCTTCTTGTCTGCGAGGTCGCTGCAGTAAGCCTGGACAGCCTCAATGATGGTAGCATGACCGCCAAAGAACAGCCTCAGTCCAAAGCTCTGCTTCCAAGTCAAACCGAACTGCTCCGAGATGCAGACTTCCTTCACGCGGTTCTCAGCGGGTCCAGTCTTTCCAGGAATTGTGCACACGTAACCTGCGAGGATGGAATACAGCGCACGCGTAGCTTCGGGGAATTCAGACCAGTCGTTACGCTCGCACCAGGCAGCGATCTGATTCTGCATCAGACCGCGGCTAGCGTGGTCGCCGGGAAGTTGAGACACCAGTGTTGCGAGCTTGAAGTCTTTGCCGGCCACCAGCGCGTCGCAAGCTGCGGCAACATCATTCTTGGTCAGATGAAGGAGCGCCTTCTCTTCGGCAATCCTCACCAGACCGAGCTGCTCTTCGACTGAGCTTCGCACAAGGCCTGACCACATGTCTGAGAAGCCATCCTTACGCAGGCGGGATTCGTAGTGCCCGATCTGCTGCTCGTCCAAGCCCTGGACGAGTTTCGGGCACGCAACTTCAATGCGATCGAGCAGACCGCCTGCGACGCGCCAGATAGCGATTTCGTGATCGAAAGTTGCGCAATCCGCCATGTTGGTGAAGCTGATGGCAGCCGAGGTATTCGCGCGAGGGAAGCCGTCGACGATGTCGACGTCAGTGAGGCTCTTCTGCGCGGTCAAGGTCGGAGTGTTGATATCGGTTGCGGCGACCCACTTGGCAAAGCGAACCTCTTTGTGTTCGCTGACAAGTGGCTGAAGGGCGGTCTGGAGAGGGTCGGAGATGGGCCGAGTTGAACCATCAACAGAATAGACAATCGTGCCACCGTTGCTGAAGGAGGGCTTCATGCTGTCGTGGAAGCCCGCGTCGTTCTCATCGAGGTCACCGGCGGAGAGGCGAGGCTTCTTGGAGTATGGTTTCTATTTTCATTCTCAGCTATGTACTTTCTTTGGCGCGTGTTCTTCTGAATGGGGAGTGGGTAGTGATGACGGAACGCCCAAAGTACGTCTCGACAGCCTCCGACTCAGCCGTGAGCTGAAGTGTCAATGTACGTGAGTGAACACAAATGCAGGAAGTTGGGCAAGGCAGTGTTATAGTGGTGCGAGGGGTAGCGCTCAAGTTCATACCTCAAAGCCTCGTGTGGCAGACGCCGTCTTCTTGCCGTTCTTCTCTTGCGACCAGAGAGAGTTCATAATGTCCATTGACGTGCGGAACGCCTGGCTCTTTCCAAAGTCAGTCGGCTCCGCGAACATCACGCTGCCACCGAAGCCAACTTTCTTCGCGCTCTTCTGAGCAAGGTAGCTCTGACCAAGTGCGCTTTGGCCGAGCATGCTGCGCTTGAACGGGCTCTCGACCACGTCATCCGTCGGCGCCTGTACTCGCGCGCTTTGCTGAAGTCCTCGAAGGTACTGGCGATCGCGTTTCTTGGGGCTCATGGTGCGTTGCAGCTGGTCTTCCCAGTTTTCGGTGGCGAGCTTTTGAGGAGAGTTGAACGCGGCGGACCCAGAGGTGGGCTTGAGAATGGAGCGGAGGAGCCTTGGCTCTTCAGCAGCGAAAGAGCCTGGAAACTCGGGTTCCGGAGATTTCTGTTGTTCCTCAGCAACTGCCATCGTACCATCATTGTCGTCAAGCGCCATACTGGAGTGATAGCGGTCATATTCGCCGCGCGTTGGAGCCTGCACAGCACCGCCGTTGGGAGAGATGAACGGGTCTTCCGCGTCGTTCCCAAGACCGCCTGACATCAAGTGATCTCCGTCCAAATCCTCGTCTGCGCTCGGATCATCATAGTCGTAGGAGATGTGCGACTCGTTAAATCCACCCGGCACGCCACGCGCACTCTGCACACTCGACATGGAGCGCTTGTTGAGCTTGAACTCAAAAGTATCGTCCACGTCGCCAGAGCCGTTGCCAGTCTCGATGCTTTGCATTGTGTCGTCCTCTGCACGGCCAGGCGTCTCCGGAGCATCACTGAGTTCGCTAGACTCTTGCTGCATGTCCATGTCCTCCGTGGAGTCCTCCTCATCGTCATCATCGTCGAGGCCGTAGGTGGTGAAGTGCTGCACGGTGAACGACCAAGTACCCGTATCGGCGTCATAATTGAGGAACTTGGTTCCACCGGTCTGCTTGAGTCGGCGTAGATGCTTCTCGTAGGCAGGACCACTCTTCGCGAGAACGGCTTTCCTGCCACCGTGGCTCTTTGGCCACGAGTTCTCCAAGTAGATGGTGCTTGGAACGTTCAGACCCTTGCCACGTGCTGGCTTGGTGGCTTCGTCCGGATACACGGTAGCAGAGCGGAGCTTCAAATGAACAATGCCCTTGCCGTCATCGTCGCCACAAATCTCGTCCAAATTGGTGGTGGTCAGGTCGCAAGGGCCAAACTCGATGCGCCCGACTCCATCCCGGCGGACTGTGAGTCCGCCAAGGGTGGACAACTGCGTCCTCGACATGTTTTTCAGATCCTTGATCGAAGGAATAGTGGAGTAGTTGCCAATCTTGATGGCCCTGCTTGGAATCTTCTCGGCTGGCGCACCGGTGCTCGGTGCTGTAGACGGACGTTGGTCGCCGTTCTCAAACACAGTTGTCAGGGACGAGTTCCCATTGACCTGTTGCATTTCTGGCGCTCCATTGCTCTGCGACTTGGAAGTGGGCGCGGCACGGAAAAGATTCTGCGGAGACTCCTCCCTCTCAGGCTCCTCGGTGCGTACAAGAGCGTTGGCAGGGCTTGGCTCAGCGTTTGACGGGATAGCCTTCTCCGCAGGTCCATCGAAGCTGACCTGTTTCCTTAAAGCATGACCTTCAATCTCGCGCGTCGTGTCGACTTGCTTTGGTCTGAAAGCCTCATGGCTCATGCTGCGATCAATGTTGAGCTTGCGCATGCTGCCAGAATTCAGGTACCTGCTAGAGGCACTGCCTGGAGTAGGACGAAGTAGACTCTCCCCTTCACCACGAGGACTGCCCTCGACACCGCGAAGGCTGTTCATAGACATGCTCTTGGAGAGTCTGCTGGTGAGAGCGCTGCCAAGGCTGCCAGTGGGTCTCAGCAAGCTGCTAGCTTGTGGGGTCAGGCTGACGGAGTAGGCAGATCCAGGTGTGCCGTAGGTCGAGTAGCTGAAACCGTAACCAGGGTTGCGTCCAAGGGTGCTCGCTCGAGGCGTGTAGATTGGGGAGTTGAGACGAGTGCTGGAAAGTAAGCTAGGAGTCTTAGATGGGGTCGGTCTCGCTCCGGCGAGTGGTGTGGCAAGTGGTCCGACTGGGGTGGATGATGCAGTGAGCGAGCTGAACAGCTGATCGTTGCCATATGGCGAGACGGTGAGATTGGCGTGAAGCTGACTCTGCTGGTTCGGGTTGTTGCTCTGGGTCGATCCAAACATCGAGTTGTTCTGCGGTTGGTTGTTGTTGCTTTGGCCGAGCCCGCCGAACAAGCTGCCACCCGAGTTGTTCTGTTGGTTTTGCTGGCTGTTGTTGTTGCCGAAAAGACCGCCGGTATTGCCGCTGTTGGATGTGCTGCCGAACAACCCTCCGGATGCAGGCTTGTTCTGATTGTTCCCACCGAACAGGGACGAGCCAGCGTTGTTGTTGCCGCCGAACAAGCCACCGCCAGAGTTCTGCTGCTGGTTGTTATTTGCTCCTCCGAAGAGTCCTCCGCTGTTGCCAGTCGTGCTGGAGCCGAAGAGGCCGCCAGCAGGCTTAGCGGTGTTGTTGGCGCCGAACAGGCCACCGCCAGTGTTGGTGTTGGTATTGCTCGCTCCGAATAGACCACCGCTCTGCTGCGCGGGCTGCTGATTGTTGTTGTTGGCTCCAAAGAGGCCACCGGTAGTGCCCGTGTTCGTGCTGCTGCCGAATAGGCCGCCAGTAGCAGGCTTTTGCCCAAAGAGTCCTCCGCTGTTATTGTTGGCTGTCGAGGCTCCGAAAGGATTGCTCTGCTGCTGTTGCTGCTGGTTGTTGTTGGTCGCACCGAACAAGCCACCTCCAGTGCTTGCAGTGTTGTTCGTGCTGGCGCCGAAGAGTCCGCTTCCCGTGTTGGTGCTTGTATTGTTTCCAAAACCGCCTGTTGCGGGCTGCGCTGCGCCAAACCCTCCAAAACCTGCGGGCTTCGCCGCGCCTGCTCCACCAAACAGATTGCCGCCAGTACTGGCAGTGTTGTTCGCGCCGAATCCCCCCGTGCTTCCACCTCCGAAAAGCCCTCCTGTGCTACCAGCAGTGCTTCCAAATCCGCCGGTCTGCGCGGCAGTGGTTGCGCTTGCGCCAAAGAGGCCACCTGCAGGCTTGTTCGCCCCGAACAGACCTCCTCCCGTGTTGTTGCTTCCAAAGCCACCAGTAGCTGTGGAAGCAGTATTATTGTTGGCTCCAAACCCACCAAACCCTCCCGCTGTCGAATTTGTCGTGGTGTTGTTAGCACCAAAGAGCCCACCACTCGGGGCAGCAGAGGTGTTGTTGCTGCCGAACGCGCTTCCACCAAATCCAGTAGTCTGGCCGAAGCTACCGGCTTGTCCGTTGGTGTTGCCGTATCGTCTGCCCTGCATGTAGTCTTCGACCCTCAACTCCTCAAAGCTCTTGTTTTGATAAGGTTGCTGGAATGTGATTGACTGGTAGTGGGCCGTCTGATTGGCAGTGCCATCTTTTTCGGTGAAAGCCTGGAATGGGGTCCCGCTAGTGCCGTTGTTGCTCGTTACAGGGGCTGATGCGCCAAACCCTCCGCCAAATCCACTGGTGGTATTGGTGGTGGTGTTGCTCGCGCCAAACCCGGTAGTCGCTGTGTTGGATGCGAAAGGATTCGAGGTGGCCGCATTGTTTCCGAAGGCGCTGGTGTTGCTGGCGGCACCTCCTCCAAACATGGTGCTGCCAGTATTGGCTGTGCTGCCAAATCCTCCTGCGGTAGGTTTGGCGCCGAAAAGGCCTATCTAATCGTCAGTTTAATCCATCGATGCTTCTCATGAGCGACAGCCTCCGGAAAGCGCAGGCAATGCGCTGTGCTTGTCCTTAAACGTCTTGTAATTCGAAGATAACGTACCTCCGCCAGCATTACTCGCTCCAAATCCCGTGCTCGCCGTGTTCGATGCTCCGAATCCGCCTCCACCACTTCCAAATCCCGTCGACGCCGTCGTGTTGGTTCCTGCGCCACCGAACAGTCCACCTCCTGTCGAGGCCGGTGCACCAAACCCTCCAGCAGGTTTTGCGCCGAATCCAGTATTAGTGGACCCAAATCCACCGGTGCTTCCAAACCCGCCCGAGGTCGGCGCAGCTGTATTACCACCGCCGAAGATCGAGCCTCCGGTCGAGGCGTTGTTGCTCGCGCCAAAGCCTGCGCTGTTGTTGCTCGCACCAAACCCTCCAAAGCCGGTCGAGTTGTTGTTCGTGCTGCCGAAAAAGCCCGACATGATTGCGATTCGATCGGAAAACCGAGGTGGGTTTCTCGTGCGCGCTCGTGCGCTGGATTTCGAGAGGTCGTCGCCTTATGTCCGCGTTCGTCGCGAGGGTGTGGCAAGCGTTGAATACTGAATTTGCGGTTAGTCGGTTGCTGGTGAAGGTTGTCGCGTTGATTCGCGCCAATGTCCGTGAAAAGCGCTTGGACAATCTCTTGTCGATGAGAGAACGCAATGACTCGATCGATGCGAGTGTTGGCGCGGTGCCACGATGTTCTCGAGTTCACCGTCCGCCGTTGGGAAAGTGCCGTACCTTGAAGCTGTAGGTGGGTGCAAAAGATCGCACAACGCTGAATGATGAATTATGCCGAACGCGCCATGCAGTAAATGTTGTCTGCGACAAACTTGTGTGATGGTCTCATCGATTTAGAGAAAGAAGAAGAGGTAGTGGGTGGTGATTCGGGAGAAGAGAGTCGCGTCACGGCCTATTCGTGAAGCTGTGGAAGACGCTAGCGAAAGGCGGGCGGACCAGCTCTTCCGCCAGCCACTCAAAATTCAAAGTCAGCCTCAGGCAGACAGCAAACATAAACCATTCACTTTCGACATCAAAGGGTCATGAAGACGCAGGGTCAGCCAGACATATACGGAAAACCGATCACTACTTATACTTGAACGAGATCTGCTGCGCCTCTTATCAGGCAACAACGGCCATGGATGCCTGGAATTAAGCACTGCTCATATGTGACTCTGAACTGGTCAAGTACACGCCTATGCTCTAACGTGCATAACATACGAAAAGAACATGCTGATCGCTAACAAATGCTCGATTCTCTCCTCCCTCCGGCGAAGCCAAGTACCGGCCATGTTCGATCAACGTCCTTCAGACAAACACACTAGATCGGCATAAGATCCATCACGAGCTCGGCCGCGAAGCTTGAGCCGAGCGGCGAGCGCCCTGTGCAGTGAAGTGCGCCGGCTGGGCTCGCGATGCCAAAGAATCCCATTGCCCTCGTCGAGGTCCCCTTCTTCCAGCTGGTGCAGCCACGGCGTAGACAGCTTCATCCATCAGCCTACGGGCTCGCCGCTGGATATGATGGCTTCGTAGCACCGCCGTCCTCTGCAGGAGTAGGCGCATTATTTCCAGGTATTGGTAATTCATCAATCGGCGTTGGCTTGCTCTCAGGCTTCTTCACAGGTACGTCGACGTTGATCTTCAGCTTGTTTGGCAGCGTCTCTCCACGGACGACCTTTTCCATCTCCTCCCGATCAAGGGTTTCGTATTCTACCAACGCCTTTGCCAGTCGATTGAGTGCCTCGCGGTTCTCGGTGAGGAGCTTCGTCGCCCGCTCTTTGCCCTCTTCGACGAGTCTCCGTACCTCCTGATCAATCAACAGCTTAGTCTGACCAGAGAGCTTGTCCGGATCGCTTCGAAGATCAACGTTGCCGAGCTTTTCGCTCATACCCGCGCTTGTGACCATGTAGTAGGCGATACCGGTCGCGTTTTGAATGTCGCTCGAAGCGCCCGTGGTAACGTTCTCCTCGCCATAGACGATCTGCTCGGCGACCTTGCCTCCCATGCACATGTCCAATCGGGCCAGGAGCTCCTTTTTACTCTCAGAGACTTTGTCCATCTCCGGGAGTGAAAATGTGATTCCAAGTGCTTGTCCTCGTGGCATGATGGTCGCCTTGTAAAGTGGCGTGGAGCCGGCGGTCAACATGCTGACAAGCGCATGACCGCCTTCGTGATAAGCAGTCATTTCCCTGTCTTTCGGTTGGATGACTGCGCTGCGACGCTCAGCACCCATCATGATCTTGTCCTTCGCCCAGATGAGATCTTTGACCGTGACCTTGGACTGTTTGTTCTTCGATGCGTGCACAGCAGCCTGATTGACCAAGTTCTCGAGTTCAGCCCCAGAGAATCCAGGAGAACCCCGAGCGATCTCGGTCGCGTCCACGGAAGCATCGACACGAATGTTCTTCATGTGATGCTTGAGGATAGCAACACGACCACGCACGTCAGGGAGCGGCACTACAACGTTACGATCGAATCGTCCGGGTCGAGTAAGGGCCTTGTCGAGGGATTGCGGAAAGTTGGTCGCGCCGATGATGATCACGCCCACGTCCTGGTCAAAACCATCGAGTTCGGTCAGAAGCTGGTTGAGAGTCTGCTTGGCATAAGCGGCATCCTTTTCATTGCGCTTTCCGCCAATGGCGTCCAGTTCGTCAATGAAGATGATCGCAGGAGATTTGCCACGCGCAGCTGTAAACAGCTCGCGCACACGTTTTGCTCCAACGCCGACATAAATTTCGTCAAACTCGGATCCGGACATGTAGAAGAACGGCACACCGGCTTCACCAGCGACAGCACGAGCGAGCAGAGTCTTTCCAGTACCTGGGGGTCCCGTGAGAAGGACACCTTTTGGTAGCTTGCCACCAAGAGTGCTGAACGAATCCGGTGCCTTCAGAAACTCGACAAGCTCTTGCAGTTCCTCCTTGGCTTCTTCACAGCCATGCACGTCGCTGAACCTGGTCTTCTGCAATTCCGGCTTGGCTTCTGCGTTCTGCGCTCCACCAATCTTGCTCCTCATGCCAGTCGCTTCGATGAAGAGCGTGAACAGCACCAGCGTGATGTACGAGGCGAAGGCGAACACGGCGATGAATTTCACCCACTTGAAGATGGTGCTTCCCATGCTCTCGTCGACGACAACGTAGAGAGGTTCGCTTTTCGCTCCGGAGCCTTGCTTTGATATGCCCACGTTACTGCCGTAAGCTCTGGCTCCCACAGCTTGCCCAATAGCCTGAAGTTGTTCATTGCTCATTCCATTGTTCATGCCGTTGTTCATGTTGTTGTTCATTTGCGACCTTCCAACCATGTGTCCAATGGCTCCGCCGCCGAGGCTGGCGCCACCTAGACTTTCAAGAGCCTTCGAGTAGGCCTGGTCAGTGGCCGCGTTCGTGGCGTATCGACCAGTCTGATAGCGTTCAACGAGGATTTCAGGCATGTTGGCGCGGAGCAGGCCTTGGTAGAAAGCGTTCTGCGCAGTCGCGCTGCCTGGGTTATTGTTTGCAGTCTGTTCCATGTGCGCCAGAAGATTGCGACTTGTTTGTGAACCCCATCCCGAGCCGAAAAGCGTCCGTTGTTGCGTTAGGCCTACAAAAGAGGTCCGTAACGGAGCATTGAACGCCAGAGGAGAGCGCACCGTCGCGGAAGAGAATGGACGGCTAGGTGAGAATGCCTTTGATGACCGGGCTGTTGTGTGAGTCACGCTCAGTGATGAAGCCAACGAAGGAGTTCCATCTCTTCTCTCAACCAGCGTCGATGACTTCCTGTGCTGCTCTCCCCGAACTGCTCGTCCGGAGCAGAGCACTCCAGCAGCATGCCTCCGAAGAGCCGTAGAGCGCATTGTTGGCACTGCATCCACCGCGCCAGCAGCCAAACGACCGAGACTCATCGGCGTGAGTAACGCCATGACGGCGAGCGAAGTATTGTGTGCCGACCTGGCTGTGGTGGTTTCGCGTATGCTCAGTCGCGCGAGAGAGTAGGAGATCCGCAGGAAGCGATGGCGGTGGTGAAGATGAAATACAGAATAACTCTCGCCGCTCCGAAGGCGACAACGTACGAACCGATGATGAGGGCATGGATTAAACATGTGCGGTTCGGGCCGCATCGATCAGGAACGGCAGGAGAGATCGACGCTTCCATTTGCTTCGCCTTCCTGTTTCATCTCACTTCGCAGGACGACTTCATTGACAGCACTGCTGGCAGAAGATAACACGATGAATCGTTGTCATATACTCGTGTCTCATCTATCGCTCATAAACATGCTTTCATGCTCGCTGCCAAATGCACGCCAAAATGCTACCATAACCGCCCGAATCCGCTCCCCAACGCCATCGAAGACAATGTCACCAGACCCAACCAGACAGCCAACGCATTCATAGCACCTCTGTCGCCAAAATTAGC
This sequence comes from Zymoseptoria tritici IPO323, assembly GCF_000219625.1. Classification (NCBI taxonomy): domain Eukaryota; kingdom Fungi; phylum Ascomycota; class Dothideomycetes; order Mycosphaerellales; family Mycosphaerellaceae; genus Zymoseptoria; species Zymoseptoria tritici. The sequence goes on along the minus strand of NC_018216.1, from coordinate 2,651,783 downwards.
GCTCGCCGCAGAAGTTCCACCACCACGACCATTCGGAGGAGAACCAGGAGAAACAGGAGCCTTGCTCGGAGGATCCAGGGGAAACTGCTCCAATGGGACGGTCTGGATGGAAATATTACCTTGATGCCTCGGGATCGACCTAACAGCCGTTCCGTCAAGCAGGAGCAGAGACTGCACCGTCTCCAGAGCGGACATTTGCTGCCCTACGCCGTAGATCCCGTCGTAGCCACCGACATACCACTTCTGCCCACAGGTCTGCCCGTTGTCTCCACCTGAGCAGGATGCTGCGGCGGCTTCGGCGGAGGCGCCAATGTATTTGCGGGCGACCGCCGTGATGGACGGGTAAACCTTAGCCGACTTTGACATCCATCGAGAGAGGTACGCTTTGAAGCTGACCTGATCGTTGTTACATGTTCCGCCTGGCTCACAAGCTGCTTCGTACATGCTGCGTGGAAAGTCAGTAAGGGTCCAAACGATCAGACAACCTTCAACTCACATGCTGGTGGCGTTTGGAAAGGGCGAAAAGAAAGTGTTGAGTGTTGAGGTGAGCAGCCCTTCAGTCCTTTGCTGCCAAACGGCCGAGTTCGTCAGATTCGCCATTGATGCGGCTCCGTACAGTAGCATGGCCGGATTGTAGCTCCATTGGATGTGGTTGATTTCTGAGCAGTTGATCTTGTCGTCGCTGCCATCGTACACTTGATAGTTGGCGCCGATGAGGCCAATCCGCGACATCCACTCCCATGATTTCTCCGCCCAGTCGACGTAAGTCTGATTACCGGTGTACCTCGCAAGTCTCGCAGACATCTGTAGCAAACCACCATTACTGATCGCATTCCGGTAGTTGTAGCCAGCGTTCGATTCGAAGATTTGCCACTTGAGACCTCCTCCACAGGCCTCGGTGTTCCAGCGCGGCGCTTGGGTGTTGAAGACGGCGACGGCAAGATCGAGCCAGATGTCCGGACTCTGTCCTGAGGGAGGTGGGAAGCCATACTCAAGCGCAGACAGTACTGCAAGCGCCCAGAAGGCCTGGTCATCGTTGCCAAGAGAAGGGTAGTAGGCAGGTGGCATGTAGTTGTTGTCCGGTCCCACTTGCGCCATCAGAGCTTGTGTGATGACTGCGTTGTAGCTCGTATCGTTGGTGAAAGCCCAGTAGTCAATCATGCCTCCCCACATGGCTCCGGCTTGCCACCAGTAGAGAGGCGGGTCGAGAGTGCCGATGGCGGTCGCTGGTACGCCCGTCACGTTGGTATGGTACCATGACTGTAGTCCAAAGGCGAGTGTGGCGGAAGCGTTCTTGATCGATGCGGTATCGTTGATGTCGAGCGGAATACCCGCGGCGATGCCCAAAAAGGCTGCCAACGCAGCAACAAAGGTGATCTGCATGGCTGGAAGGTCTGGTGATAGAATATGGATTGGCAAGTCGGAAGAGGACGTTGATCAGAGAAGTGGAAGAAATGGAAGGCGTCTGGGCAAAGTCGCCACGCAATCGCGGCATACTTAACTTTTCCGCAACAATAAGAAGGAATCGCATTCACCACTGACGACTGTTTGTAGTGCACAAACAAACGTGGCTTGACCGTCACTCGCACACGCACGCCCGCTGTGATGCGAGACGCGATTCAAAGAGTCTTGTGACGATTTGCGGTCGTATTCATGTATCCGGAGCAGTGTTGAAGAGCGAGGGTGGGTGGCGAGGTTATAAGACAAGCTTTGGTGTGTGGATGTTCGCGGGGCAGTACCTGAGTAGCGGGGCATCTCTGTTCTGTCTCATATGCCACACTTCATTGCCTGAAGGCCGACATGCGAAAAGTTCGCTGTTTGTGATGGAATCCATGATGTTTGGTTACTGGCCACATGATACTAGCCCGGACAAGCGACCGACCAGCAGAATGGGAGGAAGCAGACAATCTTGATCGCATATCAGTCTTCCTCGCGGCCTGTCGGCATGCTTTTAAACGGCGCCACGGTGTTCGTCCGGTGGTAGGAGGTGAGATGGCTTTTGCTGTCTCCATTGTGCGTTGTGGTGCGATCCAAGTGAAGTCTGGAAGTCGAGCGTGTCAACAAGGGCAACTGCGCACGGTTCACTCGGACATTGATCGAGCCGGAATTGGAGTTGAAGGGCCTGGGAAAAAAACATCATCTCACCTCACAGACATCCTTGCCAGCTCCGACTACATCACGACCGACAATCGCAGTGACAGTCATCACCAGACCGTTCAGTAGTAGTGGGCAGGCTTCTACCATGCGACCAGCCGTTCCGTATTGATCACCGTGTCGATGTCTGCATGCTCCGGCCACTCGCGATACAGCAACGACTCTCCTTGGGACGCCTGACATGATGACATCCTTTGTTGTGTACGGTCAACCCTGTCATTGCCATGATGAGGCAATCCCAAGCTGGCGGAGCATCACAATGCTTTCGCAGTACACAACAGAATTGGCCGGATTCATCTGCTATCAAAAGAGGAAATGCAGGCCCGCTCACCGACAGCGGTATTTTCTGCAATGTCCATATGTGTGCACGCCAACATAGTACGAAACCCCGCGGGTGGCCTTACCGCCTACAACGCGATCGCGATAGCCCGGCACCATCAAATTCCGAAACCCTCGACATCGGCTCGTACCCTTGCCGATCAAGGTTGTTGACCAGCTTTAAGATACAGTCTGTTCCCACCTCACTTTTCACATTTCGACATCATATCGAGGCCTCCTACTTCCGTCTGATCATCATCTTCGAGTCAACATGCGCTCAATAGCGCAGACAGCAGCGCTGGCAGCAGCCTTGTTCCACCTCACCGCCGCAGCGCTCACCTGCAAGACCCATAGCCAGCCGAACCCAATCGCAAAGCAGTATCCAAAAGATGTCACCGGCACCATCAACGGCACCACGGCCATCGTGCCCATTCCATACGACGTAGCCCGCAGCATCATTCCCTCGGAGTACGGCATCCTCCGTGACGCCTACGAAAAGCTCATGCCAGATCTTCCCAAAGACATGTACCCGGTCCACTACTCCGGACTGCTCGACCACGGTCTCGGGCTGGGCGACTTCAAAATTCCCGACTTCCAGCGCATGGTGTTGAAGTTTCCTTTTGTCGATCGTCTCAACGACGGCTACTCTTGCTTCCAGTACTCCGCGCCACTGATCCTCAGTTTCGACAACCTGATCGCTCTCGCGGGATCGAAAGCTTACGGTCCAACCTTTGCTGGCTCCTTCGATCCGCCGTGCGATGGATACGCCGACGATGGCCAGGGCGCTACAGTTCTGAGCGCATATGTCGTACCTCCGGGTCAGCATCTTGGCTCTAAGCCGGCTTTCGAAGGCAGATTCAAAGCTGCCTGCAGTAGTGTCCCATACGACCAGAAAGTGTAAGTTTGAGAGAGTCCCAACGTCCACGACAGCAATTAGGTTCAGCCTCTTCGCCTATTATCCTTGATAGCATTGCTGATCTCTTCTCGCTTCCAGCTTCGTGAACATCACGAACCAGCCCATCTTCGGCAGCGGCAAGCCTGTGTGCGACAACTACATCACACTGTACAACACCAGCGTGACGCAAGGCGAGTTCGCTCCGGTGGCCGTAGAAGGAACGGTCAAAGTCGGTCCGCCATTCTATCCCCAGGACGCAACACTTGAGGCATTTGGCTACCGGATGGACAACGCATTCGTGGAGAGGAATGATGTTCCTTGCGAAAAGCTCAAAGGCTACGCGGGTACTGGTCCAGGCGACTCGGCGGGAGCGGAAACACAATGATCGACCGTGTGCAACGCTGGAATGTCGTCGTTCGTATGTCATGCGGTTTAGCGAAAGGCATTGTTGGACTTTAGCGTGGACAACTGTTGCAGAAGGGACCCTTCGTACCATCTACTCGAAGTCACTTTCTTGGAATGCAACCTTGAAATATCATTGTTACATCACGCCACCGCTCTAGCTCGACAGCGTCCCGCTTCGAAGGGACATGCTGCAATCAGTGCATTGGACTTCCAGCGGCTTGACTAAACGGAGCAAAATCACGTGGCATGCTACCAAGCAACGTCAACAGATCCACGAGTATCGAGTTTTCTCGTCTTTGGCCTAGCTCCGCCAATAGATTCGTTGGCGCTTACGCGCGTGTGACACTAGGTAAGGCTGCTCCGTAGGTCCACATCCGCCCAGACCAGTCGGGTTGTTTTAGACTTCACGGACTTATCGTCGGAACCAAGATGGGGAGCATGAATGACCGAGAGGGAGTAGGTGAACCTGTAATAGATTGAGGTGGGTTGGTGGTGTTGAATCTTGTTGGCGACTTTCTCGGTTGATCTGGCAAACACGGCTATCGAGACGCTAATGTGTGATGGCGTACGACTACTCGTCTATCGTTTTGTGTCTCGTGTCGTAGCATCATCGTCGAGAGAGCCAGTGGCGGTTTTCACTATGTTGGGAGCTCGTGATCTGGGCGATGTTGTGCAATGAAGACGACCGTCGACGCTCGTGCAGTGTTGTTGTTCCCTATCGTTGAGCTACGAAAAACTGATAAAATGTGTTCAAGCAATGGTAATCTATCAGAATGGTAATATGTACATGAATGATTGAGTACAGCTGCACTAGCCAAGGCACAATCGCGATGGCAAGTGTAGAGGATATGCGCCCATGAGCGCAGTGGTCTCCGATATCACTCATCTCGTGGTTTGATTGCCAATGCCGCCCACTTTGAGATCAGACCTCCGACCTCGATTCCATCGCCAGAGTCGTCGCCTTGTCCATCCACGTCTTCGAAATCCGCATGTCTTGCGACTGTGTAGCTGGTCGGCATGTCAGAGTACAGTGACTCCTCCATGTCGGTACCCCTACAATACTGGAGCGCCTCCTCGGGTAGCTCGACCCGTAATTGTAGGGAGATGGCGTACAGGGCCCGGAGCAGGACTCGCGCGTTGGGCCAGGTCGTGCCGAGTGCATGAAGAAGGCGAACCACACGCACAAGTGGCTCGAGACTGTCGCGATGGCGTCGCAGCATAAGGATCAAGGTGAAGGATAACATATGGCAAAGCCATAGTACCGATAGACTGCCGCGTGCGCCACGCTCGGTGTCTCGAGGATATTCGCGCATGTTCGCTTCCACCTCGTCGAGAACTTTCGTGCAATGCCATATACAGACTGCAGCAGGGGTATAGCCTGACTCGAGACGCACTGCAATGTCTTGTAGCGGTCGCCACAGTATCGCGCTCAGGAGATGGAATTGCGATCGGAAGACGCGATAATGTATGGCCTGGTGGGGAGAATAGTGAGGCCTGTCGGGCAGGACGCTGTGCCATCCTCGTAAAGCATCGTAGAGCCGTTGTCGAGTGGCTATATCGGCGTGACTACCCAGCACATTTGGTTCCCGAGGTTTGTAGGATGCAATGCGATAAAAGATTGACAGTAGATGACATCTTGCTTCGAGCACGTCGTCGCTCGTCCGTATCATGACGGTGTCTATCCGTTCGAAAGGAGTCGGTTCCGTGAAATAATGTGGTAGTGTGGGTATTGGGATCAGGGACGGCTGATGGTAGGCGTAGGATATGTAGCTGTTGTTATCAAGTCATCGTGTCAGCGAGGAGCCGTGTTGCCAAAGACTCGTACCCGGAAGACTGACCTCTCTGCGCAAAATAGACCCCAAGCATTGCGAGAGCACGCGCGACGGTTTAATGCCTCGTTGTATCCGCGTTCGCATGGCAGAGTCTGCGAACCCAACCTCAATTTCTTGAACATATCTACCCCTTGCAGTCGGTATACCAGTCCAGCGCGATCCATTCCTAGGAAGTTCCAATAGAGATAAAGCAAGAACAACGCCTGCACAGTTGGCAAAGAAGCCTTGCCTCGTTCCTCGTCGAGAAGGTCGCGCGCTTTGTTGAAAAATTGGACCCGCAGTTTGCCCTCTAAACATCAAAGGGTATAAGGGTCAGCGATGTTCGGACAACGCAGCGGTACAGACAGAGACCTGCAACAGGCCGAGACAGCCTCAGGTGCCGCAAGCCTTACACCCTTCAAAGACTTACCGTCGTTGAGCTTCGTGCTAGAGTCGATGCGATCAACATAGGTCGAACCGAACTATGGTTGCAAAAGGTCAGTCTACACTTTTTTGCATGCGAAAGTGGAGCTCACCGTCCCGAATGCACAAAGCACATTCACCAGCAAGGCTGAGCAATATGGCGTTGTTCCTGGATTTTGGACAGACATGTCGGTTGTCAGCGCTTCTTCGTCGATAAAAGTTGTGACAGAAGGTTCCAATGCTCTCGAGATGAGATGCGATACAATGCCGTCACCCGCGATGCTCGTCCATGGGCTTGCGCGAACTTTGATACGGCTCTCCTCCAGTGCAGAGGCATCAAGCTGGCGCATCATGGCTTTCACATTGGGCTCAGGCAAACCGGTTGGAAGGTCACCATTACGGTCTCGAACGAGTTTGAGAAACTTGAATGGATCTGCAGTCTGTCTGATCTGCGAAACAAGATCCCAAACTTCGCCTTCCGAACGAGACCGTATGTAATCGTAAAGCTCCGTCATGCGATCCAAATCATCCTGCACACTTTCGTGTTTTCTCTTCAACGCGACAGCCCTCGATGTCTCCGGCTCGACATCGTAATAGCAGCTCAGCGAGCGAGAGCTGCAACGACCGCATGCCGGTCTAGCCGCATCGCACTAGAAGTGATGGTTAATCGCAATTGCATCGGCCATCGTGCGGATAGCTTGCCTTGACTTTCTTCGAGCGACACTCGTAGCATGCCGCAACAACTTGCTCTCGTTTTGAAGATCTTGCTCTAGCACGGGAGGTCGAAGGACTGACAGCGGAAGATGAAGCCGAAGACCCAGGTGACTCAGTTCCGGGCTTTCCGTTCATAATCAGTGGTTCAGTCGTCCCATGCCAGTCGTGTGGTCATAAACTAAAGCATCGCTCGTCCGAACAGGCGGGGAGAGTCGATTCTTATAGATCGTTCCACATGGACACCAGTCGTCCGAACGGTACCTCAAAGAGCCAGGGTCTTGCGGCACCGCCGAAGACGACAGCATCAGGAAGATCTCTTGCTCATCAAGGGCAGTGATGTCGTTTCTTGGCAGGGCTAGGAAGCAGCTAGGGAACCTTTGGGGAAGTTCAGTACATGCGCGTGGCATGCTTGAGAAGTAGTGCCCGCTGTTTCATGCTGTGACGATCCCAGACGATCCCACGGTTCCAGACGCCCTGCGCTGCGCGGCTGTGTTGCCCGACCATGTCCCGGGGACATCGGACCGATATGTTGCCTGAGGCCACTTGAGATCGCTGCCGCCATGAGCTGGAACATGTGGACGTTGATGCCTTTGCTCGCTACACAGCCATCCTACCCAAAACCATCGCTGCTTGATCATCTCGCAGACTCAGTTGCCCGCTTTCCAGCGATGGCGTGTCATTGTCGCGAAGCCTTCAAGATTATCGCAGTCGACTTCCGAGGCACAGGATGTCGTCCGGATAAGGGCGCTGACGTATTCGGTCATGGAACTGATCTAGACCATTTCATGCTGAACCTAAATCCCGCAGCCGATCCACAATCCGCGTGGGACCCTGAAGATTGATGTGATGCACCGGCGGCCAGTAGTGGAGTCCGGAGGTCTTGTACCTCCTCTTGTGGTATGGTGCGACAAAGAAAAGCTAGTGTAGTGCTCTTGAAGACGAGGACGAGCTCCTCACCATGGAGAAGCTAGTGTTATATCTACACGCCGTTTCTCAAGTCGATGATGCTGCGCCGAGAGGACCATTGGCGGTCACAGCACCAAGCGTGAACGAACATCCAATAACGCCATGCATGGGTTGTGCGCTGGTGATAGCTTCGTGTGTCGCGAGATCCTGCCAATCGACATTCGCGACACGGGAGGCTAAGTGGATGTGCAGGACGACCCACGAAAACGCACACATGAGTGAAGACCTTGTACAGCAGCCATGGGCAGCAGCTTCACTTGTCCGATCTCCGTACGCGATGCACCAGTTTGCGAATCGAGAGCCCTATCAGGTGCTCTGTGAACTGCGCATGCTAGGCGACCTTTGAATGCAGCCGGTCCAGTCCATAGCGCTTGTGGTTGACTGTCGCTCTTATATTCGACTTCGTCAGCAGGCTGTTGTCCTCGATCTCCAAATATCCAAGAACCTTCAGCCAGATGCTGTGGTCTCCGGCGACTCCAGACTCGAACCAGTCTGATCATTGGCCCGTGCTGCCACCATGTAATTGACGACCTCATCGACACTTTGACCGATGCGCAGGCGAGCCAGGGCCTCAGCAGCCGCCTCATCAGATCCCTTTTGGAGAATATCGAAGATGGTGTTGACCAACTCCAGGCGTTTTTCGGCATCGGAGATCTTCGTGCGGAGGTGCTGCATCTTGGTCATGTTCTCTTCTGGAACGTCGTAGCTGCAGGGGACTTTTCGGTGGCTGCAGCGCGCGCAGATGGGATGGTGACCTGAACACTGATGTTGCCGGACGGCATCAAGTCAATAGCCATCAGAGGGATAACAACCTGCGCGCCAAACTTACTTTGACTTTGTCCCCACGACACGTCCAGCACGCGTTCTTGATCTGCGGTCTTTTCATGGACTTTCGAGGTCGCTCGGTGTCAAGTTCATCGGGATCGTTTGCACTGGCACTCGCATCCACTCCTACCTCAACATCGCCGTCTTGAACAAGGTCATCGTCTGGTTGACGTCCCGGAGCGGCTGAGGGTCCAGCTCTTGACCCCGTGCTGGAGGACATCCGCCGAGTTGTGTACGATATGTGCAGACGAGCCAGGAAGGACAGGCTGCTAGAGTCTCAATGAAGTCCACGGATTCGAGGGCATCACGACCGAGAGGTTCTTGCAATCGTTGGTGTGCTGGACGAGCTTGCTGACTTGGGATGTCGAAGGATGATCGGAACTGTCTCCAGATGTCGGGCTCGGACTCGCCAGACGGAACGGACTCCGAAGTCGATCTCAGATCTGCAGTCGTCTCGGCATTCGTCGTTTCGTCGTAGGTCGTCCTTTCGTTCTTTCGTTCTTTCGTCCTTTCGACCTACCGGGTTTTGGCAACCATTCGACTGTGCCACAATCTGAAAGTCAAGGTGCGTGAGATGGGGCTGGCCGATATACGGCTTCTGGGCGACAATGTCCACGTATCAGAACGCAGCACCGCCGCAAGATCTCCGCATCCCCAGTCGTCAGGAGCACGGCCATCGGATTCTAATAGCAGAATCGGAGGCGGCTGGTCCAGACTCCAGAGGGGCGCTGTTGTGTCGTGCACCGAGACCGGGATGCAGCTTTCACATCTCCTGTCATCGTGTGCGTGTCAAACCGCTCGCCCAACCTGCGTGGAGATGCAGTTGTAATCTTTGGGTTGACTTCGTTGTGAAATGCTGAATTCGAATCGACGGTGGTTCAGGTCGACTGGATGTTGCGAGCACCGAAGAATACTAGCTCCAGAGTCTAAAATCAGTCCCATGCCCTGCATGAGGTAAGTACATAGCCTATGTACCTCCAACTCAGCCGTACGATCGGCAAGCTAGAGGCAGTGCCCGGGCAGAGTCTAGATCTCTTGTCGACGAATTGTTTCACGAAGTTCATCTGTGCATGCCTAGGTAGGAGGTACTTTCGAAGATCATCGAAATTGCATGAATGTGGCTTCGAAACCTGACGACAACTGTCGTCGAAACTTGGATGATCGAACACAGTCTTGCTTGATGCGACCCTATGTTTTCGCTGCGCGATGCGATTGAGCGAGAGCTACGGCCCAGTACTGCAACGTAACTTCAGAAGAACTTTGTAATGTCGTCCGGATTAGTAATAGGTGTGTTCGTTGAAATCGTACCCGCAATGACTTTGACTCTACTACGCCGATATACTGCATCCTGCGCATAAACTTGATAGCAGGAGCATGGCGATCCGTGCAGACTGTCTCTAACATCTCACCGTGTACACGATCAGTGCATCTCGAAGTTGGTGACACGCTTCTTCGCCGTCTTCTCATCCTCCTCGTCCAGCACCTCCTCCAACAAGCCCGTGTCCAGATGGTACAGCACTCCGTGGACCTCCACGCCTCTCTCGCGCATAGCGTCAATGACGGTAGGCATACGCTTCAGGTTCTCCAAGCCGTGATAGACATTTCTCTGCGCCAAGAACGTGCTCCGGGCCGTCTCATCAGGCAGCGCTTCCAGCTCGTCCGAGTATCTCTCCCTCAGCGCACGGAGCGGCTGTAGCCAAATGTCCAAGATGTCCAACTTTGTGTTCGCCAGCGAGGCTTTGACTCCTCCGCATGAGGTGTGTCCGCAGACCACGATGTGCTTGACCTTCAAGTGGAAGACGGCGAATTGGACAATGGACAGCAAGCTGACGTCGGTCGGGTTGATGATGTTGGCGATGTTGCGGTGCGTGAAGACGTCACCGGGTTTACAGCCGAGAATCACTGTCTCTGGGACACGAGAGTCGGCGCATCCCAGCCAGAGAATTGGCGGTGCTTGACCTTTGGCGGCATTCGGGAGGAAGGACGGGTCGGTTTTGCTAACTTCATCGGCCCATTTCTTGTTGCACTCGAGCGCGTGCTTGTAGGCGTCGTTGGCTGCGGGAGGCAGATACGTCAGTCAAGCTCGGTCATAATGATTGTTCTTGAGAGTCGAAGAGAGGAAAAGCAGTGGGCTGGCAAGTCGTACGTCTCCATGAAGCGTAGTGTCTGTGAGCGATCGAGGGTAGGATGTTCACTCCATGTCGAGATCGTAGTCGGGTGGGCTGTAGCTGTCGCAGGATTGGCCGGACAGCCAGCCTTGCGGCCATCACGGTCGTTCAATTGCAGACGAGTGTGTAGATCGGGGCATGGCGAAGGGGGAAAAAGTCACAGCGACATACCAGACATGGTTGCTTTTTCCGCGCGATTGAGGTCGAGTATGGTTCGTGGGTTTTAGGGTTAGTCTCGGCAGGCTCTCTGCACGGATGCCAACGAGATCGGTGAGGACAGCGAGGTTCGGAAACAGTTTAAGTAGGTGGCTCCCAAGGTCGTGAGTGTGAGAAAGGACGAAGGGTGGTATCTTCTCGTCTCAAGGTGATTTTGGCGGGGTGAACACATCGTTGGGAAGCGCGGGATCGAATGCACAAGAACAGACTGATCGTCCACTTATTTGCTTCTCCGATGCCCGAGAATCGACCCTACGTCGGCCGATATACCCTGCCGCCCTGTCTTATCAGCGATGCAACGACGGCGTACATTCACACACCCTCACAGAGCATTTTGGGAAGACGGACATACGCGGCTGAGATGTTCTTCACAGCCAAAGTCCCAGGAAATGCACGAAACCGTCATCAAGCATCAACTCAAGCCACAAAGGCTCAACCCGCCGAGGCGGATTCGCTCGGTGTATACATACATCGAGGGAGACCTGAGGCTCGAACGCTCATCTCCTTCCCGAGTACCAAGACAGATGCAACACTGCAACCGGACATGTACAATTTACGCTGGACGGGAAAGGGAGGTGCAAATCATCTTCAATTCGTCATGGTATCAGATGCATCGTAGGAATACTGTATCCCAATCATGGCCGTCTCTTTCTGTATCCAAATCTCGTTCCCGAAATCCAACCAATTCATCCTGTCGATGTCGATATCGAAGCCCAAAATGTCCTTCCGAAAATGGTATCATGTCCTCCCTTCCTGTAAATCCCAAAGTATCCAAGAACGCCTCCCAGACCGCAATCGGCCTGAGACATACACCTGGTCGGGCTCCGATATGTACGACCAGGCGACCTGTATTGTTAATCCAATCAACGCCTTACCACATACTCACCCAGTGCGCCATATCCAATGCAAATCATTCCGGTCCATCCATCTCCTTCTCAGGTTCCCGATCCTCCCAGCGCAGCCGACCACGCCAGATACCAAGTTTGACTTGCTCCACCATCCAAAAAGTCCGGGTTCAAATTCGGGTCGCTGAAAAAGTTGAAGCTGGCTGAGGGATTCACGATGGCGAAGTTCGCCATCAGCAATCCTCTCCAGCCGCTTTGAATCGTGTTGATCGTGTTTGCAAAGTATGCATCCCACTCCTCCTGGACGAACTTCGCACTGCGAATGTATGCGCTGAATGGCATGAGAGGAATCATGTGGATCCCTTCAATCAACTCCGGCGCGGCGCCGAAGTAGGTCGTGTGGTCCATTTTGTTCTCGAAGAGAATGCCTGCGACTTTGTTGCCGATGTATTCCGCCGGTTGCACGGTGTTGGTCTCTTCAAAGAGGTAGTAAGCTGCAAAGCTGCGTTTCTGAATGGCGAGCATCAGATTGCCGCGGGCTTCCATGGCTTTGTCGTTGATGATTTGGCCCCACATTTTCAGCGCGTAGCTGGCCATGGTATCCTCGCTGGAACTTTCTTGGTTCTTGCCGTCGGCGGATGCGAAGAGACCGGCTGCCCAGGAGTGACCATGATACCAATCGAATGCACGAGAGAATGGGAAGTACTCATCATCTGTGACTGAGTTGGCGTAGTCACGGACGAGCATGTTGGTCCAGGCGACGTTGCTGTCGTTGAGCCACTCATTGTCGAGGTAACCGATCACAGCGGCAGTGTACACAAAGTAGCCGTAGTGGAAGTGATGATCGTTGTAGTAGGTGTTGCCAAAGTCTTCAAGAGCGTTGCCGTTCTGGTAAGCTCCCGAACTGACAACACCGCCCCAGGCACTCTCGTATACCAGTGGGAACCCCATCTGATTATTGATGTGGAACGCCATGGCATCCTGCAATACTTTCAGACCGGAGAGGGCCAGAGTGCGATTACCAGCAATGTCGTTCATCGTGTACACAATGGCAGCGAATTTGGCCAAGGCTTTGCCGTCAAAGTAGAGACTGCCAACGTTGGTCTGCTGGCCGATCCTTTGCTGCAATTCAGCGAGACCAGCTTCATAGATGGCTTGGACTGCATTCGATGATACAGTCTTCACGCTGCCCTGAGCAGGCGACCAGGGAGCGAAGGCCATATCGATGGGAAGGTCGTCTTCGGTGAGTGTCCAGCTGTCACCGCGGACCGCAGTAGCCATGCCTTTGACGGTCGTCATGAGCTGCAGACCCGTTGCTCTGCCGGCAGTCTCGTCACTGAAAGATCCGACGTGATGAGGCAATGCGAAGAGCAGGAGCGTCTGATTGCTAACACCTTCCTTCGTCCATGACATGGTGTAGCTGCCGACTGTTCCATCGACGGCACCGGAAATGGCACCTGTGATAGGGTACGCGCCGGCAGCACTGTCGTAGACAGCTTCAACGTCACTATTGGCATCACCCGGCAGTTTGGCGACCTGGATCGTGCCAGAAAAGCTTGAAGCACCTTGCACAGCTCCATCGCTGAGTGTGAATGTGTTCTGCGCATAGTCGGTTGACTGGGGTGAGACGTACATCAACCACGTGTAACCATTGCGGAGACGAATGCGGTACTTGTAGGTTGAGCCTTCGATGACTGCGCCGGCATAGGTGATGTTATCGATGCCGACGCCAGTCTGAATGAGAGGAGTGGCGGAGTTGTACTTCCCAGTAATGAAAGGAGAGCCCTGGACGAGAGGGAAAACAATCGTCGGAGTAGTCCAGCCGTGTCCGAAGAGGTTCAAGTTGATGCTGAACGCAGCCAGTGAATCGGTCGTCAACCCAGGTGTGCCGGCCTCAGTCTGGTTGAGCTCAGTCGCCGAAAGAATGAGCGATCGGACGCCAATTGGATTGGCGTAGTACGACGATTGACCAGCATCCTTGCCTGGCTGAGGAGGTCCGAACACGACTTGGTTGCGCTCCACGTGTGAGACGGCAAGACCCCAGCTTGGTGTTTCGCCAGATCCTTTAGTCCATTGGACCGAGTACGGGAATGTAAACACGGACTGGCTCTGGTCGCCCAGGAACAGATTGGAGTAGAACTTGTTCGTTTGAAGTTTCTCCTGCTGTCCCTGGATGCCTAGTCTTGGAACAGGATGATTACTTCTCTGACTGATCTGTGATGGTGGCGCACCTGTTGCGATTGCTCGGAAAATGCTGGTTTCTGAGATAGATGTCACCGGTGCGGTCGCTGTTGGAGAGGAGAACGACGTGGGATCCACCAGAGAGAGACTGGTTGTCGAGAACGAGATATCCGGAAAGGGCTCCGACGACGGTTGGCCTGACGTTTGCAACGAAGTTATCACGCTGCCGCCTGTACTTGAGAGATCCGGAACAGTGCCAGTCTGCACATCGGAAGGCGAAAGTGAAGTCAGGGAGTTGTCTGGCATATTGGTCGGCACGGGCGGCATCGTAGTAGCCGATTGTTCCGATGACGATGGTGTAGTCGTCGAGACCAATAGGTCACCAGTCGATGGTGAAGTGACGCCGGGTATCGACGGATCGACTTCGGTAATACTAGTCGGACTGGACGAGGGAGCAGCATCGCTGGGTACAGATGGCTCAAGTTGAGGCGCTCTAGTTGTTGTGCTCGCAGACGGAGTCAGGCTCGCAGGATCGTCAATGACTTCTGAAGTGGTGCTGGATGGTGGAGCAGGATACGCTGGACCGAGTGATGTCGACGTCGATGTCGTTGCGTCGCGAGGGATCACTGTGGTCGTGGTGCTGCTCGAGAGCGTGGCCGGTGAATTCGAACCTGTGGTACATGGAATGATGATTGTTGTCGTTGGGGTGGCAGGAAGAGCTGATGATTCGTACTGGGGTGGAGGTGGTCCATACTGAGGTGGTGGAGGCTGGTACTGGATTTGCCCATCATGTATTTGATAGACAACGTTGGACGGTTGTGCATCGCCTTCTTGCGCATCGCGTGCGGTAATCTCTGGTCGTGAATCTGTAAGGTCGTAAGTAATTGCGCTTGAACACAATTCAACGCATCGTCCGACTGACCTCCTTGCAAGTATGGGTACGCCGAAGATTGTGGGACCTGGGACAGAAGGCAAATCAATGAAAGCAGGTGTGTTGCTCGAAAGCAACGATGAGATCTGAACATGGCGATCGCAAAGATCTGTCAGTAAGTACAACAAAGTCGGTTGGGGAGAATGGAAGAGGATAATCGAGCTTAGCTGGTGTTTTGACTCTGCAAATGGTTCTTGCTGGGTGTTCTTGTGATCGCTCGTCCAAGCCGTCGAAAAGATCTGGCCCTTTGATGCCTGCGCCTACTGCGAACAGGCGTTCACTCAGTGACGGGATGTAATTACTCTCAAACAATGAAGGGACAAGATGGTGCAGTCATCCGCAAAGGTCGACTGCTCGTGGTACGTAAGTGAGAGACAAGGAAGCACGCGTGCTCGTTTTGGTCGATGATCCGAATGTGACCCGGTGGGAAGAGACAGCAGGTGTAACAATGGCATTCTAGTAGTCTTGTACTCGCCACGACATTCTTTGAAGTCGGTACACACGCTACATTGGACGCTCATGTGGGGTCGGTTTTCACCCAGGTAACAGAGCCGCCCAGGAATGCACGAAGCCGTTGCGTTCGTGAGGCTCGGCCGTCGTCGAGGAATCTGCAGGCTCCTGATTGGCGTAGCGCGCTCCGCGAATTTCGCATCAACCAACCTGGAAATGTCCATTTTCTGGACTATCTTTTTGCGGTCTAGTGCAGGAAGATCATGAGCGGCTTGTTGTCAACGCGGCACCTCGGACAGGACCTGCATCGAGGCTTGATCATTGTGACAAGATGCTCCGAATTCGATGTGACAGAGTCCGTCGCCGTCGCGAATGGCGTCCGGGATCTTGCCGAACTCGTCATCGAGGCGTGCGGCCGTTGGAAGCATGCTGGAACGGAACGCCGTTATATTCACCGGGCGTCGTGGTTGCTGCGCATGCATGATGCATCGCTGCGATGTACAACGTACTTCGTGATGTACTCTCGACACTGCGACAGTGGTAGTCTCGAAGCATGGACAGGATAGACAGGGAGCCGAACCCACGGCAGCGCAGCCGCTGATGAGAGGAGTACCTGAAGACGTGCGCATGCCCCGCTCGATTTCCGAACTGCAGCCAGAGTACTCACTCTTGATCGAAGGAATCTTCCGGCATACCAAGGCATGGCAACATGTCTCTGGAGTCTCGCCATCATAGGGCCTCCTTCGTCGCATGGAGTGCGAAATTTGTCGGGAAATGATGGCGGTCGCAGAAACAACACCAAGACTTCGGCCACCTCTTGGTCCTTCGGTGGCACAAATAGTGCTGCAGGTGTCCGCCGTCCGGGTGTCACAATGACTTGCATGCGTCACAAGAACAGTTCCAGAAGTCAGCCAGCCTTCATTCCTGTGCTTGGAGGCAGACATATTCCAGAGCGAGCTCCGTCGCCACAGCCACCACAGCCGCCATGTGTCTGGCAGCTTGAGACAGATGGCCCAGATATGGCAATGTGACCTGCGACATCGCGTGTGGATGTGTGGTAGGTAGTAGTAGAGTCGCAAGCAGCAGTCCGCGCGTGCCGCTCCGGGCGCAACGCGAAATGCACCGGTCGCAGCCCGCTTCAACGGCCGGGCGTGGCAGAGTGTCGAGCCTTTCGAGGGCGTGACGCGGCGATGTCTCCCTTGGCAACCAGGACAGATTTTGTGTCGTGTGCGTGTATGTCAAGAAGGTGGGAGTTTTGAGAAAAGACGTGCGGATCATGTAGATGCATCCCGAGTCAGTCCTTGGCAGTCTTCCTCTCGTACGTGTGCGGCTATAGGCATCTCCTCTTTTCTTACCTGAGGTGTACGTCTGTTTGGCACGTCCTGCTGAGTGTCATGCACTGCTATTTAGCATATCCTGCTGAGTTACATGTCCGGGTATCTAGCTCGTCCAGCTCGGTTTTCTGGCATGTCCTGCCACGGTGCATGTACGCCTATTTGGCATATCCTGCCAGCTTATCCGCACGCCTATCAGCATGGTCTCCTATCTTACCTGTACGCCTATTCAGCATGTCCTGCTCAGTTACGTACACGCCTAGTTCTATTTGGTCCGGCACGCCTATTCTTTAGCATGTCCGAGCACCCCAGGAATCACCACAACACGACTTCTCACTTCACGGCGTCACATGATTTCGCGTTGAAAATGTGATGTATCACAAAGTGCATGCAGGTGAGACGCGACGCCCTGGTGATTTTCAGGCGGCGACATGCAGGAACCAGGTTGGCGGCATGATCCGTGATGATCGTTGACCGCCATTGGAATGCATCGTTCCGGACGTTACTGACCCTCTCTCATCTCATCCTCCCTTCTTCATACCACCACCACCATTGCCGAAACTATCCATCAAGACATCATCATTGCCATCGCTTCTGCCATTACTTCCCAGCAAGGACAGGGCGGGTTCCCTCCCACGCCACTCCGCGGCGTCCCTTGCCCTCAAAATCACAAGACAAGAAGCAAACAAATCTCACTCGTATCGGAATCAGTCAGCACTCGCACAGAGCAATCCTCCTGGCTGGACCGAGAAGCAGTGAATGAAGCTTCTGATACGATCTCACTCATTCCTACACTGAAGCAATCAATCGTTGCCACGTGAGACTTCGGTGAGTTTGTCTCATGCCCATTTCCACGATCTTTCACCTTCGATCGGCACAAGACAATACACTGCCATAAAACACCCCTCTGTACCCTTCAACCCTCTGGCGATCTACAACAACCCCTTCCAAACAACATCTCGACACAGCTTACCTTCCATTTCGAACATAAATCTAACACAACACTCAGATCAACAGAACGAAGACACGCACATCAATACAACGTGCGTTCGATCAGATCATCTCTGACCGAGCTCCAATCGTTGACCGAGTTGTGATTATTGCTATCACTGAGCCATTCATTCTGAACATCCCAAGGTACGCGGAGATCGGCGTTGCGTTCCCCTGCGGAGGTGTTGACTGACAATTGGGCAGATTTCTCTTCGAGCTCTCGAAATGTCAGGAAACCCAAGAGGCCGCGGCAGTGGCCGTGGTGGAGAGTCAGGTGGTCGTGGAGGTGGCGACCGCGGCTCCAGCAGAGGAGGACGTGGCGGAGATCGAGGTGGCCGCGGAGGAGCCTCAGGGGGTCCATCAAGCGAGCAGCCAAAGCAGATGGCCATGCGCGGAGGTCCATCTCGCGGTCGTGGAGATCGTGGAGGAGATCGTGGTCGTGGGACTGGACCGCCTCGTGGACCACATGGAGGAGGCGGCGGAAGAGGCGGCGGAAGAGGCGGGATCTACGAGTAAGCGTCCATGACACCATTGCCATCTTGATTCAAGCTGACAATTTGCAGTCCCGGAGAGCCAGCACCAGCGCCAGATGCCAGAGTACATAAAGCTGAAGACGATCTGGTCAAAGAGACCAAAGGCAAGATCATCGACGGCTTTCCCGGACGTCCAGGTTATGGAACTCAGGGCAAGCAGATCGTCCTCCGCGCGAACTACTTCGTGATTGCCACTGCCTTCGAGCAAAATCTGACAGAGCAACCTCTTTACCGGTACGAGTTGAGTGTCAGCGGCGAAGTCAGCAAACCGAAGAGGCGTCAAATATTCGAGGAGGTGCTGCTGCATCCAGTTTTGAAAGACGTGGGTTGGGGAACAGACTATGCCACTATCCTTGTCACCACGAAAGAGTTGGACATAAAGAAACATATGGGCGGAAGTTCGGAAATGAAGATCACACTCTCTCGCCCAGGCGGCCAGCAGCAGCAACAGCAAGAAAATCCGCCGGATTTCGTGCAAGAGGCGAGAAGACGGAATACGTTCTTGGCCAGTCTGAACTACCAGGGTTCGTTCAACCTCCGCCAAATGATCGAATATCTTCGCAGTCCTTCCGCTGGAGCCATGTACCAAGGCAGCGCAGACCTCATTCAGATGCTGAACATCATCGTCGCTAAACCGCCGAACAGCTCGCCGACTGTCCGCAATATCGGCCAAAACAAGTTCTATCCATTCCACGGTCATCCTGGCATGGAGAGCGCCAATCTCGGTGCAGGCTTGGAAGCCCTTCGAGGCTACTACTCCTCCGTTCGGCCCACTGTTGGCCGCATGTTGTTGAACTTGAATGCTACCAGTGGAGCCTTCTTCAAGCCGATGCGTCTCTTTGACCTTATTGCAGAATTTGGAGGCGGCAAACCACTTGATCAGATCGAGGCATTCATCCGCATGCTCAAAGTCGAGGCCAAGTACGTCAAAGATGGTCAGACCAAGCCATTCATGGTGAAGACCAAGAGCATCGTTGGATTTGCGAGGTCGATCGGGAAAGTCAAGGTCAAGCGATTCGGCAACGCCCGCGAGGTCAAGTTCAGCTTCGAGGACCGAAGCAAGCCTGGCTCGTCCGCGCAGGAGATCTCTGTCTTTGATTACTTCAAGCGTCATCACGGAATCACTCTCCAGTCGCCAGACCGCCCGGTCCTCAACGTCGGTACCCCCGGAGACCCGCAATATCTACCAGCCGAGCTCTGCACGGTGCTTCCTGGCCAAGCATATCGCCGCCTCCTTTCAGGAGATCAGACCACTGAGATGCTCGGGTTCGCCGCACGTTTCCCGAACTTGAACGCCATGTCTATCGCTGGAACTCCGCAGACCCCAGGCACAGCCTTGCGTCTGCTACGTCTCGCAGACCCTGCCGGCAGTGGAGATCCTCAGACTGGATCAGTCAAGCCGTTCGGGATTTCGGTGAGCACGAAGATGATCACTGTTCCTGGCCGGATCCTCGCTGCTCCTCAAATCAAGTACGGAAACAAATCTCTGAACCCGAGATCTGGATCCTGGAACTCCGCGAATCAGCGCTTCGTCAAGCCAGGAAAATTTGATGGCTGGCAGGTGGTTATCTTGAACGTCCGTGGCAATCGTGGCAATGCATTGGTGCCAGAACCGACACAATACCAGCCAGACATCTCTCGGCCGGCAAAGCTCATCGATGACTTCGCCAAGTTCCTCAAGGATTACGGCATCCAGATGGGCACACGTCATTCGACTCAGGAGCATCTCTTGGAGCCTCTGACAATGCAGAATCGTGAGCAGAACGATAAGCAGCTCAAGCAGATCTTTGCCAATGCCGATGCCAAGAGAGCGGCTATGATGCTGGTCATCCTCCCTGCCAACGACAAATGGCTATATGCCAGACTCAAATTCCACGGTGATGTATGGTTCTCATCGACCGTATATTTAAGACCTCACTGACCCTTCTTCTTTTCTTTTCAGATCACGTACGGCATTGGCACGGTCTGCGCTGTTGGAAGCAAGATGCAGAAGCCCAACGGGCAAGGCATGTATTTCGGTGAGTTCGATCAAGTCAAACAAATTTTCTGAAACCCTGCTGACACTCCCGCTCAAGGCAATGTAAGTCAACTTCAAGGCGGAGCTCCCTAGTCACGGCACCAGCACACTCCGCCAGCGCTCCTTCATAGCCTTCACTTCCTTTGACCCTGCTAATCTCTCATCCAGCTTGCCTTGAAATTTAACACGAAGGGAGGTGGCGTCTCTCACAGCGTCAACAATGTCATTGCGCCCGTCGACAAGAACACCATGATCGTCGGCATCGATGTCACTCACCCATCGCCCGGAAGCTCAGAAGGCGCTCCGAGTATTGCCTGCATGGTGGCAAGTACCGATTCCCAGATGTTCGCGTGGCCCGGAAGCATCAAAACTCAGAAGGGTCGCCAGGAAATGGTCGACGGCATTGAGCAGATGATGAATGAGCGTCTGGATCTCTGGCAGAAGCACAACGGCAGCAAGCTTCCGACGAAGATTATCATCTACCGTGATGGCGTCTCCGAGGGACAGTACATGACTGTTCTGAAAGAAGAGCTACCAGGCATCGAGAAGGCTTTCACGACCCGCTACGGCGCCAAAGCAAAGCATCCTAAGCTGGCGATCATCATTGTCGGGAAGCGACACCACACACGATTCTACCCCACCCGCGAACAAGACGCCGACTACGATCCTCAGAGACAAAAGGGGAACTGGAACCCTCTGCCTGGAACCGTTGTCGACCGCGGAGTTACTAGCAAGATTCTGCGCGAATTTTACCTCCAGGCACACCAAGGTCTCCAAGGAACCGCCCGTCCCGCTCATTACGTTGTCATCAAAGACGAGATCTCCTTCGAAGCCGATCAGCTCGAGCAGTTCACCCACCATCTCTGCTATCTCTTCAACCGCGCGACCAAGGCCGTCTCAATCTGTCCTCCAGCATACTACGCCGACTTGCTGTGTGAGCGCGGAAGGAGTTATCTCTTCACGGCGCTGGCGGAGAATAACACCAGCGAATCTAAGGCGTTCGATTCCAGCACGAGCTGGAGCGGTGAAATCCATCCCAAGATCAAGAACACGACTTGGTATGTTTAGGTGGAAGTTGAGGTTGGGTAACGATCGGCCATGGTAGAGAACCACGCTCATTTGAATATTGTTTGGATATTGTTTTTGTCGGTTTATTGGAACAGTGCAATTGTGCATCTCAACTGCGATGCCCGGACTACAAAGGACTCTCCAGCCCACACGCACTCATGGCCGACCACCTAATCTCATTGATCCCAATCTTCGTATTCCTCACCTTGTCGTCCAATGTCTTCTCCGCACTGCAGCACAGAATATCCTCCATTACATCTCTGCCACCCTCAGCAGCCTCATTCAATGTCTCGCGTATGCTGCCGCAGAGATCCCTCAACTTCACCAGCCGATTGTGCAGTGTCTCTGCGCCCGGTGGCTTCGCATTGGGATACAAGAGCTTGTCCACCTTGCTTAGCACGACTTGATGTGCAATGCCCTGTTTCCGCAGATGCGTCAACAACGAGACATCGGAGCTCTTCAATCCATGCTCAGCATCGACCAGCACAAACGTTCGTCGCAATTGCTTGCGGTTCTCCAAGAACTTCAACGCCTCCACTCCCCATTCCTGTCTACTTCCACCTCCGTATCCCGGCATATCCACGACGATCAATCCTCCTCGTCCAAATCTCTTCCACGCCTCTTGATTCATCGTCTCGCCTTCCTTCTTCTTGCCCTTTGTGCCTGCGCCGCCGGCCGTGCCGCCTTCACCACCGATCCCAAAGCCGTTCATCATCTTTGTTCGTCCAGGTCGTTTCGATACATGCGCAACCTTATCATTCGACCGGCCGAACAAGGCGTTCAGAAGACTGCTTTTGCCGACATTCGAACGACCGAGAAAGGCCACTTCCGGAAAGTGAGATTGTGGCAGATGCCGGAAGTTGGGCGCACTGAAGAGGAGAGTTGGCGGTTGGCGTGTAAAGAAAGATGAGGCGGTTCGGAGTTGCGATAGCTCGGGGACGGAGGATATGGTGTAGGAGTTCAGCGTGGCGGAGGAGAGGGTGAGTAGTGGTGGAGGCTCGAGGTCCAGCGGAGGAGTGCTGAATGAGACGTCGGTGGAGCCATCACGAGCGACGGCTGTCGTCAGACGACGTACGGACGTAGCAAATGCTGGCTGTGACAGTATCGAGCGCCTGAGCGCCGCTGGAAGGCGAAGAAGCTCCATTAAAGTTGGGATGCCATTTTCCAAACATTCACTTCACAAGTCGGAAACGCGGGTGCACGGGCCGACGCTTATTCTGGAGCTTAATGCATCAAGCGGGGAAGTGGAGCGCGCCCCTCTTCCAGAGTGCTATTCTTCGTCGACGAACGATGCTTCAAAGACACCATGTCCTTGGCCAACTATCATATCAACACTGCCATCGCAGGGCAAGCTTCGAGGAGATATGCCGCCTTCGACCCTGACTGAGATCTTCGGCGATGGTAACAATGCTTACTTCTCCAATGGCAGCCTCGACCGACTCGCCTTCGTCCGAGTGCAGAACGACTTGATGGACAAGGCGTCAACGCACGCCAGTGCCAGATACTTGACTTTCCAGGATCTGAATGCCTTACGGCACGAAGATGGCCGATTCGCATACCTCTCCTACGATGATGTGCAAGAATTCATAGGAAGACCCTATCAAAAGGACGAGAAGACACAGATCCAGACCTTCGACCCAGCTGAGCATCATTCATCTCTCGTCTTTCTTGGTCTGGATCTGGAAGGTTCTTCGAGCAAAGACGCAGCACAGCTCGGATCATATAGTGGCATTCCCTACTTCGCACTCGACGTTACGTCTTCACATTACGACAAGTTGCGAGCCAGACAAGTCGAAAAGGGGAAAACGCATATCCCTACTCGAATCGACCTGAAACTTCCCCGGGACGAGTCTGCAGTCTTCAGTCATGCGAGATCTTTGTTGGATTGGCATAATAGGAACAGATTCTGCAGCGCCTGTGGAGGCCGGACGCTATCGACGCATGGCGGCGCAAAAGTGGTCTGTCCACCGACCGACGCCGGTGTACCTCGAAATAACGCTTGTCCAACCCGTGTAGGCTTGCACAATCAAGCTTTTCCGAGAACAGATCCTACAGTCATCATCGCTCCCCTTTCTGCCGATGCAAAGCGAGTCTTAATTGGACGAGGCAAACGATGGCCGGACAACTACTTCAGCTGTCTGTCTGGATTCGTCGAGCCAGGAGAGTCGTTAGAAATCGCCACTCGTAGGGAGGCATTCGAAGAGGCGGGAGTTCGCATCGATCGTGTACAGCTGCACTCCTCACAGCCCTGGCCATATCCGTCAACGTTACTCATCGGCGCTATGGGTCAGTGCGTTGCTGGTGGAGAGGAGATCACATATCCCGAGTCCGAACTAGAAGAGGCGAAATGGTTCGAGCTGGCCGAGATCGAGCATGCGTTGAACAATGGAGCGAATGCGATGTGGGAACCTCCAATCAAGGGATATGTTGGCCCTCGATTACCGCCGAGTCAATTGATGGCACATCAGGTGCTCAGAGGGGTGTTGAAACTGTTTCATCGTCGGTAAAGACAACATGAACGACTTTGAAGGCATCGCAGGTATCTTATCCGCCGACGAACTCGTACGCCTGTTTGGCTGTCCTGCTAAGTTACCTGCACGCTTACTTGCACACGTACTTGTACGCATGTTCGGCCGTCCTGCTAAGTTATCTTCATGCCCATTCGACCGTAAGGCTAAGTGACTTGCACGTTTACGTGCTCACGTACCTGTACGGCTATTGAGTTGTCCCGCTAAGTCACCTGCACGCTTACTTGCACACGTACTTGCACACGGACTCGTACGCCTGCTGGGTCGTTCTGCTAAGTTACCTGCACGCTTACGTGCCCACGTACTTGTACGGCTATTCAGCTGTCCTGCTAAGCCACCGGCACGCTTACTTGCACATGCAGTATTACGCCAATTTAGTCGTCCTGCTAAGCTACCGGCACACTTACGCGCACATGCACTTTTACGCCAATGTGGCCGAGCCAATGGGTTATCGGCACACTTACCTACCCTCGTACTTTGTACGCTTATTTGGCCATCGTGCTAAGCTACCTGCACACTGACATGCACACTGACCTGCACCTTACCCTGCACGGCTATTTGGTCGGATACCTTATTTGCACCGCTTGTCAAGGAGTAAAGGTAACTTATCTTTACGATTATTAGGCCATCACGATACGATACACGTCCAGTCGTCCAGGGACGATATCAGACAATGCCACGCTGAGTTCATGCACACATTTTATCTGGCCGCGGCTTGCTGGCAAGCCAGATATCGTCGGGGTTGTGATAAGTCGCCGGTACCTTGGCTGTGGATTGGCCTGTGCTTTGTTCATGAGATATCGTAGGTCATTCGCAGAGTACGTGAAATCTATTTTGAAGCCTCGAGCCGAAGGAAACACCAGCCATTTGGACGCATTCAGTCATGCGGACCATGTTCCAGCCTCAACATAGACACGATCTGTGTCAGTCAAGTCATGCTTACGCTTCACTCTTCTTCTTGTCCGCGAAGCAGTTATACCTGCAATCGTTAGCTCATGTACACGAGCATCTGTCTCAGGGCACGTACTTCTTGAGAATGCGCTCAATGCCATCCATTCCAGCCTTGAGAACCTCCATCTTCGGACCGTACGACACACGCACGTAGTGATGACAGGGCGAATCGAACAAGTCACGTCTGCGACTCGGGTTGAGGTCGAAGAAGATGCCGGGGACGACAATCACCTTCTCTGCCAAGCAAGCTTGGAAGAAGTTCAGCCCGTCGTTGATTTCGATCGGGAGAGCCTCCAAGTTCAGCCAAAGGTAGAAGGTGGAGTCGGGAGTGTAGTCAAGAGTGAATCCCATGGCCTCCAGTCGACCGACGATGTAGTCGCGCTTCATACGGAAGTGCGTCTGAAGAGCCACCATCTCTGTACGAACTCGAGTTGGCTCCAGCATAGAGACTGCTGCCTCCTGGAACGGAACATTGGTGCCACCGTCGAGGTAGGAGCCGCAGGAGCCCAATGCCTTGATGAACTCCTTGGGACCGACAATCCAGGCCACACGCCAGCCCGGGAGGCGGAATCGCTTGGTCAGGCCATCGATGATCAGGACATCATCTTCGTCGACATCGTCGATATTGTCAGCTGCACTTATGACAGTGCCATCGCAGTCGGTCGTATAGTTGTAGCCGCAATAGAATTCGTCCATGATCAACGTTGCACGGTCGCGGCAGGTGTCTTGAATCTCCTCCAGTTCATGCCGGCTGACCATTTTGCCTGTTGGGTTTCTCGGATTCGAAGTCAGAATTACGGAGGTACCGCGAGAGATCTCTTCCTCGATCTTCTCAGGATGGATTTGGTAGCCGTCTTCCTTCTTCAGTGGAATGGGAATGGCAGCGAAGTTCTTAAACAGAGACAACATCTCGTTGTATGCAGTGTAGTCGGGGATAAAGAAACCTGATGGGCGTCAGCGGCGGTTCGAAAACATGGATCGATACACATACCCAGATAGGCATTTCCAAGTACTGCTGCAATGCGAATGAGACCTGCACGCCCTCCAGGAACGATGCAGACATTCTCCCAAGTGCTGTAGCGGGAGAGGTCAGTATCAGGACTTCAGGAAGTTCGGTGATCGGTGCAACATACTACTTGCTCACTTTCCCCTGGCGATGATGCTCGTTGTACAAGTGTGCGACAGCTTCACGAAGAGGCTTGATTCCGGCGGTCGGACCATACTCACGGCCAGTCATGCTGATGTCAATGGTGTGTGGCCGCTCGAAGCAGCCCTTAATCTCTGCATTTGGTCAGAAAATGGCACGCTGAAACAGAGCCGGTATCGTTACCGTCATCCACCTCCGGCGCGCCTTGCCCCAGGTTCGCCCATCCGGTCGGATCGTCGCCGTAGCCACGTTCGTATGCTCGCTCGGTGGTCCAGACAACACCGGTGGAAGCGCGGGATGGGTCAAGTCCCGCGTGTGGCTTGTGACCTTCGTGGGCTTCGCGAAATTGGAGATGGATTGCAGAGTTCAATTCTAAAAGCTGATTGTCAATGAATGGCCTTGGCTCGGATTTTGGTGCAAAGTGAGTCGAAGTTGCTCAAAGTGACCAGTTCGGACCTGACACCGCAAAATGTGCTGCCCTCAGAGCAATGACACGCGACGATCTTAGTCTGTTTGCATGTGATAGAAGACTTACCCTGATCGGTTGGGCCCTTCGAGGTCGAGAATCGTCGATTTTTCGTGTCGGTCATGAGGCCTGGGCCAGCTCGCTGCGGAAGAGCAGTCATGGTTGCGAAAAGGCGAGGGTTGCAGGCAGTGAGGAATACTTTCGTAGGAAAAGCGGTGATGGTCTTGACAGGAGGTTGTAGTGAGATAAGCTTTACCAAGCATGCGCAAGACACAGCTAAGGTTGAAGTGAATGAAAGATTCGAGCGAGGGAGGTGGGGCAGGCAAACAAAGAGAAGGAATTTGGAGAGCGCTCCTCCTGTCTCAAAAGCGGGCGCCTACCTTGCCTGCTCGGATCGGTCGGGCAGCGAGCGATTAATCGATCGAACCCAGCATGCGGCATACGTTATGCCACGTTGGTCCACTCAGGCCTGCTGTTTGGCCTGCTGTTTGGCCTGCTGTTTCGTCAATGCTGGCACACCGAAACGTCAACTAGTCGTGGGCCATTTTCGAGAGGCCAAAAGTAGCGCCGTCGGTTCGCCATTCATGAACATGGTCAAAATCCCACGCGAAGTCCTGCCGGACACATGAGATCGCAGTGACGAGGCACACACCACTAGACTGCGATACTTATCCGATCGAGCCGTCGTGGGTTACGCGTGCGTCTTCGCTGGTGATTCTGTGGAGTCTTCAACGCCGCATCGTAGGGGAAAGCCAATGGAAGTGCTCTGGGTTTCGCGGAACGAAAGGAACCGAATCCTCGGAATGAGAGCTGCACTTCTAGATGACATGTACCTCGACGAGTGTTAAGGTTACCGTCTTTCCCGCAAACCGAATCTGATGAAGAGTAAAGGATACAAAGACAAGGCTCCGCGGCGTTGCATCAACACATCTCCCCTGCACGCGCCTTGCCCTGTTCAGGTCAAGTGCTGCCCTGTAGTTCGTCGATGATCCGCGGCGTTTCCCTCGTTGTGGCATGCGCCAGTCGATCTCCCCCGGTCATAAAAAGTCCGGCCAGGTCACAAGGTTGATCCCAAGAGCTACGAAGTACTTTGCTCCAAGTCTTCTCGAACACCAGCGCAGCGCCAGCACA
Source organism: Zymoseptoria tritici IPO323 (assembly GCF_000219625.1). Taxonomy (NCBI): domain Eukaryota; kingdom Fungi; phylum Ascomycota; class Dothideomycetes; order Mycosphaerellales; family Mycosphaerellaceae; genus Zymoseptoria; species Zymoseptoria tritici. The sequence continues at coordinate 2,624,316 of NC_018216.1, read as the reverse complement.
GCAAGCACAGCAGTCAGGCGCTCACCGCCGCACCACTTACACATTCCTTTATTGTCAGGCGCCACGTCGGATCGGTCATCCTACACTCCTTCACAAACCGCGATCGATTCACCGTTCTCACTCTGCGACAGTCTTTCGATCGCATGGAACGCAGCATTCCACATTTTCGCTGAATACGGCGCGCATTCAAAGACATGGCCGCCGACTACTTGCGCCGGCACGCCAGCCTCTTCGGGATCCAAATAGGAAACATAATTCTCGTCGCGGTGAGTCCAACACGATGACACCAACAAGACTTGGAGGCTGAGAACGTGTAGCTTGTAATCCAAAATGCAGGCATTTCCATACTCCTACACTACTCCCGCCATATGCCGCTGGTGAACGGCGAACGTTATTTCGCATCCACTGCAGTCCTCCTCACCGAAGTGCTCAAGCTCGCCTTCTTCCTTTCAATGGCCCTTTACGACATTTCCACGAACCCTCAGTCCCCCGAATCCTCCACTATCGGCGAGTTGGCCGGCGCATTGTCAAGAGCTATGTTTACAGGGGACAGCTGGAAATTGGCGATACCGGCGATGCTATACACTCTCCAGAACTCGCTGCAGTACGTGGCTGCGAGCAATTTGGATGCCGCGAACTTCTCATTGGCTTTTCAGCTAAAGGTCGTTGCAACGGCAGTGCTCAGCTCTGTGTTTCTGGGAAGAGCTCTCGATCTACGAAAGTGGGCCAGCTTGGCTGTCATGGCGTTCGGTGTCTTCATGGTGCAGATGTCGGCCGTTGCACAGGCTCCTGGCCCGCTGTCGATGAAGGACTTGAAAGATGGAGTATCGTTCCACTCGCCAAGGAGCATGTGGGAAATGGAGGCGGAAGGAAATGTAGCTGCTGGCCAGCTCAACAAGCGCTCTGCTACGTACGAAGGCATTGACGAAGACGTCCTGGCAGCGAACCCCAGGCGCAACGTGTCAGTTGGCATTGGTGCAGTTGCGATGGCTTGCATACTGTCTGGGGTTGCGGGCGTGTATTTTGAGAAGACACTGAAAGCCAAGGATGCGAGAGCGTCGATATGGGTGCGGAACGTACAGCTCTCCTTTTACTCGGTCTGGCCAGCCCTTTTCCTTGGCGTGACGTTTATGGACGGAGAACATGTTGCAAAGACTGGCTTCTTCACTGGTTACAATTGGGTGGTATGGGCTGTCATTGGAGTGCAAGCATTGGGTGGCGTACTCATAGGGCTTGCATTGAACTACAGCGATGGCGTTACGAAAGGGTTGGCCACAAGCGTGTCTGCCGCTATCGTTGTGTTGGTCTGCATACTTTCCGCAGAGATCAACACTGCAGGCATGGTGAGTTCGAGAGACCTGCACTTCAAATTCATGCCGAACACACCTACTGACACCAATCGTAGCACTGGCTCGGTACAGCAGCAACCCTCGGAGCGGCTTACTTCTTCAGCTCGAAGACAGACGACAAGGCGTTGCGCCCCCCTCCTATCAACGTGACACAGTACGAGAAAGACGAGAGAGGATACTTCGATCTGGAGGCGACGGCAACTCCGGCCAGATCGCCATTGCAGAGCACCTTCCGGGAAGGCACATCGACCAGCAGGCCTGGCACGCCCGGGAGCGAGCCAAGAATGAGGGTCAAAAGCCCAGGACTGGAGATGAGGATGTCGAAACGAGACCAATGAGGGATGAGTACAAACTTGATGGAAAGGCGTTTTGTGCATGTTAGTGTGCCACAGTACGGAGCAAGGCGGAGTGCGATGATACCACATACGAGATAGGGATTATGGCGCAGTTGCCGGTCAGGGAGCATGCATTCTTTGGGTGCCAGCGAGCATTGCGGGTGGCGAAGCGTGAATTTGGACTTAGCAACCACAAGTTACCTTCACACACAATTGGCAGATACGAAGGGAAAGGACGGGTATGGCTTCCAGGTTGTTTGAATGGAGGCTGTCCCGCTCGAGGGACATCATGGGGAGTCGTCGTTCGGCGACCTCTGGGTAGGCACGGTCAGCGCTCTTTCCTTCGAGTGCGAACTTCGGGCCCGCTTTTCCTTCGACCACACCACTTCATCTCCTCTCTCCATCACCCTTCCATCTCCCTGCATCGGAAACAGATCCAGCTGCATCAAACACAACTCACCGACTGTCACGCATGCGGAGCTGAATGTGATGGACCGCCGAATGGTCGAGCAGCTTGACCAGCTGCAGCGCGGTGCTCGAGAAGTTCGCCCAGGTAACGACGATGATACGTACGGCGGATACGGCACTTTGCAGTACCACAATGCCGAGACATATGACCAACGACCTCAGCAATACTACGAAAATGACGCCTCATATCATCGGCAGTACGATCATGCCATCGGTACGCTGCGCTCTCTGCTGCAACGCTATCCATGCTACGCTGACAATACCAGGCGAACAAGTCGACCGGCAACCTGCACACGACTACCAACACGATCGAGAGTCCACCGAGTACGCCAGACAGCCTCTGCAATCCGGTCCACAGGAGCATCAGCACATGGACAACTCTTACCACCAAAGCACCTATCACGAGCAGTCAGCACCCTCGCAGCACAACTTCTCGCGATTTGCCTTCGAGCCCGATAGAGCACCGTCGAGCTCGTCACCACGCCGGCTACCATCGTCTCCGAGCTTTGTCGCCAGCCAGAGGCGGCCAGGAGCCAGTGCGTACGCTCGCCACGAGCCCACTCGATACCGCGACATCCCACCCCCGAGCGCCCAGCGGAGTACGTACTACGAACCGACTTCACAGGCAGATGATCGACAGGACGAATTGCCAGAAGATATCCACCATGTGGCTCAGCCTATTCCGCCACCGCCACAGCCGAACAACATGGGAAAGCAGAAAGAAGCCAATCTTGGGCCACCAATTGTACAAGGCATCCAACTGATCTCGACTCGAGAGCTTCCCGACCGACTTCGCAAGATTTTCCCATACCCCAATTTCAATGCCGTGCAGTCAAAGAGCTTTGGGGTGGTCTATCGAACCAGTGACAACTTCGTACTTTCTTCGCCCACAGGAAGCGGCAAGACAGCGGTGCTTGAGCTGGCAATCTGTCGTCTCGTCTCCACTTTCACCAACGGATCGTACAAGATTGTCTACATGGCGCCAACCAAATCTCTCTGCTCGGAGCGGCAGCGTGACTGGCAAGCCAAGTTTGCTCATCTTGACCTCCAGTGCGCTGAACTGACAGGCGACACCGAGAACGCACAACTACGCAATGTTCAGCACGCCAGCATCATCATCACGACGCCTGAGAAATGGGACAGCATGACACGAAAATGGAAAGATCACCAGAAATTGATGCAGATGGTCAAGCTCTTCCTCATCGATGAGGTGCACATACTCAAGGAGGACCGTGGTGCATCGCTCGAAGCCGTCGTCTCTCGCATGAAGTCAATCGGATCGGATGTTCGCTTTGTCGCGCTCTCTGCCACAGTTCCCAATTCGCAAGACATCGCGACTTGGCTGGGGAAAGACACCATGAACCCTCACATCCCGGCATCAAGAGAGCGGTTGGGAGAGGAGTTCCGCCCGGTTCCTCTCAGAAAACACGTCTGTGGCTACAATAGTCCTGTTAACGACTTCGCCTTTGACAAGACCCTCAACGCAAAGCTTCCGGATGTGATCGCTAAGTTTTCCCATCGCAAGCCGCTGATGGTCTTCTGTTTTACGCGGCAGTCCTGTGTTGATACTGCCAAGCTTCTCGCACGTTGGTGGTCTTCGAGTGATGCGAGAAGTCGATACTAGGAGTCTCCTCTTCGACGTATCACTGTCGGAGACAAGGACCTGCAGGGTATGAGCTTGTGGGTCTGTGACAATCTGACCTGGCTGACTTCTGACAGAAATGACAACAGCTGGCGTGGCGTACCACCATGCTGGACTGTCTCTGGAAGACCGGCTGGCCGTCGAAAAGGGGTACCTTGCAGGCGAGATCAACGTCATATGCTGCACATCGACGCTTGCTGTTGGCGTCAATTTGCCATGCCATATGGTGATCATCAAGAACACGGTCACCTATCAGAGCTCCGCCGTCTGCAAAGAGTACTCGGATCTCGAGGTTATGCAGATGCTTGGTCGCGCTGGTCGTCCGCAGTTCGACACGAACGCGGTGGCCGTGATCATGACTCGTCTGTCGCAGGTGCCTGTGTATGAGAAGATGATCTCCGGCCAGGAGGTGCTCGAGAGCTGGTAGGCATGCCGATAAGCCGTTGACAGGACTCATCACTGACGCATGCAGTCTTCACCGAAATCTCATCGACCATCTCAATGCTGAAATCGGTCTAGGCAGCATCACCAGCGTGTCGACCGCCAAGAGGTGGTTGTCTGGCACATTCCTCTACGTCCGTCTCAAGGAGAACCCGGAGCACTATAAGATCGAGAGTGACGCACCTGGCCGGAACCTTGACGAGCGTCTCGAGAATATCTGCAGCAAAGCCATCGAATTGCTCAAACAGACCGAGTTGGTGGATGGCTCAACCAAATTGCAATGCACTGAATTTGGCGATGCTATGGCCCGCTATTATCTGCAGTTCCGGACGATGAGGACGTTCCTATCTCTGCCGCCCAAGGCAAAGATCTCGGAAATACTGTCTGCTTTGACTCAAGCTGCTGAGTTCAAAGACATACGCTTCCGAGCCGGAGAGAAGTCCGTCTACAAGGAGCTGAACAAGAACAGCTCGATCAAGTTCCCCATTCCCGTCAATATCGACATGACCGCACACAAGATCTCCCTCGTCGTGCAGTCAGTCCTCGGAGGTATTGAGCTACCAACCGAGGAGGGCAAACACCGGATCGAGTACAACACCTGCAAGAGTATCGTCTTCCAACACGCTCATCGGCTCATACGCTGCATAGTCGATTGCCAGCTACATTTGAACGACTCGACGTCGGCTCGCCACGCACTTATGCTGGCCCGCAGTCTCGCTTCGCAAGTGTGGGATGACTCCCCTCTGTCGTTAAAGCAGCTGGAAGGAGTCGGGATTATGGCTGTACGCAAGCTCGTCAACAACAACATCCGGAGTATCGAAGACCTAGAGACCACAGACTCGAACCGTATCGAGATGATACTCTCCCGCAACCCACCATTTGGTTCGACGCTCCAGAATCGAGCGGGAGCCTTCCCCAAGCTACGAATTGCAATGAAAGCCATGGGAGAGCCGATCGTCAAGAAAGGAGAATGCGTGACCCTCAACATCAAAGCTGAGATCGGCTTCATGAACGAGCAGATTCCGGAGATGTTTCAACGGAAGCCGGTCTACGTTTGCGTTTTGATCGAAACGTCCGACGGACGCAAGTCCTACTTTGCTCGTATGAGTGCAAAGAAGCTGAATCGCGGGCAAGATCTCCTCTTCACAGCTGATCTTACCGGCGCGAGCCAGGTCGTTCGAGGCCACATCATGTGCGACGAAATTGCAGGTACTCAGCGCACAGCCACGCTCGATCCAGAGATTCCTGCATTCATGTTCCCGACACCCAAGCGAGTCGAAGAGCTGAACAAACAGCGCGACGCCACCAGCACCGTTCCAGACACGACCAAGCTACGCGCTGTGTCTGCTTCACAGCCGAGGCCCGCAGACGACAAGTCTGATGAGTTTGGCGATGATACAATCGATGAACTGGATCTCACCGAAAACGATACCATCATGAACATTGATGACTTTGACGATCACGGCAATGCGAAGTCGAAACCTGGAAAGAAGGGCAAGCCGCAGCCTGCACCCACGGCAACCTTCAAGGAGCCGGTCCGACTCGAGAATGGCAAGTGGGCATGCAACCATCCGTGCAAGGAAAAAGACAAATGTAAGCATGTCTGCTGCAAGGAGGGCATGGACAACAAGCCGAAACCTCCCAAGTCGAAGGAATCAAAGAAGATGGACGTCAATACCGACCCAAGGCAAACACAGTTGGACATCTCCAGGACTAAGAAGTCGACAACATCAGCATCTTTGCCGCAGCCAGCTACGGTATCAGTTCGGAAGTCGGCCAACTCCAAAGAAGCTGAGAATCTCAATCGGCTGCATGACAAGACCAGCACTTCGATACCCACAATTCCGCGACTTGCGACAGACCGCTCGAAGAGTGAAGCGGCGTCTTCCGGGTTCAGGAACGCACAATCCTCTCTGCATGTCTCCAAGCCCGCTCCAGTTCACGAGGAGGAAGATGAGTTTCCCGATGACTTCGACCTGGAAGACTTTGACATGGACGATCTTCTTTTCACCTCGCAGGTCAAGGGCACTACCATAAAGAAAAACCACACGAAGATGACACACGCGAAGATAAACGACACGAAGATGAACGACACGGAGACCGCCGACTTCAGCGACGAAGACATGCTTGACTTCGGGCTTGAAGACAATGACCCTTCCACAAATCCGGACTTCGATGAGACGATGGCTGACGCGGACGTGGCCTCCTTCCCTAGTGATCACGGTGAGGATGACGTTCAGAAGTGGTCTGAACTCGGCTTGGAGTTTCATGAAGACGCGCAACCTGACAATGAACTCACGGCGAGCAAAGCACTGGACCGAGCATTGCTCAATTCGCAAGCCATGCAGCAGGCGCGTGCCCGAGGCAAAGACAAAGACCTGTTCGTTACAGGCGAAAGCTCGAGCACGGCGAGTAACCAGCTCTCTTCTTCCACGGTCACCCGAAGCTCGTCCTCGCCGGAGAAGCACGAGCGTGCTCCGAACGATCTCGTCGCTGCAGGTGACTTCTTTCATCCTGCGAAGAGGCACAAGCAAAGCTTCGAAGACGACACTACCGATGCAATCGACTATACGAATGCTGTACCGGGCAACGAGTTCCTCGCAGAGGTCGCCGCGGCCGACGAAGCAAAAGAGCAGAAGAACAAGGACGCGCCCGTGGACGAAGCGGGAGAATGGTTCAAACAGATGTTCGGCACGGAAATGTTCGAGTATATCGGTTGAAGTGACGAGAAGGTAGTTTGATGGAGGGACGGAATACGGAATATGTGATAACAGAGATACTGGAGGATGGCACAGCATGGGAGGGACCTGCTCGATTACAATAACATGTATCATTTCGCTGTAGCTTATTAGCATATGAGACATTGCGAATGCATTATTGAGGAACATCGACTGTGCAGTCAGCGTGAAGATAAGCCAGCATTCAATGCACGTGTCACAATGAGATGCAAATGTCAATGTCTCGAATATGCATACATCCTTAGCTCGCTGCACAGCGATGCTGGTCTCCCTCTCGAGTACATGCTACTGCCTCCATTTTGCACCGAACTCCATGCATATTACGCTCAATGGCCTTGCAACCACACATTCCCCTGAACGCCTTTTCCCGGTCCCGATCTCGGGATACCCCATAACCATGCTCCGCCCCATAACATAAAAATCCCCAGCGCACATGAAAGCGACCAGAGGCAGGTCACCAATTGCGCGGACCACGCTCCTAGTTGGGTCCGCCTGTCGATCCACCGCCTCTGGGTCGCTTCCCATCTCCTCCATCGCCGCCTTCATGCGAACGCTTCTGACCGGCTTGCGCACCTCCACGGGATGGCGCACCAAAAGTTCCACGGCCAGCTCCGCCTCGCGGGAGACTGGAAGCTGCAAGTCCCCCACGCTGTGGCGCTGCTCCTGCTCCTGGCTTCTGGGTTGATGCTGCTCCTTGGAACTGAAAGCCGGCACCAGCGGCGGACATACTGCCTTGGCGACTTGGCGCTTTCGGCAATTTGCTGCCACCAACAGCTCCACCTGGCTGTGGAATGCCAGAGGAGGCACTACGCTGGCCCGGTACGTTAGGTAGACGGGATTGTGGCTGTACCGGCGCGGACACTCCGGGAGTGAAGGTCGACGCTTGGGGATTCGGGGAGCCTGCTGGACGTGGAGCGTTAAGCTGTGTTGGGCTGGCAGTCGCTGACGCTGGGCCAGTGCCAAAACGTTCTGCTCTCGCCTTCAATTTGTCCTGGGTGTTTGCCTGCCCTGTCTGGGGAGCAGCGGTCGGAGGTTGACTCTGTGCTGGCGATGCCGGAACAGCAGACGTTCCATTGACCGACGAAGCCGCCGCAGGTGTTGCCGATGTAGGCAGCGCTGGCTTCGCTGCTGCTGGAGGTGGTCGGGCCTTGTCCGCGACTTCCCAAACTTCCTTAATTGTCTTTTCGGGCGTCTCCTGCACGGCTTTCTTGATGGCATCGATCTTCGCTTTGAACAAGTCACGCATGTTGAGCTGAACCTTTGCTTTCTTCTCGGCATTCTCAGTCGCTTGTCGTACTGCCACTTCCTTGTCGGCTTTGGCAGCCTCAAGCTGTTGCCTCAGCTCTTCCTGCGAAGCCTTATCGCTGTCAGTAGCATCGGCTGCTGGGCCTAGGTTAGCGTTTTCCAACGCGACCTTGAGCTTGGCAATTTCTTCGTCCTTCTCGACGATAGTGGCCTTCAGCTTTGCGGTCTGCTTGTCGATTTGGCTGATAATGTTCTGCTTAAGAATCTTATTGAGGACCGCATTGCTCTTGATCAACGTCTTGGCTTGATCTTCTGACAAGTCAAGAGACTCCAGGTTCAGGTCTGCCTTGGTGGCCCCCGATTTGACAGCTGGGGATGCAGTGACTTGGTCGACAGCAGCAGCTCCTGCCTTGCTGAGTTTCTCAAGCTCGAGTTTATGTTCCGCTTGCAGGCGCTCAATTGCAGCTTGATGCTCGGCCTTAAGTTGCTGGATCTCTGCAGAGTGCTTGATGCTGAGCTCCGCCTCTGCCTCCTCTCGTTGCCTAGCTCTGCCTTCATTGAGTTGACGATGGAGGCCTTGCTTCAACTTTGCTTCCTTCTGCTTTCCCGACTCCTCCATTTGGCTGATGGCAAGCGCGTGTTGCTGCTCGAGCTCCTGTCGAAGTCGTGCGACTTCCTCGGCGATCTGATCTGCGACAGACACCTCTCCAGTTGCAGGCTCGGCGTTCGCCACAGGCTCTGAAGATTTTTCCTGAGCGTTTGCACGGAGTGTCTCGACTTCTTGCTGAGCAGTCGCAAGATCTTGCTGAAGTTTCACAAGCGTCTCCGAGTCGGTGGTAGATGCCGCGGCTTGTCCACCTTCATCAGTAGTAGCATGAGCAGCTTCGACTTGATGCTGCAGGTTCGTGATCTGTGTTTCGAGCTCTTGGACGCGACTCTGCAGGCGCTGCACGTCAGCGTCCAAAGCTTCTGCTCGAGTGCGCTGCTCCTGAGCGCTGGCCTCTGCTTCGCCAATGCGAGCTTGAAGAGCAGCACGCTCTGCATCCTGACCTGATCCGGTCTCATCGACTTCGCCCTCCTCGACGCCTCCTGTCTGAGGCTTTGCAGCATTCGCACGAGCTTCCTCGAGCGCAGATTGTGCTTCGGTGAGATCCGTTCGCGTTCTCTCTAGCTCACTGGTAGCGGTGGAGAGCTCTGCATTCGCCTGAGTAAGATTGTTGGTCGCGTTTGTGATTTCCTCTCGACGCTTCTTGTCCTGATCTTTGGCTTGCTGTTTGAACCGCGTGATGCGCTCTTCAAAGTTCTTTGAAAGCTTCTCGGTTTCCTCTGCAAGGCGCGCATCGACACCCTCAACTTGTGCTTTCAACGGAGCCTGCTCGGCCTCAAGTCGCGCCTTCTCTGCCTTCAGATCTTCGAGCTGCTTGTTGAGCTCCTCGAGCTGAGCCGGATCGACACGATCATACTTGCTGATGATGTTTTGCGTGCGCTCGCGCCAGTGGTCGCGATCGTTCTGAAGGAGCTTCATTTCACCCTCCTTGATCTCCAGCTCGCCCTCGAGCTCACCGACCCGTCCTTTGAGCGGTTCGAGCTCCGCGAAGAGGCGCTCGAGTTCCTTCGCCTTCTCTTCGAGCTTCTCCCTTGACACTCTCGCCTCATTTCGGAGAGTGACAGCAGACTCTCGATAGAGATTCAGCTCCGTGATGGTCTGTGCGAGCTTGTTCGTGCTCCCTTCTGAAGCGACCTTGTCAGCACTCTGGCGGCGTTCGTCGACGAGTTTCTGCCTAGCTTCCTCCAGCTGCGTATTGGCATAGTCAAGTTGCTGCTGCAGGCGCTTGGCTTCCTGGATGGATAACTCGTATTGGACGTCAACAATCTCCTTCTCGCGACGGAGGAACTTGATGACTTCCTGGAGATTGCCATCGCTACTGGAGCCGGAAGGCGTTGCTTCACGAGCACCGTCGTCGTTGGCGGTGGCAGCAGCCCGACCTTGACGTAGTGCTGCGAGCTCCGTCGAGAACGACTCCATTTGCGTGTGCAGTAGCTTGTTCTGCTCATCAGCGTCCTGTCGTCGGCGCTTGACTTCCTCGAGTTCACGCTCGAAGCGCTCACGCTGTTCGCTCCAGCTCTCCTCTCCGCGCTCCAGATTGGCCTTGGCGGCCTCAGCCTCAGCCTTGATGCTTGCGACCTCCGTGCGCAGCTCGTTGTGCTCTTTGCGAAGTGTCTGGAGAGACTTCGCTGCCTCTGCATGCTTGAACAACTCCGCGTCGTACGCCTGCTGGGCCTCTTGGGCGATGTCAGCCTGCGCCTTGATGTCCTGTTGGAAGAGGGTCTTCTCCTCGGCGTGGCGTTTGACATCGTCGCGAAGGCGAGTCAATTCGGCGTCGAAAGTTGCCTGCTTCTCGGCAAGCTCGCGACTGCTATCGTCCGCCTTGGTACGGATCTCTGAAAGCTGGTTGTTCGTCGTTGTCAACTCAGAGGTGATATCCTCGACGCGCTCCTCGAGCTCCTTGATCTTAGCATCCTTCTCCGCCAAAACCTGATCGTTGTCCTCCTTGTACTGATCGGCGGTTTGAGTGAAGCTGGCAAGCTCCTCTTCAGCCGACTGAGCGAATGCGCGGAACTGCTCAATCTGCTGCTTGGCGTTCTCAAGCTCAGTCTTGGAAAGCTCAAGATCCCGCCGAAGATCGGAAGCCTCAATGGCAAGGCGTTGTTCAGTAGGCAGTTCTCCGCTGCTCTCCGTAGGCTGCTGGCTCTGCTGGCTCGGCTCCGCGCGAGCTGTCGGTCGAGGTTGTAGAGCGGTGACCTTCTCCTCAGCAGCACGCAGTTCGATCTTCATCTCATCCACACGCGATTGCAGTTGATCGCGGGTGGTCTTGGCAGCGACAAGCTCTTCGCGGACGTTGCCCAAACTCTTGACAAGATCGTCGATGCGTGTCCTGCTTTGGCCTTCTTCGTACTCGCGACGCAAGGCAGCCTTCCTGCTCTCCTCGACCTCGGACTCCAGCTTCTTTTTCGCGCTGGCCAGCTCGGATTCCAAAGACTCGACACGGCTTTGAGTACGGCGCCGATTTTCAGATTCAGTGAGCTCACGCTCGTTCTGCAGATTCTGAAGATCGGTGACGATCTTGTTAAGCCGGCTTCGCTCATCCATGAGCGCCTTGTTGTCCTCAGTCAAGCGGGATTCAATGCGCTTCCAGAGCTCCCGCTCGGCCTTGGTATTTGCGTTCTCATTGCGAAGTGAATCCATCATAGAACGAGCCTCCACCAGCTCTTCAGCGACCTGCTGAGTGCGCAGATCCTGCTTCGCTGCCTGTTCAGCCAGCTGCTGCGAACGTTTCTGAAGCTCAGTGTTCTCATTGCGCGCGGCCGTGAAGTTGGATTGGAGCATCTCGTAACGCTCTGTTGCGAGAGTGATCTGGGATTGCGCCCGGGCGATGTCGGCCTGCAAAGTGCTCTTCTCGCGTGCGAGGGCATCCACCTGCTCCTTCAACTGACGGCGGTCGATGGAGGTCTCTTCGCGGTACTGATCGAAGTAGTTCTGTTGCTCCTTCAACAGCTTCTGGTAGTCATCCGCATCCTTACTTCGAGGCGTCGCAGGCGGGCCGACGCTGTTGCGCTGAGGCGTACCGGGCACCATGACGCTCTGGCCAAACATCGACTGGAGGTCGGCGTCTGGAGCCAATTGACCACGATGTTGAAGCATACGACGGAACATGTCTCGCTCCTTCATGTAGCTGTCAATCTGAGTAGCCGTGGCTTGCAGTTCGTCCTTGTACCGTCCGACCTGTTGGCGAAGTTCATCGACCTCTTGAGCGTCTGCGGCAGATCGTCGAGCCTTTTCACGAGCTTCCTCGCCCTCCATTTGCTCGCCAAGCTCGCGTGTGAGACGCAGAAGCTTCTCGTTCTGCGCTTGCAAGTCAGAAACATCGCGGAAGATGACGAGTCGCTCAGAGATCAAGTGTCCGGTGCTGGTCATATCGTCGAGGGAGCCGTCATCTAGCTCTCCACGAGCGGCGCGCTCCAGCTGCAGGCGCTCATCAGCAGAAAGTTCGCCAAGGCCAGAATCGCGGCTCTGGAGCTCAACCAGCAGGATCTTGACCTGCGCCGAAAGGTCACGAAGTTGCTGTCGAAGGATCTGGCCCTCACGTGCGGCAACTTCAGCTTCACCCTGCCATCGCTGCGCTTCCCTCGCGGCGCCGTCGCGATTGTCGTTGGCATCGTCCAGCAGGCTAGAGAAGTTAAGGATTTCATTCTCCAATCGCTCTTGTTCTGCGCGCATATCCTCGAGCTCTGGCTTCCTAGTCTCCATCTCGTTGATGAGTTCGTCCATTGCGGTTGCAAGCTTGTTGGTGCGTCGTCGCTCGTTGTCCAATTCTTCCTGGGCTTCCGTGTAACTAGCGTACAGTTGACTAAAGGTCAAGCCGCCGACAGTCTTGCGCATGGATCCTGGCATAGCCGGAGAAGCGGCGCGCGAACCCAGTCTTCCAGGCGTCTGCGGTTCGATACCGCCATTGCGTAATGGCGTGCCTGGTCGAGATGCCCGTGGCTGTTGCTCTAATCGCTCGACAGTGATTTCCAGCTCAGCCACCTTGCGCTCAGCGTCCTCCTTGTCTCCGCGCTCTGTCTCAATCTCAGCTTGTAGGCGGCCGATCTCGTCCGCGGCATCATCCTTGAGCTGGTCGACTTGAGCTTGTACTTCCTGCAAACGCGCCTTGTGTGTTGCCGCGTTTTGTGCTTGCAGCTCTGCGAGACGCTTGCTCCCATCCAATTCCGCCTTGAAGCTCTGCTCTTTCCTCGCGGCTTCCTCCTGCAGGCTCGCAATCCGTGCAAATGCCTCATCAGCTTTGGCTTGCACCTCGTCCAGTCGCTGTCGCAGAGTGACTTCCGTTCGCTTCAATGCCTCCACAGTGGCATTGCTGTCCTCGAGCTCACGTTCGAGGTTTGAGATTCTCGCATTGCGCTCCTTCCTGAACTTCGCGTGCTCTTGGCTTCGAGTCTGGAGCTCAGTCGAGTGCCATTCGTTGTTCTTCTTAAGCAGTTCGATTTCTTGCTGAAGAGTCTGCACCTTGAATTTCTGGGAAGAAGCAGCATTCTCGAGTGACTGGTTGCGCTCTTCGAGCTGGCTGACTTCGCGGCGGAGAGTGAGAAGCTTCGAGTGCTGCTCCGAAAGCTCTGTCGCGATTCGATCCTTCTCGGTGGATTTACTCTCGACCAAAGCCAAAGCATCTCGGTTGGAAGCCTCGAGTGTGTCGATCCTCTGCCGGAGCGTTTGTGTTTCTGCTGACGAGCCGGAGGTGGTTGAACGCAGCTGATCAATTTCAGTTGCAAGAGTCTCACGTGCAGCTTCAGATTCGTTCAGCTTTTGACGTAGCTCTTCAATCTCTTTCGCATGTCGGGTCACCGCGGTCTTCTGGGCTTTCAACTTTGAGTCGGTGGTCCGCACAGTGTTTTCCAACTCCACGTCGACCTTTAATTTCTCCGCTTTGAGAGCGTCATACTCCTGAGCCTTGGTAGCGATCGAGTGCAGGAAGTCTTTGACCAGTTCCGCGGTTGGTTGGTCGAGCAAGGTTTGGACATCGGTTTCGGCGAGCTCAAAGGTGTTGGCGATGTACGCCGTGTCAACGCCGCCGGCGTCGACCTGGGCGCGTGTCCGCATCGTTGCTCTGGTGATTAGAGTGGTGGTCACACCATTGTCGGCTCTCCCATGTGTGATTGACCAGGGAGGTGCGACGCGGAAGGTGAAGTTCTGTCGATGAAGAAGTCGAAGTGAAGGTGTTCGCGTGTGAAGACGGCTTTGTCGAAGGCGCGACCTGCTTCCCTAGCGTCAGTGCGGCAGCGCCCGCACCCGCATCCGGTCGATAGAGCAGCGATTGAACGTGAACGAGACAACTTTGTTGCAAGTGAGCAGGACAGCTACATTAACAAGGTGTACGTGTGACTGGAAGGCACATCCCAATACATAAACTCTGGGGATATTGTCCCTCCGTAAAAGGGCGCGGTACAAAGGCTCGCCTCCAGAGTTACCTTACCTCCTACCCTACCTTACATAAGAAGTGAGGCTCATCTGTGAAGCTCCCGTCTCATCAGTCACTTCGACTTCACTTCACCATCCCTTGCTCACTTCACTCCCAAGCAGCCGATCCGAGTGACACATGTCAAACGCTCTGCACTGCATCACTCGCACTTGAACTACAAGCCCGGAGCTCTTGACTGAAGTCTCTAGGCCTTGAACACCTCACCTCCTCCCACTCTCCGCACAAGCCCACCACCATGGCCCTCCAAGGATCGCTCGCCAAATTCAAAAGCGAATACGCCGACGCCACCTCTCGCAACGTATCCCAATCGCGCCCATCGTCCACAGCGCCCGCTCGCATCTCCACTCCAAAGCCATCCACTCCCGCGCCAGCTACCGTCGACCTCACCAAACGTAGCCATGAGACGGCCTTTGCCGCACCCAGCGGTGGCAGCGGCAACGAGCTCTTGACACAAGTCAATTTCGCCGTCGGCTACCTCAAGAGCAAGAACCCTCAAGCTCTGCCCTTTGACGAGCTCATACGACATCTATCCCTCCCACTCGACGCCCAGAAGAACATCCCTTTCATCCGAACAGCCCTCGCTGGTAATGAGCGCGTGCAGTTCGTCTCAAAGAGTGAAAGCGGCAACGGCCATGATAGCTTCCGCTACCGTCCACAGCACCCTGTCACCAACGCGGAGGAACTCAAGAACTACCTCGCACGCCAAATTACAGCCAGAGGAATTCCCGTGAAGGAACTGAAAGACGGCTGGCCAGGCTGCATTCCCGCCATCGACGCGCTTGAAAAGGAAGGTGCAATTCTGGTAACACGATTGACCAAGGACAACACCCCGAAGATGGTCTGGCCCGACTCCCCGTCCTACCACGTGCACATCGACGACGACTTTCGCGAGTTCTGGAACAAGACGAAGTTGCCTCCGACGGAGACGGAGATCAGGACTGAGCTGGAGAAAGCTGGGCTCACGCCTACGAGTCAGGTGAAGGAGACGAACAAGACGGATAACAAGAAGAAGGATCGCAAGCGGCCGAACCGCAGGGGAGGCATGAAGACGACCAATTCGCACATGACGGGCATTCTCAAGGACTACAACAAGAGATGAGGTGCTGGTTTTGGAGACGGAGCGGTATCCTGGTTGTTACGATTTTGAACTTAGCGTGGAGTTATGGAATGCTACAGGATGGGCCAAAAGCAACAGCGAATTAAGCCGTCAGAATGTGTTTGCGAGAATGTGTCGACATTTCGCCTGTCCTTCTTCCCGATCATCTGTGGTATCATGCACCTACTGGTGGCTACGGACGTCCCTTAAAAAAAGGTTGAAGGCACGTCAAATCCAGGTTGGGCATGATCGAAGTCATACTGTTCAACTAGCTGTCATGCCGCCCTCTCTCATCGTCCATGATCCTTCGCGTCCAGCCCGTCTAAGCGCGATCTGAAAGGTACTGCCTCGTTCCTGCGATGTGCGTTGCCACAACATCGAGCACTGTGCCTTTCTCCAACCGACCGAGGCCATCCAAGTCAAACTGGCCTGATGCCTGATGCCTCAAAGGTGCTGACGTCCACCGTCCTGAAGTAAATTCTGGTTGAGGAATCATTCCGTCCTCTTCATACTGTGCTTGTCGTTTCGTTCGTGAGGTACCGCGGCCCTTCGTTTTCATCGAGGTGTCGATGGACCAGTCTCGTTCGAGATCAATTGTCGTCGAGCGTATGCGAGCTGAAGAAGAAGAAGAGAGGTCTCAGCAATGCACAAATAACAAAGCAGATCGGAATGAAAAACCTCGACGTGTCGACTACTCTTTGTAGCACCGACTGCTCTACAAAGCTGCCGCAGCGTCGTTCTTCCTCCTCTCGATGTTGCGCAAGCAGTCTTCGTAGGGGATTGAGCTGTACTGAAGAGCACCATGACGTACCTTGTCAAGCGTCTTGGCAAGATGCAAGTGCTTGTCCACCACGGCTGTGATCTCAGTGCAGATGTTGCCTTTGAGCACAATGGCGCATTCCTGAGGCAGCCAGCGGAGGATGTCGAAGCCGTTGGCATACACGGTCGTGTTACCGGACGTCCCGCTGCCGTCCGCGCCAGGAAGCGTGAAGGGCATGTGGATGACAAATGTCTTCAATCCCGAGCAATAACGGATATGCAGGCGCACAGTCTCCTGGAAGCGCTCGAGAATCTCGTTGTAGGTCGGGATTTCAAGCTCGATGTGCTTGATGTGGCGCCTGGAGCGCTGGTGTAGGCATCCAAGGGTAGTCATTGCAGTGTTGAGGTCCAGAGTGAAGATGTTCTCGCTGTAGATGACGCTGCGTGCTTCTTTGTACACTTCCTTGCTCACGCGGAGGATGTTGACAAGGAGAGGGTCTTGAGTCTGGTTGCGTGGCGGCTCGCTGACTGGAGTATAGACTTTCTTGCGAGTACCACTTTGGCGCACAGCGCGATCACCACTTGCGTTGAAAACGGACGGGAAGATGCCACGATTGGAATCACTGCTGCCGCTGCCGGAGCGCGAATGGGTTCGTAGAAGGCGAATCCGGCGGCTGCCCCGGGCGTCACCCTGATCGCAAAGGGAGCCGATGCTGAGACCGCGGCGGGAACCAGAGGGGCTAGGCGGCAAGGGAATGTGGTCGGGCTGCTCTACGTTAGCGACATCTCGGAGTTGTTCCTGCTCGTTTATTACCTCATAATCCTTATCGACCTCGGTCTCTGCGTCAACGGCGTGGGGCTGTTCCCTTTTGGACAGCAAGATCGAGTACGGCCGGGTCAGACATGCTCTGTAGATCTCGAGTCGAATTTCGGTCGGCAACAACATGATCGGGAATGGCTTCTCGTCCTTGTCCAAGATGGGACAAATCTCGTCAACCTTGTCCGGCTCTTCGATCATCATCTCACCGTCCTCAAGCGCTTCTCTGTCGCTCATCTCAAGTCCCATCGCAATCTCCATGTCCAGGTCAAGCTGATCTGGCGACACCAGAGCCCTGCCTTTTCCCTTTGTCCTACTCGACCCAGCGACAACTTGTGGTTCTTCCTCGATTTCTTGCGATACAACATCACTGCTGATTTCCGCTGCCATTCTGCTGCGATTCCTAGTCACAACGTTTGCCAAGCGTGAGCGCTGTAGTCGAGCCTTTGAGATGCGGCTTGGTGTCGCTGGTGTTGATGAGGAGGATGCATCGACGACGTTGGTGGGGGTTGAGCGCGCCATCAAGTCGCGTTGACACGTGCAAATTTTGCAAGTGAAGTGTGTTTGGTGAATATGTTGTCCCAAGCAAGGGCGTTGAAAGATGGAAGAGCTAGGTAGAACTAGCAGATGTGCGCAAGCGCGGGGTGCGTCGGAGCAAACAAGTGCTGGAGCGAATCCGCGTTGGCAATTGGTGGTACCACTGGTCGGCCTGGTCGATGCAAGTGTAAGAAGCGCAGTATTTGTACTCGAGGTCTTGTTTTTGATGCTGTAAAAGTTGTGCTGTGCTGATGAATGAGAGAAGTTGAAGGAGAGGACGGGAATGATGCAAATGGACGGGAGGGACTTTTTGACTTTCATGGTTCGTCCTTGCGAGCTGGCAAGCTGGCAAGCTGGGTCCTGCTCCGACTTTGATTTTTTATGGAGATATCCAAGCTTGACAGTTATTGCCCAAAGTATGACAATCACAGACGGACTGCACACGCGGAATCATCGTGCTTGTGAGAGGAAGACGGAACTGTTTGAGAACGGGCATTACTATTACTTTTACTAATTCTTGACATATGAGTTTTCGATAACGAAAGCACGGGTCACCAGCATGCCCTGTGCGGATCGCCAAAAGATGCCGATTCGCCACGAGATGAGACTCGATTCTGCGCGTGCCCGCTGTACCATTGCTGTGCAGGATGGCAAAGATGTTGTTGTACCAGCACAACTCCAGACCCATCCTGATCTGATAATCTTCCTCCCCCTCCTTGTGGCTTGCTAGATGCCAGCCTTATTACTATGTATATTACACCCTCCGTCATTTCACTCGTCACTGGCAAACAAAAGCTCGCCGCAGGCAACTCAGATAGAGTTGCATATTTTTCAGAGTTTGCCATCCACAGGCAAATCCGGTATTAAGTGCCCGTTGTAGTATGGGTCCATTCCAGCCAGGTTGAACAAAGGAGAAGAGGATGGTGGTATAGGTGGCTGATCAGCCGTAAAATGCACGCTCGAATTTTGACGCGAGAAAACAGAAAGATGCCAGCCGAATCGAGAAACCAGGGGTATCAGCCGTACCGAACGCCAGTAATGATGCAAAATGCGAGGTCGGAGTAGAGCAATTGCGGTCAGCAAATTTGGGATGCTTTTGCTCTTATTGGAGTGATTGATGACGGGAAACGAGACTCGAGTCTCCCTTCCGCCGCGGTGTAGTGGTGGGTCCTCCTACTGCTGATGCTGCGCCCACATTTCTTGTCCACGCATTGGGCCATAGTGATCGATCGGTCCAGTGCTGTGCGGTCGTTGAACGCTGCCCTGCTGATAGTACATCGGGTTGGCGACGCTGTAACCTGTGTGATCGGGATAGGTGTAGTCGGTCGTCTGCGTGGTAGGAAGACCGTGATGGGAAGGCTGCCATGCGATATTGCCGTTCATGTGTGGGCTATTGGTCCCACTGGTGCCTTGCTGCTGGACGCTCGCTCCATTCGGCTCGAGAATTTGGCGAGATGCGTAGCTGGCGGATGGATTGGAGGCAAGAGTCGGACGCGACTGCGGCGGATTGACGGGCATGGTGTATTGCGCAGGAGACTGCGATCGTGGTGTAGGTTGCATGTCGTTCCGCAAATGCGCAGGAACGGACGCCATACCGCCGTTCATGGCATTCAAGTAGTAGTCAGACGCCTGCCTTTGCAATTGCGGCGCTCCATTCATGCCGTTGGCAGGCGACGCGGAAGGACGATCGTGCTGCGGAGGCATAGGCGACTTGCCATCTGCGGAGAAGTCGTTCTCTTCGTCTGACCCTCTCGATCGTTGTTGGGGCAAAGACGCCCGCGAAGCAAGAGCGGCAGCAGTGGCGGCTTCAGATTCTTCAATGGTGCCCGTGTGGTGGTTTTGGTGACGCGTGAGTGTAGTCCGTCGGGTGAATGTCTTCTGGCAATCAGCATAGGGGCATTTGTAGGGACGTTTCCCCGAGTGTATCCGTCGGTGGCGTGCCAAAGAGCTAGAGTCGGAGAAAGGCTGGTGCAAAAGGGTCAGCGCAATCGCAATGTAACATGTCGGAGCCATCATACCTTTCCACAACGCTCGCACATATGCGGTTTCTCACCAGTGTGGACGCGCGAATGAACCGTGAGGGCGGATCGTTGAATGAATTGTTTTCCGCAGTTGGGATGTTCGCAAACATGTGGACGTACTCCGCTGTGGATCCGTTCTGTTGGCAAGTGTCAGTCGTCGTTCTCCGAACAGTGAAAAAAAATCGTCTGCACATACCATGGCGCGCGAGATCACTCCTCCGTGCAAATCCTTTCTGGCAAGTATTGCATGAGAAAGCCTTGGGCAATCCTGTACTGCCAGTGCTTGCTCTTCCACCTTCCATCGAGCTTTGATCACCATGCGGCGTTGGTTGAACAGCACCTAGTTGTGTAGATTGTTGCTGTGATTGCTGCTGCTGCGGCTGTTGGGTTTGATATGAGGGCTCTTGGCCTGTCGCAGGGTGGTAGGAGTGTTGTAGTAGCGACATGCCATTCTGCTGCTGCATCTGCGGCGGCGCCGTATATTGCAGACCGTTTGTGAGTTGCGCAGCCATTTGTTGATACACTGCGCTGTTCTGCGGAGTTTGCGACGAGTATCGCGAGGATTGATCGGAGGTATGTGGAGATGCACCGCGCTCCGAGCCCGTCTCCGACTTGACCCTACTCGCGCCGTTGGGGACATAGAGGTTCTGATGGGCGTAATGACCATTGCTGGACATGTCGTGGCTCATGGTCATCGGGGGAGGCACTTCGTATTGCATGTTGCGGAAAGCTGCGCCTGCGGCATTCCGGTTAGTATTGAGCAGATTATTGAGGTTCATTTCTCCGACGCCAGTAATGCTGTCCCTTCTCTTCCACTGCGAAGCCACCAGAATATATTCGATGGACGGCAAAGACATCCAATGACCCTTCTCTTCTCCACGATGTGCTACACCAGAGGTTTACTGACTGGAGAGCAGAAAATTTCTGTCGCGCGAGGTGACGGCCACGCGAATTCCACAAGGCCAGTGAGTGCCGCGCCGATGTGCTCGCACGTGAACTGAGGATACGAGACGTAGAGGTGTGGCGGGATATGATGGATCGTGAACGGTAGCCCTCCCGGGGTCTTGTTGTGGTTTGCGTGGTGCTCGAGTGCGCCGCGATGGGCAGTGGTGTAGTGAAAAGGAAGGCAGCAATCGACAGGACTATACAAAACCGTGTCAGCGCATGTTCTTCAATAGTGAACGGTACAGCAGCCTGTGCTCGAGTCCGAAGGTGCAGTCGTTCCCCGTTCCCTCGAAGGCGCGTGCGCTGGCGGATTCGAAAGGAAAAGGAGAGGAGCCGCCGACTCGTCCTACGCGCCTTGGGAGAGTGAGACGACAGAGTTGAACGTACCTGAAGGAGTGCAGCACACGGCGATGGTCGTGGCGCAGGGTATTAAATCGCAAAAAGACGTCCGCCGACGTAAATAAGAAAGATGTCGATGGCAGCAGTTCGCGTGTTCGATGTGGTCCTTGCTTTCCAGATGCAAGCAAGCTTGAGGCAAGATTCGGATGCTGCCGTAGCGCGCTTTCCAGGTTAGGGTCCTTGGTCCTCTGTTTCTCTCCAGTCTCTCTCCCCTTACGAGTCGCCCTGCAATTTCTCACTTTCTCCGCCCAAATATTATCTACACCGCCGTGTCGCCTCGAATGCCGAATTGTAGATGTATTTGTCGTCGATCTGGTCCGTCCTTGTGCAATGGAACCTTTCGTTGCGAGGCTGTTCCGGTCGATGTGGTCTGTTCTTCGAATTGCACGTGAAGAATTGTTGGAAACCTGTCGACACTTGGGATCTCGCAGCGACAAAGGAGCACTGTGTCAAACAGTGTTGCGATAGTTGCTGGTGCTGAAGTGGTCGAGAGTTTCGTCGAGATGCTGTAGCTGCAGAATACAGGAGAAGCGAGTTTCCGAAAGATCCTTTTGACGATGTCCGACTGTCCAGGTTGGTCCAGAAAAATTATGACTATTGACAGGATTTCGTCTCGAATTCCTCGATATTATATGGCTTCGTCCTTCCCCAAGGGAGCGTGAAATGACCTGCGTCGTCGTCTCTGCGAAACCAGTCGTAGAGATCAATCTCAGCCAGGCGTTTTCCGCTTGATGTGGTCGTTGGAATCTGCAATCGAACTGAATATGTCAACCAGATGTCAGGTGTGGTACGCTCGAGGTCCGTTCGTACATACGAATGCAGTCGAACAGTGAAGGTTTGAGGTCGAAGCACAACGATCACATTCACAGCACGCGGTGAGGTCCGAGAGAAGTAGCAGCAGAAGGTCAAAGCGAACGGTCAAAGCAGCAGACCGGCATAGTATTTACATTGACGTATTTAGGACTACAGTCACGATGGTCTGACGAATCCATACCAGCGAAATTGCAGTTCATACTGCACGCACCATGTAGTAGGTTGGCATTACCCTGCCGTCTTCACCTCAAACGCAAGGACTGCCGTGCCGGTTGACGGGCTCGCGCGTGGGTCTCCTGTACGCAAGTGCCAGGCGGTGCAGCAGCGGCCGATCTGCTTTTTCCGACTGACATGGGTAGGTATTACATGCATACCCCGTCACTCGTCGGATTGGACATTTCCATAGCAGGATGTGATGAGCCAGCTGATGCCTGCCTGTCATCGCTATCTTCACAATGGGTTCGTGAATCCGGCATGCGAGTCACGGTCCTATACAAGGAAATAGGTGCGGATTTCACGCCTTGTTTCACACATCAACGCGGGCAGCCAGACGGACAACATCGGACGATGATTCGCAGCCACAATGATGGCATGTTCTGATAACAAGAAGCTCGTTGTGCATGTTCGTCTTTCCTGGGTCAGATCGGGTGAAATCGATCGGACATACCTCTTCGGAGGCGCGCCGTATTCTTTCAAGGTCTGTCGCTTCATTGCCAGGCTACTTGACGATTGACAGGTCGAGAGTGACGCTCTCTACCCAGCCCTTGGATCGAGCACTGCTGGATAAGGCCTTCTGGGAGCCGCCTTGCGACGATGGTGGTAACTTGTTGTAGACTATTAGTGACTACATACTGTAGAACAACGGCAGAGCGGGAGAAGCGTCGGTTTCATTTCGCGTGCATTTAAGGGACGGCATGGGCCAAAAATAGGCGTGTGCAGCACTGCACCCTGATTATACATCGGCCTCATGCCAAGGACTTTGATCATTTGATGAGCTTCACATCCAAATCGCTCGAGGACAATGCCATTGTGCCACTTTACCCTGTGAACGTAATGTCTCGTTGCGAACAGCCTCTCGACCGTCGATGTGACTCTGGGCTGTCATTGCTGAAACAGCCCCCAGAGCCCGGGCCATAAGCAGCGCTTTGGCCATCTTTCATCGCAGGTTCACGCGAGCTCCCAAGGATGCAATCGACGTGGTCTCTCTTGGCCTGTCTATTTAAGCAACGTCATTTCGATTTGGCTTGGAAGTCTGGAAGCTTCTCCCTGGCAAACCTGGATGAAGTTTTGACACCTTGGAAGTCTAAGCTTTCAGATCGACACCAGGACATCGGCCAGCTGGTTGGGCCGGCAAAGCACGCCGGGGACTGGTAGCGTGGCAGGAATAGCGTCCTGAATGTCTTTCTCCAAAGTTGAACCGGGCAAAGGGCAAGATCATTGTGCAGATTGACAGTCGACTCAATCGAACAATAAGGTGAAAGGGAGCTCACAATGTCCAATCGCATATGCTCGCACCTGGCGACATCTTGATGATAAGGGCATGCGATCTATGCAACGCATCTCGACTGCACAGGAATTGAAGACTCACCTGCCCTGTCAGCTCGAGTGACGCTTGTGGTGATGACCGCCTGTTGGCCTGTCGTCGATGGCGATCGCCGGTGCTTCTGTCAATTCAGGCCTTTAAGATTGTCAGGTAGTCACGCGAGTGTGTCGGTATCTATTTGGGACATTGAGAGTGGAATCAATCCATATCGTGTTCTTTTTGCTGGTGTGGCTTGTCCCCGCAACGCGGACACAGAGCTCATGAGCGAGAACATTGAGATCCCGTATCGCGACGAAACGATCGCCGGGCAATCGATGCGCGAGAGTGCAGCAGGGCAGCAGGACCCAGGTCGAACAACGTGCCATCGGCAGCACAGCCGATGACTCCGTCGACGGTGCGCCGGCTGCCCTGTTGGGGTCTGCCTGGTTGGTATCTGTGCGTCTCTGCAGGATCAAGTAGAGATGTTGGTGCACGGTGCACGTAAGCAAAATGGCGGTGTGCACGTGTGCACACCGTGTGTTCACAAGGTGCACACAGTAGTAGTGCTAGCCTTAATAGGAAGTTGCATGTTAGTAAATGGCATTAGCGTCGCTGTATATATCGCTGTTGCTTATGTTGTTAGTGTTAGATTAATTAATGCCTTATCTACTACCTCTGCTATTACTTGCTCGTCTTATAACTGCCGCAACAACGCTAACATCTCTACAGGGCCTACAGGATTATTAGGATTACGCTTAATGTCCTTAAGAATGCTATCGTTAACGCGATACTTAATGCGAAGGTTCCAGAACATATAGATAAGCATCTCTAACACCTTATAACTAAGGCGGTTGCGGCGGAGGCTCTAAATAAAGCTATAAGCTAAATAGTTACGTTCGGCCGGTCTAGTAGTCGGACATATAGACAGTGCGAAGAGGCACAAGCTAGTAAGCTTAGGGTAACTGCTCTTAAAGTTGTTGTGCTACTACTAGATAACAGAGGTGTTGTTGTTCAAGCTAGACTTCTAGATAACAGCGTTACTAAATACACTAGTGCGATTGCGCAGAGCTTAAAGGTCTAAGAGCAATGCACTAGCACGAGTCTTAATCTTAATGTCAGGGAACGACCAGGGTATCGCTGCCCCGGGCCTGAATCGGGCCTGTTCTAGGCCCGATACAGACCCGATGCAGACCCGAGGCTGCCCTAAGCGAGGCTTAGCACACACATTCCCTTTTGTTCCCTTTTGCCTCCCTTCGTTACACTCGGTAGGCAATATAGACATTCGTATACAGACTGCTTACACGTGTTAGTTGCTACCTAGTTACACTACCCTTATAGTATATTGCCTTAAAACCTACTAAGGGATTAGCCGTACTAAGCACTAGAGCAGGTACTGTCGATCCCCGACTTAGCGCCGAATTAGAACTAAGAGATGCCTCCTAAGAGACAGCCGGACAGCCGAGGCCTAAGCAACGCCCTATCGTTATTAAGACTTAGCAACCCGCCGAACGAGGAGGACGAGCGGGATAATACAGGAGGACGAGATGTAGGGACACCCGATACAGACCCGGAACAGACCCTAACGGACCCGGGAATAGACCCGAACACGGACCTAGACTATCTTTAGGTCCCTTAGTATATTAGAGACTACCTCTAGGAACTAAGGCAGGTTCAGATCGCGTCTATAACGGCGAAGTAACGAGCAGCGCATATTAAGGCTCGCTAAGATGCCGTCGCTATATACGACATAGAACTAGACTACATTAAAAAAAGGAAGAGAGCTCCCTTTAGCCTACAATTAGCAGAGAGAGGGATTAGGTCTGAACTAGACCCGATTTAGAGCCTTCTTAAGTCCGGACTAGGATGTATACTAGAGGCCTCCTCCTTAGAAGCTCTTCGTGTGTAGGTAAGCGACTGCGAGAACCGCTTCTATTTCTACAACGTTCCGGATAATATAACTGCTAACAACCGGTCCCGCCGCACCGCCTAGGCTATCGAACGAGTTAAGCCGAAGGACCTCCGCGCTGCTATTATGCGCTACTAGGCAGACTACCCTAACGACTACGCCTCGGACGCTGTTTTCGAATAGAGCGACCTTAAGGAGGTACTCCGCGACCAGATTACCCCGAAGGCGACCTGTATAGCGGAGCTCGCGACCTAATATTAGTGCTACAAACAGCTTAACAACTAGTCTGTAGGCAACTTCTATACACATATGTAAGGGCTCGAGGCTCGCATAGACGTAGTGCTAATAATAAACGAGGAAGACAGGCAGAACCGGAAGAGTTTCTACTACTCCAAGCTGTTAGAAGACCTTTAGAAAGAGATTAACAAGAACGAGAAGCTCGCTAGTGCGTACGACGTAGCAGAACTTATAGAGATCGCATCGATCTACGAGAATGTCCATTTTCCAAAAGGACGTCCCAGGGCTCGCGATTCTAAACTAAAGAAGGACCCGGAACAGCCCCCCTCCGGCCCTGCTACGGCCGCGAATCTGTCCTAGACCCCGAGGGGTCGGGGCGGAGGTCAACTAGGCTAGAGGGGTAGCCGCGGAAACTTCGCCTACCACATAAACAACACACCTACTTCCGGCGTTAATCGCATACTATCGGGGCACGCTAAGGAGGTAAAAGAGTAGCCCTAGTTAAAGTTGTCGTCGCATAACTTAGCTCCCTTAAGCTAGGGCCGAAAATAAGAGGGAAGGAAAGAAGACTAGCGATTAACGTCCGGATCCGCGACGGCGACGGTAGGCTCCAAACACTGACGGCGCTGGTCGACTATAGCGCACAGATTAACCTCGTCTCTTAATACAAGGTTTAATTACTTTAGCTCCCGAGCAATAGAGCCCCAGCACTAAAGGTTAAGTTCTTAAACGATTATTAGATAACGGTCTACAAGGGCTACGACCTAATAGTGCTGGCGAAGGACTTAAACAGGACCGAAAGAGGGGTAAACCAGACCTTCTGGGCAGCTGCCTTTACCGGATACGATATAGTACTCGGATAGGACTAGATTCTCGCATCTAACCCCCTTATCTATTTCCAGTCGGGGAGATTCGTATAGGCTGCAGCCGACGACGATAACGACAGCGCGGAGGAAGAGGACGAGAGCTAGCCCCGGCGCGACCACCCTGCCGGCATAGCACTGCACGCTATCTTTAGTAGTAAAGCTGCATTTAAATAGGAAGGACAGTTCCTAGTCGGAGCCGTAGTGTAGGAAGAAGAAGAAGGGGACGCCGACATTACCCCCGAAACAGTAGACATTAACGCCCTAGACAGCGCTATTACAGAACCGATAGCGGTTTATATCGATAGGGACTGCGATCTAACGGAGATCGACCTAAACAAGCGATGCGAGCACTAGATTGCGGCGTTGTTATGCTATAAGCGATACCGCGATGCATGCAAGGGCAAGCTAGAGTTAGCCGACCTGCTAAGACAGGCCTACAGAACTATGCTTACCGTTGCCGTAGTAGAGCAGGCGGACCTCGATCGCGTCCCTCTAGAGTACCGAGAATACGATGTATTTAGCGAGAAGCTGGCCGGCATTATAGCCCGCAACAGCTAGCACGACTATGCTATTAACATCGAAGAAGGGAAAACACTACTACAGATGCTAATATACAACCTCTCGCAGAAGGAGTTAGTAATCCTGCGGGAATATATTAACAAGGCCTTAAAAAAGGGCTAGATTAGGCCTAGCAAGAGCCTATGCGGCGCCCCTATCCTGTTCGTCCTAAAGAAGGACGGTAAGATGAGACTATGCGTCGACTATAGGGGACTAAACCGAGTTACGATTAAGAACCGGTACCCACTCCCCCTAATTAGCGAAATGCTAGACCGTCTAAGCTAGGCCCGAATCTTCTCTAAATTAGACCTAAGAGACGCCTATTATAGGATAAGGATTAAGGAGGGTGACGAGTGGAAGACCGCGTTTAAGACGAGGTATAGTCTGTTCGAATACTTGGTTATGCCCTTTAGGCTAGCTAATGCACTAGCGACCTTCTAAGCGTACATTAATAAGGCCCTTGTAGGACTAGTAGATACTATCTGCGTAGTGTATCTAGATAACATCCTTATCTACTCGAAAAACGAGGAAGAACACCGACGCTATGTTAAGCAAGTCCTTAAACGCTTGTAAGAATAGAAGCTATATGCAAAGCCTACTAAATGCGAGTTCTACACAGATCGTGTTAAGTTCCTGGGGTTTGTTATTATACTAGGAGGTGTAATTATAGACTATAAGAGGATTAAGGCTATCTATAAATAGCCTACACCGAAGTCCTATAGGGACGTGTAGGTATTCTTAGGGTTCGCGAACTTCTATAGGAGGTTTATATATAGATACTCTAAGACCGCGAGACCCTTAAATGACATGCTGTCCGGAGGCTAGGTCGTAGACAAGGGGAAACGAGGGAAGAAGCAAGTAGTCCGTGGACCCTTCGAGTAGAATAAGACCTCTGCTAGGGCGTTCTTAGACCTAAAACAGGCCTTTATAGACGCACCTCTGCTTTAACACTTCGATCTATCCCTCCCGATTATAGTTATTACGGACGTATCGGACGTAGCCTACTCCGGCATCCTCCTCCAACCGAAGGAGGATAGCGACGGCAACCGCTACTAGCACCCGGTAGCCTATTACTCTAAGAGCTAGGTAGGACCGGAGATCCGGTACTACATACCGGATAAGGAACTAATAGCTATATCGGAGTGTTTTAAGGCATAGCGGCATTACTTAGAGGGCGCTGCCTATCTAATATAAGTTATAACCGACTACTACAACCTGCGCTACTTTATAATAACGAAGACACTTAACGGGCGTTAGGCTCGCATTGTCGAAACCCTCGCCGCGTACGACTTCGTTATTAAATATAAGCTAGGGAAATTAAACCCTGCGGACGGCTTGTTACGCCGCCCCGACTACTTTGCGGGCTTTAAAGAAGGTGCAAAGGAAGATAAGCTGTAAGGAGCTCTCCCTATCCTTTAATAGTCGCTAAGGACGCTGTTCCCGGACGGCTCTGCGTCAGACCCGCGTAAGGCTAGTAACAGCCCTGTAGTTGCATCTGTGTAGGAGCCTATAGAAGAAATAGGTAGCCCGGGGGGCTACGCGCCTAACGCGTTGGAAGAAATACGATTCTCGATACGCGAATGGAGCATATGCGCTGTCTATAGCATCGAGGACGACACCTCGATTAGAAGCGTTCTGCGCGTTCTATACCACCTCGTTGCCGCCGCGGCGGAGGGGGAGATAGCGAACTCGGCGGAGCTACCGGCCTCGTTCGTTAACCTAATTAGGGATGCCTAGCAAGCGGATCCTTTTGTCTAGGAACGGAGAAGTCGGATAACCGCGCGAAATTCAGGCATGGCTGCCTTAGCCCTAAAGTAGGCCCTAGGTATACCCGAATCAGACCCGGACCTAATAGGAGAAGACGACCGGTAGGCGTTCGACTCTAGTAGAATCCTGCGGTGTGATAGAAAAGTCTACGTCCCTAACGCGGTATCGCTAAGGAGGGAAATCCTTAGACGGAACTACGACGACCCTACCGTAGGCTACTACGGCCGCTAACGCACATAAGAAATTATCGCCTCTAAGTATTATTGGAAGGGGCTTACGAACGATGTTAACGACTACGTCGGAACCTGCAATGTATGCTAGCGGACCAAAACAAAACACTATAAGCTATATAGACAACTGCAACCCCTTACCGTTCCTAGCAGACCGTAGCAGTTACTATTAATAGACTTTGTCGTCGGCTTGCTACCGTCTAAGGGATTTAACGGCAAGGTGTATAACACTATACTAGTAATCGTTAACAGATTTACGAAGTACGTCCGATACTTCCCCGTAAACGACATAATCGACGCTAGTGCTCTAGGAGACCTGATCTACAACCGAATCGTGTGCGAAATAGGCCCCCCGGACGATATCGTGTCGGATCGAGGGTCGATCTTTACTAGTACGTACTAGAGCGCTCTGTTTTACTACCTCTCTATTAAGAAGCGACTTAGCATAGCCTTCTACCCTTAAACGGACAGCCAAACCGAGCGTACAAACTAGCAGCTCGAGGCCTACCTTAGGATCTACTGTAACTAGGACTAAGACGACTAGGCCGTCCTCCTTCCTACAGCGGCCTACGCCTATAACACTAAGGTCTATACTAGGTCTAGATTTAGCCTAATAAAGCTTGCTTATAGGTCTGATTTAGGTGCTATTAATAGCGTGTTAAAGAAGGACTTCCCTACGAAGGGACTAACGTCGAAGGCGAAGTCGCTAGCTAACGCCGTACGCAAATACCTCGCGAACAGAGAGTTAGAGTTTGCTAAAGCAAGGGAATACTTAGAGCACGTAGCGACCCTGTAGAAGAAGTACTATAACAAGACGACGGTAGAGAAGTTCTATAACGTAGGTAACAAGGTGCTGCTATTAAGGAAGAATATTAATACTCGGCGACCCTATCGGAAGCTAGACAACAAGTTCCTTAGGCCCTTCCGCATTACGGAACGGATTAGTACGCAAGCGTACCGCCTCGATCTTCCACTATCGATAAAGCGGTTCCACCCTGTGTTCTACGTGTCGCTACTAGAGCTATACCGGGCCCGAGAGGGCTACTAACTACCCCCGGTCTAGTCCCTCGAGCCTAACGATAACAAGGAGGATGACTAGGAGGTGGAAGGGATCCTAGCTATAAGGGGCGACACACGAGAAACGAGGGAATACCTAGTACGATAGTTAGGCTACTCCCCGGAGCATAACGAGTAGATATTAGTAGAGAGTATAAAGGGAGCGAGCGAACTTGTCGAAGAGTTTGAAATTAAGCAAGCCAGACTAGAGGCTAAAGGCAGGCCTGAAACAGGCCCGAATACTACTACAGGTAGGTATCCCGGGCGGTAGAAGAAGAAAAGAGCTCGTAGATAAGGTCGTACGCTTTTGCCTTATCCTCTACGCTAAAAAATCAAAAAGGCTCTATAGCTAAAAACAAAGAACCGGACTAAGGAGTCTAACAAGCTAGGCCCCGCTATAGTCTTTAATGCTATGCCGACGTTATCTGTTATACCCTAATGCCCTCCGAGAAGAGCCCCGCCCTGTACCCTTTCTACACTAGACCTAGCCCCTTAAAAGGCCGAATAACCGTAGTATACGAGGCGGAGTATGCGAGGACTTATATCCGCGATAATAAGACGCTCGAAAGGCCCGTCCGCAACGATGTTAAACAGCTGCTGCGACGACACCCCTATACCAGCTATAAACCGCGCCTCCTTACCTATTACATCGGTACGGCGAGACCGACGGTAGGCTATCTACTGCTCCTCCGTAGGCTTAGAAGTTAAGTCCTTGTACTTGCGCGCAGGGGGGGGAGCCCTAGTAAAGAACGTAAGAATGCGCGCGTAAGTAGGAGCATTTACACCGGCGACGAAGACCTCCTTAATTAGGGACGTGATCTAAGGGTATAGCTTCGCGGCGTAGTTGCGAACCGCGTTAGTCCAGCGTAGGAGGCGCTTCGCGGCGTCGGTCTTTACCATAGGGTCGTTAGTAGTGTCGTCGACAGTAACACCGGGGTTCCGCTAAAGATAATCCTTTATAGTGTATTACAGATAATCGAGAATGTTCACGGCGCGGAAAGCCTCCTCCGGTACGGGGTAGCAGCAATCGGTCTGCTTATTAGTAATGCACTGCGAGCACTTGCCGCTCGGATCGTCCCTTATATCGCAGCAGGTAGTAACGGGGAGCTGCTAAGGCGCGAGGTTGTATTGTCCGACAGGCTAGAGGCGACGGATGCAGTTAACATAGGGCAACATACGAGCCGGAGGGCGAGGCTATAGGCAAGGAGGAAGGTAAGGAACGCGAGTAAGCGGAAGGTCGCTTACGGCCATCTCCTTACGAGAATAGAGACCCGTAGGAATCTTCGCCTTCGGGGGAACGGTAATAGGAGGCCCTGTCTATATTAGCTTAGTCGTAGGCCAGAATCAGACCGGATACATACCTAAACGCTAGGTAAGGGAGCTGTTAGAATTCGACCGAGGCACATTCCCCGGAGCCTAAGGGGATGTCGGCAGACTATTACCGGCCTCCTAGCTAGTGCGCCAATTGTAACTACGATTAAGCTGATCGAGGAGCCGTCCCTCGGGGCTGTTAATAGTAGGAAAGCTACTCGGAGGACGGCTACTACTACTACTACTACTGCTACTGCTACTGCCGCCGGGATAGTTGGATGCGAAACCCTGCTAGCTTATAATGGTGGAAACTCGGCGAGGCGCGGCGGAGTGCCGGGGAAAGGGCGGTAACGGAAAGAAGCTGTTGCTAAACACTCTCCGCGGAAAGTTTTCTTAGATAGATACGAGGGGGAAGGCTAGAGCTACCGTAATAATGTCGACGGCGGTGTCGACAAGGGAGTAAAGGAGGTTAATAAAGAAGGAAGGAAAGAATAAGTGGAACGGCGTGGTTTTATGCGAGAGGACGTATAGACTACGTCTACAATTAAGGACTCCAATTTACTAACATGTTACGAGCATAAGGAGTTACGGGTGGAATTTACGGACGATTACGAGCCTTAGGTATTAGGCAGGCAGACACGAGACCGGAATTAGGGCTGTTTGTGCTATATAACAATAGTTAAGAGGCAATGCTACAGCGCAGGCACCTAGGGAGGGCCTGACAATTAGACTCCTTAGTCCGAGTCTTAGTTATATTGGCTAGCAGGCCCGAACTACGCCGGATATAGGCTAAGGACAGCATTCAGGCTGTTAAATACCCCTTTAGTCCCCTTACAAGGACCGGAAACTGCAACGACAAAGGAACCTCCACCCACCCCCCCTATTACCTATATATGCAACCGGATTACTACTACCTCCGTTCTAATAGCCCGGTAGTCGAAGACGTACTATTCTCTCGGAGACTCGAACCGAGGGCACTAAAAGAGAATCTCTCGAACTGTCGACAACTCCTCGAAGAATTCTACAAAAAGTAATATACTTCTAACTACGCTGTAGGTAGAAGTACATCGAATACTAAGACTAGGAATCGAACCTAGGACGCTAGTTAAACACGTTAACCAGCTGCACTAACTGCCTTAACGGAATAGGAAGAATTACGAACAATTATGAACTACTACTTCCTCCAGCAGGAATTTCATTTGCGACCTAAGGACAGGCCGCTAAGGGAGGGGGGGATACTGTTAGGGAACGACTAGGGTATCGCTGCCCCGGGCCTAAATCGGGCCTGTTCCAGGCCCGATACAGACCCGATGCAGACCCGAGGCTGCCCCAAGCGAGGCTTAGCACATACATTCCCTTTTGTTCCCTTTTGCCTCCCTTCGTTACACTCGGTAGGCAATATAGACATTTATATACAGACTGCTCACACGTGTTGGTTGCCACCTGGTTACACTACCCTCACACTTAACCTAAGACTCTAGATGCCCTTTATAGCCTCGCAGTAAGCTACAGCGTCGTTGTGCAGCGCAGAAGGCAATAAGGTAGTCCGTAATTAAGTGCAGATCGTCGTTAGTAACAATTACGAAGGCATTAGCTTCCTTAGTGCGCTCCTTAACGTCTGCGAGGTAAGCTACGAGCATAAGGGGGTAGTAAAGAGCCTCGTAACGGACGTTAATCATCGGCTTAATCTTATTGTTGCTAAGCAGACCGTTGTTAAACGACTTATTGTAGAGCTACCGGAAGTTGCTAAAGACATAGCTAAGGCGTGGATAGTCGGCTTCGAGAGCAATAGTCACCTTAAGGAAGGGCTCTATAAGGTTAATATATTGCTTAAGGTTGTGCTAGAACGCTAGCTTCTTGTCTACCAGCTCTAAGATCTTATGCTATGCCTCCCTTTGCTTCGCATTAGCGCTATTAAGCAGTCGATGCTAATGCATAGTTACGAGCTCCTTAATGTAAGGGCGGTTGTCGTAGACTGATTTTGCACAGTTTAGCTTCCCTTACTATCGCACACCTCCTTATACTTAAAAGCGCTTCGAGCGGCCGTAGCTAATCTCGAAGATAAGTTCCTTGGCTAGATAGGTGTTCTTAAAGTACTCCGCGACCGCGTTAACGTCGTAGAAGGTCACCTTTATAGTCCACTCGTCGTAAAGGTCGTTTATAAGAAGGTTAAGTTAGTAAGAGCAGCAGCTAAGTCCGATAATTTAAGGATACTGCGCGGTAATCTAACTAAGCAGTTAGCGAGCTAATTAAAGAATTTACAGCCTACGGGGTGCAGCCGAAATTGCGGACCGCAGCGGCCGCTAAACCCTTTCGGGTAGCTGCTTGCAGATCTCGAAAGTGTAAAGTTAAGCTTTACAAACTTCATTTTTAGACTAACCTTCTTCTAAGCCCCCTTTATTACACTCGCGTTATCTAACGTAATAGCGACGACCTTGCCAACCGGAAACCTTTGGACGACTGCTATTAAACTCTCCGCGTAATTCTTAGCCGAGCCGCGCTCTGTACTAGTCCATTCTAACGATAGGAAGTATGCAGCCTTCGTAGTAACCGCGAGGTAATTTACAACGCTCCGGCTCGCTCTATTATACCAGCTATTACTTAGCAACGTAATCCTCTTCGCCTTGCTAATCTCCTTATTAATCGACACCTTTAGCGCGTTGTACTGCCGCGGCAGGATCGAATAAGTAAGCTACTAGCGACTCGGTAGTTTAAACGCCGGCCTAAGGAGTTTGATAAACTTCTTAAACACCGGATGGTCGACAGTGTGCAATAGCAGTCTAGCGGCGAATATCTACTTAGCGCAGGCTTCCTTAGCAGCAGCATAGTCTCGAGGGCTTATAGTGTCGACGAAGCTAGAGGCAACTATATCCGGCTCGAAGTCGTCGCCTTCAGACTCCGAGTTTACAGCTACATTACTACCCTTAATAAGGTGTCTCTAATAATGTGCTACTAGCTGGTATAGTAGCCTTATGCACCTCCTTAGGTAAGCGACACAGCGGTTAGCAGAGCTAGATATCCACTCCGAATAGCAATAGTTGCACCTTACCAAGGGGTAGTAAGTACTTCCTCGTTCGCGGTCGCGGCTAACTTCTATCTAATAAGCATTTTCAGACCTTCTACGCTTGCCCTTAGGCAGCATAATAGGGCTTAAGGACATAATCTTACTAAAGGCAGTAATCTAAGAGCTAGAGCCTTAAGAGCTCGACATAGTATTAATAAATAAGGATGCAATAATGGACTAACTAACCGTTCTTATAGTATATTCCTTACCTCTTTATACCTCCACCGGTCTATCGATCTATCTACGAGCACCGCCCTTATATACGAGCATTAACCTACAACGCAACATTGCAAGCTGCTATCCACGGATGAAGAGATATACAAAGGATAGTAAGGGCATAGCAAGAGCTTGAACAATAAGATTAAGGAGGTTACAAGGGCTTCGGAATACCTCATTTGGCAAGCCGGTTGTGCACACAAGCCATAGAAACCATGACCTCTGTGCACACTGTGTGTTAACGCTGATACACATTGTGTGTGCAGAAGCACCAACACCTCTAGGATCAAGAGCCCGGTGACCTGCACTTCGGATCATCCGGTAGCCTTGTTGAGCCAACGAGATAGCCCAGATTGCTCGGGTGCTATATGGGATCCCAGCTCACTGTCCGGGCTCTGGACATGCCTCCGATTCTTGACGACCAGGATCTCAAGGTCCGTCTGAACGAAGCACCCAATTGGCAATGACCGCAAGGCCCTGTCAATGGATTCGCGGCAGCCACCACGCCTGGCCCATCCACAACAACCTGGAGCGGCTGGCTTCCGGTGACTAACAACCAAGGCAGATACCCAGACCTGGCGGTGCTTCGACCTGGCCAAATAGCGACTCTAGCATCTAGATCGTGCCTGGCTGGACACCGGCGGCAGCTGCTTGCAGGGAGAGGCACAACTTCAGGAGCCAGTAGCAGTACACCATAGTGCACCGCCTGAGCGCATTTTCGGACCAGACGCCTTCGATGTCGGTGTCTTCGCAGTCGGCATCATATCTGTCTGTTCGGTATCTGTCTGTTCGGTTTGCGAAAAGCTTTTGTATCATGATGGCTCGAGCCATCGTAGCTTGCTTCTGCTCCAGCAGGCTGCAGTGATGCCAAAGCGGTGCTTGCACGAAGATGTAAGCATCGCATAAAGCTTGAGTCCAGTAGTACACCCAGTCATCAATCGATCGGTGCGGCGCCGCTTGGAGGGTTCAGAAGTTGGAGCGTTGAGCACGGAATGGTCAATGTGAGAAAGCACTTGGCCTTGTCATCGATCGCGGGGCTGCCTCAAGGCATGCGTTTCAGATGCTGCTGACTGTCCACGCCCTCGGATGTCGTCGGCGAGATGTCGTCTTTGCCGATGGTGTATTCCATTTCCCTTGGGGCCAGACCGACCCCACGTAGAACCGGATCGGTACACTTGCTCTGATGAGTCGAAAGCGATCGCCAATATGTCTCGCTGTCAAAGATCGTCTGCTGCCATCGTCGACCGTTCAGCATATTACCCTCTGCAATATCCTTGAATTGTCTTCGGTTTTCAACGTCGCGTGAAAGTGGTGGAACCACAAGCTCTCAGCACGCAAGAAAGCAATAAAAAACTTGCCCCGCTTCGACCACCACGAGTGACCTGGAATTGCGCAGACCAGACCACCACGAACTGCGCAACGACCACCACGGGAACATGGCATCTGTCAACGGCGATGTCAGTTTTGACAGCATCCCCGATGCAGTGGAGGCATTCGGTCAGCACGCTCAGCTCAGCACTGGAAATCGCTCGCGCAGCATAGCTGACACACGACCACAGCAAAGGGCGAATTCGTCCTTGTCATGGACTCCACCAATCGCGAGAACGAAGGCGACCTGATCATCGCCGCAGAAGACTTCACTCCGGCAAAGGCGGCTTTTATGATCCGACACTCGTCCGGCTACCTCTGCGCGCCCATCACGTCGGCTCTTGCTGCAAGATTAGAACTACCTCAAATGGTTACTCACAACTCCGATCCCAACAGAACCGCATACACCATCACGATTGATGCGGCAGACGGTGTGACGACGGGAATCAGCGCGCAGGACCGAAGCTTGACGTGCCGCAGATTGGCGGATCCGAAGGTACAGAAAGAAACGTTCAGACGGCCGGGTCATATCGTGCCGTTGCAGGCGCGAGAGGGTGGTGTCAGAGTACGAGGAGGACATACCGAGGCGGGCGTCGATCTGTGCTTATTGGCCGGCAAGCAGCCTGTTTCCGTGATTGCAGAAATGGTACAGGACGGTGAAGAGGTGGAGGGTAAAGCTGAGCTTGCGGGTGACTTTGGCATGATGAGAAGAGATGGGTGTCTGGCATTCGCTCGTCGCTACGGGTTGAAGGTCATCACAATCGAGGACTTGATAAGGCATTTGGAGGCCAACGATGGCAAAAAGGCTTGAAATTTGGTCTCGAGCATTCATGTACAAAGATGTGAATAATCTCCAAAGCGATCTATGCCTGGCGCGCACGAAGTTGACTTCATTCACCTCGCAGCAGTGGAATGACATCGCGGAGCGTGCGCCGAGAGTCGGTATGCACCCATGATGCAGGACGAGTGATTTCCGAACCGATAGTCCGTGAACTGGCTGGCATGCACGCTGGTATGGTCGAGGCTTGGAGCTCGGAACGGACGCTGGCATGCGCGCTGGCATGTACGTTTTCACGGCCGGCAACAGGCCACTGGCGTTCGTAGGATCTGTTAGGCGACATGCACGGTGACACGCTCGTTGGCAGCTCGTTGCCATATCTGCCAGCGTATGCCTGGCTTGGCCGGCCTACGGACGTTGGCATGAACCGGCGCATGCACGGCGGCATGGCTGATGGCATGCACGGTGCGAGCACGGTGCATAGACAGTGGCATGCATGACCACATGTGCTCGGTAGGTCG
Organism: Zymoseptoria tritici IPO323; assembly: GCF_000219625.1. Lineage (NCBI taxonomy): Eukaryota > Fungi > Ascomycota > Dothideomycetes > Mycosphaerellales > Mycosphaerellaceae > Zymoseptoria > Zymoseptoria tritici. The sequence continues at coordinate 2,587,276 of NC_018216.1, read as the reverse complement.
CTGAAAAACGGCGTTCGCGTTTGCTTCGCGCTGGCAGAGCCAATACGTCCATTCGGAGGCACCGCTACAGGTCTCTCCTTCTCGACTCATCCAAGAGATAGACGAATGTGCTCGTGGAGCGAAGCACAGGTCAGACCAACGAGCATGTCTTCGTCATTTCCACCATTTGTCTGGACAATGCCTTTGTAAAGAATCGCTGGCTCATGCCGAACTCGACGAGTCTCAAGCTCAACTTTGCATCCGCGTCGTCGGTATGCATCAAGAGCCATCACGACGATTGGCTTGATCCAACGCTCGGCATCATTGTCTTCGGTGGCTTGAATCTGCTCCTCCATGGGCTGCAGCATCTGCAGTTCAAGATAGAGATTTTGGAGACCGCTCATCTCATCCCTGAAGAAGGCCCAAAGGTTCTGCCAGTCGCGTGTGGCCCTGCTATTGAGACTCGGATGCCGAGGGATTCGCATGTGTAAGCGCAAATGTCGAAAGCAAGGGAGGCGCTGGGACGGAATTATGTACTTGAGCAGACTGAAAGCTGCAAAGTTCTGCGTGAACTCGAAGGTGTTGGCGCTGTAGAGTGTACCGATCGCCTCGGAGTAGATTCGTCGACACGTCACCAGAAGAGGTAGCAGGCCGGTCGCTTGTGGGTAGTGCTCTCGTGGTGCGGAGGAAGGCCGGCCATTCGAATAGTCCGAACATGTGTGATGAAGGTCTTGCTCGGCGATCTTATCAGGCTGCTTGCACACATAGTGCACGATGCGACTGCCTGGCTTCTGAGCGGAGAGATGGAGAACGTTGCCGCCGAGGACCATTTCATAAATGATCAAGCGAACATCGTATGGTAGCTTCGAGAGGAAGGCGCACTCAGTCTGCTCATCCGTGCGCTGTTCTGTGTCCAAGGATGAGAAAATCTGCATTCTGTGCCATATCGAGTCTTGAGAAGGGTCCAATGGTCCAGTCAGAGCGCGTTGTCTCCGTGGTGGTGCTCCTTGAAGATATCCTCCAAAAGGTAGGCCCAAATATGGTTCGACCTGACGGTTCGCCCACTGCGAAGATGGGCTGATATTCACCCATGTCTTGAGCGCAATATCACCCCAGTACGCCATGGCAAGGGTGGTAGGATCGCGACTTGATGGTCCAGAATTCTCCCGAAGCGCAGTGGGACTTTTGACTTATGTTTTCCGCCGCTCCAGAAGCTGCCAGGGCATTATATGAAGTATGGTTGGACGCGTTTTCTCATTACCGCTGTACCATGTCTTCCGCCGGGCGCCCTCGACTGCACTTGTTGCTGGTGATCGATCTCCAATGGGAAGAAGGTTGGGCAAGAAGAAGGCCGCGTAGTCCTTTCACTGATGACAAGGTAGTCGCGATCTCATTCCTTCTCGAGATGTCGTGATCCGCCATGGATGATGCACGTGGCAACACGGGGTAGCCGAAGCAAGGTAAATAAGGTACAAAGTCACGCAACAAGCGAAGAAGCTGTCGTACAAATCGGGGGTTCAAAATTGACAGCTTACACACAACTTATACTTTGCTCGAAGAGATCCATGCATTGACATGAGTTCTCCAGGCTAGACGGTGTCACTCGTAACAATCACATGGAGTCTACATTTAGAGTCAAGACAGAACTTTGCCAGCGGAAACACGGGATGAGAGCCACGTTGGGCCATGTTGAGCCATACTGAGGTCCACTCAATTTTCGACTATACACTATCGCTGGGACGAAATCACTCATGCTGCTCATGCCGAAATGCCTGTTGGGAAGGGTGTCAGCTAGAGCTCCAAACAAAGAAACGATCAATGCGGTATCAGGACCTGGAGCAGCGACTGTCTCGCAACCCGCTACGGGCTCTATACACTTACCGTGCTTCTTGTGGATGTCAATGACTTTCTGAACCTCATCGTAGCTGCCCAGGAAGATGCCACTGCGATCGTGGATGTGCTCGGGCACGACTGTTACCATGCGACGCATTTTGCTGTCAATGGCTTGTCCGCCAGCTGTTGAACAAGGCAAGGTCAGCTCGGTTTCTCGACCCACAAGGATAGATCCGACTCACCTTGCTCGAAGATCATAGCCATCGGTCCACATTCATACAGGATACGAAGCTTGCCCTTGGGAGACTTCTTGTCCGCGGGATACGCAAAGATGCCGCCGTACAAAAGCGTACGGTATGCATCCGCAACCATGGATCCAATGTATCGAGCCGAATACGGTTTGTCCGCCTGCTTCAGGCTCTCGACCCACTCCTTCACTGGCTCCTCCCAGTACTTGCTGTTGCCCTCGTTGCAGCTGTAGATCGCTCGCTTCTTCGGCATCTTCATGTCCGGGTGAGTCAGGATGAACTCTCCGAGGGCATTGTCCATTGTGAAGCCGTTCACAGCTCCGCCCTGCATAGTCATTACGAGCTGTGCGGATGCACCGTACATGGTGAAACCTGCGGCGACAAGATCGGTGCCAGGACGAAGAAGGTCCTCCTTGGTGCCCTTGGATCCCTCGTCGAGTCTGTATATTCCGAAGATTGTTCCGACCGAGACACCGGCGTCGAGATTGCTGCTGCCGTCGATTGGATCGCAAGCAACTGCGTAGCGAGCGTTTGGGCTGTCGAACACGATCGCTTCCTCTTCCTCCTCCGAGACTAGAACTCGGACTCGACCACAAGACCTCATGGCAGCTACGAAGAGATCGTGACCGATGACATCGAGCTTCTTTTGCTCGTCTCCGGTGGTGTTCGAGGAGCCAGCAAGTCCGGAAAGGTTGATCAGGGATGCGCGGCGGATGTAGTAAGCTATCGACTTGAAGGAGAATTGCAGGGCATGGCAGAGCAGACTGTATGGGTATGGTCAGTCTCAGGCCATGCTCTCACTCTTGATAAATCATACGTGAAGTCACCAGTAGCCTCTTTGTGTTTGACCTGCTCCTCGCTCAAGAATCTCGAGAGAGTGACAATCTCGGTGTTGATCTTCTCTGTACCTGCCGGGCCTCCCTCGCCGTATGCTTGAGACATGGCTGCGAATTCTTCTTGGTGTCGTCGGTCCGCGTCTCAATTCTTAAACAGACGAGGTGGATTTTGAAGTAGGCTGTCTCTCGGTGAGGAGCTCAAGATGATATCAGAGGTGGAGCGTGATGCCAAATGCCTTTGCAGAGGGTTTTGAGCAATCTCTCTGTCGACTTGCGTATGTAGATGGAAGAGCAGGTGAGATTGTAACAGTACAGGAAGGAGGCTTTACCTCACCTTCTTTCTATTCTGTCCCGTGACAAGCCGCGGTAATCAGCAATTCCTATTACCGCCGCCGATGATGGCTCACGAGAGGGACAAACATCACAAATGGCGGGGCAAGGTGGGGTCCATCTCTCCGCAAACTCCCACGACTGCTCCGACTTCGTCCGCATGACCTCCTGCTCCGGACCCGGTAAGTCTTCGTGCAGAGCACCTGCAGTGGAAACGTCTATCAAGACATGATATGGCATTCTGATGGCGACAGACGCCCGCTGCGTTGACTATGACGGACCTTTCGCAGGCCAACAACGTCTCTCCTCAAGTTGCTCTCCTCAACGGCGAATCCAGGACAAGCAGCCGAGCGTGGCGAACGGTATTGACATACGCGTGCTGATCTTGATCCGCTCATCTCTCCAGCGGCTTGTGTCCAGTGGCATGAAGGAGGTTGAACCGCTTCGAAACGGCGATTCTCGAGAGTTCTTGTGGTCCTCAACGACCGGTCAAGTGCGAGGTCATCCAAACCTGGCACGAGCGGCTACAGCGCTAGCCTAGCATTCCAGCGACGACTTCACTGCCAAACTTTCTCAGGACAGCGCGGCTGCTTTGCTCGACTTGATGTCTGGGCCAGTAGTGCGGCGAAGCATCACCTCAAGGCCGAACCTTTCATCCTGCAAGGACAGACAGAGCCACGCATCATCGCTGGGACTCCACGCATCGAAGCCGAGTCGCATCCAATGGGCCGTTAGCCTCTCGCTCGCCTTGGAGATACTCGTAGGGCATTCTCCCACAGATCCAGCCTGAAGCAGCACAACTGCGTTCTGACCAACTCCTAACTTGATCAGTGTCATACATACGGCATGCAGTCCTAGGTCGTGGCCACGTCTCTCTGGAATTATGCAAACTTCCTCGATAAACACAATGGAATGTGCTTCCGCAAAGTTGCCCTCTCGATTGCAGGGGAACTCTTCATTGGAGATGAAATTTTCGACGCTGCCCATCATCCCCCGGTGAACAGCATCGTAAGCTCGGCTTTCTTCCCACATTCTGTTGATGCCCTGCGAATCCATCTCCCTCTTGTTCAGGAGGTGTATTCGTATGTGACCCAGCGCCGCGTGTCGCTCATCGCAAAGGGCTCCCGAATAGGACGTTATGTTGGGATGTTGACAAGTATGATCGCTTTCATCACCAGCGCCATCCCGGCGTTCTCTGTTATTGCCGCAGTCCAGAACAGAAAGCTCGAATGCGATATCCTTGAATCCTAGCGTGTCGACGGCCATCGTGGCGAGGGCATCTGCCATCGGAAGCCTTGGCGGCGGAATGGTTGCGGAGAACTAAAAAAGGGTAAAAAGCTGAAAGAGGGTCGGCACCGGTTGTTCTTTAAAAACAACCATGGGGCTCACGATCGAAAATGCGAGTGTTGAAATCGGAGTTCCTGGGCGTCAAGGTAAGTCTCGTACACCGTACCAAGTCGGATGCTTTCATGTGAAAGCTTCATTAGACCCCTACAAACCTTAAAAAGCCGTCAAGTGAACGACCATCTCACCTTCTGCGGATCGAATTCGACCAAGAGTTTGACACAAGCAGGACATGGTCGGCAAAGTCGATGTTGCCGATTCTGGAAATAGAGCGAACATTTTTACCCATACCAGACCGCGTGTCACCCTTGCAAGGCTAGCAGGGGAGCACAGTGAGTTTTGGTAGCAGTCGGGGAGGCACATTCGCCTCTCAACATGACGAGCCGGCAGACTCCTTTGAGGGTTTTTGCGGGCTTCTTCGCTGCTCTGCGACATTGCGGATCGTGGGAGGTACGGATCGGAGTCGTCACCGAACTGCTGTTTGACCGTCTCCGATCGAGTCGAGGCCCTTTACATCGAGCAACTGCCGCTCTTTGGCCAGGCGCACGCGTGCGATATACGCTGTCGGTCGGATATAGCCAATGAGGATCGGACAGACCCCGTCTGCCATGCTAGCCTGACCACGATCGATCACACACGCAGGACTCCATGTCAATCACAGAATCGGCCTTGGAATCGCCGGGATGAACGTCGGTGCATGTTTGCACCCACTCGGAGCCACTTGTGAGGAGCCGGCATAGCCTACCGACGGTTACAGAAGGGGAGTGGAGTGCGCCACGCTACTCGATGCCATAGCATGGGTCTCGATGGCAATGCTTGCTGATGTGTGGCGAAGGCTGGAAATATCCTGTGGTCCTACTTCTCAAGCTACGAGAGCCGCGGTGGGTGGCGGACCGGATTCATTCTTGTGCTTCGCTAAACGCCAGAATAGATAAGGATGCGGTGTGGCCTTGCAAGTTGCGGAGCAGTCTCCTACACTTCACTCCACTCCACGCTTTGTCAGACGTTCATCTCATCGAATCTCCGTCTTGAACAACCTGGTCAATGGATCAGACTATGGGTGGACAGCCCAGCCTTGAGATCTCCACGAACCTGGATTCTGAGAACGTGTGTACTTCCACCCTTGCGGGTACTGCTCATCGCTGACGCAACCTGCATGGACAGAGGACACTTCAGAGACGGGCTTCTTCGCTTTCCAACTCACCCCGAGGAAGCGACCAAGGCAAAAAGATAATAGATGTCGCCTGCTGGCCGTGCCGCAAGAGGAAAGGAAAGGTACCAAAAGACCAGAGTTGAGCAGACGCATCGTTGTATGTTGAACTGACGAACTTGACAGTGCGGAGGACAACGACCAAGCTGTGCTTCCTGTACGAAACGTGGCCTCGAATGCTCCTACGAATTCGACGAAGGCCGGAGCAGAGTCGCATCTCTCAAGGTGAAACTGGGAGAATTCACAACACGCACCGAGAACCTCGAATTTCTGTTTGAACAACTACGATCGAGATCCGACGAGGAATCAGCGTTGCTCCTAGCACTCATTCGACTCAAAGCAGACGTGGACAAGGTCGTCGCCCAGCTCAAAAAGGACCCGGATGTGCTCTTTGCCAGGAATCAGGACGGAAGTGCGCCGAGCGACTTGCTGTCGCATTTGATGTTGACTTGAACCGCCGTGAGTCTCGACGTACTTTGGCCTTGAGTGTTGCCGGAATGAGAGACCGGCTAGCGTCTTCGGCTCTGAGCGCAATGGATGTTCACCACGCGGACGAGGAAGTCGTGATAGAGACGGTGTTACGTGGAGGCAACTCCGTTCCTGCCACAAGAGAGCATGATCATGCATCGATGGACAAGGATGATTCTCGATCTTGGAGATGTCCTCAAGTACCTTAGCTTTAAGCAGATGCGTCTTTTCTGCTGTCGAATCACAAATTTGAGCCGAAGGAACGCAGAAAATGACGATCATTCATGCGATTGTCTCTCCTGGTGGATTTCTGGTGATTGTCAAAGGTACACGATCACGTAGCATGAATGTCGCGTGCGGTCCATCGTTGCTTCCGCGCGAGTCAGGCATTACCGGCATTGTCCTGATTACCAAAGGAGTGTGTTCATGTTCCTGAGCGCCTGGTCGCGATTGTACTAGCTTCTACCAATCATTTGGTGTAGCTATTTGTCTGGTATTCGGCAAGGCTACTGGGACGCAGCTGTGCGTGACCCTAAACGCCAGAACCGTAGATCCCTTGGTCCCTGTCAGTGCGCGTGGCCCACCTGTGTCAACAGAGGCAAGAGCATTCCACCAACTGTTACTACAGTGTCCAATAGTACAGATCCATGCGGTCGTGTGGCTGGCGGTGCATGCGAGCTGTACGGATCGTCCATGGGTACGCCGGCGTAGTCGCTCATGTCGTGGCCCTGCCCATGCGCGTGCTCAGTGGCTCCAGCAGCCTGCATTGTGTGCATAGCGACGTAGAGGAACGTACCGCCTGAGAACAAAAGGAGCACGCCTGTAGCGAATTCGCTGCTCGCGCTGTTTCCGAGACCGCTGTTGGTGGCGCCCAGAAGGCGGACCGCCAACCAGGTGAGGAGTGCGCCGACGGGAGCGGCAAGCGAGAATATGGTCAGGTGCAATCTGGCTGTCCTAACGGACAAGCCTTGTTTGAGTAGTACGGAGGTAAGTCCGAATGCTGCCGGAGCTTTGTGGACCATCAAAGCGAGGAAGATGATGAGACTGAGTTTCTTGCTGGAGCTGGTAGAGGACGCGCCCAGCGCAATGCCATCGGCCGCTGCGTGAATCACTAATCCAATCGTGGTGGAGCTCGGTCTGGATCCATCGATATGTCGTGATGCTGTTGCTTGTGATTGAGATATTTCTGCGGGCGGAGTTGTCGGATGCTGGCTCGCTCCGGACGTCAGATTGAAGCTGAATTGATTCAAGCTGACAGGAAAGCTTTGTGGTTGCGATGATGCAGATGCGGACTGAGGAAGGGTGTCGATCAGATACATCAAGATGAAGCCGAGGATCAGTGAGACGCCAACCCACGCATGAGGCTCGCGATATGCATCTTGACCTGCTTGCCCAGCTTGAAGATCCCCAGCTGAAGCAGCGGAGCGCGAGTGAGTTGAGAGATGGCCGCTACTCGGATCGATCGGAGTGAGTGTGCTGGAAATTGCCGCTGGGTGCGGAACATCGCCATTTGCGGCGTCGGACATTGACCCGGACCGGAGGTACACCGTTCGCCTGTTATGCTCATGCGAAGCCTCGCTCGACTTGTAGAGTGTTTCCACGCCCTCTGGGATGATGACAATCAGAGAAGTTCCAACCAGAATGCCGGTGCCCAGTGCCGTAATGAGGCGCAACTTCTTCGAGGAGAGCGACAGTGTCAACGGCACTATACCGGCGAGGAACGATCTGTATATTGTGTCAGAGGTAGTTGACTTGTTGAAGTCGAAGAGGGTCTTGCTTACGCGCCTCCCATGATAACGCTCAGTAGGAGCAACATTAACAATCCGTCCAACATTCTGCCTGCCAATGTCTGATTTCTCGTGGGACTGGTGCACCGGTTTGAAAGGACTTGCTATTATTGCGGCATCGCGAAGTTTGTTCTTGTCTCGAGATCACAGGCCGTAGTCTTTAAGGCGTGCTCAGATCGTGAGGAGTCGTCTGATGAGTCGGCATGGTCCAAGTGGTGAACATGTGCTGTCCCTTTGGTGGTCGAAGTCAAATCGGCGAGTCGGTAGATCTTCGGTAGACACGCGCTATGAAACACGTCGAACGCGCGACTTGCCTTTTAACTTCATCACCAGGATTGGGAATGCAAACAACCTTCATCACTACCGACCTCAGCGAAGACGATCAAACACAGCGCTCCACTCGACCACCGCGAATCGCAACGAACGCTTCACGCCGCCGAGTCGCATACCGCCGCCATGAGCTCCGATTCCATCGAGGACGACGAGGACCTCGCGCAAGAGAAACAGCTGGTCAACGAGTGGTCAAGTAACAGCAATGAGTGCTTGAACATCCGGCTCGTGCGCGGTAATGGCTCGGTCGCGGTGTCATGCAATCCGGAGTTCACCTATGCCATGTTCGGCGAAGAAGAGGCAATATTTGGTTACCAGGACTTGAACATCAACCTCTCTTTCCGTGCGCATGACCTGCAACCGAAGCTGGACATCACCTACGGCAAGATATTCCCTGTTCAGGGCGAAGTGCGACCTACCGATATTGCAAAGGCACTATCAGATTTCCTTCCTGAATCCGCGTTCGACAACCAAGAGCTGGGCGTCGAGGCGGACTTTGGGCCACCAGGCGAGAAGATTCACGACTACAAGCGTAATGGAAAGGCTTACGAAGTCTGGTGTGCGAGTCTGGCAGATCCTGCTGCTAAGAAGCTGCTTGAGAATATGCAGATTTTGGTGCCCTTCTTCATTGATGGTGGAAGTGTGCTGGAACTGGAGCAAGATTGGACGACGCAACGGTGGAAGATCTTCCTCGTCTACGAGGTCGACGGACAGGCAAACGGCATCTCACCTTACACACTCGCAGGATACGGCACGTCGTATCGCTGCTTCACCTTCCCAGAACGCCAAAAGGCTGTTCAGTGGGATGTCTTTTCGCCGAGCTCACAGTCGTTGCTTGAAATTCTGCCATCCGAGGGCGAGCCGAATGAGCTTTCTCATATCTCCGACTTCGAATCACCTCTTGATCTACCGAGCCGCGAGCGACTATCACAATTCTTGCTGCTACCACCATTCCGTGGTGCGGGCCACGGACAGGAGCTGTACAAGGTGATGTACAAGCATCTTACTTCTCCCGATAACATTCGAGAGTTCACAGTCGAGGATCCGAACGAGACCTTTGATGACCTGCGCGACTTCTGCGACTTGCTATACCTACGCGCCAATGTTCCCGAATTCGCAGCACTTCGCATTCACACCGACATTCCTACTGAAAAGATGGCCAGCACGGCTTCCATACCTACCGATCTCATTGTTCCGATCGATCAGCGCAAGGAGATTATGAGGAGGACTAAGTTGATGCCACGTCAATTTGATCGTCTTGTCGAGATGCACACCCTCTCGTTCATTCCCACCAGCAACCGATCGAGGAACCGAATTACAAGGAAGGAGAAGACTACAAACGAGCACGACCGACAGTACTACTTTTGGCGTCTGTATGTCAAGCAGCGTCTCTACATTTTCAATCGCGACCAGCTGGCTCAAGTGGAGCACGCGGAGAGGGTGGAGAAATTGGAAGGTGCCCTTGACAGTGTTCTGGAAGCTTACACCGAAATGATCGAGAGGGTCCAAACGAAGGAAGAGGACATTGCGAACGGGCAAGTCGATGGTGACGCGGCACCCAGCACCGCCGGCGCAACGAAACGCAAACGCAAGGTCGTAGAGGAGGATGAAGACGAAGAAAGCGAATCGGGAGCAGAGCAGGATGAAGTCGCGCCAAGCACCAATGGTCATAAGAAAGCCAAAGCCGCATGAAGATGAAGCAAGGCGTGCTTGTCGAAAGTGAACAGGTGAATATATACCAGGATCGGAAAGAAAGCCTTCGACTATGGTGGTCCAACGGCACACGGCGGCGTGAGCTCACTCGATGCTGTCGAAGGAAGCGGGATGAAGTGCACTTTGAGTCGAGCACCAAGGTCTGTGCGATAGGCGGAGGGTGTTGCCAAATTTGATGTCGTACGGTTCCGCTAGCATCGGTCTCTATTCCAGCCACTGCCGCTTGCGTTCGTCACTGTCTCGAATTGATCTCCTGTCTCGCTGCTGGAAGCCAATTCTTGCGCCCACACACCACAACGCCCGCTGATCAAATCCTCAAAGTATTGCGGCCGCATCTAGTGCCCTCCTGTCGTCGGCAAGCCCAGCTGCACCTTGAACGTGTCGTAAATCATCCATTGGAATGCCTAACACCGAAGGGTATAAAAGTTAGCGATGCCCAGACAACACAACGATACAGACCAAGACCTGACACGGGCCTCTCGGGCGCCGCACGTCTTGCATCCTTTGGGAGACTTACCGTCAAAGTGCCAATCATCAGAATCCTCACGGGCAATCCATTCCACAATCCCTTGAACCCGATGTCCTTGTATATCCTCCCCAACGCCTGACCCGCGCCTTCGCCCGCTTTCCTCCCAGCATTGAGCTTCGACACCATCACGTCTGCAGGATGCGACACAACCGCACATCCAACTCCGGCAATGTAGCCACCCGCGAACGACACTCCGGTCTGTTGCAGAGCGTTGTACGAGTCTTTCGGCTTACCCAGCTGCTTGTAGATCATTGAGACAGCCGATTCGAAGGTCGCGAACTTGACCATGGTGTATGGAATCTGTCGCGCCCACAGTGGGTAGAGACCTTTGTAGAGACCTCCGAAGCCTTCTTCCGCGACGACTTTCGACCAGCCTTGTCGGAGAGTGGTGGCGTAGGGTGGAATCGTGGTTTGCATGCGGATTTTGATTGCCTCGAATGGGCAGAGGAAGACGTCGGCGATAAATTCGGCGGTCGCGGAGGCTCCAAGGTAGACGATCGTTTGCGGGGCGTTGGGGAAGAGCTTCTCGCCGTAATAGTATCTGTTTTGAGTGTGGTCAGCTTTGGATTGGTTGTAGAGAGTGTATCCTGAATGCACTTGAAGACCTCATAGGCGCCATATTTGCCTGCACCTTGAAACGCGTATCCGACAAAGGTCGGGCTCCATCCCGTGAAAATTCCGCGAAGCCCTTCTTGCCGGTAGATCTTGGACCAGGCTTGGAGGTTGGAAGTGTAGAGCTTGCTGTCGACTTGCCGCCTGCATTTGACGAGATCGAGAGGTGTGACGGCGGAGTGAGTGGGACCACATGCGATTACGCCGCCGATTGTGCACTGTTTGCTTCGTTAGCGATGGTCCATCGGGCATTGTTCGACCATGCCACTGACAGCACCGAAGTATGTCCCGCTAAACAGCTCAATTTTCTTCTGCGGCGTGGGAAGCCCTGTTTTGGAGGCCATCGTCAATTGTGGTGTCCTGTCGTTCCACTGATCGGGTGTGATGGAGCTCGTCTCTTCTCAGCTCGTTGATGATAGCTCAGAGCTCGATTGCGTGACGACGCGAAGGATGCAGAATGAAGGTAGCAAGAGAAGAGGAGGGAGGAGATTGTACAAAACCAGCAGCGAGCTCACCTCTCGTCCACAAAGAAAGCTCAATGTCTTATAGCTCTTATGGGAGTAGGCAATCCGCCTATGCCATCATTTCTGCGTTTCCGCGCCTCTCCGCCCAACGCGTGCAGTCCTACGCGGATTTTCGGTAGGGCTGCGTAGTTCTACGTCACTGGAGAGAGAAATCACAAGCAAGGTTTGGCGTCAAGGGCCGACTCGCCGAAAGCCACAACCGGATCTCGGATCAGCATGGTCGGAAAGTAGGGGACGATCTCTCTGGGTTGTTTGCCATGTGATCATATCAGGGTGGGATCTTTACGGTCAGTCGATGCGTCTTCGCTTGTCGGACCTTTCAGAAAACGTCGTGGGGACAGAGTACGACTCCTCAGATTCGCTCTGCTCAAATGTACAACAACAATGCCAGCTAAAGCACACAAGAACATATAACAGTGACAGTTCCTAGCGCCATACCATTCGCTTCTTTACTCCCAAGAAGCATGCAAATACAATCGCTCCGGGATCCTTGGCTCTCGCTCAGATCATGCCTTCTCCTCCGCTAATCGCCTCAAGTCATACCTCGCATCTAAGTCTGCGCAGGAGACTTGGGAACTTGCACCGGGCGGTCTGGGTAGTAGAAGTTCTCCTCGGGTACACGTCCACGCAAGAATTGTGGCTCGGAACCACGGACGTAGATGTCCTCGAACAGGACCTCAGGCGTAGCATCCGGAGCAGCCATGGCCTCTGCCGCGGCGACCTCCTCGTCGACGTGACTGCGAGCCTGCTTGTCGATGCCCTTGAGCTCCTCCTCGCTGACCACCTCCCAGTCCAACAGCTTCTGCTTGAGACCAGCGATGGGGTCCTGGGTCGAACGCATGCGCTGAATCTCCTCACGTGTGCGGTAGGTGGTACCAGGGTCGGACATGGAGTGGCCACCATAACGGTAGGTCACGTATTCGTAGACGAGCGGGCCGTTGCCCTCGGCGCACCACTTCTTGCCGTACTGCACTGCGGCCTTGACGGCCAGGACGTCCATACCGTTGATCTTGAGACCTGGAATGAACTGTCCGCGCTTGTAGTAGTCGGTGAGAGCGGCGGCACGGTGAGCAGCTGTGCCCATACCGTACTTGTTGTCTGAGATTATTGTCAGCAAGATGCTGTTGGGTCAATGATCATAATGAGACTCACTCTCGCAGCCGAAGATGATTGGAAGATCCCAAAGCTTCGCCATGTTGAAAGCCTCGAAGATTTGACCCTGGTTGCTGGCACCATCACCGTACAACGCCAGGGTCACGTTCTTCTTGTCCTCGTACTTGTTGGCGAAAGCGATACCCGCACCAACAGGTACTTGAGCACCGACGATTCCGTTACCACCGTAGAAACCAGTTGAGAACATGTGCATAGAGCCACCCTTTCCATAGGCGATTCCCTCTCTCCGTCCAAGCAATTCACCGATGATCGACCGAACCGTGCCTCCACGCATCATGGCGAAACCGTGGCATCGGTAGGCGGTGATGAGGTGGTCCTGCTTGTCGATGGCGTGTTCGATACCGACAGCAACGGCCTCTTGACCTGTGGACAAATGACAGAAACCACGAATCTTCTTCTCCTTGTACAGGCGATCGGCGGCCATTTCCATGCGGCTGAACGAATATTGTCAGTATTCCATTCTGCTTCTCTTCGGCCCTGATCTTCCCCAACATACCGCACAGCAACCATATCGTAGTACATCTGCTTCAGCTCCTTCTTCGTCGTATCGAGGGTGTATGATGGAGGGTCCAGCTCGTATGTCTCGAATGCCTCGTCGGAGATGCGGACTTGGAAGGGCTTATCGTCTTCCTGCAATGATGATCAGTGACCGCTCAGAGCTCATGTCCGTCTCGCGGTGCTTCGTACCTCTGGAATGTCGCTCTTTTCAGCATGGCTGCTGGCCGCATCGGTGGTCACTGTTCGCAGCGCTGGGGTGAATCTGGAGGCATGGAGTCTGACGGGCGCAGCGAATGCGCGAGGCGCGAATCTGGACAGCATCCTCTCTTGTCGATAGGATGATGGTACGGAGGGAGGGGAGGTTCACGGGCGAGAGAGAGAGAAGAGGTGGTGTTGCGAAAGTGTCGGGAAACTCAACACACAGCTCAATGCTTAGGTTAGCTCTCAGCCCTGCTTCGCTCCGGCGACGGGTCTGCCGTTACGGACGATTTTTTAATCGGGCCGGATAAGTCTACACAGGGCACAGTCCGGATCTATCTGCCCACCACCTCACCAGACCTCTTTCATGCCTCACCTTCCCTTGGCGGGCATTTACATGTCCTCGAGTCCACAGCGCTATCATATGTCACAGACAATTGCATTCACTTCATTCGTTTCGAGCTAATTATGTCTCCTTTGACGTCTTCCCTCAAACACATTCCTTGCATGTCTGGCCTGAGACACGGTCCAAACGATGCCCTTATCCGCACGTCAGAAGTTAACACGATTTACCCTTCGATCTACCTATTGTGCCTTCGAGAGTCGTCCCTTACGACCAGCCACGCTCGAATGGAGCCTGAACGGCAGGTCTGATCCACGATGCGGTAGTCATGCCAGTCCTGCGCTCGAGCCAGCCTTGGGTAGCACTCTGCGTCCAAGTAGTTCTACCAAGCCGCCTGGCACAACCCTGCTTTCCTGGCTCTGCGAACAGCCATCATCCATGATTTCCGTGCAAGAGGTTGGTGGATGGTGACTGACTCGGTCAGATCCCTTATTGTTTGTAACATGCCCATTTCCTTCTCATTCAATTGTTTTACTTCTCGCTTGATATATCCAAAAGACTTGCTTGTCCTTTCAAAAACCACTCCGGACAGAATCATGGACATGGACACAGACACCCTATACGAGGAAGCACCTCCACGATACAGCTCATTGAGCGCTCCGCCCGAGTCCTTCAAGATCGCGACCTGCACACACGACCCACCACCGACGACAAGATGGTTCGTCCGCTCAGCAAAGGAACCGCCCGCGTGGAAACTCCTCACCGGACCTCTAATGTCCAATGCCACCACACAACCCAACCTCGATCCATGCCATAAACGTCGATACCGCGTAATGTACCCTCCCTGCTATGAAGACGTCTTCCTCCACAAGTCGCCCTGGACGAAAACTGCCGACGCCCTACCTCAATACCACGTCGAACTCTACGGCCGGGATCGCTATGAGCCAGAACCGATCATCATCCTCGGTCCTGCCAGCACGTCCGACGACGAATCCGCAAACCTTCAAATCGACACAAAGGCCATCGCGATCCGCCATCTACCCCGCGTGGTCTCGACACTGGCATCTCAAATAGCCGGCATGAGACGCTACATCGCTTTTGTGCAGAGTGAGTTCTGGTCCTGGGATTGGCGGTGCAAGAATCCGGCAGCGAATCACGATATGCGGGCGATGATTACGCGGGCAAAGAAGGAATGTGCGAAGAGTGCGAGCTTGATAGAGAAGCTGGTGGATTTTCTCAAGTTTGTGGGACAAAGTGGGAAGGTATATGATAAGACGGTGATACAGTACAGGAGGAGTGTACGGGAGGCAAGTGGGAAATTGAAGCGACTGCGACTCTGATGGGATTTGGCTTGCATAACAGACTTGGTGCATTGGAAAGGATTGCGTTCGTGTACAATACGTGCGATGACGACTTGGCCGGCTGCGAAGCTGGACTTCAGCAAGGGTTGAATTGGTCGAGCATAACATAATGTATCTATAAGAAGAGCAGAATATCCGGTGAATGCACAGCGCGTATATATGCTCCGCGGCAATTTTTAAACTCCATCTCAATCGTAGCTCCATCGTGGAAGGGCTCCTCCACGGGCTATGGAAACTCCAGCAGTCGTCCCTCATGCGGTTTCAACCCGTCCGAACCAATGTACTCCTGTGCCACGGGTTCGTGGACGTTATAAACAATCTCCAGTCATACGCCGTGCGGCCAGCCTTCCCAAACTCATCGCCCTCCATTTCCTCCATGCGCCGTCCGGCGTGCGCTGAACTCAGATCGCAATAAAGCAAAAATCAATCGATGTCGTAAGAACGCCCTGCCGGTGCATGCTCGCTTCATAATGTCCTGGCAAGAGCAGATACCGAACTCTCCGGCTCCATATCCAACTCAGATGCCATTGAGGTTTCATCCTCCTCCTGCACATCTTCAACCCTAAGCTCGGTATCGTAGACATCCGTCATTAATTCGTCCTGTTGCTGGTGCAACGTACTTCGCGTCTGGAGACGCGTGGCTTTCCGGCTCTCCTCTTCGATAGCCTGGGCCGCAAGGCGGTCATCGTGGCTCTGCGGATAGGTCGGTCGCTCGCCATGGACCGGATGTTGGTAAGGCGCGATGACAGTACTTGAGGTACTTTTCTTGGAACGAACGACGGAAGGAGCAGAAAAGGCAGAAGATGATTCCTCTGACTCCGGTGGAGGTGCGAAAGACCAGACCTAGAAATTCGTTAGCGATGTTTGTGATGGAGTTAGTGAGCACTTGAACCCACCTCCATAACGGTCTTGCCCGCTCGACTGGCAAGTACCACCGCTTTCTCGTCTTCAAACACCACCCTCCACACTGCTTCAGCCGGACTTCCAAGCTCACGGACTTGGTTCCCGTGGTGTAAATCCCAGACCTTGACGCGACCATCGGATCCGCCTGAGACGATTCTACTATCGTCGAATTGCAAGCTGGTCACACTGTTATCATGCGCCGCTAGACGATGTATAGCAGAGTACGTCTGCAAGCTCCAAACTCGAACACTTCCGTCGCTACCGCCCGTGACCAGAGTGTCGCCGCGAAGTTGGAGTTGGCCGACAAGCGAAGTATGACCTTGCAGTTGTGCCAAGCAACGACCATCTCGTGGATCCCAAACTCGCACACTGGTGTCGAGCGAGCCCGTGGCGACGCGACGACCATCAAACGCAACGGCATAGATCTGACTAAAATGTCCCTGCAGTGTGCGGAGACAGCGCCCTTCGCTGATCGACCAGATTCGAGCTGTGGTGTCGTAGGAGCCAGAAACGACAAGATCTCCATGTATCTCCAGACACCGGACAGAAGCTTGATGACCGACCAGGACATGCTTGCAAACGCCCTTGCGAATGTCCCACACGCGTAAGGTGGTATCTCTGGATCCGGAGATGGCGATATTGGGTCCGCTCATCTTCAAGCATCGCACAGTGCTGGTGTGTCCACGAAGCATATGCTGAGCCATACCAGTCGTGAGATCCCATACTCTCACATCTCTATCACATCCTCCTGATACCAGCGTGTCGCCATGAGGTACCATAGCCCACACGCCCATAACGTGACCCTGCAAACAGCGCAAGTGTCTTCCTTCTGTGTCGAAGACGTGGATCTTGGCATTGTCCAGCGCGACAATAATGTAATTTGGCGTGAGATGTAATGACGTGACCACACCCTGATCAGGAGTAATCTGTCGTGTATCTACATGACCTCCGACCCGCCAGGCGGTCTCGACCTGATATCGTTGCTTGAAGTGGCTTCGGTAACTGATCGCTTTCGGCCGACGTCTTGATGATGATGACGATCGAGTTGACAACGTGGGTGGCAGTACCAGTGGTGTCGTGTTGAGACTCATGCGGCGAGTGAGATCCGGTGCGCTGGAAGAGAGTCCGGCTAATGAAGGATTGTGGGCTTGCGCGAAGTAGCCTAATGGATGATGGAAATGCTGCTCCGACAGCGAATTCCCAGCATTTGGCATTGAGCGTCCAGCTTGTGAGTGAGGCTCCTCGGACATCCTCCTGTAAGCATGCTTTTCACACATGCTCTTCCACGCCATATCATCGCTCACCAGCTCGCGCCATCTCCTGCTGACCTGTGAGCCGCGTGCTAGCGTTCGTGGGTCATCGACGAATGTCAATATTCGCAGACACAGCTCGTTCGGCAGCACAGAGAATGGATCTCTCTTGAGTCTCGGTCCGACGAAGTTTGCGACAAAGCCAAGCAGTTTTCCATCACACATGTTTAGCAGTTCCGCCAACATGCGTTGCCGCTCCTCATTATCCATTTCGGCAAAAGCGCCACGCATATGTCTGTATCCGAATCCATATCCTCTTGCGGAGCTGGGCGCACTGGTGTTCTCCGACCCTTGCCCATTATCCACGTCTTCCAAATCAAGGTCACCAATATCCTCTCGAGGATCCGCGGTGCTCCAATCGGGAGCTCGGTGCATAGGCGTGGGAGAAGGTGCCGGAGTCGGAGGGCTCGCGGGCGCAGATGGAAGTGTGTTCCCCGGAATCACATTCGGATTGGTCGGTATAGGTATCGGCATGGTCGGTACGCTGGACATGGACGCGGAGGGCGTGTTGGCGGGTCGTGGACGAACGGCGGCTTTGCCATGGCGAGAGGTATAGAATCTATTGTTGTGCGACTGCGACGAGACACGTGCTAGAGGAGATGTACTGTATTGCTGTTCCTGCTCGTCGTCGGTTGTGTGGGCGTTGGAAGACATGTAGTCCATGATGCTAGACGAGGGTCGGCGGCTATGCCACTCGTCCTGTTCCATGATAAGAGCTCTCGGACCGGATGATGGTGCACGCTGGATTCGAGGTACAATGAATGGCCTGTAGCGGCAACAGTGACAGCGATGACGGGTCGTCTTGAGAGGATCGGCGCCGTGGTCGTCGTGGCTCAGAACTCGAGCTTTTCTCGATTGCAATTGTGCGGGAACACGGATCTCTGGCTATGCTGGGTTCCTCTGGCCTCTCTCTCTCCACGCGAAGCGACTTGCCTCAGCGCATTGTTGCCCAGTGTGGTACTCGCGGTCGCGGAGCGGTGGCCGACAAGATGTCGCGCTGGGCGTAAAAACCCTCGAGAATCGCGATAGAACTGATGCGACCAGCGTCCTTTGTCCTGGCCGGATGCCGTGCAACGGTGTTTCGAAGTGAACAGCGAACGGAAAATTGCGAATGCGATCAGACCAGTATCGAGGGGGTGATTCTGGTGCGGCAGGACAGAGTCGTGGAGGGAGTTGTCGCAGATGGTTTGAAGATGACCTGTGGTCGGTGACGGGTGTGGGTGGGCCACTTCGTGAACTTACCTCCTCTGTGCTCCCGCCGCTCGCCGAGATCCTCTCACCGGCCCGCAGCAGCGTGTTTTTGGGCCGCCGCGATTCGCGAATGTCAGCAGTTTCCAGGTGGCGTGGAAGGGCTACAGAAACAAATGCACGAGCAACTCGGAATACACCGTGGACACGATCAAAGGAGGTATGGCAATATGGTAGATGTTGAGACAGTCTTGGTGGTCAGCTGGCAGAGGACCTCCCAGTCATTACATCAAGGTCCCCGTCAGTTCTTGATGCCTGCAAAAGGATGGAGATTTGCGCCATATGGGCACTGGTCCTCGACGATATGCCTATTTCGCAGCATGCCGTCTTGGAAACGAAGACATCAATATGCTCGTTGCTCCTTCCTGTGAGCTTCCATCACAAGGAGGTCACCGCATAGGTATGGTACCAGCTCTTCGCCAGACCTCCCTGATCCCGCCCAACCTGCACCGCATGTGTCGAACCACGGCGGCGTGGAGTGTGCAGTCTGCGTAGGAGAACGGATGGATAGTCCCACGATGTATAGGTAGCTCTACCGAGGACTCGAAGCAGCGATATACTTTCGTTCTCCGGCTCAACCTGTGCCAATGCCATCGGAGTCCAAGTTGCGTGGTGCGCTTTGAGCGGTGCCATGGAGGCAGAGCCGAAACTCCTCGACCGCTATATACGCTTTATTGGCTTCGCTGTGCACACTCTTGCTTCCATGGATCTGACCATCGTTGCGTAAGAATTGGTTGGCATCTCCTCTTGATCCTCATCATGCGTATATGTCCATGCCGGGTGAATGAGGAAGAAGGAATAACCTAGCCATGACCACGACTCGGTGGGATGTGAGCGAACCCTGGCATGTGGAGGGGAACTGCACAGCGTAGTTCTACGTCACACGTTCCTTCAGACGGGACTGAGCTCCATCGGTCTCCCGCTACCGCGGCCACGAGGTTCAATATTCACCGAGACTCGAGCCCAACGGTACCAGTTCCACTTCAACAACGTCTTCCCGATTCCCACGGTACAACAACGACCTCCCTGCTGTTTCCCGCCATCGTCTCGGTGCTCTATTCCGATGACTGTCGCATGAACCGCACCGCCCTCGTGAAGCCCGGCTGATCAGCTACTCCCTGACGCGCTTGGCCGAGAACCGGAACGGCTAAACATTTCTTCGAGTCTAGGAATGCAACCTGAAGAATGAGCACGCCAAACGCATGAGACTTTGAACCTCGACCGCAGGACCGACCGATCCGCGAGCCCGAAAGGTGCCTCTCGCCGACCATGGCTCCCGCCGTGGTGTCCAACATCGCGTCCCGCTTTCATCGCATGAGCCAGAGCAGTAGTGCCGAGAAGGAAAACACGGCCGCACGGGAAGAGGAGAAGCAGAAACTGTCAGAATGGGAAGCAGAAAAGCGGCCGCTGGAGGTGGAAGAGATTGCCGTGGATCCTGAGAAGAAACCCGTCGGACACTCGAGCAAGCTGTTACGCAAGGAGGATTTTGAGCTGATCAAGACTCTGGGAACTGGCACATTCGCGCGAGTCTGGTTGGTGAGATTGGCGAATCAGAAGAACACGAGCAACAACGAATACACGAAAAAGGTCTTTGCGTTAAAGATTTTGCGCAAGGTGGATGTGATACGACTGAAGCAGGTGGAGCATGTACGCAACGAGCGCAATGTTCTGGCTGCTGTTGCAGGACACCCCTTCATAACGACCATGGTCGCCAGCTTTCAGGATGCAGACACACTGTATATGCTGCTGGACTACTGCCCGGGGGGCGAGGTCTTTTCCTACCTACGACGAGCGAGACGATTCAATGAGGCAACGTCACAATTCTACGCCGCCGAGATTGTGTTGATACTGGAGTTCTTGCACGAGAAGGAAGGCGTTGCGTATCGTGACTTGAAGCCGGAGAATATATTGATCGATGCTGATGGACACTTGAAATTGGTGGATTTTGGGTTCGCGAAGAAGATCGCTGGACGTATGTGCATTGGGGAGTAACGACTGTTGTACAGAGCTGACATACTCAAAGGAGAAACATACACACTCTGCGGCACACCCGAATACCTCGCGCCCGAAGTCATTCGAAACACAGGCCACGGCCTCGCAGTAGATTGGTGGGCCTTTGGAATCCTCATATACGAATTCCTGGTCGGACAACCGCCTTTCTGGGACCAGAACCCGATGAAGATCTACGAGCAGATTGTCGAGGGAAAAGTGCGGTACCCAAGTGCAATGTCGGAGGACGCACGCGATATCATAGGTGGTCTTTGTACCGTTGATGTTTCCAAAAGACTTGGAAATGTCAAGGGAGGTGCTGCTACAGTGAGGTCACATCCTTGGTTCAAGAATATAGATTGGGACGAGTTATACCACAGGAAGATGCAAGGGCCGATCGTGCCACATCTACGGTCCGCGGACGATACGCGGAATTTTGACGACTATGATCCGGAGCCTGAGAAACGGGATCCGTATACAAAGGTATGTTCCAAGGATATGCTCGATGTGTCGGACCAATGCTAATGGGAGATAAATCAGGAACTGCAAGACAAACATGAACGCATGTTTGCAGACTTTTAATAAATCGAAGCAGCAACCAAAGATGTATACATGCCCACGACAGATCCGGGGCGACTGTGTTCACTTTTGGCCCAGCATGGTGCATGGCGTTGTACTTGTGGTATTTCGAGTTGTGGGGGAGATTTGATCGGACACTATTGCAGCAGCTGCTGACTCTGGTGTTCAAGTGAGTTGGCGCCTCCGTATCACTGTGTCTGACAGTCGAACGTCACGTCGTTGTCTATTCATTCCAACGAGATCACGGCTGCGGGAGCGAAGAGCTCGACACAACATTTGAACACGTTCCTCGAGCCGAACGCGATTCGCCATGTTCTCCAGGCACAATACCGGCGGGGCGTCTACCTGCACGGCTCCCTAGCATGTCTCGCCAACCTACCTGTACATGCCTTAGGTTGTCGACATGTCGATACAGCTATTTAAGCATGCCATGCTAACATACGTACGACCACGGCCGCTTGGCATGTCTTGCCGGCTTACCTACACGACGACTATCTCGCAGACCTGCCAGCTTGCCTTGACGGCTGTTTAAGCACACCCAGCCCTTAGCTGTACGTCTCATTCGACATCTGCTAACCTGTACCTCCCCTCGTCCGCTAACAACCACGGTACTGTTCCGCTCCTTAACTCCGCCTCTCCACACGACACGAAACTCTGTCCCCACATTTAGCATGCACCTCGCCCGCGGCTCCATTCAAGCGGGTCGACCGAGATCTGGCAACTCGCATGTTCCTGTCAGTCTGACTCTTTCTGTCACATCGCCTTGCTGCCAGGTACGGCATCATTACTATGTCGAGAAATTCATGAAGTCGAGTCGTGACGATGCTCTCGCGGACGTTCGCTAGCAGGGGTCTGCTTGCACGCGGGCCGGTCAAGAGCTTCTCGCGGAGCTTGCTCACCAAAGCCCACGACCGAGGTCCTACAGAGGTATGCAGCTGGCCGTGTAGCACAGCAACTGCAAGTACGAAAACGTTGCTGATATAGACAAATTCACAGCCGCCGCTCTTCGAAGGAACCGTCCCCGAACACTTCGCATCGATCGTCTCGCAGCATGGCGACAGAACCGCGTACGTCCCAGTCTCGAGCTCTTGAGCAGCAGAACCACGGCGGTGTAGAAAGAGACAACCATTGAACGTCGATACAGGGTTATATCGCGGCATCAACAGACACAGTTGACGTATGAGGAGCTCGACCAAAAGTCTAATGCTCTCGCTCGAGGACTGCAAGATATTGGTGTGAAGAAGGGCGATCGCGTGTCAGTGTCGCTGGGCAACAACATCGAGTTCGCGGTGGCTACATATGCGATCTTCAAATTGGGTGCGATTTTGAATCCTCTCAACCCTTCTTTCAACGCGACACAGGTTGTCAGCGCATTGAACCACTTGGAGACTTCACACTTGATCATTGGAACGGAAACACACCTCATTCGAAAGGACCCAAGGAGCAATGTGGAGATTTTAAAACACATTGCACCAGGCATTGCAAAGGGCAAGCTCGAATCCGAGCTGGTTCGCTCACTAAAAGAAGTCGTGCTCGTGGATAACTCCCGCGGAAGAGTAGACCTCGACCAACTCGGCGCAACAACACCCTTCGAAGCGATCCAATCCGCGTCCGCCCAATCCATCTCCTACGACAACCTCCACAAAGATGACATTGTCAATATCCAATTCACCAGCGGCACGACCTCCATGCCCAAAGCCGCCTGCCTCTCCCACCGCTCTATCCTCAACAATGGGCTTCAGATCGGCGACCGCATGCTCCTCACACCCAAAGACGTGGTCGTCTGCCCTCCACCTCTCTTCCACTGTTTCGGTTGTATCCTCGGCTACATGGCGACGGCAACCCACGGCTCAGCCATCGTCTTCCCAACCGAAGCCTTCGATCCTCTCGCGGCGCTGAAAGCCGTGCAAGACTACCAAGGCACGGCCCTCTACGGCGTAGCAACCATGTTCCTCGCGGAACTCGAACTCCTCGCCAACGGTACAGTTCCCCACGAAGGCTTCCAACACCTCCGCACCGGGATCGCTGCGGGCAGTAGTGTTCCCGCGGAACTGATGCGGAAACTGCACAAGACGCTCAACCTCAATGAACTCACCAT
The DNA here is from genome assembly GCF_000219625.1 of Zymoseptoria tritici IPO323. Lineage (NCBI taxonomy): Eukaryota > Fungi > Ascomycota > Dothideomycetes > Mycosphaerellales > Mycosphaerellaceae > Zymoseptoria > Zymoseptoria tritici. Next base: position 2,563,833 of record NC_018216.1, on the reverse strand, counting down.
CTGCTACGGCATGACGGAGACCAGTCCCGTGAGCGTCATGACACGGACCGACGACCCGTTGCAGAAACGGATCGATACAGTGGGCAGACTACAGCCGCATGTGGAAGCCAAAGTCGTGGATCCATTCGACCACGGCAAAACGCTGAATGTCGGCGACCGAGGCGAGCTGGCAGTGAGTGGGTATCTGGTGATGAAGGAGTACTGGGGTGATCCGGCCAAGACGGCAGAAGTCATGATTCCGGACGTGGAAGATCCGGAGAAGATTTGGATGCTAACGGGCGATGAGGCGAGTATGGACGAGGAAGGATATGTGTCCATTACTGGACGGATCAAGGTATGTCTGAGAATGAAACCTCTAGAGACGGTTGTATCGGGAACTGACCACAATGGACAGGACATCATCATCCGCGGCGGCGAAAACATCCACCCGCTCGAAGTAGAAAACTGCCTCCTCGCGCACGAAAGCATCAACAACGTCAGCGTCGTCGGACTGCCGGACGAGAAGTACGGCGAAGTCGTGGCGGCATTTGTTATAAAACATGAAGGAAAGGAGATTACAGCGAAGGAGGTGCGGGATTGGGTAAGGGAGGGACTGAGTGGACACCTTGGTAAGTTTGTGGTGGACTCCCTATGTTTGGACGGAGAGAGATGCTGACTTTTGTTTGTCATGACAGTTCCGAAGTATGTCTTTTGGGTGGGCGATTATCCCAAGACGGCGTCAGGGAAGATTCAAAAGTTCAAGTTGCAGGAGGATGGGAAGCAATTGTTGAAAGAGGGATTGGGATTGGAGTGAGTGAAGCTTGTGTAGCCGTGTTGGAACCTGTGCGGGATGAAGCCATATTGTTGATAGTTCGTGTCGATGTGCATAGCCGCATGGAGGCATAAATTCATGCTCTTCTCGATGTCGACCATTATCTCAGATGCCGCCAACAGACGTTGTGTTCTGGAGTGAGTCTTCAGTCAAAGAACGCACATGTTCGGAAGGTGAAAGGACAGCTCAAGGGGACTGTAAGCAGAGCCCCCGTGGGTCGGAGTCTGACTTCTTTTCTTGTCACAACTGTCTGTCGGCAGCAGATGCTGGTATCTAAGCTGAGTAAGATCCCGCAACAGCAAAAATTTCCGCCATGCTTGAAAACCCCACAAGTGGTCCCAGTTTCCATGACTCTTCCCGAGTCAAAAACGCCCTCAATGCAGCGCCGCCGCTAATGTATGCATGTAAGCAGAAAGAAGTTGAATCAGACAGCAAAGAGAAAAAGGACAAAGAACGCAGGAAGGGCGCCATTCAGCACTTGAATAGCGACGGGTGAAGTCCAACAAATCAAGGAAGCGCAACGACAGTAGCGCGATCGATGCCGGCGTTGGTCGTGAAGAAGTGGTTTCCAGCAAAGCGAGTGGGATTTTTTTTCACCAGGTGCATCCGCGGTGTCCACTCGGCGTGCGGAGAAAGAAGATCCTGATCCTGGTCCTGGTGGTGCTGTAATTTGATGCTCATGGTTGTGAAGAACATCGGGCCTTCCGGAGAACATGGTCAAACCCTGGTTGTCCATGTGCACGGCCGGTGCATACATTCGTGGTGATCGTAATGAAATTCCGACAGCTGCGCGGCAGCGATCGTGGTGGAGGCTTCGATGGGAAGCTCAGTTCGAGTCAAGGAGAGAAGCGAAATACTAGTCGTCGTTCTCCGTTTGCTCGCCGATGTGTCGCAAGTTTTCGGGCTTCCATGATCCTGCGAAAAATGTTAGTTCGAGTCGTGAGAATTTCAAGTTCTTCATGTTAATACCATCAAATTTGTGATGAACAAAGGCCATTGGATCATCGATATCCATAGCGCCCATTTGTTGCACGCCCGGCGAGAAGGAGGTGATGGGCAGCACCACAACATCTCCAACCTTTTTGGCCTGCGTGATGCCGGTGAATTGTCTCCAGGTGATGTTCCCTTTACTGGTGCTCATGTCAAAGTAGTCCGGGTTGTTGAAGAACTTGAAGACAATATCCGTCCAGAGCGCAGGACCGGTAAACTCCACAACATCCTTCATGACCTTCTTCATGTGTCTTGAGGAGAATTCGCCTGCTCGTTTTCTTCGCAGCGTCTCTTCCGTGATGGCGGCGACGATGTCCAGCAGGACTGGGTGACCAGGCTTGCTCTGTATCGTCCATTGGCAGAACTGTATCCGCCGTGAGTACCACTCGTGCCAATCCTCACGATCTGGGTCCGCCTCGATTCCAATCACCAACCCGTAGGTCTCCCGCGACACCTCCGTGGGCACCCATTCCACCGCAGACTTCAATGCCGTCGTATCGATGTCCGAGTATATACCTCCACGTGCCAGTAAAATCAGGTAGCGGAAGAAGTCTGCCTTCAGCACCGGTGCTGGAAGAGCGGCGTAGGCTTCTTGCACTTCTGGCAAACTGGCGTAGAAGTGCCGTACCATGTTCACGGCCACCGAGTCCGTGATGACCTCGTGGACGAAGTCGGGATGCAATTGTGTCCATGATGCCTCTGCTGCTCTCCACTCTTCCGGGAAGGCGCCCGACGCGGGTGTGGTCTTCCACGTTTGCCATACGTAGGCCGGGAACTTCGCTTCGACGTCGTAAGGGAACGCGTATGCCAATTGCTGCCGGAGCGTCTTCGCTTTGAGATCCGCAAGTGGAATTTGTGGCCGGACTTTCTTATCGGACAGTGCGATATGGCTCTCCTCTTTCTGCTGTGAAATTACAGGTTTTGGGTGCTCTTCTGACGCATGTTCGGCTGGTTTCGGCGACGCCTCGACGATTTTCCTGTTATCGATGTAGGACCCGGTGGGTTTCGGCGAATTGCTCGGTTTGTATGCGTTGGTTTGTGACGGGTGAGAATTCCGGAGGAAGAGGAAGCATGTGAGGACAACGGCGGCCACCAGGAGGGCACGCCGGAAGGTGAGCATCGCAGCTCGAGGGAACCGGTGGGAGTGTCGCAGGATCGGAGGTCGAGAGAGGGGAGAGGAAGAGTCCAAACAAGGAAGGAAGAAGTCGAGAGATATGGGTTCCGGAGCAGCTCGCTTGGCGAAGAATTCAAGCAACGGGCCACGCGAGATCTTTAAACGCAACGGCCAGGAAGGTTGAGGTTTATTTATCGGCAGGCCAAGGTTTGCCGGGATGTTTATATGAACCGACAGGCACGGCCGGCCTTTTTAGTTTTCCAATGACGGAGGAAGACAAGCGGCTGATACGCTCTTTGACGGAAACCCCATGTGATGAGTGAGGAGGCCCCTGCGATCGGTGGAGGGAGAACCTGGGAAAACCACTCGGGCCAGGTGGAGAAATGGTCAAGGCAAGGTCAATTCATGTCACGTCGGATGTACTACCTGAGCTTCCCCCTGGTGCCATTTTTCTCAAAGAGCCACAGTCGCACGGGAGGCGCAGAGTCAACATTACAAACTCCCCGGCGTATCGCATGCGCCTTTGTTCGGTACCTGGGCATACGAATAGATTGACTACTGCATCGCATAAGCTGGTGATGGCTGCGGCTTGCGTTATCCTTGGACGCCACCATCTGACGAGAGAGTAGACTTGTATGCGGCTGATGGTGTCGCCCGGGGTACGACGCGTGTGCCGGAACGATGAGCAGTCCTCGATTCAATGCCCTCGAAGCAGATTGGCAATGTCATTGGAAGATCGCAATCGATCGCTGCGTGAATAAACACCCTTCTCCCTTTCTCGATCGCCCTCCAATCACTGCAACGTAGTCGAAGGTACATACAACTGTACAAATGGCTTGTGGTTGTTCTTGACGTTCCACACGTTGCGAATCCTGAAACGTGAAACATAGTTGCCGACCCGGCCGTTTGGCGGTCGCCGGAGCCGCGAAACAGCTTCCATCGCCCCTTTTAGCGCGTCGAGATCATCGCTTCCGTTTCCAAACGCAAATGCGACGCATTGCGAATAAACCTGACGTCGTTGGACAGAGACAAATCCACGATCGAGCTCGCTTTGTGCGCAATTTGCAAGATGCCTGCCAATCTGGGGAAACACACACCGCTCGAGGCTAGGCCGTCCTTCCGTCGAATGGCAATTGATATCCCTTCTTGCGGGTGGTTCGATGCAGTCCATGTGGACCATGTCCCTGCTCCAAAATGTCAGACCGTCGGAGGGGTGAGCAAGAGGCCCATGTCCTAGCTGCTCCACGCTCACACTGCTCAACAAGGCTTGACCCGGCGACATCGTGGTCGCCGCATGCGCCCTGCTCACTGTCCCAAACGTGCCATCAGCTCAATCTCCTGCTACACGTGGTGACGTCGAGGTCGTTTCGCCGATGAATGGATATCGATGCATCTACGGAGTGACGGAGCATCACCGGTACGGCTTGATCGCAATTTTACTACAATAGACTACGGTGTCTTTCGGCCTCCCAACAATTTTCTAGCTTCTTGGACCATCTGTCCGGTTCTCCATACCCTGGTCAACCTTATCAGATAATCAGCATGTACAGCGGCAAGCACCCCACCGGACCGGCCGACATCATTCCTAATGCGAACTTCAGCTCCGCAACAATCAAAGACTGTGCCGGCTGCATTGCAAGCGGCGTGAGGACTGCAACCTTCCGAAACAAGCACAATAAAGGTCAATCAACCACGCAAGGGACACATTTCCTCACCTGTGTTCGGCTGTGCTCCAGTCGAGCACTGCATGCCGCTGAATCAGGAAGGAGGTCGAGCTGCGGAACAACGAACCAGGGAGTGACGAACTCGCAGTTCGCATGTGAAGATTACGATGACTCGGTCTTTGTGGCGGGCGGGTCTCCTGCACCTCGTGTATCTACTTTTGAGCTTCTGCAGCTCGTACCAGCCGCTCAGAAGCAGGTGAGGTGCACGAGTATATTGGGAGGCGGATCCTCGTGTACTCACAACAGCTGAATAAACAGTTCTATGATTGAGGGAAGAGACAAAAGCTGAGCTCACGGCTCAATCCATTGGGCTCTGGTAGGATCGGCGCAATGTACTTGTCCTACCACGTGAAGTTCGATTTGGCTCTCGTATCCACCAATAGCAGGACTATCTTATTCTCACGTGTAGCCTGCGATCTGACGACTACGGATTGGTCCACTCACGGCATGGAGAGGACCGCGAGAACGATCCCTTTGTGGTCAAGCACCTTTTAATTCTGGCACGGTCAACCTCTGACAAATCCATCAGCTCACCTTCACGTATCACTACCGAGAAGACCATCGCTGAGAGAGAAAATTCGTGAAGTTCCAACATTCTTCATCATCAGAGAGGTCTCCGTTCTTCTTTTTATTCATTTCAAGTCTTTCTGAACAAAAAACTCTACTACTGCTTGGGATGCTGCGGAGATTGAGGCCTGCCCCAAAAGTCCAACGACGCAATCACGTCGTCGCCCACTTCGTCTTCGTACGCGTAAAGGATCTGGAAAGAGTATGATTAGCACGACATCATCCGTGAGTGCTCACGGAGCAACCTCGACTCACCTCTCTCGTGCTCTGATGCAAGAACCGAATATTCTTATGCGTCTGAATGCACACCAGCCCACCGGTATCACTCTGTCGGATCTCAATGAACTCCGGCTCAAACGCGAGAATATACTTCTCACCCCACGTGGCGAACGCATTCGGCGAGCCCTCCCACAGGATTTTCCAGTCGCCTCGTGCGCGCCAGCCGTTCTTGTTGACGTAAAAGGAGAAGTCGTTGTAGCACAGCAGAAATTCGGCCGTGTTGCGCTCAATGTATATGGGCTTGACGTTCTCGCGCCGTGCAACAAAGTCGAGAGATGTGTCGGCTTGGTCGAGGAGTGATTGGGTTTCGAGCGTTTCGAGCGAGACAATTTCGAAGCCTTTGGCGCCGCCCACGCAGAGTTTGCTGCGTAGAAAGTGGATGCTGTTGCTCTCCATCGGGATGTAGAATTCTTTGTACGGTTTGAGGACTTCCTGGCCGCTGGCGAGCATCTTGGCGAGACCGGACTTCTTCTTGCCTTTCGTCATGGAGTCCATCGGCTCGAAAACCTTGACGGTCGATGAAAGTGATGACGACTTGACGCAGCATACCAAAGTCTGGCCATTGCATGTTCCGGCGTTGATGTAGTTGGCGTGGCAAATCCTCTTGCCGCGTTTCGAGGGTGCGCCCGGGCTATCGTCTTCGAGCGCCTCGAGAGGAAAGCTGTAGACTGCCTTGTCGGCCAAGACGATGAGAATTTGGTGCTGCTCGAGCACTTCAAGCTGAGCAACAAACTTTGTGTCCAATACGCGTCTCGGCTTCTGAGAGGAGTCCTTTGGCCGCCGGTCGCACACGTAGATGCCAACATCTGTGCCAATGACAAGCTTCCTTCCACCATCCATCGGTCTGCAGCAGTTCACTCTGAATGTGGAGTTGAAGCAGCCTTCGTTCAACTTCGCCATGGTGAAAATTTTGTGACGTTCAGACAGCTTCTCCTTTTGCGTCATAATGTGCTCCATCCACTTCTCGCGCTGAGACTGGTTGGTGCAATAGAGTGTGAGCTCGTATCCGCCCTTGCCGAGTCCCTTGAATGTGATCGGATATCCTTGCTCAGTGGGCGCTGGTCTGGTGGCAACCCGACTTACTCCGGGAATCATGCTTGACGAAGGTCGCTTCGCAAGACCCATTCTTGGTAGGACTTGGTCCATTTCCTTGATCTGCAACAACTCCAGCGGAATAGGTTTGCGATACACTCGCACTTCCTCCTTCTTGTTGACCGTCTTGACGCGAACGATGAGGACGGCATGGTCGAAGAGGTAAGTAGTGACATCGGCTTGTTCTGCTGTTGGGGTCTTCTTGAGTGCACTCTTGAAGATTAGCTGTCTTGACTCCTCTGTCAGCTTCAGGTCCATGTGTGGGATCTGACCCCATTTCAACTGAGCATTCAGATTCATCAAATTGTAATGATTTTCAGATTTGCCAGACTCTTCATTGACCCGGCTCAGGAATTGCCGAATGTGCTCGACGACCTTGGGAATGTCCTTCATGTCAGGGTTGTTCTCGTCCGTGAACTTGAGAACGTTCTCCAAGAGCAGCGGGTACCTTGCCAGACGAGTGGTTGGCTTTGTCAAGTAGCCGTTGAGCTCCAGCTTCCGTGATTCCTTTAATCGCTCGGTTCTTTCAGTGAATCGTGCAAACGCCGGATTGGAGCCTTTCTCTTTCTCGAATTCAAATTTGCCGAACAGCTGATTGGCACCATAGCGGATGAAGGGGTGAAATTGCGGCACATATTCCAAAAAAATGTCTCCAATGTTGCGGACGACAGGGTTCTGTTGCTGCCGTCTGGTCAAAGCCTGGGCCATGCGTGAGTTGACACCGTGCACTTCCTGACAATTGGAGAAAACCGTGCGAATAAACTTCTCTCGTCGATGCTCCGGGATGGGAGACACGTCCGGCATCCTCAGTGGCTTGATCCAGAAATCCCGTAGATACTCCAGGTCCTTAACGAAATCACGCTCTGTGTACATGAGTTCCGAAATGACCTCCTGGCGTTTCTTCTCCATGTCGCTAACGCTGTCCGAAACCTCTTTGGAGACGGTGTTGATCCACAACTTTTGCTCCACACTGTCAAATTCATCGTGTAAACTGGATCGAGAGGTCTCTCGCTTGAGCCCGGGTGTGACCTTCATGTTCAGCCGTTGTTGTTGTTCCAGGCGACGTGGACAAGCAATGGAGTAGCAGAGATTATCTCGATTGCATGTGGGCGAGTAGCACTCGGTGAGCAGTGTGAAGACGCCATTGACTTCCGGAGGTTCCTCGTTGATGGTTTCCTTGAATTGGTATACTTCACTTTCGGAATCACGAAGTCTGTGCGCATATGCAACCTCGTGGAAGAACTTCTGGGCGTCGAGCGATCGTCCAAGCAGCAGCGCAAGATTCCGGTCGGATGTTCGGATGATGTATGCAATCAGTTCGACTGCCTCATAACCACTGAAGGCATTGTTGTACACCAATCCGTCCTTTTCCTTCTCCTGCACAGCGACCCTGTCACGAAAGGCCGAAGCCACATTCGACAAAAGCGCTCCGTAAACCAGCGACGGTCGTTTTTGAGCCACCATGGTGCCCGTCCGGGTCATATTACTATCCGAACGTCCAGCGGTGCTATTGACAGAGGGGCGAGGTGATTGACTATCTCCAGGCGGAACGATGGTCGACGCCATGGACATTGTTCTTGACTCTTGCGTGGTATGACTGCCAGAGCTAGGATGTCTGACGTTCCCACCGTAACCGTTCGGTAAACGATTGGACGCATATCCGTTCAGCGTCGATTCGCTACCAATAGTGTCGCCAGACTCCCGTCGACGATTGGGTATAACTCTTCCACTCATGGTTTGTGTGAAGTCTGCATCGCGCGAGTAGGAGGACATCGACATGGTGCGCTCATCTGACGGCCGATCGGGTACAACTCTTCCATGCGCAGTAGTTCGTGCCAGATTGGGGTTCATGTGGGGTTGCTGGCGAAAAGCATGTGCGGGAGATATAGTGTAATTGCTACCAGCGCCAGGTGGCTGATACATCGGTCGCGGGTTCGATGCGAGTGACTGCGAGCGGAAGGAATCACTGTTTAGCGCGGGTCCCGGACCCTGAGCACCCGGACCGTATGGGCGCTGCGTGAACGACCGTTGGTACTGCCCTGGCGGTAGCGGTCCACGAGCATCCATTCGCTGCGGCTGTCCATAAGGCACTCTGTCAGGACGGATCGGTTGCGGCAGATTCTGAGGAGGTGGTCGTCGCTGCGGCGCTGGTTGTCCATTTGTGTATGCTGATGGTTGCGGATAACCATTCGTGGCCTCTGAGCCAGGCGCAATCCCATAGCCATTCGGACCCACTCCTGGTCTGACAGGCGGTGACCGCTGCATGTATTGTTGAGGAGCTCCAGACATTGTATTCGCCCTGTCCTGCGGCGGAGGCGCCACTCCGGTGGTCATCGTATGGCTCCTCCCGGGAGGCGGCGCACCGCCGAATATGTTCGAGAAGGCCGCGTCTCGCTGAGCGCTACTCGCCGACCCCATATTTGGTGGTCCACGAGCATACTCGCGACCCTGCTGAGGCTGGTATTGGGCCATAGTTGTGGTGGTGGCGTGTCAAGCTGCTGTCGGCCGCACATCCGGCCCTCCTCGCCGCGGCCCAGGCTGAGGTTCAACCTTCACTTTGCGGTCCTCCAGCGCTCACAAGCTCTTGCTGAGTGTCAATCGTGATAGACAGGCCTGCCAGAAATTGGAATGATGAAGGAGCGGCAGTCGGCAGCGGTATGGCTCGGTCGCACAGGCCCAGAGCGCGCTCTTGGTCCCCGGATCGAGGTGGTATGATCCCTGTTGGGCGGTGGTCGAGACCGTCGATATGGTTGAGGTCGTTCAGTCGGTATGGCTCCGTCGCCGGCAACTCCTACGCACGGCAGAGGCACAAGGATCGAATGATGGTGCGGTGGATGGGCACATTGACACCGGATGCGAGGTCTGGAGACGTCTTGGCACTCTCACGTGCAGGTCCGCCGAACTGATGGAACTAGCCAGCTTCGCGCGGACCGGGAGTGCTGTCTTGCTTGAGGTCATTCATTACCTTACAATCGTCCAGAGCTTCCACCACTTCTCGTCCATCCATCTCCACGAACTTTGCAAACTCGACAACGCAACTCCATCACCACCTCGTCCCGATCGTCCCTCTCGCCACCATCAGCGTGCTGGTCCCGCGGATTAAACAAACATGGCGGACTCCGAGTACACACCCAAGTTCGCTCCCTTCCTTGGAATGGGAGGCATCGCCTTTGCCATGATATTCGGATGTACGGATCACCCAAGAAAGAGTCAGAATCACTGCGCATACTGAGACATTACAGGCGTCGGAGCGGCCTATGGCACAGCGAAGTCAGGCATCGGTATTGCCAACGTTGGAACATTCAGGCCTGACCTCATCATGAAGGTATGCCAGGAGCGCAAGGCAGCGTGGATGTCATGGATACCTTCTGACGACTCACAATAGTCTCTGATTCCTGTGGTCATGTCTGGAATTATTGCCGTCTACGCGCTTGTCGTGTCGGTTCTAATAGCAGGCAATATGAAGCCTCCGCCAGAGCAGACTTACAGCTTATACAATGGCTGTATGCATCTTGCGTGTGGTCTGTCAGTTGGCCTCACTGGACTTGCGGCCGGATACGCCATTGGAGTGGTCGGTGATTCGGTAAGTGGAGTAAGGATACGATGGGAGACCTGTACTGATGAATTGTTAGGGAGTACGCGCGTACATGCAGCAATCACGAATCTTTGTCGGAATGGTCTTGATTCTCATTTTCGGCGAAGTGCTGGGCCTTTACGGGTAAGTGTGACAGCAGGTTTTACGAGGAGAACAGATCTGACTTCTTGGTATAGGCTGATTGTTGCTCTGATCCTCAACACAAGAGCATCAGGCTGAGGAAATTGTGTTCGCAAGGAAGCTTCAAAAAATCATGCCCATCTTCTCAGGACTACGTTCCAACCCAGCTGATGTCCTCGATCTTACGCCATGCCCATACCAGGACAGCCGCCGTTGACGGCCTACCCCGAACTACCCCTTTTACATGCAATCTCAGCATGGAGTGCATGCTTGTACGAGCGTGGTTTGTGAGTGAGACAGGTGGACAGATTGTAAAGATATATGGCACCTTATGGAACGGAGTTAGGCAGCATAATGGGTCAAGCGGTACAGGGCTTTCACATTCATGATACTTCGTCGCAGCGATCTTCTTATCAAATGAGATTGTCGGGCGAGAGCCGATCATCCTGCACAGTGGATCGCACGAGGGCAGTAATAAGGACAGTTAGTCTTTCGGCCCGTCTTGCTGGATAATTGAGTCACCCATGCCTCCCTTGAAACATCCATCACCTCGGCCGCCTGTTGTCCTCGTCCGTTGCAAGACATTAAGTGCGGCAGATGCCTTCAGTCTCCAGGCTCCTTCTTAATTAAGCTCCAGTCGTGGTACATCCGACCGCGGCGTAAGTATGAGGCTTGGCGGAGATCTGCGGCAAGGGTCCGTTGAACTCTCAGGTGGCTTCGTTGCGCAGGCAGCACTTTAGGTCAGCTTCGAAGACTCCCACTTTCATGAACGCACATCTTGCGGACGCACGATAACAGCATTCCAACAGGAATCTTATTGTTGTCCCTCAGAGCATCAACGAGACGACAACGACAACCTGAATATGACCTGATTCACGATCGCCGGCAACATGGAATCCTATCGAGCGGCGCATCCCGCGCATGGCCGGACAAGTCATTTAACGAAATTATACTCCGACGCAAAGAAAAGTGCTCTCACGAGTCTTTCAGTTCAAACTACCTCAAACGCTCAGTTCGCGCCCCTACACAGGAAATACCGCATTCAAAAGGACCGCCTAATCACCTGGGGACTGGCATGGAGCGACGATGCCAAAGGACCAGACGGGAGCATCGACGAGTCCGTCGCCAAGGCAGGTCTTACTGAGACCGTTGAAAGCGTCTTGCGCAATATACAGGAGGTTACCGAGGAAGCCGAAAGAATCAAGTCAGCAAGCCTGCCCTTGACCAAGCCCGGCGAACAGATTCCCCAGCAACCAGCCGTCTTCGATGAAGCCAGATACGAGGACCTCCTTCGGGACTTGACGACCTCAATCGATATTCTCTATGATCTGTCCATTTCCCGAAGAGCCCTCGCCCGTGGCGAACATCCCAGCTTCGATGCGGCCTCCATGAACAAGCCTGGCTCGATCGAGAAGCCTCGATTCAGCGAGAAGTCTGGATCGATTGAGAAGACACTCTCTATGCCACCTAGTAAGCTCCATTTCAACCAGCCGACGTTCGTCAGGCGGCCCAGCTTAGCAGCGTCAGAAACCACGCTGGTCAATCCATCCTTCGCCCGGCCAGCACTGTCACCATATGCCGGCCTACCATCTCGAATCGAAGCAACAGCATTACGTCTACCGAATGAAGGACCGCCACCGTACGAAGCCATTGGAGTTCCTTCCACAACTCGTATGGTCGCCATGCTCATCAGGAGCAGGGCGTCGGAAAGCATTCAAACCGCATTAGCAAGTGAAGCTTCGGAAGTGCCTGTTCTGGTCGAGTACGCCAATTTTGATGCCACCTACCGCGATACCGGAGTACCGCCGCCGCTTCAACGACTCGAGGCTCTGGCATTAGTCTTGCAGCCGATGCGGGCAGAGTCGCAAACGAATTTGAGCCTGCTGGGATATTTCGAGGATTCTAATCAGCCGCGCATTGGTCTGGTATATGATTTGCCATATGCCGTGCAAAACAAAATGCAATTGGAGAGTGGACCCGACGCTCTTGCTCCATTGAGTCTTCTCAAGTTGGTACAGAAGGCCAGCAAATCCCAAACTGCAGGGAGCGTTAATGATGCTCCGGCACCGGCCTTGGAGCATCGTTTCCGGATGGCACTACGCTTGACAGAACAACTGCATTCACTCCACTCTCATCAAATACCCCATGGAAATATCAACAGTAGCAGTATCATGTTCACCACAACTGCGAATGAGTCCGAAGCTAGCCGCTTGGAGCAACTTCGCAAGCCTCTTTGGGCCTCGTTCGACCTCTTCTCGAAATGTACAATCGAAGGTGTTCGGCGAGCGATCAACTTTAACATATACAAGCACCCTCTCGACGAACCCAGCAACTCGGATCGAGAATTCTCTGCAGACATGAAGTACGACCTGTACGGACTTGGCTTGGTCTTGCTAGAGGTCGGCTTGTGGACCCCAATTGGCGATTTATACAAACAAAAGTACTCCCTTGCAGACTTCAAGCTAAGACTAGAAAAGATCTGGATTCCCAAACTTGGCGCCAAATGCGGCTCTGCTTACATGCGGGCAGCAGAGACGTGTCTCCGTCTGTCGGATGACCAGAACAGCTCCCGGCTGACTGTGGAAGGGATCTACGGAATCTTGTTTCAGTTCCTCAAGAGATGCTGTCTTCTCGATGATATGGGTTCCTCAACTGAGCTCATCCCGGCTTCCGAGTTAGTCTCTGCGCCCACTTCTCCCAGTCCCTTTGCCTACAGCTTTCAAAGAGGAGAATCGGAGACGAGCTCAATCTCACGGCAGCTCTCCGATGCGAGCGACTTCATGCGAAGAGACACCGTTCCGGCCAAGACAAATCCCGTGGCAGCCGGGCTCGCGTCTCAGCGAAGACCCGCGCCGGCGGCTGCTGCAGTCAGTCGTGGATACACGAGACCACGAGTGCATCCAAGTCACTCATCCCTGCAGCAAAGTGACCATTCGAGCACCAATTACCAATTCGCAACGCCCCCGTCCTCCAAGGAGTTCAAGCGTCGCATTGTGCTCATCCAGCAACGCTGGCGAGAACGATGCGCAGCGCAGGCGGCGAAACGGAAGACGCATCGATCGCATAGCGCCCGCAACGCCGACAAGCCGAAGCGCGAAGAATTTCCGGACTTGAAACTGCCTCAGGAGATACTGGACCACTGGCAACACAACATGTGTTTCCAATTGCAGGCACTCGTCGAAAAAGCGCTGCACGGTTCCCGCGAAGCAAGCTCGATACGATTACTGCCTTATGGAGAGACTCCCGAGACTGCTCGCCCGACGCTGATCGTGGGCTGCAGATCAACGCAAAGGGTGAAGGATGCACTTAAGCGTCATCTGAAATACGACGCGAACATCTTCGATGTTCGGGTCAAGAAAGAGGTCATTAGGAGATGCAGAAAGTCAAGGCGTGACCGAACAGTTGACAATGCACATCGCTCTATGGCGCCTTTGCGCGATCCTGATGTGGAGAAGGCTGCGAATCCGGACTACCAGGAAAGGCCGATCTGCGGAGCGTCAATTGGAGCATGGAGGTACGAAGAGCACCTTCCGCCTGTCTCGTTCGGTGGTGTCATTGTCGTCGATGGACGTTCGTATGGGATGAGCGTACATCATATGCTTGAGCCCGAGGAGGAAGAAGATGACGAATCCGACCAGGCTGAGGACGGCGCTGACAACGATGATGATGACTCTGAGACATCCAGCCTCGGAGGCTCTGACAGCGATGAAGACGATCTCAGCACGGTGCGCCCACCATCTTTGCACTCGTCAGACGAGGACGTTATTCAGAGAGACGATACAGCTGGCGATTGCCCAGGAATATCGCCTGGCGACATGGAAGAGATTGCCATTACACAGCCCGCCCTGGACGACGCCATTGATCTCGATCTTCACGCAGAAGAAGACGAGGACGACGGAGACTCCGGAATCGACGAGGACCACTTGCTTTCGTATCGCCTTGGTCAAGTCCACGCATCTTCAGGGCTGAGACGCACCGCAAAGTCCCACGAAGGTGGCTTCAAAAGCATCAGCCAGTCACTGCCTCAAGAGATCGACTGGGCACTATTCGAATTACTACCACCACGAACCCACCCGTTCAACATCATCAGGGGCGGCACCAGATACTGCAGCGAGGGCGATCGCAAAGGCAACTCTTTGCCGATCACCATCAAGAGTAGCTCAGAGCTTGCCTGCAGAAAGGTTCACTGCCTTGGTCGGACGAGCGGGCTCGGAAGCGGCACCATATCCAGCACGATGGAGCTCGTCAAGATCTATGGTCGAAGTACATTCTCCGCCAGCTGGACTGTCGCTGGCGACTTTGGCATCGGCGGGGACTCCGGCGCATGGGTCATATGCAATGAAGACGGCGGCGTCTGCGGCCATGTCCTTGCATCAAGGCAAGGTCGCACCTACATCTGTCCCATGGACCTCCTCCTCGATGATATCAAGCAGACTCTTGGCGCCAACGAGGTCAGCTTGCCCATCTTCACGGAGCCGGAAATGCTCAGCTCGTTCAGCAGTCGCAAGGAGGAAATGACTGGGGCCATTAGCAGGATGTACTTGACTGAGAGCAGCGAAAGTGGTGGCGTTGCACTACCGAGGAGTCCTGTTCGCTCTGCGACCGCGAGGACTGTAGATCCTGTTGGATGATACCATGATAGAACTGCAGTAGCTCAATTATTGGATAATATGATACCCACAACCATCTCTGTGAAGTCTGAGATCAGGTTCATGGTGTGTAATCAGTAATCGAGAACGCCAGTTTCGCCGATAGGTGCGCCTTCGCCGACAAACTCAGCAGGCTCGTCGTCCAGGTAACTTTCCAGCTCGACTCGATCTTCCTCGTTCCGATCATCGTATTCTTCGTTGGCATCCACGACTGCATAGTCAAAATCCGGATCATCCCCGGCGATGAACCTCCGTCCCATAGCATCAGTCCACCTCTCCCAGCCACCTTCCTTTGTCGTAGCGCGATCTTCTGCATCCTGTTCAACGCCCACGATGTTCCCATTTGCCGCACGTTTGTAGACGATGGACGAACTGGGATCCGGGTTCTGCAGAGCCGCCACCTTCGCCTCAGACCGCACCATATCGTTTTCCATCACCTTGGTAAAGCCCTTCTCGCGGCCTTCTTTCTCTCGCTCCTCCAAGGATTTGAATTGCCTCACGAGACGATCATAGAGTAGAGGGTCTGAAATGTAAGAACGATGAAGAAAAAGTTGCTAGTCCTCGACCTACCTGCAAGCTCTAGATCTGAGCTTTCGAAGTATTCGGGATGAAGGTCAAGATATCGCTTGCGCCTGTTCTTGATTCGTGTTCGTTCTGAGATCGCGCTTGACGATATGTGGCCATCTTGAGTTGAATTCCCCCCCGGAAAGTGTGGCATGGCGTTGCAAGCACAGACTTGCGGGTCGACTTGACGCGATTACAGACTGCTTGCGTACTGCGAATATCTCGGAGTGCTCAGGGGGATGCTTGAAGGGAGACAACGACCGAGTAGATGGGGTGAGCGGAAGAAGATCCATGTTACAATTGTTGTGGATCATTAGACTGACCATTAGTAAAGTGCACGTGACTAGTGCTAAGGCATTCCTACATATAGATAGCTAAAGTAAGAATCTTACACTTAAGATTCTCTCTACATAATAATATATACCTGCTAATTAAAGGTCTTCTTCTACTTAGCTTAAGTCTAATTATAACAGGTTATAAGCCCGGCGTAACTACTGCATACTTAAGGAAGAATTGTCTGTTCTAAGCGCAGCTACTAGAACCTTATTATATATTATTTAGACAGTTAACTAGCGAGCCGAGAAAGAGCTAGTTATAATAACAGCTATAATGCAGGCTAATAAGTTTAAGACTATAAAGGAGAATAAAGTCCTAAAAAAGGGAAGTAACTTCTTAGACTAGTTAAGGATGCTTAAAGTAGCCCTTATAGACAAGGAGGTGTTAGGTTATATCTTTTATAATATTCCCTAGTACCCTACCTAACTAAAGCTAGGAATTAAAGTTAGATATCCCTCTCTACTAACTAAGGAGAGTACTACTTTATCCTCTTAGGCTCTAACTCCTTCCTAAAAAGAAGGAGGGGATACTCTAGTAACAGAACCTATTCTAACTAGTAGACTAAGACTAACTCCTCTCTAAGTCTAGTATAAGTATAACCTAATTATATACGGGATTATTAGTAAAAGGATTAACTAATCTCTAAGGCCTAACTTTAGGGATATAAAGAAGACAGCTAAGGAACTATATAATACTATTATAGCTACTTATAGGCCTATTATAACTATAAACATTTATAACAGCTTAAGGATTCTTAGAATTAGTAATATTAAGATCTAAGGAACAAATACTTAGAAGTACTATAAGGACTTTTAGAAGTAGTATTATAAATATATCTCTATAATAGAATAATACTTTAGGTCTAAGAATATTCTAGTCTTAAAGCTTACCTTTAGTAATAAGCAGATTAGGCTATTCTTTATTTAGGGCCTCTACTATCTAAAATACCTAAGAAGCTAGAGACAATCCTATTATATTAAGAACATAACTCTTAAAGAGCTAATTACCTTATTAATTAAGGAACCTCCTCTATAGATATAAAGGATAGCAAGAGGACTTAGGGGTGCTATAGTAGATAATAATTAGTATACTAAGTATACCTATTATATCTATATAAATGCAGATTACTTTAAGAAGTACCTTAATAAGGCCCTAAAGTCCTAGGTATATAAAGGAAAAGGAGAATCTAATAAGGATAAGAAGAAGTCCTAAGATAAGAGTAAGAGATATAATAAGAAGGGAGGAAAGGGTACTGCAGTAATTAAGCTTATCTCCTCTTTTAATATAGGCTTAGGCTCTAATTTAGATAGCTTATTTATAAGAGCAGCAATTACTACTACTAAAATATAAAGGAGTAATACTATTATCTAGAATTCTAGTATATTATACTACTTCTTTAATAACAAGTCCTAGTTCTTAGACCTTAAACCCCTAGAAACCCTAATTAGGTTCTCTTAAGCTATTAGATAAAGTATAGTTATATATTTAGGAAGTGTAAGGATTATAATAAAGTATAAGGGGAATAAGTTAAATATTACCTTATAAGATGTGTTATACTCTCCTAACTCTAATTATAACCTTATCTTAGCAAAGACTCTCTAGCTAAAATATAAGGTCTACCTAGATAGGCTATCTTTATATATTTTAAGAAATAATAAGAAGATAGGCAAGGTTTAGTCTACTTATAATATTCTAATCTTCTAGAATATAACTATCTTACTTCCTAAGGGGAGTACTAAAGTTGCTTCTACAACTAATAGGAATATATCCTATCTAGCCTTTGCTATGCCTAAGGCTAATATAACAAGATAGCACTAGAGACTAGGCTATATAAGGAACAAGATTCTTAGTATAATAAAGGCTTAAGTTTAAGGACTTAAGTAGATTAATATATCTATACTTAAGTACTATAAGCTATATAAGCTTATAAGGTTATAAAGAGTAGTATTAAGAACTCTAAGACTAATACCTTAATCCTTATTAGATAAGGTCTATATTAATATTATAAGACTAATCTTTCTACTAGATATCTTTAGATGCAAGTACATCCTTATAATTACTAATATAAAGTTAAAAAGGAGATAGGCTATCTTCTATAAGCTTAAATTACAAGCTGCACAAATTATTAAGAAATAGACTACTAAGATATTTAACTAATACAAAAAGATAGTTAAGATCTAGTTCTTAGATAGAGGAGGAGAGTTTAATAATAATAATCTAATTATATTTGCAGAGAATAAGGGACTAAGATAGGATTTCTTAGCTCCTTATACTTCTAAGCAGAATAGAATTGCAGAATTATCTAATAAGGTTATCCTTAATAAGGTAAGAGTAATAATAATTAACTTTAGCCTACCTCTCCCTTTCTAGAGTTTTGTAGTTGCATATATAATCTTCCTTACTAATAAGCTAGTATACCTATTAACTAATAAGATTCCTCTTTAGGAATTTAATTAAGATCTTAATACTAGAACTTTATATATTAATCTAATAAAGGTTAGGAGATTTAGATATAGAGCATATCTATATAATTAGGGGAGACCTAATTTATAGAAGTTCTATCCTAGAGTAGAGAAATACTAGAATCTAGGATTCTAAGAGAACACTTTAACTAACTATATAGTTTAGAAGTTTAAACTATCTACCCTTACTAGGTTTTAGTATAAGATTATAACCTCTCCTTATATAATATATAATAAGGATAAGGTATATAGTATAATACCTACTACCCTAGACTTCTAGGAGGAGAGTTTCCTATAACTAATACAACCTATTACTATAGAATAGGAAGTCTATACTATCTATACTAAGGATTAAGATTAGGGCTAAGATGCCTAAGGGCAAGATGCCTAACCTCTTACTACTTCTTATCTTTAAGAAGTAGAAAATATATTTAATACTATATAAAGAGAGAGAAACTAAGCCTCCCTTTTAATATCTTAGGAGGAGCAAATATTAGGTTAGGACATATAGTCCTAGGATAACTAACATAAGCAGTTTAAGCCTAATTAGCTAGAGGCTACTAAGTATAAAGAAGCCTTCTAGCTAGCTTAGGGGGAGTATATTTCTAAGGAAATAGGAAGTCCTAAGGGATTCTAAGGAAGTCCTAAGGGATTCTAGGAGTAGGCTAATACCTTATTAATATAGCTATAATATTAAGCATTAGCAGAGAATTGCCCTAAAAGGGAAAACCTTTAAGATTATACTATAACTCCCTTCCTAAACATTTATATTATAGGAAAGAGGAAAGTAGGGAGAAGCCCTAAAAGACCTAAGAAATTAGGTAATAAAGCAAGTCCTAAAAGCTTAGGCATATTTAGACTCTTAAGAAGTAGAAGATTAGTTATAAGAAAAAACTATAGCAAGATCTAGAAGATAGGACTTAAAGTAACAAATCCTAATCTGTCTAATCCTAAGATAGTTAAGAAAGCTCTTTCTAGATCTAACTATAAGGAATAGGAGAAAGCTATTATTAAGGAAGCTAAGTTACTTAAGTCTATAGGATGCCTTAAATAGAAACTTATTAGCACCCTCCCTAAGGGGAGAGTCCCTCTTATAGGGAAATAGGTCTTTAAGATTAAAGTGCTTCTAGATAGAACTATAAAGAAGTATAAGGCTAAATAGACAGCTAGGGGATTTATATAAAGGAAAGGACTTAACTATATTAATACCTTTGCTCCTACCCTAAGAGCTGCAATAGGGAGAATACTTCTATCCCTCTTAGTTAACTTTAGCTAGAAGAGGAGATAAGTTAATATTAAGACTATATTCCTAAATCTAAACCTAGATAAGCAGATCTTTATTAAGCTACTAGAGGGAGCTTATCTCTTTAAGAAAGATGCCTATAAGTATATTATATATATTAAGAAAGGACTATATAGGCTTAAGCAGGTAGCTGCTCTCTAGTACTACGATACTATAAATACTTTCTAAAAGCTTAGTCTAATAAGAACTATTAGCGATACTTGCCTCTTTTAAGGGAAAGGTATCCTTATTTTCCTTTATATAGATAACTTCTAGATCTTTAGATAGTTAGACTATAAGATTAACAAGCTAATTAAGGGATTAGAGCAGAAGTATATAATTAAGGTTATTAATACTAATATCTTTCTTAGACTTTACCTAAAGGAAGGGAAAGATAGCTCTATATCTATCTCTTAGGAATACTATTCTAAAGACAAACTTTAAGAATATAGTCTTAGTAATGCAAAGAGTGTTAAGTACCCCCTTAATACCCTTCTTAAACCCCTCTAGGATAAGGAAACAAAGAAGGACTATAATCTCTTTAATAAGATTATTAGGGAACTGCAACATCTGTTAAACTATACTAGACTAGATATTAGTTTTGCTATTAACTACTATATAAGGTTCCTTTAGAACCTAGGACCTTTGCATATTTAGGTAGCTAAATATATTTAGAGATATATTGCAGGTACAATTAATAAGTACCTTATATACAGGAAAACTAAGAAGCAAATTTAGATTAAAGCATTCTTAGACTCTAACTTTGCTAGTAATCCTAGTATATCTAGGTCTACCTTAGGAATGCTCTTTAAAATTGCAGGAGGCCTAGTTATCTAGAGATCTTAACTATAGAAAGAAGTAGTACTATCTAGCACTAAGGTAGAGTACCTCTCTCTTACTAAGGCAATAAGAGAAGTAAATTAGGTAAGGAATCTTATTAATAAGCTCTAGCCCTTTACCTAGGCTAAAAGCATTTCTACTATCCTTATTAAAGTAGACAATTAATTAGCTATTAGCCTTATAGAAAACTATACTAACTCTAAAAGATCGAGATATGTCTCTCTTAGGAACTATTACTACAGAGAATAATATAATAAGGGGAGTATTAAGGTAGAGTTTATAAGGACAGACATGCAGCTTACAAACTGTCTAACAAAACCAAAATCCCTAAATACTATCCTCTAATATATAGATCTATAAGACCAACTAGCCCTTAATAAGAAGAGGGAAATTGCTCTTAAATTTATGCCTTAATACCTACATTCCTACCTAAGAAGGATTCCCTTCCTAGAATTACACTATTTTATTTGTTACAAAACTAAGAAGTATAATACTTAGAACACTTATTTTATTCTTATCTATATAAAGGAAAGGAGGCAACTACACACCTCTACAAAAGTATCTAAGAAACTATAAGAAAAACACCTAGCTAAAGGAAAACTTTTCTATAAAAACCTAAAAGTATTAGAGTATATCCTAGAACCTGCAGCCTACCCCCCTAGACTACTACTAAAAGACTAAGCTAATTCCCCTAGAATCTTAACTTAAAGCCTAAGAGAATATTAGTTTCTATTAGGAAAAAAGGGATTTTAAGGAGAATATATATAGGATACTATATTACTAACTACTGCTTTATCTCTACCTTATTAGAGCTTAATATTTAGCTAAAAGGAGTCTAGTTATAGTATAACACAAATCCCTAAGGATTAGGAGTTATTAGACTAGAGTAGTTTTCTACTAGGAAGGCCTACTCCCTTAGGTTATATAGCTCCTCTATTACTATATTAATAAGGTCTGTAGTAAGGAGATCCTTATTAAGCTTAGCTATAAACTTATTAAAGCAAGCTATAAAAGAGAAGGGACCCTAAGCCCTAATATTTACTTTGTTATAGTGTCTATTTATCTCTCCTCTAATAAATTAATATATAGTCTAATATACTATAGAACTATCTTTATAGATCTATAGGAGATCTTTACTACTAATAGCTCTTACTTTATTAATAACTTGCTAGAAGGTTTTCCTAGGGATAGAGAAAGCTACTCTTCTTCTAGAAGCTATAGCTAGTAATATAGATTATATTATTAATAGCTATAAGGGATAGATAATAGATTAGCTAATAAATTAGCTAAATAGATAAGAGGTATAGATTATAAAGTAGAGGAATAAAAAAGCTAGAAGAAGATACTTTTTAACAAGCTAAAGCCGAGTATTAGCTACGTAGTAGGTAAATACCTGCTATATTTAGGTAATAGACAGCTCGTAATAATACAGCTACTAATAGGGGAGTGTTATAGATTATTAGACTAATTATTAGTAAAATGCACGTAACTAGTGCTAAGGCATTCCTACACACAGATAGCTAAAGTAAGAATCTTACACTTAAGATTCTCTCTGCATAACAATATATACCTGCTAATTAGAGGTCTTCTTCCACTTAGCTTAAGTCTAATCACAACAACAATCCTACATCTATAACGCTTACTCAGCACTCATCACCGAAGGTACTCGACCCATGGACTGCACCTCACCTCGGGCAGGGCACGCCCGCAGCTGTGCTGCCGTCCCCATCACCACGCCCACTGTCCCATCACGACAATTTGCAATGTCTAATAAGACCGTCATCACGGCAGGGAGGCGCTTCGTCACAGCGTTTCGAACATCCTTTGGCCATGCAAGTGGGTCACCTCGAGTACACATTCGCTATGGCAAGAGGCTGCAGAGCTCTGTCTCGTCTCCAGTCAGGTCGAAGACGAGTCCCAATCCATGGCTCGTCGCCGCAGTGGGCGTCGTTGCTGGCTTCGCAATCGGTAACATTCGTGGACACCCGGCGTCGCTATGGCAAGAGGCTGCAGAGCTCTGTCTCGTCTCCAGTCAGGTCGAAGACGAGTCCCAATCCATGGCTCGTCGCCGCAGTGGGCGTCGTTGCTGGCTTCGCAATCGGTAACATTCGTGGACACCCGGCGTCAGAAGCAAAGCCAATCGTATATGCGACTCGCTCTCAAATGTTGATCGTCAGCCCATGCTCACCACCTACTCATGGACGCCACTGACCATTCATAGGCTGCTGAGGAGATATCCAGCCTCCTAGGCGAGGACTCCGTGAGCTATGACGAGGATGTGATAGAGCACCATGGGCATTCAGATTGGTCCACCGCCAATACGCCGAATAGACCTGCAGCGGTGGTCTGGCCACGAAACACCGAAGAAGTATCTATGATCGCACGTGTCTGCAGCAAACACAATGTGCCGATGGTTGCCTTCGGCGCTGGCTCATCCGTTGAAGGCAATTTCTCTTCACCGCACTCTGGCATTACCATCGACTTCACGCACATGGACAAGATCGTGGCTTTCCATCCCGACGACATGGACGTTGTTGTTCAACCGGGTGTCAATTGGGTGAACTTGAACAACGAAATCAAGGACTCCGGCTTGTTCCTGCCTCTTGATCCGTCGCCGACAGCAATGATTGGAGGCATGGTATCGACCAATTGCAGTGGTACCAACGCCATGCGGTATGGCAATATGAAGGACTGGGTCATTAATTTGACTGTAGTGCTTGCGGATGGTCGGGTGGTGAAAACTCGGAGGCGGCCTCGGAAGACGTCCGCTGGGTACAACCTGACTGGCTTCTTTGTAGGTGCCGAGGGCACACTTGGTCTGGTCACAGAAATTACATTAAAGCTTGCACCCATTCCTCAGGATACGAGTGTAGCTATCGTCTCGTTCCCAAGCATTCGCGCCGCCACCACTGCTGCATCGAGAATTATCCGCTCCGGTATACAGCTTGCTGCATTGGAGCTGATGGACGACGTTCAAGTGGGTTCAGTTCGCGATTCCACGATTGTCTCCCACTGACGAAGTCTAGATGCAAGTCGTGAACAGGCACGGAAGTGCAGCGGTCAAAAAACGCAAGTGGGAGGAAGAGCCTACGCTCTTTATGAAGTGGGTCGACCCGGTCATTCGTTGATATCGATCAACATTAATCTGGTCCTAGGTTCTCTGGAACGACTGATGCTATCAAAGGTGACATCAAGGGGGTGCAAGAGCTGATCAAGAACGAAATGCCAGGACCGTTCCACTTCGCAAAAACCAAGCTTGAGGAGCTAGACCTCTGGGCTGCCAGGAAGGAAGTCCTGTTCACAATGGTCAGCACTCGAAAGGAAGGGACTGTATTGTGGTCCACGGATGTAGCAGTGCCACTCTCACGATTGGCTGATATCATCGGTGAGTGTCACTATGCTTCTCTTACATGAGACATCGAATACTGACTTGCGACTCTCAGACATCTCCAAAGAGGATTGTAGCAAGCTTGGGTTGTTTGCCAGTTTCCACACGGCAATGTTCTATGATCCGCACAACGCCGAGCAGAAAGCCCCTGTCAAGAAGGTCGTGGATGACATGATGCACAGGGCATTGGAGATGGACGGGACCGTGTCCGGCGAGCATGCTATCGGGATCGGTAAGAAGGTAAGATGGAGACCATTAGGCTATGAGACCTAAGACGTTCTAACACTGTGTCACAGGACTGTCTTGTGGAAGAGCTTGGTCAAGGCACCATAGACTTCATGAAGACTCTGAAGCGGGCAGCAGATCCCAAGTACGCTCTTTTTCTGAACCTACAAGTCGCAATTGCTAACCCACGACAGATGGCTGCTGAATCCTGGCAAAGTCTTCGACCTACCAGATGCAGCTTGATTGATCGATTGTCTTCTCGATGCCTTCGTGCTCCCGACCACAGCGCACAGACAAAGCCACCTGGATGCACTTCATCCGGCCGAATTCGAGCGATGACGTGGAGAGACTCTACATCGACAGCGCCCCGTAGACTGTCACATGGGGGCAATGACCCACTCTCTAACTTCTCGCGAAGTGTACACCGCACAGGTCTCGCTAGATTGCCCTGGACTGTGCAATTTGAGCTGGAGAACGGGGGGTCGGCTTACCTTGAATCATGACTTGCAGTCCGGCCAAGCTACTCAGTTGAAAAACGGAACGCTCAGTCGAACATCAACTGCACTTCGAACGCTTTATATCCAACAACAACTTGCCAAAATCGTTCGACACTTGCTACAAAGCTAGAGGCAGCCTGTGGCTATCTCTATACGCAAATCTCGCGGCGATCGGTCAAGTTGTCGCTGAGATGATTGTAAGAGCTTGGTCGGCGTTCCGCTTTTCCTCCGGCACTTCGAAGCTGATTGCATCGCCCAACAGCCAGACCCTCGAACGCGTTGAACGGACAAGCATTGCCAATTGCCAGACGCACGAGCTGTTCAATCTCATCGGAGTAACACGTTAAAGACGAATCCTCAAGTGGGCCGCGTTCCCAAACCATTGGCCCACTTTCCCCGCTGGAGTTGAAGTGAATGGTTTGCCGATCAGCCATCAGCTCCACCAACCCCGCGCGGACGACTCTCACAGACGGACTAGCTACCCAAGTCTTTAGCGAGGGCTCGGTTTAGATATACCGGTCGATGTTGCGGACATCCACTTGTTTACGCAATGGCTGCTCCAACAAGTTCTGTACCCTTCTCGGTGGAGGGCAAGACTGCTCTGATCACCGGCGCCGGATCAGGTAGGCCGCACAATAACGATCGATGAGAGCAACTTGGAGACACTGATTCGTTACAGGAATCAACCTGTCCTTTGCGAAACTTCTGCTTACTCGCAACTGTAACGTGGTGATTGCCGACATAGCTCTTCGATCAGAGGCACAAGCAGTGATCGATGAGCATTCTGCCAAGGATGAATCAAAGCCACGGGCTGTGTTTGTGAAGACCGATGTGGTCAATTGGGATGACCTGACGAACATGTTCGATGTTGCAGAGAAGGAGTTTGGAGAAGTTGACATTGTATGCATGAGTCCTCTACTCCCGAAATGCCTTGCTAACAGCCACAGGTCTGTCCTGGTGCTGGAGTGTTTGAGCCACACTGGTCCAACTTCTTCCACCCTCCCGGCTCATCTGCCTCGAAGGACAAGCTCCATGGATCCGAAGGAGTGGGTCACTATGCAACTCTCGATATCAATATCACGCATCCTATTCGCACGACTCAACTGGCCATTTCTCGTTGGCTGAACCCGTCCGTGGGCAACAAGTCCGGCAAAGTCTCAGCTTCGAACCCGAAGCGTGTTGTGCATATTAGCAGCATCGCAGGGCAAACCCCATCATTCTCGGTACCCTTGTACACGGCGTCAAAACATGCCATCTCCGGTTTCATTCGATCTTTAGCCGAACTGGACATTCTTCATATCAGAGTGAATGGAGTGGCCCCTGGCATTATCAAGACACCGTTATGGACCGATCACCCTGAGAAGCTTGCCATGCTCGACGAGAAACAAGACGTGTGGGTCGAACCTGAGGAAGTGGCCGAGGCGATGCTGAGGTGTGTCGAGGACCCTGAGGTGGGAGCGGGCTGGGTTCTTGAAGTTTTGAAAAGGAAGACGCGCAATGTGGAATGGATGAATGCTGGACCACCAGAAGGTCCTGGCGGCACTGCAAGCAATCGATCGGCGAATGCAGCGGAAGTCTTCCAGTGGCTAGCGGAACCTGGCTGGGGCGCAGCAAAGTGAAGCAGTAAAAGGATGACGTGCACCGGTCATGTCCGTGGCTGGATCAATGGATGCACAGCCTGATCTAGATCCCTTCGGTCTTTCAAAACTGCATCGGGCCTTGAAAGCAATCGTATCCTATTTCGGATGTCTATCCTTTTACTCTCAGAACGACGGCATTTCGTCCCTACGGCCCAGAATCTATTACCACCATCAGCCATATCGATCAAATATTCATGTTCGAAGCTCCCTGCTTCTACAACTATGCTACCATCACTCCGTCCGTGCCATCAAAATATTGCATCAATTCCAGCAAGCAACTGCCAGATATCTCAACCTGTTCTCAAGAAGACAAAGCTCGTCCGTCCCCGTGTCTCCGATTTGAGTAGCAGAGTGAGCCTCGCAATCAACCGCTAAGTAGTCCTCGGGCCATGCTTCTTCGACCACGCTACTATAACTCACGTCATTCTATGACGGCTGCGTCGGCTCCGAGAAGCAACTTAACCTCACCAACATTTCCTCCCGCTCTCAAGAACAATAGAGCAGTTGACATGTACGGCCTTGACCTCATTGCCAAGGTTAGCGAGCTCAACACGCACGTTCATCTCACATCGTTTGTTCGTTTTCGAGGAAGCATTATTAGACTATGCCATTGCGAGTCACCTCCTTCTGCCAACGGTACACCTAGATGTTGAAGCAGATATGAGGAGAACGCCAGCATGGCTCTTCATTCTCAGAACTCGAACGACAGTTCATGCCCACAACACCGGAGTCGTTATCATGGTCAGTCAACTTGGAGAGGAATGATTCCTTCTCTCTGGGACAATACCAATGGATTCGCGCGACCTGACTTCACTTCACTTCATGTCGGAGCAAATCTGACAATAGGAAGTAAACGCCGCGCATTTCGTCCTATTGATGCGTGTTTCAGAATTTCTTTACAATAGGTGAGAATGCGTCCTATTGTTCGAAAAGCGCATCCGGCTCACATATCTACGTGAGTTCACGTCCGCTTTCAATTCTTCTCCTTTGTTATAACATTCCACATTCACAATGTCCTCTCCTCCGCCGCCATCACCACCCAAGCAGGTGGCTCCAAAGCCATCCGCACCAAAGAAGCCGGCCAGCTCGGGACTTTTTGTCCCCAAAAACATCATCAGACGTGCCCAAGGCACACCTCTTCGCGCCGGTGCCCTTCCCTCTCGCCAGCCCTCCCTCCCTCTCCTCTCCGAGTCGACCAACCCCGTCGACATCAACGCCGCCAGGCCGACAGAAACCGGCGCTGTTCCGGAAGCAGAGCTTCCACTCTCCCGCTCTCCCGCTCTCCCGCCCGTCGTCCCGTCGATCCCGCCTCCGCATCCGGCTCCAGCCACAATGGCTTCTGACAGCGGCGCAAGTGGTACGTGATGGTTCCCTTCTACAACACCTTTCCCTTTCTCCTACAACAACCTCACCTGTGATGCCGCTAACACGATGGATTCAGGCTACCAGCAGCCAGATACGGTCGAGAGCCTCAAGCACGCGAACGAGGACTACTACGTCAAGCTCACCGCCCGCGATGCCGAAATCGACGACCTCAAGAGAGATCTCGCATTCAGAAAGGACGTGGAAAAGGCAACCAACAAGAGAGTCGCCAATCTCGAGGCCGAGGTAGCGCAGTGGCATCAAGACCGCATCGATCTCAACAAGCGCTTGGGAGAGGCTCAGCGCGATGCGATTGCGGCGAAGAAAGAAACGGATGAACACATCAAGAAGAACAGAGACCTCCAGTCGGTATTCACAACTACTCAGTCCGATCTTGACGATAGGAGTCAAGCTTTGCACAAAGTACAGGACGATCTGGACAGCGCCACAAACGTCAACAACCAGCTGCAGCTCCAGCTTGCAACGTTCAACCAGCAAACAACAGGACTGGTAGAGAAAGCAAGCTACTACGACAATGCCACCGACTTCGTCCAGGAGATCAACAGGATCGTGGAGCCAACTTTCGCCGAGATGGGATGGGAGCTGAACCCAGCAAACATCATCGAACATTTTGACAACATCAACAAGCAATACCAGCAGCCACAGATGCAGCGCAATTTGTCAGGAACCAGCCTCAACTCCGATTCAGGCGAAGCTCCTAAGATTTCGCGTCCGAAGACTGGCAACCGCAAGATCTCAATCGCAGACGAGCTTCGCAGCGACGACGAGATGGACATTGACGGCGCCGACGACCTTCCTGAGACCGATGCCGAGCTGGTAGCCAAGCTTCACACCGCGCATCAACGTATTGCCGAACTCGAGTCAGAGCGCGCTCAACTTCGTACCCAGATCTCCCAGGCTGAAGCTACACGTACGGACTCCGACAGCAAAGCCCCAGGACACGCCGCAGAGCTCTCCAGCCTCCGCGAACAGGTCATCCGGCTCAATACGGAAAGCCAGAACTACCGCCAGCAGATCGCCATCCTCGAAGCCCAGACGAAGCAGGACAGTGTCAAGATCACCACGCTTGAAGGTCAGACAAAGCAGGACATGGCGAAGATCACCAGCTTGGAGAGTGAGAAAGCAGGCTTGGCCGAAAAAGTCGCATCTCTTCAGTCATCCACGTCTCGTGCCACCAAGCCTGATACCCAGAGCAAGATCAGCTCGGAGAACGTCATGTTGAAGGACGAAGTCAAGAAGCTCACCGAGAAGAATGAGGCACTTCAGAACAAGATGACCTCAACAGAAGGCATCTCAGCACAACTCAAGGCGCTGCAGAAGAAGGAGACGGATGAGCTCAAGCAGCGCAGCGACGAGAAGGAGACCCACGTCGTTCAGATCAAAGCACTTGAGACTCAAATTGCCGCCCTCACAAAGCAGAACGAGAACTCGCCGGAGCCAGCAAAGCCGAGCACCGCTCAAGATGCTGCCGAGATTCAGAAGCTCGAAGCACGCATTGCTGAGCTCGAAGGACATGGCAAGGAGCACACGCGCCAACTTGGCATGAGCGAGACGGCCAAGTCAACGATGAAGATGGACTACGAGCGCGAGATTGAGCTGATCAACAAGAGCAAAAAGACTTTGGCCGCGGAGAAGGAAACCGCCCAGAAGAACGCCGCAGCCAAGATCAAGGAACTTCAGACCGCCCTCGCGAAATCCACTTCCAAGACCAACAGCACGCAACCCGCACCCATCATCCGCTATGTCACCAAGCGTCGTGAGCTGGACTTCTTCCACTGGTGGTACGAAGCTCCAGAGTGGCTGCACCTCCTCTTCTACGCGCTCATCATCTCGTTGCTGTTCGCCAACGCTTCTTCCTGGTTCATCAGCCACGCATGGATGATGGCGAACGATGCCGTCTTGGAGCACATTCGCACCATGCGTTTCTTCGAGACCCCTCCCGTTGTCCACAGTTGGGTCGAGTCTCTCGTGGGTTTGCACTCGGGTTCGCTTGGGTAGCGGCAAAGGTCACGCACAACAACGAAAAACAGAACGAAGGCAGTACAGCTCGTCAGCGACGAAGATCGCGCGGCATCGAATGCTCTTTGGCAGCACATTGCAACAGTAAGGCGTTTCATGGGAGAAAGAGAAAGATCAACGCGGGTCTTCCATCGGCGCATATGCATGGTATGGAGCAAGGTGCTTTTTTGTTTTGTCCTTTTATTGCGAAGAGAACGATACCCATACGGCGAGAGATTTCTTCATCATGACCAGGACAGGACGGTCAGACGTGGTGTTCAGGTCGGCTACACGAGTTTTGAGTAGCACATATCATCTGCAAATCATCCTGTCTCAATAGCAGTTTGTTTTCGAGTGCTTGTTATGTGGTGTTGTTCTCACTGTGCTGATCCGCGCCGTGTGCTCTTGCTTGTCGAGTGTGGTTCGGCGGCTATCCACTCTTGTTCACCCCGAGGACTAGGATGGTGTACTAAACGCGAGTCGGCAAGGATGAGGGCCAAAAGTGCTAGTCGTCATATCTCTCTCGACGTCCGGCCTCTGGAATGTCGCCGCTCGGACAAATGCCCTCAAACGACCTTTTGTAAAGACCAGCTGGACATCTTCAGGATAACATAAAAAGAGTGAGTTGTTCTTATCTTTCCTCGACAGTTTGCCCAGCAATTGGCAATACAGGCAGCGAAGGATCAGCAGGATCAGGATCAGGCTCATCATAAACGAGGAAGCTCCACACATCTTCTCTCTCCGAATCCCCACCTTCTACTGCTCTTTCCGAATCTGTACTAACTTCAGAGTCAAAGAGCAAATTCAGCGTCATGGCCGCAAGTCTCGAAGCAGCGTTGGCTCAAGGAGTCAAGGATGGCAAGATCCCTCACGCCATTGTCTGTGCTACGAACAAGGACGGCAAGTAAACGTATCACGTCAAGATCATTCACAAATCTGATCTTGAGGCAGGCAGCTTCGAATACCATCACGCCACCGGCTTCCAGAATTATGGCGTCAACGATGAGCCCATTCAAGAAGACGCCGTGCTCATGCTCGCCTCGCAAACCAAGCTCCTCACCTCGATAGCTGCCCTCAAGGTCGTCGAGCAAAGTCTCATCGGTCTCGACGAAGACGTCTGTCCGCACCTGCCTGAATTGGCCGCCCACAAAATCATCCAAGGCTTTGACGAGGATGACAAGCCCAAGCTGGTCGAACGCAAAGGTCCAATCACCATCAGGTATCGAAGATCGATCCTTTGCTCTCCATACTCACCAATGCTGACTCTCCGTCAAAAAGACACCTTTTGACCCACACCTCCGGCACGACCTACGTTTTTCCTGGAACCGACGCCATGAAGTACGATGTTCAACGCGGCCGCAAACACCCCGATGTGAGCCTGGCGCCCACCATTGCCGAGCGCTGCGACACCACCTTGATTTTTGAGCCAGGCACCAGCTGGATGTACTCGCCCGGTCCGGACTGGGTCGGTCTCCTCATCCAACGCTTGTCAAAGCTGTCC
This sequence comes from Zymoseptoria tritici IPO323, assembly GCF_000219625.1. Lineage (NCBI taxonomy): Eukaryota > Fungi > Ascomycota > Dothideomycetes > Mycosphaerellales > Mycosphaerellaceae > Zymoseptoria > Zymoseptoria tritici. The sequence goes on along the minus strand of NC_018216.1, from coordinate 2,532,776 downwards.
CTGGATGAGTACATGCAGCAGCATCTCTTCAAGCCGCTCGGCATCACTGGAATCACATTCTGGCCGGCACAGCGGGAGGACCTGAAGGACAAAATCGCCGGCCTAGTCGTCCGTACGCCGGAAGGCAAATTGGTCCCCAACACTGATCCGACGATCAACACCGGCACCACGGACTGCTTCGGCGGACACGGAGCGTACGCCAAGATGGGAGACTACCTGAAAGTCATGCGGTCTTTGCTAGCGAACGATGGCAAACTACTCACGCCCGCATCGGTGGACATGCTGTTCGAACCGCAGCTCGGAGATGATTCGAAGGCGGCGGCGAACGGGTTCATCAAGGCGTTCAATGCAGGTTTGCCTGGCGAGTTTGAAGACGATGTGCCGGTCGACCATGGCTTGGGTGGGTTGCTGTTCATGAAGGATGGTGACGGCAGGAGGAAGAAGGGCACCTTGGGCTGGGGAGGGTATTTCAATCCTTTCTGGATCATTGACCGTGAAGCCAACATAGCCTTCACAATGGGCTTGCAAGCCGTACCTCCGGGTGATCCGGGCTGCAAGGAGATGACTGGCGTGGCGGAGAGGGCGATCTACAAGATGGCGGGCATCTACTAGGATGTTGCACAACCAGGTTGCCATGGGCAGTGAATACGTAAACTTCATATCACTTATCAAGACACCTTATGAACGCGTGCTGCAAGGTTGGCAGAACATGACAACGAAGTGTACATTTGGATCGGCAGGGCATCCAAATAACATGAGCAAGCCGCCGAATCAGGTAGCTCGACAAGATGTGCGAATGGTAGTAGGACGCCTGATAAGGAGGCGTACAAGTACTCTAGCAGGACGTCTTTGGTGCACACGCGGGCAAGCATAGCAGCACGATCAATAGGCTGTGTAAATTGTAGCACAAAATGTTGTCAAGAGTGCGAGTGTTCGAGGATACCCTTTCTAAGCAGATAGGAAACTGTCCGAATGTGGAACGAGGAGTATTGAAAGGAAAAACTTATTCGAACACATATAGACGATTATCCTACAAAGCAGGGCAAAATCCAGCACGACTCCTCCGCTGAACGAGCAAAGACGCAGAATGCACAACCGAACCACAAATTTACAGCCCTTTCACATCAAAGGCACCATTAAATCGTCCCTCCAGGTCTATGCACTCTCCAACCACTTGAGCACCTCCTCCTTCTCCTCCACAGGCAACATGCTCAACACCTGCGCCACACCCTTGAGCCCACCATTCTTATGGCTCCTCATCAGCGCCGCAACATCGTACGCCACAGCATCCGTCTTGATCGCCTCGATTTTGTCGGTGATGACCTTACGGTTCTCCTCGAACCACATGGCGACGGCCTTGTCATCGGTGCTGTACGACGGCAATCCGGACCACGACTCCAGCGTCTTCAGGTTGCTGCCACGGCTGACGAGCTCCTTGGACTGCGAGCCGGAGATGCGCTTGAGAACGTACTCCTCGTTGAGACGGCGGCGGAGGCGCCAGTAGAAGAAGCGGCGCGCGTTGGCCCATTTCAGTGGCATGCGGATTGTGTCCTTGGCCTTCATGCGGCCGGCGCGGTCGTGCAGGTCGGCGTATTGAAGGGAGACCTGGAGGTAGACTGGCAGGAGGAGGTTCTCACGCTCGGTCATTTGCGCTTTGATATCGTTTTGCTCCTGCGGCGTGAGATCCTTGGCTTGCGAGCGGCGCTTGAGGTCGCCGTAGGTCTCATCGAGACGAGCCATAGTTTCGAGCTGGCGCTCCTTGCGGTATTTGATACCGACAATACCTTCCGGCTCGAGGACACCACCGCGAGCCTCCTCATCGGCGTACATCTCCATGAAGTCTGGGTTGATGGTAGGATCGACGACGACCTGGGAAGAATGTTAGCATGTCTCGGCACAGCGATGCACAGAGATGAACATACCCATGAACCACCACGAAGCTCTCCGTGTGGCGGAATGTACACAAACACCGGCTGTTCGTACTTGACGAGCGCATCGACGATGTAGGAGCCATACTTGAGGACCTCGTTGTACATGTCACGCTGACCACCAGAGAAACCTCTCCAGTTGGCGAGAATCATGAGAGGAAGTTGCTCTCCATTGTTGAAGTCCTTGATGGCCTGGGCAGTCTTGAAGGCGCTGTTGGGGTACCAGACACCACCGGCCTCGTTGACAACCTGTTCCATCGAGTCAGGGTTGGCAGGATCAGCAGGCGACACGTTCTCGACCGAGCGAGTCTCCACGCCGATGACACCGACTGGAATGCCGCCAAGACGAGCACGACCCACGACGACAGTACGAGCCCATCCGCCAAGAGTCTCCTCGAAGGAGTCTTTGTCGAACAGACCAGAGTTGAAACCCTCATCGGTGTGTTGTCCGGCGATGAGGTGGCGGACGTCGTATGGTGCCTTTTGAGGTGGGTAGAACGTGACATCGCGATCCCAAGAGTCGACAGATGGCGAGATTGGCACAGGGGCGCCCTTCTTCTCCGGCACGAACGACAACCAGCGAACGATCTTCGAGACACCCTCGAAGTCATCGTTGGCGGTCTGATGGGAAACACCGTTCTTGTACATGATCTGGGTACCACCCAGTTGCAAGTTAGAGGTGTAGACCTCACGACCCAAGAGCTTGTTGATGGCCGGAGCACCAGTGAGGATGATTGGCTGACCCTCAATTTGGATCGCACGCTGTCCCAGGCGGACAAGGTAGGCACCGATACCGACGGAACGGCAAGTAACGAGAGTGACGGTGAAAATGTCCTCGTACGCACGTGAGGTCTCACCGGCGATGAGACCAGAGCCCTTCAAGCACTCGACACCAAGACCATCTTCAGCACCAATGATAGTAGTGATCTTGTGACGCGTCTCATTGCCGACTTGAATCTCCTCGGTGAGAACATGCTTGAGAGCACCGTCCTCGAAGCGAGCCTTCTTCTCTGGCGTGAGGTAGAGATACTCGAACCCAGCCTCCTGTCTGCTTGGGTCTTTCCAGGCGACGGAGAAATGTGGGATGAGCTCCTCAGCCATTCCAATGCGTGCACCAGAGTTGGCAGAGAGATAAATGCGCGGAATGCCAAGCTTGCGGGCGAGCTCCGAGCACTTGTGGAAGAACTTGTCCTCGTTGGGTCCAAATGAACCAATCTTGTGGGTGATGTCGTTGGAGATGATGATGAAGCGACGACCGCGTGGGTACTCGGGTGTCTTCGCCGTCACGATCCAGCCGACCATGCCGATGGTGTTGGCACCAGCGTCGCGGTTTACCTCCGCCAAGTTGTCGTTGTCATCAAGCACAAGCTCATTGTACTCAATGCACTCTCCCTTGACAGGCTGCTTCTCCCTCATGCCCGGGTGTTGGCTGCTGGTCTTGTTCCACTCATTCTCAATGGCCTGTCGGAACAGCTCTGGGAAGTCGTAGACGTATTGTGTGCCCATGATGTGAGCCTTGTAACGCTTGGGCTGGAGTGCACCCTTGGTCTCGTAAGGAGTATTGACCGGGCGCAAGTGCATGGAGCCGATCTTTGTGGTACCTCCGATACTGTGGAAGAGCCATTCGTTGCTCTTGTCAGACTTGCGCTCTTCGTATAGCTCGACCTGGATGATGTATCCAGAAGTGTTGGTGATGATGACACGCATTGGGAACGGAGCACCGGTCTTTGGGTCGGTGCAAACGATACGGATCTCAGCACCAGTGACACGAAGTCTCCAAGCACGACGTCCGAAACGGTCCAAGAACTGTTCCAAAGCCTGCTCGACCGCCTTAGGTTCAAGTGGGAAGACAGCGGAGAAGTTGATGAAGATGTGGTTCATGTCGGAGTTGTTGTTGCCAACGATCTCCATGGCGTCGAGGATGTCGGTCATCAGCCTGTCTGCTTCCGAGATCAGGTACTCGGCAGTGGGAATATCCCTGAGGTGACCAGGTCGAACGGTAGCACGTGTGAAGTATCGCTTGTCGGTCTCGGCATTCTTGCCAATGGCCTCGTACATGTGGATGTTGCGGTTCTCCGTGAACACTGGCTTGATGTTGAACTTGGCAAGACGAGCAAGCTCGAGCTGGAAAGCAAGCGCAGGCTCGATGTGACGTATGCTGGCATCCTCCTCGTAGGCGGGTCCGCGGAAGGTGAAGTAGCCGGGATATGTGCCATCCTTGTGGCCACAGATAAATGTCAGACGGCGCACACGGCGAGCGAGAAGCTCGTCCTTGAAGTCTTTGACGATGGGCAACAGACGAGACAGAATCTCCTTGTCGTCCAAGCTCTCGGCATCGCGGATGGCAACGTTACAGACGGCAGTGAGCTCATCATCGCTCGCAGGCTTGGTGGCGGCAGGTCCGCGCTTGAGCGAGAGATCGGCCATCAAAGACCCGGCATCTTTCTTGCTGCTCTTCTGACCAGCAGCCACTGGGAAAGCCTCTAACGCCTTCATCAGGTACTCATCGGCCTCGTCGATGAAGCTGACTGGCACAACGGCACCTCGGCGGCTTGGCTCCGCGCCGGCACCTGCTTGACGTCCAATGTAGCTCATGTCGCTGATCGAGTGGATGCGAGTGAAGCTCTCAGATGGCGTTCCAGGAGCGGAGGATGGATGCGAAGATTCCACTGGCAGACCAAACTCAGCCTCTCCGACCTTCCTAAGGGCGAAGTCCCACGCAAGAACGAAAGGAGCATCGCCTTCAGTCAGATAGTCAATGGTCTTTAGCTTGTAAGCACGGTAAGCGCGGCGGGTGTACACTTCCAAAGCCGCGAGAGAAACCCAAGGATCCGAGTGGACGAAGAAGTGCGGCAGAACATCGAAAACGGTGTACTTGGAATCGACGACCTCCTTGATGACATCGAAATCGGGTTGCCTGTGGTCCCATCCACTTTCTCCGTAGCGTGACTCGCGGACGGCAGACCGGAGAATGTGCTCCATCTGGGAGGTACGCTCCTCGAGCGATGGCATCGCGGCCTGAATGAGCAGCTCACGAGCCTTGAGGGCGACCTTGGCGGTCGGACGACCTTCAAGCTCAGCGAGCTTCTGGAGCGATGGTCGGAGATACTTGCCGACATTTCCGATGCCTGGCTGGTTGGGCCTGTAAGCTTGGAGAATGGCAATGATGAGGTTGTTCTTGGCGCTTGCTCGAGTGTGAGACAGAACGGTCTGAACAACACCGGCCACCTTGTCCCTATTTTGGTCGCGAAGTGTGAGAATAACCTCGTCATCGCGGTTCTGGCGGGCCGAGAAGATGCTTTCCACAGAGTAGTATTGCTCAAGAAGCTGATTGACAACCGAGAACTCATGTGCCTTGAGACCTTCTTGGTACTTGGCGAGGATCTCCGTCAGAGGAGCCAGAGCAGTGCGAAGGAGTTCTCCATCGCCGCCAGGAACGTTCTCCGCGAGGAATCGCTCGAAGGTCTTCGAGATCTGCTTAGCCGGGAACTCGGCCTTTCGGCTATGCGAGCGCTCGACGAGTTGCTCGAAGGCCGCGTCAAGCTTCTGCGGCATGCGAGAGTGCAGCGCAGAGGCCTGTGAGGTCCATTCGCCATAAGGTAGCTCAGGGTCACGGAGCACTTCGATAAGCTCGGTAAGAGTCTGATTCATGATGACCTGGTTGTCGTAGCCCTGGAGAATGTTCGTCAAGATACCCTTCAGGAAGCTGAAGCGCTGCGGTGCCTTGGCACCGAGGACGACAGGTGCACCCATTTCTGGGAGCTGTCCGAGGAAGGGTTGTGCAGATTTGACCTTTGACGGATCGTCGAGAGCGAGGATTCCGAGAATGTCACCAGCTTCGAGGGTGGCGCCGGGTTGCTTGATGAGGTTGACGACACCATCCTCCTGTGCGATCAGAGGCATGTACATCTTCATGACCTCGACTTCGGCGAAAGCTTGGCCCTTCTTGACGTGCTCGCCGTTTCCAACAGCAAACTTGACGAGCTTTCCTGGCGATGGAGTACGAAGCTGAGTTGGGTCGTTCTCCTCCTCGAGCAAGCAAGTCTTGCCATCCACTGAGACACGAACGGCACCAACCTCCTCCTTCCAGTACACGTTGTGAGAGCGACCGCCGAGCAGAACCAAAAGTCCTCCATCAGAGAGGGCGCGAATTCCGACCAGCGCCTTGCTGCCGTTGATGAACAATGTGTACATGTCAGCGGAGGATCGGGTTGCAGTAAACTTGTACTTGCTGCCCTCGTAGATGAATTCGATCGGGAAGACCGTCTTGAGGATGTCTTTGCTCGGAACCTGACCCTTTTCAAGACCCTTCTTGTACTCGGTCAGGCATGCTTCGCTTGCAACGTGCGCCTGAGCCACAGCACCGCAAATAACGGCAATCATAGGATCGGGACGCTCAGCCGTCAGCTTTTTGCTGATCAGCTCATCGAGCCAGCCGGTTGTAATGGTGTTGTCCTCGAAAGCTGGAGTCTCCAACAGCTTGATCAAGTACTCGACCGTTGTGCGGAAGTCGCCACGAATGCTCAGCTCTTTCAATGCAACAACCATGTGCTTTCGGGATGCTGTTCGGTTCTCGCCGTACGCGAAGATGTGGCCGAATTGCGAATCGGAGAAGTTGTGAATCGAGGAAGCGGCTCCGACGGAGAAATAACCCCAAACATTAGAGCTCGAACGGAAGTTCAGTTCATGCATGGTTCCGGACGACGGCTTGAAGCCCTCACCAGGGTCTTCAGAGGTAATGCGGCAAGCCGTGCAGTGTCCCTTTGGCATCGGCCGGCGTTGCTGGAGAGCGCTGCCCTCTTTCTCAAAGTTGAAGTCGATGTTGGTGGAAGTGTGCGGGTCCGCGCCGTAGAGCAAGCGAATGTCACGGATGCGGTGGAGAGGGCATCCCATAGCAACCAAGAGTTGAGCTGCTGGGATGTTGATGCCAGAGACCATCTCAGTGGTGGGATGCTCGACCTGAAGACGAGGGTTGAGTTCCAGGAAGTAGAATTTGTCGTCGGCGTGTGAGTAGAGATATTCGACGGTACCAGCAGAGACGTAGCCGACTAACCGTCCGAGAGAGACGGCAGCCTTCTCCATTTGCTGGAAGGTCTTTTGGCTGGCAATCGTGACAGGTGCTTCTTCGATAATCTTTTGATGTCTTCGTTGGACCGAACAATCACGGCCGAAGATGGAGATGTTGTTTCCGTACTGATCAGCCAGAAGTTGGACTTCCAAATGTCTGGCATTGCCTGCGAGCTTCATGATGAAGATTGGCGAGCCAGGAATTTCACTCGCAGCGGCCTTGTATAGTGCTGGGAAGGTCTCCTCATCGTCGACCTTTCGGATACCCTTTCCACCACCACCCTCAGAGGCTTTGACCATGACCGGGAACCCAATCTTCCTCGCGGCTTCCAGACCTTCCTCGACGGAGGTCACGCAGCCCTTGGCATAGGTCTCATCGTTGACCGTAACAATGTTATTGTCATCCACCTCGACGTCAGCCACGCCAGTTCCGGACCAGGGGATACAGGGCACATTCGCGTGCTGTGCAACAATTGTGGAGGAGATTTTGTCACCAAGCGATCGCATCGCCGAGCCAGGCGGTCCAATGAAGACAATCTTGTTCGGCGACGCAGCGAGTGATTCGGGCAACTTCGGGTTCTCTGATGCGTGTCCCCTGAGAATAGGTCAGTGTCCAGCTCCCAGTCGGCCTCCGCTTCCTCACGGCTCCCCACTCACCATCCTGCCCACACGGCGTGTACGCCCATGCGCTCAGCAATGTCAACAATCAGCTCCACGTTGGCATAGTTGTTGTTGTTGGTGCCACCAGGCACTTCCACGTATTGATCTGCCATTCTGATGTAGTCGGCATTGGCAGCCAAATCTTCCGGCGTGGCCATCACAGTGAACTGGATGGCCCGCTCGTCGCCGAAGGTCTCGTATGCCCATTTCCGTACGGATCGGATCTCTTTCACAGCGGCGATACCGTTATTCGCAATGAGGACCTGTCAGGAGCAAAGCTGTCAGTCTATGCGTATAGTCACGAGCAAAGCAAACCGCCGGCTCAAATTTCACGCGGAAGAGACGTACGCTCGTGATGACAGTGTGACCATCATGTGCGGTGACAAAGTCCTTGACTTTGCTAGGTGGTGCTCGTGCTAGCTCGTTGCCTCCGATGAAGTGTGGTGCCAGGTTGTATTTCGCGGCGAACGCACTCGGGTAGGCGTCGCCATTCGTGTGGCCGTTCGCCATTGAAGCTCCTCCGACAGCGTCGGCCATGCTCACCGAGTCGTCAGCAGGAGAGTGAGATGAGGATCTCTAAAGGTATGTCGGAGGTGAAGGTATCGCGGAGAAGGCAGTGCTGCGGCTGCACTGAGTGTTGTGTAGGGGGAGTTCGGTATGGGTGAGAAGAGCTCAAGGATCAATTGACCGGCGGGCCGTGTCCTCGAGAAGTTCGGCTCGTTTTTGTTACGTGGGGCTACGTCAACCGGGGAAACGGCAGTACCAGCTCTCAGTCGCCGGCTTAGTGTGTGGTGAATTGGTTGGAGTCGGATGGGAAAAGGACAAACAGCAAAGATCCGAGGACGTGGTTCAGATGTCGCTGTCGTATGCACTCGCAGAAGCCCGACGCCAATCTAATCGATGCGATCGAGAGAGTGATGGTATACACGAACGAATGGACCGAGAGGGTTGTGGAGGAGAAGAAGAGGAAGAGGAAAAGAAGACGGAGCGATGGGGAGAAAAGGCACAACAGATCACGGCGTCGGAAAGTAAATCGGAGTGAGATGTCCAACAATATCCCCATCCCATCCCGAATGGGTCCTGCAGTTGCCGTGGTCTAAACAGGTATACATCTTCTGCCCAGCATGCATGCATGGTCTCTATCACAATTCACCGGGCACAAACATCACGTTGAACCAGCTCCCCTTCACGTCCAACTCAGACCATGACCTGGCCGTGCTCGAATAGAAGTTCAGTTCTGGCATTGAAAAATCCATTGAGCTGTGGTTGAGCACAACGAAAGTGAAGCTTTGGCGAGTTTTTGCGGAGAGCTTGCCCTGCAGTTCCCTGGTGGGGAGAGCTCGGTGAGACGTCATGCTTGGGCCAACGGTTGTGAATGTCTTCCCAACGCTTGGAGACCTGGAGATGACTGAGTCGCGTGAGCGTTGCAAACCTCATCGTCGTCGACGAGATGCTAATTGCGACCGAGGAAGAGCAAGCTTGTCATCATCGACATCTCGTCTTGAGCACCAACAAAGGCCGCCGTTGGCCCATATTGGCAAGTTCCACATAAACTCCGGCCCCGACATCCACGTTCTACATCCCGGCGCAAATCTAGCGCAGCCTATCAAACACCCATCGCATCCAAAAAACACGCCGCGGACCGACACGCGGCAGAATGGTCCGGATCCGGCTCAGTGCAAGGTAACATCGACAGCGAACACGTTTGCTCCAGGTCTCCAGAGACATTTGTCTCGGACACTGGCCAAATAGCAGAACACCTGACCCCGGGTCTCCACTCTCACGTCCGGCGGACTGGGCTGAAATGAGCCGAAATGGTTGCCTTACCGTGGTGAATGGCCTAACTCCTTGCCTCGAGTCCGATGGTCAGCATTGATGGGGAGATGTTCCGAACCGCACGGTATCACACAATCCATTCGGGGAATATTTCGACTTCATCTACCGTGCCCATTGAACTCCACGCTTCATTTGTACAAGGCCTCTCGTTCTTTTCCTCCTGCTTTCACACGCAGCATATGTATACCATCGTATAGACACATCCACCCTCGCCTTGTATAGCAGCACCTCAATACGTCTCTCCCACATCGCTCACCCGCTGTTTCCGACTCGGCGGTGGGCCCATGCCTCCGTCCCGCCTCGGACTTCCTCCCTCCTTCATTTGCGTGAAATTGTTACTCGTTCTAGAAATCGGCTTCGCGCGCGGAGGAAGAGTTCCACTCACTCTCTTCGGCGTCGGAAGCGCCGAAGGTGGCGGTGGAATGCCACTCCTCTCGAGCGTCGTCCTCCTGTTCGGTGTCGCGGTATCATCACTGTCAGCAGCAGCCCGTCGATGAAGCTCGCTGAAGCTGGCAGTCGTCTTATGGCCGCGCGGTATCGTACCGTAGGCCCCTGTCATGCTTGATCGCGGTCGGGATGCCATATTGCTGCTGGCTTGGGTGGCGGAAGAGTAATTTCCCATTTCGGTCCGCGCGCCGGAGCGGCTGGCAGGGCGGCCTGATATGGATGCGCGGCTAGAGGGGCGGCTCATAGCGGACGCTGGTCGATCCATTGCAAATGGAGGTCGATCCATGGCGGAGGGAGGCCGGTCTGGTCGCTCGGATCGGTGAGCTAGTGAAGAGGCAGGTCGGGGAACACCGTATGACAGCCGTCTGACGTGGCTGTCGCGACGGCTGCTGTCAGCTGTTGACGTGTCTGTCTCTTCATCACGCAGTCCAGACGACGCCATGCTTCCACTGGGTCGTTTCATACTTCGCCGCACCGTGACTGATGAAGGAATGTTTTCGCCCAAAGCTGAGCCAGCTCGTGGAGAGCCCGTTGGTGTACGTCCAGGCGCTGGTAGCTTCGAGCGCGCGGAGTGAACACGTTCCTCGATCTTCTGCATCCTGCCAATCAGTCCACGGATCTGGTAAAGCGACTCCGACCGTGGCAGTGAATCCTGCGCAGCTCGAGAGACACGTGGAGGCCGTAGCCCTGATGGTCGCATCGACTTTCCATCCGTGAGTGCAGTGCTCGTACTCGATGTGACAGATACTCCGCGTGCGTGACTGGGCTGTGCTCTCGCGCCGTAGAATGAAGGTCGCGGTGTCCTTGAGTCAGGAATCATTGCCTTCTTCCGGACCAGTGAAGGTGTCTTCTGCTCCGTCTTGGCAACAGCGGGTGTGTCTGACAGTGGAGGCGAAGGTGGTGTTGCGACTTCTGACAACGAGTCAGATTTGGGCGGTGGTGTGGACGCGGTGGGCGACAGAGCAGTCATACCGCTTGCTTCACTCGCCGGACTCCTGGCACGCAGTGTTTCCACAGCTAGCGACGTCGGTTTCCTTGCCCTCAAGCTCTCGATTTGCTCCTCCGCGGCCCGCAGCTTCTCCACGTTGATGTCGCTCTCGACTTTGAGGTCACTCAAGTCGTTCCTTAACCGCTGGGTTTCTATCCGCAGTTCTTCCCGCTCTTGCTCGCTCTGTTTGATCGTCTCCTCGAAAAGCACTCCGCGCTCGATGGCGGTATTGTACTTGCTCTCCAGATCTTCCAAGCTTGTCTCGGTGTATCGTTTTTGTTGTTCATAATCATCATTCATGACTTCCGTATCCCTTAATCTCAGCTGCAGAGCGAGGTTTTGCTCGCGCATTGTAGTGATCTCTTTCTGCAGCGTGTTTTGCGCCGTGTTCGCCTCTGCCTTTGCTTTCTTGTGTTTTTCCTTCCATTCTTCCACCTCTGAAGTCAGCTTCTCCACCTGCTGCTTCCATTTGAGCTCGTTCTTTTCCGCGGTCACGACATCCTTCTCGAGTTGCTCTTCCAATTCCTTGCTCGAAGCCTGGAAGTCGGCGAGATCAGTCTCGAGCTGAGCATACTGGACCTTGTACCATTCCAGCTGCTCCTTGAGGTCTGCGCCGGGGCGCAAAGGCGACGAGGACATGACTGGAAGGGCGCGTTTCTAGCGGCGCATTTCCTAGTGGGTGTGGGGGCTGTATGCGACAGAGGAATTCTGTATTATAACGTGCAATAAGGTCTCGCTTTTTGGTCCAGTTGATATGTCTCGGCGGCGCTCAGGAGCTTCGCGCCAGGTCCAGTGTCCGTGGGAATTCTGCGATATTTAATGGTCGTGGTCCGGAAAGTCCAGTCGTCGGTATCGGTGTCGGTGTTGTCGTCGTAATCGCGCCCCGCCGCGGCGTAGTCGGTGGGTGGGCGGTGATGTGTTCCAGGAGGCCTAAGGTAAGTTCGGAGGTTGGTCATTTGCTGAAACGCGTGTTGACATATGAACAAGGGTTCTTAGTTGGCGGGGAGCACAGGTGCGACAGGCATGTTGAAGACATGTGATTGGCCACAGCTGCATCACCCATTTCAGCCCATCAAAAGACAAAGGAACCTCACTCTGCTTGTCTGCCACAGCACGCTTCTCCCGGATACACTTCGAGCAACGTTGCGCTGTGTTGTTGGTGCTTTCTTCTTTCGCCTTCTCCTGCGTTTAGTTTCGTTTCAAATATTCCCCTCGCTACGACTCTACGAGTGCCTATTGCATGGGTCTTGGATTTACTTAGCGCAAGGAGGTTGCGGTTTGAGCAAAAGGACATTCGCTCTTTTCATCTTCCAACACTCTCCGGCCATCTCTACATCAACTAGGCCATCGTATCGCAAATCAGCCGGTCCGGGAAACACTCGATCGCTGGGATCACGCTGGACACTGAAAACCGGGCTATACCTCCTACATCACGAATTACGATTGACGGCCATACAAATCTTCTTGAGACGACAACCCGTTCAGCACTCGAATAGACCTTGCCGATTTACGAATAAAAATCAGTGTTTCACTGCCTAGTTGACCTGTCCAAAAGCGAGCCTCGTAAGATCTTCTTCCATCCCGACTTGCCATCATGGCAGACTTTGCATTCAAGCGGCAGGACGACACTGGAATCCCTACAGGTGAGTAGATCAACGTAGAGCGACTCCAACTGAGTTGGATGTTCAGGAAGGCGTCAAGTCGTGTTCGAGTCCAGTCGCTGTGCTTCAGAAGCGACATATTTCAAGACTAGCTCAGAGCTGTGCTGATGACCTTTCAGAAACCACCAAAATTGTACCTCTTACCTGCCATGGCCACTCACGACCTATCACTCATGTCTCTTTTTCTTCGTTACTGGCAAGCTCTGGCTCCGCGTCGCAATACTACATGATCTCTGCCTGCAAGGACAACAACCCGATGCTCCGCGATGGTCTTACCGGCGATTGGATCGGAACATTTATCGGCCACAAAGGCGCGGTATGGAGCGCGCGACTCTCCGATGATGCCACCCTGGCCGCTACTGGATCCGCCGACTTCTCCGCAAAGGTGTGGGACACGTTCACCGGACAAACGCTGCACACACTCCAGCACAACCACATCGTTCGAGCGGTGGCCTTTCCACCTCAGGAAAAACCTCAAGTACTCGCAACAGGAGGCATGGAAAAGAAACTCCGGATTTTCGATCTGTCTCACACTGGCGATGACAACTCATCCACGAGCGAGATCACCAACGGCAGCTCACCTGAACCATCTTCCTACGAGATTGGCGCAGGCGAACATCAAGGAGCGATCAAATCCATCATCTGGTCCCGCGACCCGAACGTGCTCATCACCGCCGCAGACGACAAGAAGATCCGATGGTGGGATCTCCGTGCCCGCTCTCTCATCGCCTCCTACGACATCGCCGGCCTCCCACTTTCCTGCGAACTCAACGCTGGTCTTGCGGGCTACCCAGAAGGCATCATCAGCGTCGCAGCCGGCAAAAACATCTACTTCTTCGACGGCGCGCGACCAGGACAGTTGATCAAACACATCGCCACGGAGCGGGAAGTCGCCAGTGTCGCGCTGAATGGAGATGCAAAGCGCTTCGTGACCGGATGTCCGAACGATACGTGGGTGCACGTCTGGGACTGGGAGACGGAGAGGGAGGTCGAGACCGGGAGAGGACATCACGGACCGGTATGGACGACATGTTTCAGTCCGGATGGCAGGTTGTATGCTACCGGGAGTGAGGACGGGACCGTGAAGATGTGGAAATTCACGCAAGGGCCCTATGGGTTGTGGAGATGATCGAGAGGGTGGGGAGGGAAGTCGAGATCATGTGCAAGACTTTGGTAGCGGATGGGAGTCGTTCGCGACCCGCGTTTGGGAGTCAGTTGTATGGTACCCGGGCCATCATAGGACTAGCATGCGTGCATACAGAACCCAAAGCGACAGTGGGCGTGTAGACGCCTCGCTCACAGGAAAGCTCTTTTCGCCGCCAGTCAAGCCGAAGAAGAAAGACAGTCCGGCAAGCAAATTTTTCGCAGCTCATCCATGTTTGCGGATCGAGGAACAAAACTCTCGCGGCAATGACGATTGACGAAGGTCATCGGCTTGCCGTGTCGTCAGAATGAAGTGAACAAGGAATATCCCCACGACCGTTCTCCGTCACAACTTGGCCAACTCGGGCATCACATCTCCAGCGGCAATTGAGATCTGATGCCTCTCCTTACCTGCCTGAAGTTGAAAACAGTGAAAAGGGGCAATGACCGACTTGTCGACCCTACCGCTGTTCCTGTCTACAGGATAAAGTAGGCTGTACGTGAAGTCACAAGACGTAACGACACGCAAAAAGCGAGCAAATTGCTCTGCATACGATCCCTCAAAAAGACTTTCATACGCGTACATCATGCGAACATGTATAATCTCCAAACATGCCGACCATCAATCGCAACAATCGACAGAATTGGCGAACGAAACACAACCATCCAAGAATGGCAAGCAAGCGTGGAAGTCGGAATGCAATCCGTTTGCAAAGCGCCATGTCCCACACAATTCATCTCGTATCCAATCCGGCAGTCGGAGAAGCAAGAGGTCCAAAACGACCAATCCATTATCGTACTCATCATCCACAAGTCGATCGAGCCATTGATCGTCTGCCTCTTCCTCCTCAACATTTCCCTGAGCATGTCCTTCCTGGTCCCCATCTTCCAGCCCTTGCACATCCCAACTTCCCACTCCGCCCTCGGGTTTTAAGCCTCGAAATGTTTCGAGTCGATCGCAAAGTGAAAGTGAAAATAAACAAAATCCGCAAACAGAAGTGTTTCGATTATAATAACATGCGTGGTGCCCTCTTCTTTCCCAAAACGCCAAAGCAATGAATGAACTCAACCAAAACCCTTGCTGTGATGATAGCCTGGTCTTTTTTTCTCTTCGCGCAAATGGGGAATCTCTCGCACTGTTGTCAGGGAAAATCGCAAAAAAACCAAAAACTGATGATCCGTTACCAAATGCAAAAGCAAAAAAGAAGCTGTTCCGAGGCTCTCTTTTGGCCCGTGATAAAAAGATCCCCGCCGCCGCCCATATCAATGCTTCCCATCGTCCATAGCTATGCAAACACCGGTATGTGTCGTGCTTTGAAGTCCTTCTTTGAAAAATCATGATGATCGTCTCGTGTGCGCCGTCGTGCGTCGCGGTCGTATGTGGAGTTTAGTGTCGAGGCATGTAGTCTGCATAGCTGTGATTGCGGCTATCCCTGCCATACATGCCAGCGCCGAGGGTAGGTGGAATGCCACCCGAGAAAGTGTTCCGCGGACTCAACTGAGCGGCGAAATCAGGCGAGGCCATGCCGAAAGGGTTGGAGAACATGCTGTCCGTGGTGATTGGTGGTGGTCCGCGGTAAGAGCCACCATTCATCATGCCAGAACCGAGTCCCGGCGGCGGGCCGGATACAGAGCTGTAGCCGTTCATCATACCTCCCAGACCTGGCGCCATCGCTTGCGGCGACATGGCGGCGTGTGGACTGATACCGTTTGTCTGCCCGGAGCGCACTCCTAGCGGGTTCTTCGAAAAGCTCAGCCGAATGCCGCCCTTGACACTGTTATGCAGAGGATGACCATAGAGCTCATGAAGGGTCTTGGTCGCGAAAGAAGTGTCCTCAAACTCGACAAAGCACATGGGTCCGTTTTGCTTCGTTCGGAAGCAGAGCCGCTTATACCCGCGCTGCTTGGAGAACAGAGACTTGAGCTCGTCCTCGGATGTATCGATTGGAAGATTGCCCACATACAGGGTATTGCATGGAGGGTTTTGATCGGCGGGATTCACAGGCGGGTAGTGCGGTCTCGGGTAGTTGGCGGCCATGTATTGTCCGTTTGGGCCGGCATGTGGACCATCTGTCGGTGACATTGGCGGAACCGGACTGTGCAGGGCAGAAGTGCCCCGCGGCGAGCCGTACCCATTGCCGGATACATGTCCGGTATTGTGGCCGCCGTTAGGCGAGCTGAGAGACATGCTGGCGAAGCGACCTAATGGTATCTGAGGGTTGGTCGACCTGCGCATGGCTGGCTGCTGACCACTTTTGGCGTACGCCACCGGATCCTTCAACAGCTCACCGGTCTCGTCATCGACCGAGTCGTCGTTGATCATGGATTTGCCGGAAATTCGGTGGTGGCCATTCGTCAAAGGCGACTGTGGCGAGAACAGATTTTGGAAATGCGCGCTAGACTCCGGTATTGGGAAGTCTCCAGTGCCGCCAGAACTTGACATCGATAGTGGTGGTGAGACCTTTTCGCTTGGGTGGAATGTGCTCCCAAAACGCGAACGGCCCGGCGGACCACCAAGAGAGCCGACCGAGGAGGAGGAACTCGTAGGAGTGCGAGAAGTGGCCGAAGCTCCATCGACGGTATTGCGTCTTTCGAACGAAGACGTTGCACTGCCGCCATGAGTTTCGACAATCATGGTCGCGTCTTTTGCGGTATTTGGCTTGCCGTGTAGCTTCTGTTGCGCCTCAAACGCTCCCGTGGAACTTTGAAAACGTGCGACCGCCGTAGCGAAGCCCTGGTCTTCCGGGTACGGTGAGCGGATGAATTCGGTGTCTATCAGATCCCCAGCAAATATCAACATGCTTCTGAGGGTTTCCGCGCTGGTGTTGCGCGGCAGTCTGCGGATCACGACCGCCGGAGCTGGTCGAGCATCGAAACCAAATGACATCGGGTCGGAAGAGCTGGCTGCTAGCGATGGCATGACACGATCCGTTTGGTGTCGTTCCGTGGTGGGAGAGGAGCTGAAGATGTGAGCGGTATTTACGGATGGACCGTGACTGAAGATGTCTGATCTGAATGATGGTTGGGGTAGAGAAGCAGTCGTCGCAATGTAGTGACTCCGTCCGTACATGGCGGGATGGCTTGACCGAAGTGGAGGATTAGCCAGGTCACCCATTGTGCGCGAGGTTGAGGGTTTTGGAGGTTTCAACAGCTCTCAAAGAACGGCGCGGCGCGAGAGGGAGTCAAACCAACGGGTCCGCGAAGTACAGTGAGAATGCGCCGGGCGTACCGGAGCGTCGTGATGGCCAGTTGCTGAGCGAGTTCTCGTGGTCGTTGTAAATATCCAATCTTGCAGAATGCACGCGGCTGTGGTGATGTGTCATATGAGGGAGCAAATGATGATGCCCGCAGTATTGATTTCGCGAATGCTGTCAGAGAGCGTTTCAGCGAAGTCGGACAAGCAGCGCTCTGAGACTGGCGAAAATGCTGCGAATGAATGCGGTCGGACCGGAAAGTGAGCGCGCGTTGGATCGCAATGTTCGAGTGGGAAAGATGATGGCGAGAAGAGAGCTCTGTGAGAGTTGTCGATCACGTCAGAGAATCGTATATGTGATGCGACTGCCGCGGACAGGACGCGCGCAATGCCGTCACGAGAGGACGGTTGGTGTTGTCAGAGTTGTGAGTGTATGATCCCGCGAGGCAGACAAGCAGAGAGTGTGTGTGCGATTCAACGCGATTCGACGGCGAGCGAGCGAGCAGTGGAAAGGTGGGAGGATGCAGACCAGATGCGACATGCGCTGGCATTCAAGAGAGGTGTCGGATTGGACGCGGGCGCGGCTGACGTCGGAGCGGGCGCCGAATGGAGATGCGCACGAGAGGGTGGTGCAAGCAGGGCGGCGGAGCGGAGAGGTGAGAGATGCAGGCAGTCTGCAGTCTGCAGTGCGACGGTCGCGCAGGAGGGAGTGGGAGGGTACCTTGGGTTGGTGGTGTGAGAAGGAGGAAAGATGGCCGAGAGCTGATCGCGACAGACGGAGAGAGGTAAGGTAAGGTAAGTGCTAAGGTAAGGTAGTTCTAGTGGGCCGACGATCCCAGACAGACAGACCAAGGACTCTCTCGCGCCCAGTGCTCCCATCTCCCCCAGTTCACCTACTCCCTCCCACTTCCGCGACCTGCAGCACGGAGCGTGGAATCTCTGAACCTTGGGAACGGCAAGCGACCGGTGGTGTCGTTAGTCTCCGTTAGTCTCGGTCCCAGCTCTGTGGTTGAGCGAATCACACCTCGGGCACGCTGTGGCTGGAGACGAGCTAGTCGGCCGCGGCTGTGACGACCAACAGCTGCCGGCGGGATGGACGGGAAAGGCGAGGGGGACGCCTTGCACAAATCAGATCCTCGGGGCCGGCCTGGTTGGCTGTGGGCCTGGCTGTTAGTGCGCTCCCGTCTCTTGCGTGTGGTGGAGGTGGCATGCTCCGCTACCTGGAACTAAGGTATCGTCGTCGGTCTGTCCGTCGTCTTCGACCCGACAAAGCCCATCCTGCCTATACCGCACTGCTGCTATACACCACCACGCAATCACTCGACCACGTCGCGGGTGATGAAAAGCATTCTCACGGCCAGCACTGTGCGGAACGGCGACAACCTGACCTGACACCACCACATCCGCCGAGTCACGTACCTGGCTCATAGAAGTGATGGAACTCGTCTGACGCACAATCTGCGATCGCAGCGGGGAGGGGAGGATACCCGTGGACAAGTATAATGTACTCGTCCTGATGTAGTAGGAGAGACGGCCTTGCCAATGATGCCCACCTCACACTCACAGTCCTTCGAGACATTTCACAATCCGTCATTATTCATCACAGCTTCGACAACTCGCTTGCGCTCCCAGTGTTCTCGCACATCGAACACGTTGAAGGTCTTGGTTGAGATGATAGACAAGGTCTCAAGCGTCAAACTCTATTGTTCTCTCACGAATCTGCTCTTCTCATTGGACAGGTCGTCGCAGCGTGACCAGGCATCATGTCTACCATGTACCTTCAATGCTGTACTCTTACATGCGTCGAAGCCAGGGCAGAGCAGCATGTAAGATGTGCAAAGAGTGCCTTGTTAGTTCTACCTCACAGGCTGGTCGGACGCCTGCCTTGTCAATCAAGCATGCATCTCATCCCGGCGGCCTGCTTTGATGAGCACACCCTCACAGCTCAACCCCTCCGCTTCATGGGCCCGGCACACGTTGTACCGCTGCCTCCCTCCCGAGTCCCGACTCCCGAGCGAACCACAGCCGATCTTTCCAATGCCATCCCGCGTGACTGCGCAGAGCCTTTCTCTGTCGCTCGTGAAGAGCCACCTCCAGCTCTCGCGGTGGCTTCAGGAACCTCGAATCTCAGCCGTCCGCTAATGCAGTGACAACGTCGATATCATGCATCCATGTAAGCTCACGGGACCATCACGGGACCTGGACGTGATTGCGACGGGTGGATTTCGGTTCTGCGAATCACTCGGCCAGCATTTCCAGAATCAGGCACTTGGTCTCGTGGCCATCGGACACCTGCATGGAAATCAATGTAGGTACGCCTGTGACTGTGCGGCCAGGAGGCCTCGTTGTGATTCTCCGACATGAGCGCATCCATCTGAGTGGAGTACCTCATGGCAAAAAGGGCGTCATCTGCCAAACGTGCCGGTGGTCGCACAGCATATTAAACGGGTTGACTGCCGGCCGAGCTGCTTGCATGCATGGTGGCTCTCACGTGCTGTACTCGGTGTGCGACCAAGGCCCAAAGGCGAAAAAATACAGCGAGTATGCGACACCAAACTCTCTCAAGTCAAAGCAGCTATTCGCGACATGCCCACGGTGCCTCGAGGACATGTACCGGATATACCGGACCTCTAATCCTGTTTCATGCCAGCTGCACATGCACCCAACCGAAAACTTTGATTGCGCCACATTTTGAAACTCGCAATTGCCTGTTGAGGCGGGCACGAGAAGATTGACCATGACTCGTCTGCACTCACAACGCCAAGGAGACTGTCATACAGCACGGCGTCGTCATCAAAGACCTTCGACATCCAGCACACCTCATACTCTCGTCCGCGACTGCGGCTCGGTCATCACATCTAATCGAGAATGCTCCTGCCTTCGAAACAGACATTCTAGCTTACATGCTCCTCTTGGTTCACCAGCCATGGCCTGCTTGAACGACCAGTGATGCCGACAAACAGTTGGTCGGATCGAGCAGAAAGACTTTCCCCACGAAACTCCGCCCCGGAACTCAAAGGCACTCGTCCTACGGCCGGCACACGATCAGGTTGGTCAATCA
Organism: Zymoseptoria tritici IPO323; assembly: GCF_000219625.1. Classification (NCBI taxonomy): domain Eukaryota; kingdom Fungi; phylum Ascomycota; class Dothideomycetes; order Mycosphaerellales; family Mycosphaerellaceae; genus Zymoseptoria; species Zymoseptoria tritici. The sequence goes on along the minus strand of NC_018216.1, from coordinate 2,512,792 downwards.
GGTTGTCTAGTGGACTGACTCATGCAGTCTGGGGTTGCTTGTCACAATGGTTCACAACTCGACAATAATAATCACAAGATGCACTCTGACCGCCGGCGAATCTGGCCGAGAAGGCATCCAACCCGAGCTCTTCGCATCACCTCGCCATCAGCACCCCTGTCGACCACTTTAACGCACAGCCATCACGAGCACTCACTCGCGCATGAACACCTCTGATTAGCGAACGGGCGCGGCACCCAATGCCGAGCCCGCAGAGGCCACGGCGCACCGTCCGACGTACACTCGGAGTCGGCACCGACCAAAGCACAACACTCATGCGCGCTGGAAATTCGGTACTGGTTGTGTTCGATGTTCTGGTACGGTCTGCTCATCCGCTGCCTTCGACCGAGAGATGAGAGATTGTTTGCGCTTCGTTCGCTTACAACGATCCGGACGACGTGCAGGTAAGCACGTCGCGTCCGCGCTCTCACTTTTGTCGATACGGCCTTGACGCCGAGCCACGAATGCGGTGCGACTCTGCGAGGTAAGCTGTGTGCAAGTCGAAGTCTTGCAGTGTTTGCGACTTGCTCGCATCATTGACCGATCTTCAAACACCCAGCAGTCGACACATTCTTCTCGTAGCGCGCTTTCGCTATGATACAAGTGTAGGTTGTGGAAACATGTCAATTCTACACTCGTAGAAAGTCGTCCGTTGCATTCGTCAACTGCTTATCCTGTCTGGTACTCAAACGCTCTCAATCCTCGCGTGCTGTCCAACCTCCTCTGCGGGTATCTCCCGTTGTGAAAACCAAAATACCTCCCAAACCCTTAGACCTGAAACAGCTATACAGCACAAAACACAAAAAGTCAGCCAGTATCTCACCTTCCCTCAAGCCAGGCTAACACAAACCGCCATGAGCTTCTTGTAGTCGCCCGAGGTTTCGCTCTTGATGCGCTCGACCAAGTCGCGCTTGTAGAAGTGCTTGTACGCCGCCTTGCACTGCTGCAGTCTCTGACGATCCCAGTGGATCATAACCACGCGCCGGACGAGCGCCGTATCCTTGGTACCCATGCCCTTCATCGAGTCCTCGAGCAAGTCCGCGTCGTTCTTGGCGGGATCCACGGCGGCACCGACGATGAAGCACAGTGCATTCTCCATGTGGCCGCTGAACTCCTTGCGGATGACCTGTTCCAGGGAGCGGTGATATTTCGCCTGGTAGGCTTGGGCAATCGCGCGGATCTGGCCGTTGCTGCGGGCCGTCAGCACGGCGCAAACGGTCATCTGGTCGGTTCCCGCGCGGCCTTCGGTGGCGTCGTAAATCTCCTTGACCCATGCGTCGACTTGTTGTGGGATCACCGGTTCGGACTCCTCGGCGCGGCGACCCGCCATGACCATGTCGTACATGCGCTCGGTTTTCATCGACAAGTCGCCCTTGACGTCGGACTCGAGCGAGCGGCGGTATTTCTGCTGATAGTGGGCTTTGATGGCGTGGATGTCGGCGTTGGAGCGGGCGAGGAGCGTGTCGTCGAGGGCGCTCTCTTTCGTGCCGACGCCCTTGAGGGACTCGTAGATGACTTCACAGTCTTGGTCGAGAGGGCCGCGGATCATGGCTTCCAAGCCTTCGCGGAAGTACCCCGACGTCTCGCCGTGAACGTCTTTCATTAGATCGCGCTTGTGCCGGGCTTTGTAGACTTGCTTGACGGCTTCGATTTCGAGGGGTCCGAGCTGGGCGAGAGTCCGGATCAGTTTGTCTTCGTCGGTGCCGAAACCTTTCATTGCAGCGCGGAGATCGTCCGCGGCGCGGTCCACGTTGATGTTGCTGCGTTGTCGGAGATCATATCCGGGGGATGGCATCGCTGGCGGTCCGGCGGGTGCTCCATAGCCGTGTTGCGGAGGTGGCGCACCGTATTGGCCGGACGGAGGTGCGCCGTATTGTCCGGGAGGGGGAGCACCATATTGTCCGGGAGGTGGAGCGTTGTACTGACCAGGCGGAGGAGCTCCGTAGCCGTGTTGTCCAGGAGGAGGCTGTCCCCAGCCTTGTTGTGGAGGTGGTGCGCCGTATCCCTGGCCAGGAGGTCCTTGGGGAGGGTATTCTGTCCGTACTGTCAGCAGGCGATCATGGTGAGCGCCTAAAAGTGAATGGAAAGGCTGCTGATTGATGTCGCCTTCGAAGTGTCATGTATATGCGATTCCATTGTTCACTCACGTTGATATGGTGCTTGACCTGGTGCCCCGAGAGGCGGCTGTCCATAGCCCTGTTGCTGCGGATAGCCTTGTTGCGGGTATTCTACATGCCGTCAGCACGCGCTCACCGGAATTGCTAGCAGGACATCTTGAAGGCGATTCATGCCGCGCAACATGCCTTGCGCAGCGCCGATAACTCACGTTGATAGGGAGGTTGGCCAGGCGGCGGGGCACCGGGTGGAGGATAATAGCCGGACATGTCTGTATGTAGGGGATTGCAGATCTATAGTCAGATGCGAACAACGTAGGAAAGAGGCGTTACGGATGAAGGCGACCAGACAACTTCGTCTTTATTCTAGAAGAAGGAAGTGGCGTCGTACGTGCCGATTGCGCTTCGGTCTTGTGATGATCAAGCGCCTTGGTGGGGCTATGCTGAAGCACTGCACTGCCCAGTGTGTGGTGTTTGATGGTCGACGTCGACTACGGTCGTGCGCACATTTGTTTGCAATTTTAGAACAAGTCATATGGGATCGAGTCGCCAGACCGCGTGCTGCTTGAGCAGTCATGAGTATGCAAATGTCTTGCGTGAGCTCGTGGCTTGGATGAGAAGTCGACTCCCTGGTCGAGTTCTCCGCTGCCAAGACATGCGGTCTTTGTACATGACGAACCTCTCATCCTTCAGGATTCGATACCTGCCATCTCGAAGCGCCAGGGCGGAACAATCAGAGAGACTCTGCAGAAGCATGGAAACACCAAGTCTGCCTCGAGATTGTTGAGCAATTGTGCCATGCTGGTGGGTTCCCGCTGTCCTACCGGCAGGAGCCAAGGCAAGGTGTGCTATGCTTACGCATGCAAAACTGCCATGGCCAAGCACACCATAGACTCGCCTCGACGTCATCTACATGAACCACGACAAGGTGTGCCTGACTTCTGCACGTCTTCACAGATCGTGTACCGGGAAGGCCTTCCGAATCTTTCGTTCACCGGTGCCTGACGGCTGCCAAAGTCGACCGATCTATGCATCATCCTGACCTCTTACAGGTCTGCCACCCGTGAGGCAATTCTCGCCGGGGCATTCCCGTAGGCATGCTTTGGCGCTATATGTTACAGATCTCTCCTCCAGACCTGACTGTTTCAACAAAGTCTCCGGCAAGTTTCTCTTTGCTTCCGCTGTCCCCGAACATCGTGGCGCATCCATTTCCATCATCGAAACTTCGAGCTCCACTCTAGCCATGGCATCATACGACACGAGAGACATTCGGCCACGGAGCTCTTCAAATCGATACATTCCAGACGACTACATTAACGGCAACCCAGCATCACCCAGAAGAAACAGTCCATCATTCCTGATGCCTGAAGACCAGCAATCTCGACCTTACAGGCCTCCAAGTCCGGTGCAATACAGCTCGAGCCCAAGCTACAAGGTACCCATAGATCAGCTACGGCCACCCAACCCGGACGTGCAAGCCGTGCAGTACGCCGAAGGTATAGCACGACGGTCCACGAGTCGAGAAAGAAGACCCAGCTACGCTTCGACGGAATCAAGACATTCTCACCACTCACGGCATTCCCATCATTCCCACAGGAGCAACAGCAGGCCCGTGGACGAGCGACCTTCGCATGATCGGCGTGCGTCCAATGCAAGCCATCGCTCATCCCGCAGTCACGTGTCGCAGTATCGAAGGTCAAATGATGAGCCGTACCGGACGGAGAGTGAGAGGGAGGAGTATATCAAGCAGCTCAAACGCACTGAATCCACAAGGCCTACGTGAGTATATTCTGCCCCGAACTGCGCGCTGGACATGGCACTTACTGACAATCTTCAGGCTTGGAGGTTCCCTGTGGTCGATGTGGAGGGCTATGAAGAAGTCCTTGGAGAGATGAGACGAGTAGAAAGGGTCCTGTCATGATGTTATGATGAATCTCGCATGAATGATAACCCAGAGCGCACGTCTTGGTTGGTAGTCCAGAGAAATCGATATTCAATTCATTGCTCATGCCCAGCGAATCGCAGTAGCAGCTCGTACATGTCGCTTAGTATCCAGTTGCCAGTCCAATATGACGCGGTCGATGAGATGTCTCCGGTACAGCGATCACGGTATATTCCGAGACGCAGTGCAAAGACAAAAGAGACATGCTCGAGGTTGTATTCTTGATGTACACGCATTCAACGCCCTCGGAACCTTCAATCCTCCGCTGCTTTGGTTGCCGTGGGTATGCGCTTTACTCCTTCGCGGCGGTCGCGCCGCCAAACCACGTCTTCTTTCCGAGCACCATGCGGACCATCATGTATTGAGTTGCTAGTCCAGTTGTCAGCCGACCTGTCTCTCACTCTCTCTCTAGATTGCAGGCATTTATACTCACCGGCGGTGGTCGCGATGAGGCAGGCGTAGTATGGATAGAGCATGTACTTGGCGCGCGGGCCCTGTTTGTCCATCATCAGCTGGTGTTCAAATCGAGTGCCCGCTCCAGCGGCCGTTGTTTCGTCCTGCATGTTTCCTCCCAGCTCTTCTCCCGCTCCATTTGCGTACCTTGTCCCACTGCCTGACACCATCGTGAGCCTGGTGGAGTTTCTGCCAGTCTGGCACGTTGTTCCTGCGGTAGAGACCCGGGAACTTCGGGAACCTATGCGGCAGGTGTTAGTCATTTGCGAAGCTGGGATCACAGATGTGCACTCGTCACTGAGTGAGGACTCACGCCATGCGGTGGATCATAGAAGGACGCATGATTGCTTGGTTGTGGAGTGGAGTGGAGTTTGAAGTCACAATGCCGTGAAGTGATGGTCAAACGTCGAGGAGAGCTCGTCGGCGAAGTCAACCGGAAAGGCCCGAGCCTTGGCATGGGAGAAGAGCTCCTTCCTTCCTTGAAGATGCACGCGAGGCATACAACATCATTTCACGACATACGAGAACCCGGCGAATATCCACGAGGGACACAGATGCAATGGCTCCAGATCGAGGCAGCCACCTGATCTGCTGGTCGAAATGGGCTTGGCCTTTGACAGGTGGCTAGGCAGACGGTCGACCTTGTGCTTTCTGCATCGATTAGTAGCGGCCACTTGCGAAGATGGTCCCGCGTCCTTGTCTGGGCTTGGTTACGGACAACAGCGTGCGATTGCAACGGGAACCCGAAGAAGCAGGAAGAGCAGGACATCTGAAAGGACAATCGCGAAGCCGCAGAGAGCAAACCTAGTGCGGAAGCACCTCACATACAAAGACTCGACAGATCAGGAGCTTGCATTGCGCATGTCTTTGAATGCCGGCACGGAACTCCTCGAACCGAATGTCACACCCAATCGATTGATCGAGAACTTGCAACGTCAGGCCGACCTTGCTGCCACTCAGACACAAGGAGAGCTCGCAATCGATCAACCTGAAAACGCGGGTAATTTTAAGCTGTGGGTGGAGCTTCTGCAATATCGGCAGCGCATCGATGGCTTTCGAGGTGTGTTGGAAGTTTGGAAGGGCTTGAGGCGACGAAGACTGGACTTACCTGTGCGAGGCCAGGAGGCGGACATTCTCTGGGGAACATTCATCAATGCGGGTGTTGAAAGCGACGGGCTCAGGGCTCAGTTTCTTCGTCGCGTCTGCGAATACGCGGAGAACCTCGACGAGAGAACTTGCCTGCAGTACCCAGCGCTACACAAATGCATTGTTGGTCGCTTGCTGCGTGTATCACCTCAGAGGGCGCCTGACTTTCACGATCGGCTTGTGGCTAGTCTCGGTACGATCCATGTTGACATTCGTTCTCTTGCCTCGGATTGCGCCAATAGTCAGGATCACGTCGAGGCGCGGAATGCCTTTATGCAAATATACTCAAGGTCCGAGCAGGAACCTATGTACGATGCATTCATGACAGAAATGCTGAAGTGCGAAGATGAGGAGATCATCCTGAGCTGGCACAGATTCTTCATCAAAGACGGCGACAAGCCTTCGCTCGAGATGGCTGCAACGCCTGGTATACGACGGCTGTATGAAATGGACAACGGTGGCTCGCTGCCAGCCAGGCTCCGCAAACGTATTGACAAGTTCGAATCCGCCCGAGCAAAGGAAGAAATTCTGCAGCATCTACCTTTGACCCGCGCTAAAATGTCCACGATCGTTGGAGATGTACATGGGATCAAACAGAAGGAACTAGGAGACAATTTCGTTGCAAAGATGTTCGCCACTCGAGCATTCCCACTCGACATGGTGATCAAAGGCCTCGAGTTCTTCGGTATCGAAAAGCTTGGGCCCCTGGCTCTTCGCGAGATGGCTTTGAGAGCTGGCAGCTTTGTTGAATTCTCCAACAAGCTCACCGTAGTCGAAGCTAAAGGCATCGTACTCGACACTTCAGTGTACGGACGACTGGTGCAGAAGCTGACCATGGACGGCTCGGTCCAGCTCTTCGACACGCTCATCCAGAGCGACCAGCACCCTGAATCTTACGGAGACATTGAAACTCAGGAGCTGTTACTGGTCGACTTTCTCGAAAAGGAGGACTGGCTGAATGCACATCTCACATTGATGGGACTTTCGCTGTCAGGGCAGAATGGACACGCTCGAGCTTGGAACCGCTTGCTTCAAGGCTACATCAAACAGCACGATTTCCGCGCGATTGCGCGCACTGCGCAGCAAATGCAAGCGGCGAACATGGCTTTCACAAAGAGAACGCTCACGTTCATGCATCGATATGTCTTACCAGTCAGACGAATAGGACGGGCTCCTGAAGTTTCCACCGGCAAACCGCAATGGCTGGAACCGCTGCAGTTCACAACGAATGCCTTCATCTATGCTGCTCAATGTGGCGTGGCTGTCAATCCATTACTGTGGAAAGAGAACCTGAAGAGATACGGTATGCTTCACCGGTGGGATGAAGTCGAGCAATTGGTCCTCTGGCTTGTCCAGAATTACTCCGCGAAGGCGCGGCCACGTCCGTACAAGTTGCGCGGGCGCATCCGCGAGCCAAAAGGAGTGCTGCAGTGGATCTTCAACAGACAGATGCGATTCGCGCTTTTCGTTTGGGCATTCCGGCGAGCATGGCATGGGGTCAGTGACAGATACAGTACGACATTCCCACCCACCAGCTCTGTGACTTCCAGCTCAGGCCGAACTTGTGAGCCATGGGCCAAAGGTCTCCTGCTGCTGAAGCGCATGGGCGACTACGGGATCTCCACCACGCCCGAACTTGCAAGGAATGCATTTTTGACGCGCATGTGGATACTGTTTGGACCAGCCGCGTCAACGAATGGGTTGAACGAGAAGGTCAGACTCCACAACACACGGCCTCTGGCATACTTTGTCAAGCACGCAAACGAAATTTGGGACGGAGAACTCTTCGATCTCGATCCTGAGCTACTCAAAGTCAAGCCTCAAAACCAGGCCAGGCTCATGGTCGCCATCTTTGGCCGTCGACGCCGTGTGTCGAAGATCCGGAGGGACTGGGCCGACGTCGAGCGTTTCGCGGAATCGCAAGCTCAGCGGGGACAAATAACGCAGTCGAGAAATCGAGCTCGTATTGCTATACGGCTTTCAGCATGGAGTCACAGCCCTTTCCGTCTGGTCAGAAGTACGGACTTGGAGCAGAAACGTAGGAGATTTCGTCGCTAGCTATCAATCGCATCAATGGCCTTTTGTTCGTTGATTGAGTTGGCATCCGCCACCCAGTCTGCAAGATACTCGGGCACCTTCTTTACTTTGTTCTCATCGCCTGCAACGGGCTCTCCCAGGGTGAGATATGTCGGAACCACACCGATCCACGTATTATTCACAACTTCAGCATTCTGCAAGTCTGCCTTTTCATCACTCGGGCCTCCAGTCCGTGTCTTCGCCGACGCAGTCTCGATTCGGACTTTGAGAACGCCGGTGGATTTACGTTCAGACTTGGTTGGAGGACTTCGGCTGTTCTCCCAGCGGTTTGGATTCGCTTTGTTCGTGATTGACCGAAGCGCGAATTGCACTTCCTCTTCGTCTTCGACCATGCTGCCGTGGCCAAATACTACTGCGGAGCGATAATTGCAGCTGTTGTGGAAAGGTGCCAGAGCTAGCACGTAACCATCGAGGATGGTTCCAGCGATGCAGAGTGGCACTTCGTCTCCCTGCGTGAGTCGGAAGAGTCGTGCGACGGAGGAGCCGTGGAGGTAGACGTGTGGTTCCTGGTCTCCGGGGAACGTGTCGATGGAACCCAGCATTGGGAGGATGGTCGGAAATTGTGGACCATCCCTGGGAGGAGCATTGAACGAGACGTGGAGGATTGGGGTCTCGTTGATGATGCCGTGAATGAGATCTTGATCATACTGAGCTAGTCGATACAGTCAGTGGAAGGCCATGAATTAAATCTGGCTGTCTTTTGATGACTTACTCCGCTTCGCCAGACGTACGCCCTTGCTCCGCGCGTCTGGGATGTATGATGCCATTGTTTGAGTAGGAGTGTTGTGGTATCGATTCACTCAGCTGGATCGCGGCTTACTTATACAGCACGTACTAGATGTCCCGAATATCAGTCATTGACAGCGCGCGCCCTACCAGGCACTGCACTCCATCGCGGTGACAAGTGACTATGCGGAGTCTCGGCAGCAATTACCGAAAAGAGACGGGGCCAGATTCACTTGGAAGCGGCTACTGCGGACAGCTCTTAAGGTTCCATGGTCCTTAGCCAATAGCAGTGTTGCAATTACCTCTTCACCTGAACATGAACTTACACATTGCGACAGTGAAGAATATATCACCCTACGAGGACGCCACGACCTACCACACATGACGTGGAAGTAATCAATGGTTCAAGACGCATGGCTATGGCGATGTTGTAGCGTCCGGAATACGTACACACGATGCTGCTTCATCTGACGAAGAGATGCTTGGTTACAGAGCATCACGAGCAATTGATCAACCTCAACTGAATGTCAGATGTGGTGAATGAACACAACTCTGTCTGGTAGGCCTTGATGGCAGCTCGCTGCTCTGCGCCTCACTTCAAGCTCATTACATGATCACACCTCACACCTCACCCCTCACCCCTTACAACGATCGCGCTCACACTCGACATGAAAGTAGAGACAGGGCTCTAAACAATCAAAAGAGTCGCTATGATTCACTCGACAGTCTGCTCATTTCTCGAAGCTAAGTGCGGCAGATGAGCAAACGAAACACTTGGCGATCTTTGCTTGCCTACAGACGGTGAGCTCGACATCTTTGCAAGACAACACTTACACAAGCACTCAATATGACGCTCCGAATGCAACACGAACTGGTACATGCGAGTGTGTCAGACCACGAGATGTCTACATCCTCGTTGTCTGGAGCATTCGCTGCGAAAGCGTGAGACAGCCCTCAAGTTCCTGCTCAGGGTACGTGCTGACTTTTCCAAAGAAACTCGACAGCTGCTGCTGATGACAGCGACATCGTTCTCAGATGCGGCGATCGCACCTGGACAGTCTCAAAGAGTGCGCTCGTTGCCCACTCCAAGACCTTGAAGAGCGCGCTCGAAGGCGAGTGGCAGGTATGCACCTCGAATGCAGTCTTGCATAGCCCTGCGCACGTTCTGACCAGAGATTCAGGAGGCGTCCGAAGGTGTCTATCACTTCAGAGACGACGATCCTGCTGCCGTCGAAGCCATGGTTGCCTTCATCTCTCGTGATGGAGTTTACCCCTTGGAAGAGGACGACAGTGACTCTTCGGTCATGGACGAGGATGACATAAATCCTTCGCTCACGGACGATTCTGACCTTAGCTCTTTGGTCATCAGCGAGGACGACAAGGACTGTCCGATCACGGACTGCAAACTGCACCTCAAGGTCTACAACTTCGCCGACAAATACGACATCACCGCACTCGCGACCGTCGCTGCTGCACAGTTCACCAGACTTGGGTTTTCTGATGTTCTGCGCCCGCAGTTTTCCCAAGTGATCCGCGAGCTGTACGAGAACAGTCCCGACAACAGCACCACACGCGAGATGAAGGTCTCGGTCGTCAGCGCCTGCGCCAAATACGAAGGGATTATGACGGGGGGTTTATACCAGTCTTTCCGAGAACTCCTCACCGATATCATCCCTTTTGCTCTTGCCTTCCAGCAAGAGGTTCTTGCAAACGACACCGAGAGACAAAAGCGAGCCATCGCAGAGGCTACGCGTCAGCAGAAAGAAGCCATCCGTGCGGCGACCACCTCGAAGCTCGCAACGTTAGACGCACATATCGCCTCGCCTCGACATCCGTGGGCGAAAATCGAGTGCCAGAATGAGAACTGCAAGGAGAACTTCGTGATCCACTGGATCCATGGTTGGTCGGCCAAAGCCTACTACTGTCCGTATTGCTTGACGCCATTCACGAGGAACTCGCATCGAGTGTTCACGTGGGGCGAACCGCAAGACCGTGTGAAGAAGATGGGCGGTTGAGGACAGGAACATAGGATCCAGGTGGGTGATCGCAAGACTGAGTGATAAAATGGAGCATCGGCGCAAGAATGATGAGTTCGGTCAAGCCGTTCTCAATGGAGGGCGCTAGAAGGCCGACGAGTGGATTCAACGGACAGCAGAGAGGTCCTTCTCAGGTGTGCTCGGTGTTCTCCTTCGGAACGTTATACGTAGCTGTCACTTGTCTGGAGACGACCCGAGCAAGGCGGCAGCTTGCGAGGAAAGCGTCGACACTAACGAACCAAGCGAGCAGCGACACGTTGTTGCCGAAGACCGGACTCTGTCATCGCAGAGCGGCGGACACATCGCGAATCGGAGAATGACAGAATGGAGGAGCAGGGAGGAGCAGGATACCTGATCGAGCATTCCATAACATCTCGTTCGTAGGACTACTGATTATTAACGCTCCTTTTCTTCGCTTCCATGCGAGCAGGGTATACTTCACACAATCTCAGGCGACCCCGAGCGCTCTGATAACAATGGGTCCGTATGCTCCCAAACGCCGCGCTGTCTTTAGCCAAGTATGCCAACTTCATCCATGCCTCACGAAGCAGCAGCAGCCGTCTCCTGCGCAGCCTCAGGCGCCAGGCCCGGCACACTGTCCGCACCCTGCAAACTCTCCCTCTTCTTCCTCTCCTTTTCTCTCTGCAACTCCTCCTGCCTCGCTTTTTGTTTTTCTTGCAGTTTCGCCATCTTCTCCGCTTTTATTTTCTGCTTCTCCTCCAGCTCGCGATCCTTCTGCCTCTGCTCCTCCGTCTTACCGGCGTCCGCTTTGGCCGCAAAGTCCTTCCACTTCCGCCATCCGTCAAAGTCGATGAGCGCCTGCATGCAACCCCACTCCTTGACTTTTCTTTCCAGCCAGACGAAGTCGACGGGCTTGGTGAGGTAGTCGTTACAGCCTGCGGCCAGCGCGGCGTGACGATCGGATTGAAGGGAGGAGGCGGTCAGAGCGACGATGATGATGGGCGATTTGAAGAGGCCTTCTTCCATGGCGAGCTTGTCGTCTGCAGGGTCGTGCTTGACGGCTTCTTTCTTCTCCCCAGGGCGTCCATTCGTTGTGGCGACATCAAGTTCGGCGGGACTGTTAGGCGCGGAAGACGAGAAGACGCCGATACCGTTGACTCGTTCCAGCCTGCGAATTTCCTTGGTGGCCTGAAGTCCGTTCATGATGGGCATTTGAATGTCCATCAACACCAGATGGTAGCCTCCAGATCTCCACTTATCCACGGCAATCTGACCATTCATTGCGGTCTGCCATCGAACTTTGAGTCTCTTCATCAGCCCTTCCAGAATGCGAAGATTGATGATGTTGTCCTCCACAATGAGTACGTTGATCGGAGGTACAGAGGCATCTAGCATGCTGGAAATGCTCGGCAAGGCAGGATAGACATCGGCTTCCTGACGATTGCGAGAAAGTGACGTGGCTTTGTCAGGTGTCTGCCGCCGCGTCTTACGAGGTCGTGCGGAGCGGTTTGTGTTTGGCGCAGCGCCTCCCAAAGGTGTAGATGGGGTAGATATTGTCTTTGCTGTCGGTTGTGCCTCAGGTGCGGCAGGACTTGGAAGTGGTGGTGCAACGGGCACGCCATTGGCATGGACGCTTTCAGACGCCGAGGATCCATTGCGTGGTCGGTTCGATGATCGATGGGTCGCAGGCATGGAAACACCTGTGGTCGGGTTGTGGCTGAGTATGGTTGGTGAAGAGGTATGTTGTCGTCCATATTTCGGGCGATGCTCCCGGTCGGCACGATGTCGACGCGCCACGCCGCCTGGAGATGGTATCGGTGGGATTTGACCAGTGTTGACTACGGCCATCGATCGAGGGTGTTCGGGAGCGAGATTATGGTGAGGGTCTCGGGTGTGAGGTAACGCCGTCTGTGGCAGGGTCGGCTGTATGACGGCCGGCATAGGCGGGAAATAATCAGTCCCATTCTCCGCCGGACGGAACTCGTCCATGGCGTGGTAACTCATATGTTGGTATGGCCGAGGTGACGGTTTTGGCGTCCTCTTTTGCGGCACATCTATGAGCAGCGCCTCTTCCACTGTTTGACCTCCAGGATAGTAGGTGTCTATTGTGTGACACATGTCCTCCTCGGGTCCAAGCAGTCGCTCGTCGCGAGCACTACCATGCACAAGGCGAGTAGCGATGCGAAGTGTCATGTCCGGTGCATCAAAAGTTTTGCCCAGCGAGTTGGCATATTTCCTCAATATCATGTCCCGCACATCATCCACTAAATCATCCTCTTTGATCTGGACGAGAGTTGCCGATGCGCCGGGTCGCTTGACCCATATCTTGCGACGCGCAGAAGTTGCCATGCTGGATGAAGCGGAAGAGGAAATGCCTGGAAGAACGACAGAGCTGTCGGCCACGGTCGGGTTGTGGATGAGCGTGTTTATAACGGCCGCATCTGTGCTATCGACCAGGCTTTGTTGGCGGTGGAGAGAGAAGTCGGTTGGAAGCTCGTCGTTCGAATGCGGGTGGGCTGTTGAGGTAGTCGTGTGATCGGTGGGTGTATCGATGTGTGGGTCGGCGCTGGGGGGATGGAAATCTGGGGAGGCTTTGATTCCTGCGAGACTAGACAGACCTGACTGTTAGCGAGTACACAGGCGGCAGCTGAACATTCAAGCAGAGGCAACCGGAAAACTTGAAAGTCGCGAAGCTGTGTACAGGTGACATGGATGGTCACGCCGTCGAGACTTGGCAATAAACAAACATGGCATAGATGGGTTGACGATGATCCAATAGACTTACTCGACTGGGTTGGTGGAGTAATCGTCCGGAGTGGGTTGTTCGAGGGTCAATTGTGGGTTGTTGGACAGTTGGTCGATGTCTACGTGGAGAGGTGGAGGAAGTTGTCCGTCCGAATCGAGCTTCTGAAGCTGGGCGCCAGGACCGGCGGAGCTGGAGACCAAAGTCTCGCTCAGGGAAGGTCGACGTTCGACCGGATTATCGTCGTGTTTGCCTGCTGACGTTCCGGTCGCGGTGTTGATGTTGTCCACAGGAGGAGGTAAACGATGTTCCAGTGGCAGCTCCGGGATGTCCGCGTTCTGAGCTGAGCGTTTCTCCCTCAAGTCGGCGATGGAAAGCGACTTTTGCGGCGATGGACCTGTCGAACCAGACAGGCCAGGGGATGGAATAGCAGATGTAGCAGCGGTGGAGGTCGAGGTCGCGCTCACGGAATCGGATCGTTTGGAGGTCGAGGTATGAGAGGAGGAGCGGATGCGGCGGAGGAACGGCCTGAGGGTGAAGCGCGCCATTGAGTGTTAGAACTAGCCGGCTCGAGAGGAAGCTTCCGCCACGGCGTTCAGTAGCCACAGTACGGCTGCGGAGCTCTCATGGGACAACAGACACAACGGAGACAATGAACAGAGAGAGTCATCACATTGCTACGATAATGGCATTGTCAAGGAAGGTCGTGCGGAGAACTCGGATCAAGGCAAGGCAACATTGATGGCTGGCGTGCTGAACCTGGTAGTCCTAGTCCAAGTGCCCAGGAGCCTTTGTGATTGATTCAAGATTGGATCGGAAAGCCGTGACCATCGGAGCGACGGGGCATGTCCTCTCGATCGATCGTATACAGCCAAGGTACTCAAACCCCGATATCTCCGCGCTGCAGTTCCATCTCAACGCGCCTTTGCTTCACGCGTATTCCCCGCTTCGATCGCTCGATCTCTCCTTCAACAAATATCAGATCTTCAGATATTTATTACCTTGACGCATATTTGCTAGAGCTTTCCAAGTCCAATAAGTTACATATAGGCTACGGCGCCTGTGGGACGTGGAAAGTAGACGAGGATTGACCTCCAATGTCCAAGTGCAATCTGCTGCGAATGCTAATAATCTAAAGGCATGCTAATAATGCTATGCTGTCGCCATGAAAGGTGCGCTACATTCACAGCGTTCAGCAAAGAAAAATATAACTGGCAATCATTTCGTCAAAAATCAGTATGTATCATGTACTTTCTCGGTTATGTCTTCATCCCTAAAACTCCGCCGTTCTCTCTTGGCTGCTGCGTAAATGCGAATATGCTGAATGTAAATGCTGTAATAAAACATGCGAGGTGAAATGGCAGTTGGGACGCGCTCAACCCGCAGCAGTAACCGCCGTGCTCGAGGTCGTTGTCTTGGAGGCAGGCGTCGATGAGTTGCTCTGCACTCCGTTCACAACTGCCGCAGCACTGCCGCTGTTGCTCAAGAGGGTACCGGATCGACTATGTGAGCTTCGGGACGATGGACGAGGTGATGGCGGCGCAACAAGGCCCTGGCGACCTAAGGGACCGGCGGCTTGTCGATGGCGCCTGAGGTCGCCTTCGATCTTGCGTCGTTCTTCTTGCTCAGTCTGGATTATGGTCAGTTTCAAGATACACATCGACGCAATGTGGTGTAGGACATACCCGCAAAGCTCGAATGCCCTCCGCTCGCGCCTCGCGCATCATCCTCTTGAACTCTTGCCTGAGCACCATCACGCTCGTACTTTCCCTCGGGCTCCCTTCAACTGGCGCTTTGGTCCCGATCGAGGCGACCCTCTCGTCTGCCAATTGGGCCTCAAGTTGGTCGCACTTCTCTTTCAATGCATCGATCGTTCCTTCCAGCTGTCCGCGTTCCTTCTCCAGCTCTAGGCTCTCCCTCGCCATCGCCTGGAACTCATCCATCATGTCCTGCAGTTCGGTCTCTAGAAGCTTGGTACGATCTGCTTGACTCTTCCTAAGAGCTTGGATCTCCTGATCCTTGAGTTTCTCCAGCGCTTCCATATCCTGCTCTGCGACGCCGGCTTCCTTCTTACGTTCTTGCCGTGTGCCGTAGGCACCATCAAGGTCGGCTTTAGCCATGGTCAATTCGGTCGTCAGTCGAACGACTTCGGACTCGAGATTCTCCATCTCCTGCTGGAGCTCCGCGTACGCTTGTCCGGTTGCGATATTGTCCGCGGCGAGCTGAGCACTGCGACCATCGACCTCTTTCGCTCGGGCTTGCGTTTCATCAACCATTTTGCGAAGCTGATCCACCTCGTTCATGACGTTCACCATCTCGCTACGGGATTCGTTGACCTCCCGCTCACCCTGCTCATTGCTCGCCATGGATTTGGCTAGTTCTAGCTGTGTAGCATCGAATGCGGCGCTGAGCTCATCATACCGCCCTCGGAGCTCCATCACTTCTGCGTGTTTCTCATCTTCGGACTTGCCGTTGAGATCACGCTGCTGTTGAATTTGTCGCCGGAGAATGTCTTGCTGCACTTTCGACCCCTTTGCGACGTCGAAAATATGCTGGACACGTGCATTGAACGCCGGCAGAGAGAAGTCTTCTCGCAGTGGAGTGATTGGCGAGCTGTCGGCATCATCTGCGTTGTCTCTTGTGGATTCGTCCGATGAGAGGATGCTCCACAATCCAGATATCACATTCTCGTATTCAGCCGACTTTCCAGCTTTGGTTTGTGCCTCCTCGAGTGCTCTTGATGCGCCATCATTCGCTTCACGTGCGCTGTGCAGATCCTCCTGATGTTTGCGAAGGACTCTGTCCACCGTTTGTACGCTGTCATCGAGGTGCTGCAGCTGTTTCTGGTAGCCTTGTCCAGTCGCTGGCGGAGGCTGTCGAAGTTCGTCGACCGCATCCATATCAGGAGACGACTGCATTGTCTGATGTAAACGAGCGTTCAAGTCGGCCAGTCGTTCTTCAATAGCCGAGTGAGCAGTCTGATGCTGCTGCTCCTGCTCGATTACTCGTACATTGTTCGCAAGAGCAGCAAACGCGCCGTCGAGGCGATCATTCACGTCTGCAGACCGATCATGATCAAGCTCCGGTGCAGGCAGTGCCCCACGGCCGCGGCTGGCTTCCGCAATAACACCTCGAAGTTGGGAGTTGAGCTGCTCGAGACGACTCTGCATATCGAATAGCTTCTGCTCGTGGTCCTCCTGTATTCTCTGCACATTGTCCTGCTTTGCTGACCCGCCAGGACCGCCCTTCAGTATGTCACGAATTCCGTCAAACTCATCAGGTGCGAAGCCCATCGCATCATTATCATCATGGTAGGTATGACCATTAGAGGATGCGCTTGCTTGCTCGGCTAGCACCGCAGCCGTATGCCTCAGAAGACTGCTCTCGACCGTCTGTTTGCGCACGAGGAGAGTCTTGATCTGTTCGTTCAGGTCATCCACCGCTTTGATGCTCATTGCTAGCTCTTCCTCCGCTTGGTGCAGGGCTCCTACGCCCTGCGTGCCATTGCTCCCGACGTGCTCTGCGCTCTTGAGATGACCGTCAGTGCCATTTGCAATTCCGTCTGACGATTGAGGTGTGTCCGAATGGTCGTCCCTTTTTGTGGAGGTGTAAAGTCTGTGGATGTTGTGTGCTGCCTCCTTCACCTTGCTCTCCAGTGTCAGCTTGCGATTCGCAGCCTCGATCCTTGAGTTTAATCGCGCGTGCTCCTTTTTCAACTCATCCACCTCGTTGATGTCCAGAATCTCGTAAAATTGAGTGTCCAGCAGAGCTGTCTCGTATAACAAATGACGTCCCATAGCATCTTGACTGCGGCTCTGAGGTCGCGCTGGTATGTTCAGTCCCGCAGGCTCTTCCATTGGCGTGTGAAAGTGAAAATCGTCGAAATTCGCGTTGAAATCTTGAGGCGCAGGCTCATCGTATGGTGAAGAAGGCTGATCATAATGCTCAATTGGTTCGCGAGGTAGTGGTTTGTTGGTGTTGTACTGCTGCGTACTGGACCGACTAGACTCGTAGCCGCTACCATCATAGCTTTCGTATCGAGGCATTTGCGGCGAATCGTGCTTGTCGTAGTAGTCCGCGTAGGCCGCAGCATTCTTCTGCATCCTCGCGCCTCTCGCTGTCGCCTCGGCGTCCGGGCCCAGTGGATTTGAGGGTGAGAGGCTCTCCTCGCGATGGCTCCAGCGAACACTTTCGCGCCCTGCCGCGATCTTCACAGCGGGCATGGGGTCTTAGGGCCAGAAGTACGGCACATCTTCCGGTTGCGGCGGTAGTATCGTAGGTGTCGACTCGAAGTTGCAGGCGAGCAAGTGTGTAGAAAGATGGATCAGATCATTCAGATGCCCGGCAGCAGAGACAGCGAGCGAGTCGAGACGAACGGAGGTCCAATTGCAGGGGACTATTGGCCCAGCCCCACTCTGCACCTGCGGCGTTTTCAACGGGCGTACCAGATAATTCACGCTCTGGAATGACGGAGGATCAACGGCTGCCCTTTGGAGGATCTCATCAACCAGCACGAGACTGGCAGTTGGCAAATTGTGATGATAGTGTCCGGTCTTGCGCATTAATGGAGGTTGCCAACGCTGATGTGAGATGAGAACCACCCGACGCTCGTGAACTGTATCAACGCGAATAACGAAAATTGACTTTAGATTTTGACGCGGTCGTGTAATAACTCTCTCCCCACTTGGGATCCCTTTGACGGCCCCTTTATGGCCAACACCGTCAAGATGGATATGAAATGAGACTCTGCCGAGTCCGGCGTGACGCGACAAAGTCTATCCAGCACAGTGGAAGTGCTCGAAATGGCATTGCTTGTGTAGAGTAGTGTATTCCTCTACCAAACACCTGGATGCTGAAGTTGGTAATTCATTTGCTGCAAGGCGCTTGTGCTCCACGTGGAGCAAGTGCCGGAGGTTTTCTTATGGAGTTCGTTTCATGGCACGCGATGACCCATCACGTTGTTACAATTTGCGAATCGCAGATATTCTATTCTGAGGACATTTCCACTTATTCGCTGCGAGCCTTTCACAATGCTCTCGGTACATGTTCGAGTGCTTTGTTGTCGATGCCTTCCGTACCGCTACCTCAAGGGATGTTGTTCCACGATCTGGTCTACGAATCACCGACTTGTAGGGATCGAGCCAGCACGAAACCATACCCGGCGCTTCCGTTGGTGCTGTAGATTGCACGTTACGTAGTGCTAGGAAGCTTTCGTAGACTTCTCACGGCCTTATAAGCAGGACCTCATTTCGCTTCTACAGTCCCGCTCACTTGAACCAGATCAGTTCCACTTGCCGCGGGTGCGACGGGCTGGCTCGGCCGCATGAGGACTGCCATCTCATAACCAGCCATCTCAACTCGGCGACGAGGATCCTCATGCTCATCCGCTTGCACAAGCCCCACGAGCTTTGGCCCAGGCGCAGACGCGGTTGCATTGCTGACATTCCATTCCATTCGCGGTCGAGAGCTCGTTGGTATCATGTCGCATCTCGGAATGGCCGAATTGTGCGGTGCCGTTCCGGATGTGGGTATATTCGCGTGAACTGCGTCTAGCAAATTTTCACAAGCGAAGTGATCGAGAGGACGACGAGGCGGCGCTCGCTTCCTTGTGCTCATGGAAGCCGAGGGACAAACCGAGTTCAAAAAGCATGCGGTGCAAAGTGCACACCTGCTGGTAAGTTAACAGAACACTTCCTCGCAGAAGACGGCCTAGTTAGTACAACATCAGAAGGCGAGAAGGCTCGGCGATTCGTTAGACTATGTGTGGACCGCACAGCTTAGTGAAGGTGGCATACCATTCCCCGCTCTAGGAAGCTCAGCCGACTTTTCATCGTCCAGCGGCCTACTAGGGAACTCACCGGCGAAGGCGCAGGCGGTCGCCTTGGTGCAATCATAAGAGCAGAATGCTCACTACACTTGAATTCAGATTTGAGGCACAATCGAGGCCTGGTCTTGAGTAGCATGATGCGTACACGCACTGATTCGCCGGTGCTTGAGCAGTGAGCCATCGGAAACCAAGGGATGATCAAAGGTAACGGAAGATGTAGATGTTTTCGAACTTGAAATGCTCGCAGTGCTGATCTAACAGACGCCCCTCTCGACCTAATGATTACAGTCAGCGAAGCACTCCATTGGTGTTCTGAAGCACAATACATACCCTCCATGGGTTGCTCAACTCAAATCCAGACGGAGCCTTCGTGTTGTCTGTCTGCCCCCTCAGGAACCCGGTGAGCCTTCGGTCACGGTCCATCACTGTGTTTTCACAAAATTAGCTCTCCGCACAGTCTTCTACATCCCTCTGAGCTCCAGCACGTACTCTGCTTATCCCATTGGTCGATCGAATGCCTTGGTCGCTTTCCTCCATTTTGCATGTGTCTGAGCTTTGAAAGTCCCGCGCCGGTGAGGCCGAAGAACTAGATCGTGGAGTTAATATCCTGGTCTGATACGTAGGCTTGCGGTCGTGGTTGAGGTGTTCGGAAGGACGTACGGCGGTGCAGACCACGTATGGGAGGAGGGACTCGAATGGCACGCCCCTACGATGTTGTCAGTACAAGCCTTGAGCGCGGAAAAGTTCGGCGACGCTGCACGCACATGTTGATTGCAGTTTTGGTGTTCTCAAGCGCAGCGTGCGCGACGTTGAAAGGTGAAGCGGTCGTGCTCGGCTGCAGCTGGCGCAGATGAGGTGGTCGTGATAGAAGTAGCGACTGGGTGGGACAAAAGTCTTAGCGCGATCTCGACTTGGAACGAATAGCAACTTCAACCTTGAGATGTGGTTTTACCACAATCTCATCACTTCACCCGCTTCCTTCACATCACAACTCTCGACGCGACTCTCATAGTGCATACGTACGGAAATTCCACACTGCGATCGAAGCGAGCGACTCACGTCCCAGCACTTTGTTGCTCGGCTTGCGAGCTCGACGAGCTCCAACAACGTAGAAGGGATGCGCTGAGGACAACGAACAGCACCGCTACAAAGCCCTTCGCACCGTCGAGCACTCATCATCGCCGTCATCCGTCTCGATTCACCCACTGGACCGCGAATAATACGCGACACGACCAATTTGAGCTCCGAAACACCCATTTCCGAACAAGCTGGATTAGTCACGACTACCTACACTCATACGACTACACTCATACGACTGCGATACGCTCAAGAGTGCAGGACATCGCGTACCTGGTCTCGACCACGCTAGAGTACAGTCGAAGATAAACTACGCGTGGAAAGACAAGGAGTCACGTCTGAGAGAGCATTTGGCATATGAGACAAGGGCGGCCGCGAGCATAGCCGCATGCCATCACAAGCACAAGCACTTCGCGGGTGAGCGATCACGGGCGCTAGAAGTCCGCTCGGGCAAATCCATGGGCGTGGGGGAAGCCCGATAGGCAAGCTGGCGACCATTGTCCTAAACCGTGCGGCGGCCACGCCCACCAGGCTGCGCAGTCGCGGCGTGAATTACAAGGCACAAGCACAGGAGATGGCAGTGGAGGAGGACGATGACGCACCTGTGGCCGAGGAATTGGACGAGGAAGAGCTAGATGCGCCGGGCGAACCGGATGATGAGGCTGAGGTCGATGATGAAGGCACAGACGCAGATGCGGAAGGAGACGAGGATGACGATGAGGGCGAATTCGTTGGTGCTGTGAAGACGAGATCTGCCAGATCGAGGGCCCGCAGGATCCCAGAGGACGAGGAATCCGTTGTCGAAGAACCAGACCGAGACGCAGATTCCGATGAGAGCAGTCAAGCCGAAGAAGAGGACTGGGAGGCCGCTGACGATCTGGAGGAGGATCAAAAGATTGCGAATGCAGATGCCAATCGCTGCGTGTATGTTGCAACGCGTCGACGCAATCGCACGAATGCTAACGTGAACCGCAGCTTCTGCCAACAGACTGAGGACAACGATCCAAGCGAGGATTATGAGGAATATCTGGCATGTTCGGTTTGTGGTGACAATGGTAAGTTGATTGAAGTTAGAGCATTTGAGTTGATGTTGAATGTCGGAAGATGGAAGATGGAAGATTTGCGGCAAAAGAACGAATGAAATCAACATGAGGGGTCCAAGCGCTGACGTTCCTGCAGCCCATCGGCAATGTGCCAGAACCGCAGGCTCGCTAGCTTCCGACGAAGGTACGTAGGATCTTGTGATCGGCCAGCCAACACATGCTTGTGTAATCGTAAAACATAAAGGAGACACACTTACACTTCTGCAGATGCCGCCCACTGGCGCTGCTCCGAATGTGTCGAAAATGGACTCGAAGAGGATTTCAAAGATGTGCCTCATATGTTGTCGACCCGTCGGGGATCGTCGGCACCGAAGATGGCGCGAGATCTGTTGCCAGCCGTCCGTGGTGGTATCAAGCCTGGCTCGCATTCTGTGTTCAACACCTTGATCCTGCCAGACGACGAGATGGATGGATCGAGGTCGCTTAGAAAGCGCAAGACCCCTTCAGAAGACATCGATGAGCCGCCTCGAGCTGCCATTCGGAAGCGTGCGAGGACGAGTCCGATAGACGACCACGAGCCACATGATTTCAAGCAAATCGAGAACGCAGAAGAAGACGCTGATGATGCAGGAGCTTCTGCCCTTGGCGGTGACGAAAATGCCCAACTTGACGAGGTCGATGCGTTGGACGGACCAAGCTCGCCCAAGTCGCGTTCCGGGCGACCACAACGAAATCAAAAGAGCCGCAGACACGGCGCCTGGATTGTGTCCATGTCGGATGAACCGAAGTCTGCCATTATCAGCATTGCTGTGACTGTTGCGCAATGGGACCAGATCCAGCGCGATGTCGAAAAGAAACGGAAGCGTCGCGAACGCGATCGACAAAGAAGAATTCGGAACACTCGCGTAACTGTGACTGCGGAGCCAGAGGAGAATACTACCCACTTTCCAACAGTACAAACAACCATGTACACTAATCCATTCTTCCCCTTCCAAGATCGCGAAATGGATGAGTCGAAAGCGAAGCCATATGGTGGCATACTCACCGACGCGGAAGCCGACACAACACGAACGTACCCACAGGACGCCGACCGACAAGCATTTCAAAATGCGCGTGAAAAAGCGGAGCAGGAATGGAAAGAGCGGGTCGCGCAGACGAATGGCGAAACGCCGGCGCGGTCGAAGCAGGCTGGTCAACCAAGCAAGATCAAATGCATCAACTTTGGCCAGTACGAAATCGATACATGGCATGCTGCGCCATACCCAGAGGAATACAGCCGCAACAAACACCTCTACATATGCGAGTTCTGTCTGAAGTACATGAGCTCGGACTATGTTGCCTGGCGTCACAAGCTGAAGTGCTCAGCTAAGCACCCTCCGGGAGACGAAATCTATCGCGACCATGTTACGAACTCGGAGACAGGCGCCGAAACCACACTGTCATTCTTCGAGGTAGACGGTCGGAGAAATCCTCTCTACTGCCAGAACCTCTGTCTGCTGGCAAAGTTGTTCTTGGGATCAAAAACGCTTTATTACGATGTCGAACCGTTCCTCTTCTACATCATGACTGAGAACGATGAGTTCGGTTGTCATTTTGTTGGCTATTTCTCAAAAGAGAAGCGAGGCTGCGGGTCTGCGCCTCTTTTGGACCCTCGCACATCCTTCGATGACAGCAACAATCCTCAAGCAGATGGCGGAGCTGATGCTGACCTGGAGGGTACAGCGGCAGATCCGGCTCTCAGTAATCCTGGAAACAACGTTTCCTGCATCCTGGTCCTTCCTGTTCACATGCGGCGAGGCTTCGGCAGAGTCTTGATCGAGTTCTCATACCTTCTGACGAAAGTCGAGAAGCGTACTGGCTCGCCCGAGAAGCCTCTCTCGGACATGGGTCTGGTGTCATATCGATCCTACTGGCGCACAGTCCTTTGCAAGCTCTTGCTGCGCTACAAGGGCAGGGAGGCCACGGCAAGTGATCCAGCACCTCCACTTTCGATTGTGGACATCGCCAAGGAGACAGGAATGACTCCAGACGACATCATCGCCACGCTCGAAGCCCTCCGTTTCTTGGTGCGCGATCCAATCACCCGTTCTTATGCTTTGCGCCTCGACTACGACTACATGAAAGAGTACGTCGAGAAGGCGGAGAAGAAGGCTACCATCAAGATTGATCCCGCGCGCTTGTGTTGGACGCCGTACGTTATGGGTCGGCCGACGAATCTTTTCGCAATGGGCGAGGAGACGAATCAGCCTCTTCAGACCGTCGCTCCTCGAGACGATCCTGCTGAAGATATGCAATCTCTAAAAGCAAACGTGCAGGGGAAAGTGCCGAAAGAGACGGCGCAGAAGACCGAGCAGAGTGTGGTCGCTACCGAGACAATTGAGCTGGCCCCGCCACTCCTACCCAATGGCAAGAGCAATAGTCCTTCGCCAAAGTCTCGTAAGAAGACTCCACCTCCAGCTCTTGATTTGACGCAAAAGGCAAACGCAATGGCCGCCTCCCCAGATCGCACAGCTGGCTCTCCAGGCCGCCGCTCACCTCGGAAGACGCCCAACGGCTCGAAACATGCGCCGCCCCACGCGCACTCCTTTCCCAACTCCGCCGCCGCGAGCCCTGCGTCATTCCAAACCATCTCCGCCAGCGGGTCCGGATCCCAACCTGACTCTGCTGGCCACATTCCACCTACCCGGTTCGAGGTCTTTCCTCCTGTTCCCGGCATGCCCACCGCCAAACGCCGACCTGGTCGCCCGGTGGGCAGACGCAGCAGCGGTCGCAACAACTACAATACTCCCGCGAGACGTAGTCATGCTAGTCGTAGCCAGAGGGACGGCGGTGCTACTAGTCCTAGCAGCCGTGCCGGAAGAGACCGTGGAGGCCGGGAACGGGGAGGCAGTCTACGACGTACACGAAGCACTCTAGCTGACGTTGCATTCACCGCTTCTGCTGTGGCGGAGGAAGATGATGCCGATAAGTTGGAGGTTGCTGTCGAGGATGAAGAGCGAGAGAAGGACGCGATAATGGAAGATGACGAAGATGAAGACGCGCCCGGCGAGGAGGATGACGAGATCCAGTATGAGTGATGAGAGAGGCTGTCAGCCCAGCTTTTGGCCATGTTGGTGGTTGAACTTGAGCTATCGGCATCGCAGTACTTCATCACGTCTCACGAAGTCTGCCTGAGCATCAAACGACATCGACGACTGAACTGTTTGAATTGCAGCAAGTCAAGCTGCTCAGCACGAACATCCAGGCAGTCTGTATTGCGCGGCTGCTTGCTTGCCAACACCCAGCGGATTGATGCTTGTAATTTTATTGTACCATGAGGTTTCGCCGAACACGATTTGCGAAGTTTTGGTGGAAGGCTATCTTGCGCAATCGACACTTGCCCTGTTTCCGGCTACCAGAGTCTTCAGTCCGGATGAGCAGTGCTCGTCTTGCCTTGTGAGCTCTTCGTTCTTGGTAACGAGGATTCTGAGTCCCATGGTAGAGTACGTTCCCTGAACACAGGCCCAACCACGCTGCGGGTCCAACATCGCCTGAGCTGCCGAACACGTGCTGCGTTGATGAATGTCTTTGCCGTGATCTTCATGGCGTACCGTTCCACGAGAAGGCAATATCTGATGTGCTCCTTGCTGTTAGGCTCTGAAGCGCCCGTTGGGAGCGGTTCTGCTGCCTGCCCGGGCAGATCCGAGTCAAAGTGAAATGGTTAGCGATACTTGGTATACATGCTCCTCGCATGGTTACGAAACACAAAGTCGCGTCGCGGTCTTGTCAAGGGAGGAGCGAGTTGACTGGACTTCACTTCATCGCACTCGAAGCTTCCCATCGCTGAGGGCCTTTCCATATCGATACCACGTTACGTAATTCACCAGACGACGATCTCGCTACTAAACGACGCCCGACACCATCGAACACTTGTTGTATCACGATTCCGTCGTGTCGGCCACGCGCAGCAGACAAAGACCTGGAGGTGCACCGCGATGCACATCACATGCACGTCCACCGATTTCGAATGACAACGCCTCTCCTCAGATCTGGAAATACGAAGGAGTTAGTTTTTAGTGATGCATAGCACTAAATCCTTGGCACCACATCTCAGTCTCAAAACACGCTGTTTTGGCCGGTAAATAAGCCATTCTGAGACTCGGTGATAGTGCAATGAATTAAGGGTTTTTATGTTTATAGCTCGTCGCAATTTAAGGTGTTTTGAGGTGTTGTTAGAGGTGTTGTTAGTAAGTTTCTTAGTAATTTATATAGGCTGTTAACTATGCTAGTGATTACTACCTCTGTCCTTTAAACACCGTCTAATCTTCTTATCTAGTAAGTCTATCTATTGCCTTACAACGTGCATGTAGTTGTTACTAAGGTTGTGCTATTCCTTAGTCTATTGCTGCTCGCATTCTTCCTTAGTTATAGACGCTAGATAGTGCGTAGTAAGGTGCCTTCTAAGCTATAGCTACGCGTGTTTAGCGGCATTAAACTTAGGTAAATACGGTAGTAAGAGCTACTTCTTAATGCCGTTGAAGTTATAGTATTCGTTAGCTATGCGAGAGCGGTGTGCTAGTGCACTATCCTCGTAAACAATAAACTCCTTCTAAAGGTAGCTAGTGTCGTTGTTATCGCTCTGTTTAAAGCGTAACTCTATATCTCTAATCCACGGAAACAGTCGTTCTTTAAGCACCTTCTCACGGTGTCGATAACTATTAATACTACCGCGTGTCCTGTTATCTCTCTTGTATAGTGTAGCCTGCTTTGCCTTGCGTAGCTTCTTCTTTAACCGGCTATTGCGTTCGTTAATTTAAGAGCCGCTTATCTGCGTAAGCACACCGGCTACGTTCTTCTCGATATTCTCCTACGCAAGGGCGTATTTAGCTGCTATCTTCTCTTCCTTAGTTTCCTTGCCAAACACATAGCATAGGCCTATCTCTGCGTAGCAGAAGGAGCCGTAAAACTGCAGCTCTAAGTACTTGTTCTGCTTCTTCTTAACGACGTCCTTCTCGTATCGTTTATTAGTCTTAAGCCACGCGCGTTAATAGCTACGCTAGATGCCGACCTTCGCTAGTGTCTCGTTAGTAAAGATAACACGGTGCTAGGCTACCTTTGTTAAAGGATTATCGGGGTTGTAAGCAATGCACTACTTCCACCGTTTAATCTCTTGCGCCGGTGTGAGCTCTGGTTTCTAGCCTTGCTTCCTTCGTGCGTAGCTATAGCTATATATTACAGACTCGAAGGTAGACATTAATATGCGTAGAAGGCTAGCATCTACTAGCTCGTTGTAGAAGAAGCTACCTTCCTCGGTGTATTCACACGACTGCCCTTCACGATAAGCCCTATCGCTAGTAACAATGGCAACGAGCTAAGAGCGCTGCTCGTTAGTAAGGTGCTCTGGCCGGCTACAACGCTCCTTAGACTCGTACAGCCGTATGTCGAATATGTCCGTTCCTAGCTCTTCTGCCTTCTCTTTAACACGCGTAAGGGTCCTTAATATCGTCGACTGCTTAACACTATACCTCTGTTCGAGGCTGTATTAACTAGCACCGGCTAACATCGCTCTAACGAGGAAGGTACGCTCTGTAGGCTTTAACTTACGTCGAGGTATCTTGTTAATCCGTAGCTGCTAGCCCTTAGTGCTCCTTTTAACTCTGTGCATCGTAGAGACGGTCCTTAAGCGTAGCGATTGCGTCGAGGGCTTGTTGGAGTTGGTATTCGAGCTTAGTTACGCGTTCCTTAAGCTGCTCGAAGGTAGAGGGCTTCAGAAATAGAGGTAGACTTCGAGGGCGTAGTAAGTACTTCCTTCTTAACCGTTTTTGCTAAATTCGACGTAGTGTTGGAGAGGCACTATTAGGGATTTTAGGATACCTCCTATATCGTTCGTATTCCATGTTGTTGTTGCGCAATAAGTTAAAAGAGATTGTGTTGTTTTGTTGTTTTCTCGGATCGACGATAAACGCGGGGTGCGGGAGCTCCCGCCTATGATTCAAGGAAAATTAACTCCTTCGTACATCGCCTTGACCGGACTCACAGTGGATCCTCCTCGAGAACCGAAACGCCACATAGTTTGTACAGCACTGCTCGCCACATCGACTTGCTCGTTCTCCGCTTTTCGATCGATCTGTCAGGTCTTCGACTTCGTTCTTCTGCCCGGCTTTGCTTCGTCACTGCATATTGTACCTGTGTCATGTTGGTGGTCAGGACCTCGCTGCGGCAACAGGCGGCGTTTGCAGGCCTGCCGAGGGACCAAGCGAGACGCGTTTCTGCAGGTGATTGCATGTGAACACTGCTCAGCCTCTCTCTGACATGCTGCGCCGGTAGGAATTGAGCTGAGCCCTCCTGAAATGCTACAAGCGGGTACCCTGACTACCTGAATATGCTACGGTTCACGGAGATCCAGCAGCCAGGAAAGGTCCTGATCTGAGCCTGGGATGAGGACCAAGCGACCCATAATTGGCTCCTAGGCGGAACCCCCGCCATCCTGATTCCTCGTTCGATTGTCCATCCGAAGTATCTCTGTTCTAATCTGATCGCCGTGTGCCATATCTTCTTGCCATCGTTTCTATTTGGAACCGGGAGCACATACATCTCCTACTCGTTTCGCGGATTGCATTTCAGCAACGTGCTTCTCGTCTAAGTGCATTGCCTTGAACAGAAATGCTCCGAGGTAAAACCACATGTTCCGCCCAAATCATTCGACTCAAGTACTGTAAACGCCCCCAAACCCACCATGCCCTGCAACCGATACGACATCATGCGATCCATCTGCACTCGCAACCAACCAGAACGATCGACCCAGCCCCCAAAACCTTCATCTATTAGACCTTCGCGTACATGCATCCGTCCAAGCCGCCTTGCCTGTTCCAACCGGCAAAAACGAAAACGCCGCAAGCGGGAGTTGGGGGCGTTGGTCGAGCTCACCAACCAGAACGCCGAAAAGCACCCTTGGCCTCACCTTGACTTCTGTCACGCATTTGTGAAGAAAAATGCCGGACCACTCGGAAGTACAGCCACTCTTGATGGAGTCTCTCGCGTGGCTGTGGCGGATGAGGACGGCGAAAAGCGCTGCTTGTCATGTAGGTATGGACAGCCAGCGCCGTCGAGCATCACGAATGGGGAGCGAATTCTGGTCGTAGAACCTCCACAGAGGCGCATTGAATATAATGCCCTGGTGCATGGGGTTTGTCCCGACATCGTGCAGTCGTGCTGTCCACAAGGCGTGTCGAATACTTGGTTGCGAGCGAACTGTCTACGAAGCCACGGGCCATGGAACATCTAACCCTCCCACGCGTCGCTTGCGCAATACATGCAAGAGGGCACCTGGTGTCGCGGGATCAATTCAAATAATGCTCGTATAGAAAGGATTGCTATGAATTCCCGATGCTTACTGCCGAACATCCAATATACATCCTCGCCTGTGCCCGATGGGAAATTCTGTCGAAGCGAGCAAACGCGAAGGATCCAAGCTTGAAGCATGATTGATGATGCACATCATCAGCTTTGCCGCGAGGTGTGGTGGAGTCGTCCTCGATAGCGCACAACACCTGGTAAGACATCGACATTGGCGCCAAGAACAGGGCAGACATGATCTCCTGATGTTTCCTTCGGTAGCTTGGCCATCCGACGGTGAAGCGAGCATTCCTATTCAAAGACAAGCGAGCTCGAAGTTGTGGAGGTTCTGTTTGGTCTCAAATTAATACAAGTAATAGGTATTGTACAAGAAGCATCAGAAAGAAAGCAAGGATAAGCATCCACTGTACAACAAAACCTCCACGCTCTGTACAAACAGTCCTGTACGATCGGGCCGCCGTATAGAGCGAAGGCCAACGAGCCCCTGCCCCATACTGCACTGAGCCCGCCGCCGGCATCGCGTTCTTCCCTTTCCGTAACTCGTAGTCATATCAATCATCGTCACTCAAGCACGCGTACGTACTTGCTCGCAGCTCACAAAGCAACAGCAAAAAATCAGAGAATCCTCCCCTCTATACCATTAGTTTTCGCCGGAATGGAAAGCACGCTCCTGAAAGAGCCAAGCACAAAAGCAGAAACCGACAATCGTGAAATAAAGCAGGCGCGTGAAATCGTGCGTTTGGAAAGAAGTGAGACATCTCCTCGCCAATCGTTGGCTTTCATCCGGTGCAGCTTTCAACACGAGCTTGAGAGCTCTTTGCTGCAAGATGAACAGCTCCAGTCCTTGCAGTCATTGCCGCATGATGATGGAAGGTGTCGATGGTGGGAGATGTTGTCGTTGATCGTGATTGCAGAGTTCGCGAGGTGCATTGCTTGGCTTTGTTTGATGTGCGGCAATCCTCGACCCGCCGATCACCGGGTTGGTGTATGCAGAAATCTTGGGACGGCTCGGATGCCATGTCCAACCGTCTACGAGGTGCATGCAGTAGCGCGGCGGAGCCGGTGGATCCGCGGTCCTTTAGGCATAATTTGACATGTTGCCCCTACTGCATGTCGGTGTTGGCGACTCTGCAGGCATTCGAGAAATTTGTGTGATCAGAAGAAGGAAAACGCCGCAGATGTAATGGTGAAAGTCGTGGTAATTGAAACTTGCGTGTGCATTCCGGCGCTCCGGCGAGATCACCATCGAGGCACTGTCTTCGGTGACACCGGCTCTTCAGGGTCGTCTGGCCTTCGATCGCCCGAGCGTCGATAGGAGAGTCGTCCACTCTGCTAAAGATTATGATGTTGACTGTTTCCCATGTAGGCGTAAGGTGCCGGTGCTTCGCCTGTCTCGCTCGCGTACAGACTACCATTCGATTGAATGTACCCTGAACTGTAGGCCTGGTTGTGAGCGGAAGCCAAACCTCCTGAATCCGGAATCGAGCTTCCTGGCATTTGGAGATCCGGGTATGTTGATTGAGACTCTGCGGTTTGATTTTGGTACTGGCCTTGAGCTTGGTACTGATAGCTGTTGTTGTAATACTGGCGAGGAATCGCGCTTGCAGCTGAGCCAGGGTCGCCGAACAGTGAGGGTTGCTGCTGCTGGCCTGCGACTGCGGGATATGACGGTTGCTGATTGCTGCCGCTTGACGATGGCGATGGAAGTGCAGTTTGTTGTTGGTTCATGGTCTGCCATCCATTGGCTCCGGGTACGCTGACTGTTTGTTGCACGCGATTCATCATTGGCATGCTCATGGGAGATTGAGTCTGCTGGCTGTAGCTGCCATGCATGCGTTGCTGCTCGTTGCTCCACGATCGTGTGCCGCTTGGAATCGCGCTGGTGTAGTGTGGCATGGGAGGCTCGCCGACCGGCATATGCTGATACAGATGCGAGCCCTCGTAGTCTGCGCTGGAGCGTTGTCGTTTCCCACCTGGCGAATGTGCTGAGTAGTGATCGGTTGCTCCTCCGCCGTAAGTTCCTGGATGTGTTGATGGCGGAGTGGTGTCTGGCGGCGAAGTGTTGTAAGAACGCTTGTTTCCAATTCTGTGAAATGTCAGCAGCGTTCATACGGGAAGCGAGGGAGGGAAGCTCACCCGGAGATGGCACGATTG
The DNA here is from genome assembly GCF_000219625.1 of Zymoseptoria tritici IPO323. Taxonomy (NCBI): domain Eukaryota; kingdom Fungi; phylum Ascomycota; class Dothideomycetes; order Mycosphaerellales; family Mycosphaerellaceae; genus Zymoseptoria; species Zymoseptoria tritici. The sequence goes on along the minus strand of NC_018216.1, from coordinate 2,482,099 downwards.
TCCTTGCGCACTCGTAGCTTCACTCCTTGATCCGAGAATGTGCGTGTGAGATGTGTAGATTCGGACATGCTGCCAAAGTCGCGCTGTGGGAGCACTGGGAAGGGATCTGTGTCTATGACACCCATGAAGTGAACGTCCTCGGCATCCCTATGACTGTTAGCATTGCGACTAGAGTGCCATTCCGTCTGTGCTTACGGAGCGGTATCGAACAAGCTGAAGCGTAGCTTGTAGGTCCCGAGTTTGCGCGCAGAAATGTCGCCAAAGACAAAGAACCCTCCGTCTAATGAGACTGTCAGTGCACTATCCATATTGAAGAACTGCGTTCGCAAATCGCCCGGATGTCCTCTCACCCTTGTTGTTGATGTCCTTCAGCCTGTGCAACGAAGACACAGTCTGTCCGATCAGGTATTTTCCTGGTACGTGTTCATCTTGACCGTCCTTGACTGCCACCAACGTGACCATCATGAATGTGCGTGGGCTGACCATCCAGTTGGCGTTGATCGGGTCGTGCTCAGCGTTGTACTTCAGCTCTATGATCGGCGGAGGATCGATCGGCTTGCGATTCTTTGGGTTGTTCTCCTGGACGACTTGAGCGCGCATGGGCTGTTGACGAATGCTCATGCGACAATTCTCTTTCAACAACATGGGTGGCATGTTGTAGGCCTGAGGTAACTCAGGAGTCTAGAGTACGTGTTTGCCAGTGGTTCGAAAAGACGTCGAAGGCGGAAATCTCCAGCAGTGATGAGGTAGGAGAGAGAAGAAGAGACGAGAGAGAATGGTCGAAGAGAGAAGATAACCAGAAAATCGAGTCTTGGTTCCGCCCTCCTCTCGACACCTCAGGAGAATATCGACGACTGTGCGAAATGGTCGACTGTCGAGGTGCGAGGCGAAGCGTCACTGATGACTTGGGAGGTGTCGCAGCGTCCAGTGAAGCTCGAGGTAAGCAAGAAGAGTCGAGATGCCAAAGGTGTTCGTGGTATTGATGGACCGAATGACGAATTCGGTATGTGGTATTGATGATGTTGGATGTGGTAGTCGTCGTTCGAGGTTAGAAGATTTGCGTCCCGTTCATCAGAACGTGGAGAACCAGCAGTTGCAGCAGGTACGCTGGTATTGATATCGGGTAACAGGACGGACGCTTGGGAACAGCCACGATCGCCCGGCGGCGGCGTACCTGCTTCTTTCACAACGGCCACCTGCAACGATCAACTGCGGCTGAGTCCTTCCGGTCCCTCTTCCTTGCGGCGGCTTCTGAACTTCCACAGCCCAAAATTGTTCACGTCACCGTCGCGGATGGAATGCCGTTGCGACGACCAGAAGTGTGAAGGTAGGAAGAGATGGGTGCGCACGCCGGGCCGCAGCAAGCGCAACCAGAGAGATATAATCCGGGCTCCGCGACGAGCTGGATCAACGACAACGGATTGGGATGTCGTCAATCGTGGGGAGACTAGGCGACCCAAGCCTTCTAGTGGGAAAGATATGCAGGTTTCAAGAGAGTGGATGCCAGAAGTGAGAGGGCAGCCGGATCTGGGAGGCCGTTCCTGCCTTAGTCAAAGGCCTTTCGATGGTCTGGATTTGCGAGAAGTATGGAACCTTCAAGGCTCAAGAGGTGTGAGACAGACCCCACTCACGGTCGATCGTTAGTAGCCTGAGGTAATGGAGGATTCGATTTGTGGTTATGTATGACGCAGAATGAGGAGTTCTCGTGCGCTGCGGACAATGAGTTGGCTTGAGGACTCGAGGGCTGTCTCCAGTGATGGGCAGTCAGCGAGGAGGCTACAGTCGCAGGCCGCTGCGTGTACGAACAGTAAGAATCTTTCGTGGCAGAGGCACTATATTTTTCTTTCCGCTCGGTCGTGGACGGGACTTCCGGGTTGGCAGGTGCAGAGGAAACAAATCGGATAGGGACCTTTTCTGGTTGGTGGCAGGTGGCAGTAGAGTTAGTGCTTGTTCAAGCTCGCTACCAAATCGCCACAAATACAGGAATCGGAAGCCAACCCGGTATCCGACACACGGCGGATTTTGATGACTGTCAAGATTTGTGTCGTCGGCGCAGGTGCAGAAGCGGCTCTTTGGTGGGGTCGAGCACTTTTGCCGACTGCGTCTCTGGCGAAAGGTTGTCGCCGCGAAGGATTGCAGCTGTGATGGAGAAGTGAAGAATGGCAAGCTGCGTAATGGCTCCAGTGGTCCGTGACGTGAAGGGCTAGGAGCGTAGCCACAGCAATAGTAAGGTGTCTGCGCGCGCATGCACACTGCGAAACCGGGAGGCAGAATGGAGCGACGGAAGGCAGTCTAGTCGGCAGGCCAAGTGGCGGCGTCGAGGATAGCGTCGGCTCGGCGAGCAATTGGGATACGAGCGCAGTGAGGAGAGAGGAGACGCGTGGAGACGTCGCTGGCTGCTGTTGTCCGAGTCCGCGGACGATATCTCAGTAGTAGTTGGGCGCTTGTCAGTCCTCACCACCCTGGGGCAGCAGCAACAGGCACGACGGGAGAGATGACAGACAGGCTCTGCAAATATCCATGTCCAAGGAGGACCATCACCGCCGCATGCAATCGCCCGACGCTTTCGCTTTCCGCCGCTCGGGCGAACGACAGCAGAGACCATCACTGCCCTCGCGTCAAATGATGATGATGCATGCTTGCCCTAGCACTCTGAGATGGCACGAGTGGACTGAGAGGCATGGATCCCTGCAAACGCCGACGTGCGTTCAATGGTGGAGCAATCGACTTGCTTGGAATCACCCACCAACCCGCAGACGGTCACTCTCCAATGGATCGGAGTGTCCCACGCTCACCGTGCTGCAAGGTCTTCGAGTCGTCCTGCACGCCAGCGCTGTACGGTGGTGAGAGTGACGATATCGCGCGCCATTTGCTCCGAACTGCCGCCGTTGCGCTTGACTGCAGGCCAAGTCCTCGTTATTGCCGGGCAAAACTCGCAGTATCTCAGGCATATTCGCTGCCTGTGAGGCTGGCAACATGGTCTGCCCTACAGGGCGGCGGTGCGGCTGATCGATGTTACTTTGCCCTACCACGAGTAATAAAGTGGACGCTGCATCCGTGAAGACCGCCTGGGACAGCGGGAATTGTCTCGCGGTACCTAGGTACCTCGATTTGACCGACCCACTGTTTGACCGAGCTACCGCGTGTGGCGGACAACTGTGATTGCTTGGTTGCATGTTCTCTACAGCAAAGGAGGCACAGAACAGGTCTCTCTGCGCTTCGCCGTCGTTGGCGGGTGCCGTGCGACCTCACACGTTCTCGCCGGCATGTCTGTCGCGTGGTAGGGTCGCGCAAAGAAAATCTATGGACGCAACAATGCCAAAACCAGCACCTTCCTTGACTGCCAGTCAAAATGCGTGTGACAGCCACCTCATGCCGCCGCTAGCGTGGTTGTTTTAGACCTTCTTTGCGCCTCACATCCCAGCATAGCTGGTGGGAGAGTATTCGGTATCGACATGGGCAAGGGGACACATATTTGGTGTTTGGAAAGCGAATTCGAATCACAGGAGTGCGTGAAATTCTCCCGTCAAGTCCACGATGCAGCGTTGAGGCTGTCCACTGAATTCGTGATTCATGCAAGAGACGCCGCTACCATCTCGGCAGTCTTCTCGAAAAGTCTTCCACTTCCGCTCATAGACTACCCCTGCTACCAGGTCCGACGCTGTAGCGAGGGGGCGCTAAGAACATGATCCTGGCTGATGGAACGCGCGGAACATCGATAGAAGTCACGGACGAACCGGGAACACGGCTGCAATTTATCATGCCATCGAAGGGCTCTGGGGATGACAGCAGCCAGACCTGTGCGACCAACATTGTTCAGAACAGCATTCAAATCATACGGCGAACGGTTCACGACGTATGATACGCTATCGACTCGTCGCACTCGCTTCCTTGGGACATACTCAACCCGCCTGCCTACATGACTGTCCTACCCAGGAGGCATGACGTGCTGCAAGACCTTGCAAGGACGGCCGAATGATCTTTCAGAGTTTTCAGCCGGACTGTTGGTCTCAATCGACAAGGGAACAACCGGACTGTTGGTCTCAATCGACAAGGGAACAATTCCCGAGAGTTCATGGATGATGAGAAGCTATGATCGCAGCGGGATTCAACCCTGAGCCCTGGATCATGACTCGATGATCAATCTTGGAACAATCGACCCAATCTCGAAGAAGTCGATGGACGCAGGGATGTGAGTACAGCATGGCTGAGCATGCTGTCGTCTCCACTTCGTATCGAGGGCTTCTTTTGGAACACCTCCCGAGTATCTTCCATCACACAATGGCATTCTGCTCTCGTGGCCTCGCTTCCACTGCATGCGATCACCCGTTCGTGTACGACATGACCGTCATTTTCCAAAGCTCGCAGGAAAGAGTCGTAAGCGAGCTGCATGTCACTCTCGAGTGTGTGCGACCGTCGACATGCAGCCAGATATGTCGTCAATGCGGACCCCACGTTCATGCATGCTGCAGCAAAAATATCCACCTGGCAACCACGCGACCTGCTGGGATCTTCTTTTCGTTTTCCAGGTTGATTGAGCTGCTCGTACCGTGGTCGAGAGGCAGATCTTGGGTGTCTTTTTAGAGATCCGTCAGCCTGCAGTCATGTACATCCTGAGGTGCAGGCCGTGAGTGGCCTGTATCGGAGTCGCTGTCCGTTGTAGACGGCAGTACGAGGTATGTCAGATGCGGCTTCCCATTCCTCCTCGAAGCGAACGACTTGAGAATAACGTTGATGTTCGTATGTCGTAAGAGATGCAGCACCGCCAGCTTGCATTTTGCGTCTCCACACCTTTGTGTTCACTGCATCGCGATCACTGCCGGTGCGCCCCACATCAGATCAGTCGGTGAGCAGCCTGCTGTGAGCGGTCTGTAGATCATTTCTCACTTGACGACGATTGGAGCGAGCGGCTCGGTCGGTGCAGGAGCTCTGCTTTGTCCAATGGCGATGACATTTTTCACGAGCTGCTCATCAATCTCGGCCATCGAGGATCGGTAGTGACATCGCCACAAGCAACGTAATAATCGATCACGGTTTTGATGCCCACCTGGCCATGTCCAATGGACAGTGAATCGAACAATGCATCGACGCCATCTGTATCCCAGGTGAGGTCTGTCAACGTCTTCGGCATAGGTGAACATGAAATCCGGGTCACTAGTTCTATATGCTTAACCTCAAAGTCTACCGATGAACCTTTGGTACGCTGATCGCGCCGAACGGTAGGTTTTACCTTTGGTTACGAACGACCACAAACCTCCGATTCATGGCCCAAGGTACTCTTTGCACCGAATGATCTACCGCGCCGAAGAAAGCCTTTCGGATCATTGTGCGATGAGTAAATGGAACCGAGACTGGTTGGAAGCACCTTTTCGAGCATCTCTGCCAACCTTCGTATCGGCAGCCTTGCCCAAAATGGAGATGCTCTGTGGCCGTGCGACCCAGATGTGTCCAGTGTCTGCATCCGGTATATTTTACGTCTTCGGAACTCGTTGAATGATATTGCCAAAGCAGTTTCATGGATGGAATGTCGTAGCCGGCCGTGAGCAATGAGGACGACAAGTCGGAGCGAGTAGTCTGGCGAATGGAGAATGTGGTATGATCAGCTTTTCTCAGCTTGTGATCGAGCACGGTCGCTTGCAAGTATGTGATTCTTGGTCGTTATTGAAATGGCAGCGGGAGACTATGAGGCATGGTGACGACTGTCCTTCGGTTTTGAGATCTTCTGCTTCACCATCAAAAGTCGATCATGCGGGAACTCGCGTGTGATGCGATCTACGTACGTCACAAGGCTCAAAGTCATGTGGTCGACGATACTGCCGTGATGGAAAAGGTGGGCGTCAGCGCCGCAGACATTGCTGTTGCAGCGTTCCGCCGCGGATCTCAAAGCATTCAGGAGTCGGAGGGATATGGGCTGCGCGAGTTGCCCGAAACGAGGCTGTTCATGTGCACGTGGAGCTGAATTTTTTGCCGTTGCCGGGAGCGCGTCTCACTCGAGGTAGATTTGCTCGGTGGAGACGTGTCGCTGGTATGCAGGAAAATGTGTTCATCTGCGTGAGAGTGAGAGTGAGTATTGATGCCTTAGCATTTTGATGCCTCATTCAAATGACGTTGCCCTTGACCAAATGACGGAACGTTTCCGCACACTTGAGGAGATCCTACTAGTAAGGTAAGTATGCACCAACATCGAGCTGCCACCGCGACGACGACATCACTCTCATTGACCTTTTACACAGTGCTTCCACGACATCCCGATGTAGCATCACCATGCGGCCAACTCTGTGACCCTTCCTATCTCGCTCTCCCCACCAGAGCTTATCCTTCTCCGCCATCCTCGACGAAGCGCGTCGCAGAGCTGTCAAACCAACATGCCTCCAGCATCCAACATGCGAAAGTCGTCCGCGGCGACGACTATGACGGCCGATCCTTTCACCAGCAACGCCCATACCATGAACCATCAGAATAGCGCACCGCCTCGACGCACCACGGGGCGTGCAATCCGAGTCTCTGCTACACGACCCGCCAACTACTACGCCCGTCCGTTCGCAGCCGACCACGATGCCACGATGGCTGAGGGCTCGAATGGCCAGCCTCAGCAGCCTCCAGGCTTTTTCCCAGCGTTGCAATTCTTCTCCGATGCTGTGACCGCGCTGCCAAAAGAGGTCATGAAGCAATTCACCCTGATGAAAGAGGTCGAAGCGAAGATCCATGGGCCCAACGAGAAGCTCGGAGAGCTTATCGATGGATTGATCGAGCTTCCTGTGCCTGCTCGCAAGCAGACCGCCAACGGCATTGCGAGCGCCAGCGGAGTGCAAGGCCTTCTGAGCTTCACGGCGAACAACAGCATGAGTGGGAGCGCGAATCCAAGTGTTGTCAATGGCGCGGCAGGAAGACATAGCGCGCAGCCGTCGGTCAATGGCTCGGTCAACGGAGAAGAGACGCAAGAGACGGACGATGACAAGGCAAGACGACGGCAATACTCGGATCTGCGCATGGTCGTGCACAGTATGCTAGGAAACTTGGACGAGAAGAATGTTGTCTTGTCGGAGGCGAACCGGATGCTTGCACTGCAAGAATCAAGAATCGCTTCCGTCATGCCATTCATCGACGAAGAGATTAGTGCAGAAGCGCGGCTCGGCAGCATGACGCATTGGGCATACAGCGACAACCGTCAGAAGAAACAGGTCACCAGTGCTGGCGCGGCGAAGCAGAGGGATGTAGCTGCGACCCACAGTCTGGCCGATGCGGCAAACATCTTGCACGAGAGAGAGATAGCGCAAGCAAGAGTTGCTGCTGGGAGAGAGGCCACAAAAGACAAGGGCAAAGGGAAGAGAATCGAGCACGCGGCGGACTCCGACTTTGATGAAAAGCCAAGGAAGCTCGCAAAAGTTGCTAAGGGCAAGGCGGCCGCCGCGGCAGCAGCTGCGACAGGACTGGGTATTGCCAACGGCGAAGCTCCTACCAAGAGGAAGAAGGCTGAAAAGACTATGGGTGCGCCTGCGATGGAGCGCACAGTATCGGCAGGAGGAAGAGGCGCAAAAGGCGTACGGGATACACCCAGGAGCACTCCGGCCGCAGTCGCAGAGCCAGTAGGCAAGAAAGCGGCGAAAGCGAAACCCGCGCCAACACAGGCGAAGAAGAAGTTGGCGAATTCTGCGCAGAATAGTCCAATGCTGGCAAGCAGTCCATTGGCATCTTCGTTCAATCCGCTGAATATGGAGCCTCCCCCAGGCGCGCGGCCTGGGAGTTCAAGAGTACGACAGAGTAGCGCGGCGACGAATTTGCGCCACGAACGGCTCGTGGGTGAAGAGAGCAGTGCAAGTCGTCCCACCTCCGCAGCTGGCAAACTCAACGGCAATGGTGAGAAGACGAACGGACGCCGAAAAGTCCACGAGACGACCGAGGAGCACGATGAGCCCACCAGACCAGAACAGGTCGAGCGGCAAATCAAGGAAGCAAGCGAGAGATTGGATCGTGAAGACATCGAAATGCAGGGTCGCGGATCCGAGAAGCGTCCAGCTGTATCGCGATCAGATTCGGACAAGGGAAAGAACAGCGGCCGTGGCTCCAAAGTGGGAACTCCACGCCTGGAGAACGCAATCCCGACAAGCGAAGGGATGTTCCGCAGCAGGAGTGTGAGGAGGCCCAGGGGCGAGGGTCGCGACTCCAGCTCCTCTGAACCGCAGATGCAAGGTATCGGCAAGCACAGGAGGAACGCTAGCAACAGCCATCTGGTCAAACAGCTTGCGCCATTCAACAAGAGCCCCAATCTGGACAGACATCGAGACACAGACGACTCTTCCAATGACGAGGAACGCGCGGTCGATGCTGAGGAGCCAGAAGAGGAAGAGGAGCTTTCCGCTGCCGCCGTAATGGAGCGCGAGCCGCAACGTTCCATCACGAGAAAGCCTGTATCCCGTGGTAACACTCTCCGCCTATCGCCAGCTGCAGACTCTCGCGAATCTAGCCCACCGGCTTCTCCTCCACCTACCATTACTACACGCAACAACCGCAGCGGTGCAGCGAGCGGATCCTCTTCCAACACTAACCGCGAGAATGAACGGGAGCGAGAGCGCGAACGTGCAAAGGAGACTTTCCTTCGCGAACGTCATGAGCGCAACGAACGCGAGCACGCCCTTGAACTTGAACGAGCAGCCGTCGTGGCAGCCGCCGCAGCGCCTCAACCCGAACACACGGAGCATTACGACGATGCAGACGATAATGTCGCCGTTGGCGATCCAGGCCTGATAGACGACGACGAAGACTCCGAGCACGATCCTGACGATCCCGACGAGCCGAAGTATTGTTACTGTAACCGTGGGAGCTATGGAGAGATGGTGGCTTGTGACAATGATGTGTGTCCGCGGGAGTGGTTCCATCTGGCGTGTACAGAACTCAGGGAGGCGCCGAGTGAAGAAGACAAGTGGTATTGCAGAGATTGTAGGCCGCAGAATGTGAGGTCCGCGAGTGGCGCTGGACGAGGCGGTAGGGGTAAGGGAAGCAGGCGGGGTGCAAGAGGGTTGTAGGTTGAGCTGGTACTCAGCGGAGGAATTGTGGATAGCTTATTAGAGTTGGACGTCAAATGAAACGAAGAAGAGTATCGATTCATACAGACTTCGCAAAGTACAAAAGCCGCCAGCCTGAAATCTTCCGCGGCGTGCTTCATTCGTGTCGAGGAGTCGATCATCATGCTGTAGATAGATCTACCGTCACGGAGGTCACTCGCACGTGGACAATTGTTCCTTGAATTTCATCACCGTCACGAATTGGACCTGGCCGATTTAGCTGTAACGAGAAGAGAACATGTTAACGTCACAAGACGACAAGTCCATATCGAGCAACACAGCACTAAGCCTGCGAGTACGTTCCTGGCATCGCTCTTCCAGAGAACATATCTAAGACGACGGAGCATCCTGCTCAATCTTCGTGCCACCATTGGGTAGCGGCACACGGAAAAGCGCATAAGGCATCACCCGCCTCTCCTCTCCAAACCAATGCTGCGGCCGCCTCCAAAGCTGGTTCTGGGTGAAGTAAAGGTATCCGTCGAATCCAGAGTACACACAGTCGGTCCAGACGAATCGCGGGTCACGAACAAGCGTGTTGAGAAGACCGGTCGCAGGGTCAAAGTACGCAACGGCGTTGTCTTCGATGTTGCCGGCGTAGATCATGCCGTTGGTATCAGTGTCCATGCCATCTTTGAGGCCCGTTTCGCCGTGGTACTGGACTGCACCACGAGCTTTGAGCTCGGCGTTGCGGGAGCGGTCGAGCAGGTTCTTGGTTGGAACGGAGAAGAGCTCGCGTCCGCCGGTCGTGGCGTAGTAGAGTTCGGAATTGTCGGCCGAGAGAGCGATGCCGTCGGCGCCGAAGTTCACGTTCGTGGCCGTTTCGTCTCCGGTTTGGTTGATGTCTTTGAAGTGCGGTCAGCGAGGTCACTTGACAACGCAGCGTCCTCTGGAGGGCAGACTTACAGACAGGATATCCTGCAATCGTGGGGACAAAGCCAGCATTGGCTTGCACACTGGGGTGGAGCACCAGTCGACGCCAGGCTTCTCCGGTTCCGAGGTCGACAACGACGATGGCGTTTTGGCCTTCAGGAGACGAGTCGGTGATGTAGGCGACTCCTTGGCCTGACTTTGTGAGGTTCGAGGAGAGGTCAAAGCGCATGTCGTTCAAGTACTGCGAGTCATTAGCGACTCGTCGCGGAAGTCGATGTTGCGACAAGCATGCAATCATACCGAAGCTGCAGGAGCGGCCTTGGAATCGAATACAATAGTGGTGAAGATCTGGTCAGTATCCAGATCAACACCAACAAGCTTCGCTCCCCCCGGGCTGGCTGGGAGAATGGTTCCATCGGAGATTGCAGTCCTTCCTGTGTCCAAAATCCAGAGCCGATTGGCACCGTCGATCACGACGCTTTGCACGCCGGTCAGATGGCTCGCATTGCCAACGGACATGGGCGTTCCGGTGGAGTTGTCGACCAAGCCGCTAGGAGGCAAGTTGTAAGTGGCATTGGGGTATGCCCTTTCAGTGTTGTTGGCGAAAAGCTCGGCGACGGTGTATTCAGTGTTGTTCGGATCAAGAGCTCGTGGGTAGTTTGAGAATATGCGTCCATTTCGCGATACAGCGACGCCTGGTGGTACTTAGCAAGTCTGGATCTGACAGCATTCGCTCGCTCGACATACCGGTTGGCCATTGGTCGTTGTACAGATGAATGAGTTCAGGAGACGGGCCAGCTGTGAGAGGGTCTCTATACAAGCCGGGATCTGTCTGGTTCTCAAAAGTATAGGTTTGCTCTTGGGCGTACGCGGCAGCGGCCAACGCTAGAGAGGTGAACGTATTTCTCATGGTGGGGGTGCTTCGTTCGGATGTGGTAAATTGCGAGGTATAGAATGTCCAAAAGACCACGCTGGCCATTCTTGTATGCTTCTGTGCAGCAGAGAACGTCATCGCTCCGCGTGCAACGTGAATTGCTGCTACGCGGGTGTCTTGCCGAAGCATATAGCGGAAACAAGCCTCGCCAAGAGCTGCAAGTGAACGAGTCCGACGTCTGGATTGGCTCACATCGTACCTGAGCGGACCGATGCCGGCACGGCACGACACAATGACGATGTGTTCGTTGAAGACTCTCGGCTCTCCACATCTTGCTCATCGTCGTTAAAATGCCAATAATGCCTATTAGTGTGCCATCGTCGGTGCCGACCGCATCGACAACCTCTGCTCCATCGGGATCCATAGGGTGGACTTAGCAGCGACCTGTTCTCACAGTGATCAAGCTACGTATCGCATCGCCTGAGCGACATATAGGTGGTATTAAGACCTCACCCGTTAAAAATCGAGATCAAAGTTCGTTTCCCGAATCCGAGTTGCTGTCTTTAATTTTTCACGACGGAGGTCGAACTGAGTCAGTATGCACTGGCTGCCATGAATCCCGGGCTGTCCAGCACGAACCGGAGCTGAGCTGGTCAGCTAGGACCAATCCAGGGCACGAGCATTTGCAGACCTGGGCTGTCTTTAGTCATATAGGCCGACATCAGGTCCGGAGGCTCTGTGCGAAAGTTGAACAGAGAGTCTTTTGTGAGGCAGAGCCCGCCGTTGCTATCCTTTGCAGGCCAACACATGCCTTTGCTTGGAGGATGCACCACCACTGAATTGCAATCACTGACATGGGATGCCTTGACGATGCTCACTAGTTCGTTTGCTCAGCGACAGAGCTCATGTTTGCAATGGCGCCAAGCTTGAGTCGTGAGCAGTATCCGCGACTGTTCAGCTTCCGGATTGAAGGATTCGATGCTCTGCAAGTGGTTGATGAGCAGACACGCACGAGGCGCGGTGAGACCTGCGGCGACCTATCTTCTCGCCGCGTTCCGATCATGCAACAAGAAGCTCGGAGGTAGCTGTACAAGAGAGCGTGATGGTCGACTTCACCGCAGAGTTGAAAGGAAGTTGAGCCAAAAATTCGTCCAAGATGTAGTCCACGATACGGTGACAGCATCGCACTCCTTTACGATATTTTCCATGACCCGCAAGTATCTGCACCACGTTTCCATCTTGCGTATGTGTTGATGTCGCTGATTGAGTTGAACTTTCGCGCGGCCGGGTCCAGACGAGAGCGTGGGTGTTCGTGCCGTTGTGAGCGTCGTCTTCCCAACAGTCGGAGAGTCATGTCGTTGAGCGTACCATACGAAGGTAACTGACCTGGCGATGTTCAAGAAGAAGAGAAGAAGCAACCATGAAGCCAAGGGACGAGAGATCTGCAAGCGAGGATCTTGGAGCGCTTTCTGATCTGTGCTCAGCGATGAAGCCGAGCCGGGGAACCTAGACCCCTCCATCTTCACTTCACAGGCATCGGCAATTGACGTACTCCACAAGACACGACGCAAGTACGACTGCAACGGCAAACGCACAGCTGTCTTTGGGCCATTGGCGACATCGAAATCCTCCTGAGCGTCGAATACGGACAGCACAGCGAGATTCAGGAACGCAGCCAATCAACATTGAAGCAATTTCGCACGGGGCAGGCCAAAACCTTGCGGCAAACTCTCAAACAACACAGCGTTCGAGCGTAAATCTTGTTTGAGATGGCCGACGAGCCGGAGCCACCTGTGCGAATCGTCGTTGATGAGGAGGCTGCAAAGAACACGCCTGTCGCGCCATCGACGGCAGATGCGCAAACGACAGCAGCGCATGGCGCGCATCCTTCTCCAAGCAGCCTCTCGCCTCCCGCAACACCTCCAGCATCGCCTCCAGTGTCGCCTCCAGCAGATGGCCAAAGCGCGGCAGAGGACTATTACTCACCTCGTCCACGATTCGATCGCCTTGGAAATGCGCTCCCGGATCGCAGGAGGCCCGGCGCCATGGCTTCAGTCTATGGCACTTCGAAATTCAGACTTCCCGGTGATCTCGGCGCGAACGATCCGCGAAGACCAAAATCGCCAGCGCCCGGAGCAGACGCACAGCGGCGGCCTAAGTCACCCGCGCAAGGGCCACTTCCCGGAGACTTGGGGGCAAACGATCCGCGACGACCCAAATCGCCCGCTCCTTCTGGCACTGGAAGCGTCCCGAATAGTCCTACTTCTATCGGTCATCATCAACGACATGCCAGCGGAGCCAGTATCGGCAGTGATGATGGCGGCGCGAGGCTGCAGGAAGATCCGCCTGAGCCCGACCAGCCGGACAGCGACAGCGATGCCGATGCAGACAACGACAATGACACTGACGGAGACGACAGCCAGCGTGGCCGCGGTAGGAAGCGACCAGAACCTGGTAGAACCACCTCTGGAAAAGCCACCAACGTACGCGAAGACAGCGAGGACTCTGAGCGAGACGTACAATTTGCTAGCGGTGCAAAGCCTGATCCCACCAAAGGCGAGAGCAAGCTGTCGTTCCTTGAAGACCAAAAGATGAAAGCCATGAGGGAAGGCTGGCGCGCGAAACGGAGAGTGCATCCGTCGACTGCTTTCGACTCAGCGCCTTCAGGGGCTACCACCCCTCTGCACTCCGACGATGAATCGCAGATCGAGCTGCGAGCTGCGCAAAGGTTGACGTTGACGATGTCGGCTGTTCACAGCACTCCTTCAGCTCATCGCGTCATTCGGCAGATTATCCGTGGAGACTTTGAGCACTTTCAACAGGAAGCCGAAGATGGCAGGAAACGCCAACGCATGTACCTCGTCGCGACTGACATGTCTCCGGAAGCCGAGTATGCACTGGAGTGGACAATTGGCACAGTGCTTCGCGATGGCGACACATTGTTCGCTGTGTATGCAGCGGATGAGGAATCAGTCGGTGTTCATGGCGAGGGAGGTGTTGAGATTGGGCATGGAGCTGATAGTGTAAAGGACACGGCGGCTATTGTCAAGGGCTTACCCGCCGTCAATCATGCACCATCCGCTCCATCGCCGCTGTCGAAGACTAGCCTAAGTGGTTCAGGCGCAGACGGGCGGAGCAGAAGCCGAGGAGTCTACTCATCTGCCGAGACTGAGCGGCGGAAAGCGCTTGAAGGCGTCACCGAGCGATGCGTTCGGCTTCTCCGTAAGACTCGCCTGCAAGTCCGCGTTGTGGTCGAAGTCTTCCACTGCAAGTCGCCTCGCCATATGATCACTGAAGTGATCGATTTTCTATCACCCACACTGGTTATTATCGGCTCGAGAGGTCGAAGTGCAGTAAAGGGTGTTTTGTTGGGCAGCTTCTCGAATTATCTGGTCACGAAAAGCTCAGTACCAGTCATGGTCGCCAGGAAGAAGCTGAGGAAACACTCGACAGCGAAGCGAAACAAAGACGGTCTGGCCGTTCCCTATCAAGGGAGTGGACGGGCTGGCAGGTTCAGCAATATCATTGAGGCACCGAAACTGGGTCTGAGAGTGCAGAGTTGGGACCAGGTCGGCATTGATTAATGTCATGACAGTGGGGGTTGGCGTTCGGTGTGGCCATGTTGCGGATGCATAGCGTAGACGTGTTAGACTTATTGCATTGACGACGCTGGCTAAAAGGATACATTGTTTCTCTTGATTTGATGCGGCGCAAGTTCCAAACTCGCATCACCGTATGTGACTTGCTGGTGACACAGGCTCGTTGAGCTTCTTGTCATGTGCATGCACGTCTTTGCCTTGCAGCTGGTATGGACCCACTTTGCGCGCTAGTGACGCCAGCGTGCTCACCCTTGCTCGCGTTCTACTTCGTACCTCTGCTGTTCCACCTGTGAACACCTCTTTGGCCTCACCCATCTACCACGACTCCGACCGCCTCTTCTGCAGCACCACACCACAGAAAGTATCACTGCGACCGCGATGGCAAATTTACTAGGTACATCTGACCAGCAAATGCCGTCGCAGGCCATGCAATCTGACAAAGTCCCAGAGGGCACGCCTCTCGCGCCGAGCGTAGAGAAAGCATACTACCGCAAATGCATCGCCCTCAAACGCCGCCTGAACGAGGTCGAAACCGCCAACGATGAGGCACGTCTACGAAGAGTGCGACTCGATCGAGCCATAATGAAGATGCGCCTCGAGCGAGCTTTCCTCCTCGACGAGCTGCGGAAGCGAATGGACACCAATGTGGATGGCAGTGAGGGCAGTGGAGAAGAGGGAATGGCGACACCGCCACCAGACAGACCGCACCGTGATAAGCGCCGACGACCGACCTCCGGACATCCCGGCAACCCAGCTGCGCCGAGCAATACCTTTCAGACATCAGCATACACACCATCTGGATCACGACATCCGTCCGACCCGAACATTGCAGCTGCAAGCGGTCCCGCATTTCATTCGCATGATGAGGCACGACACAGTCACAACGAGTCATCACGCTCACATCAGCTTCCTCCATTACAACACGGCAGTCCGTATGGCGCGCCGCCCGTCGGCATGCCCGGCAGCGCGAGAAGCAGTGCGGTCAATGGTATGAATTCAGGAGGTGGTCATAGTCGTGAGGAGAGGCTGATGGGTGAGGCAGGCGCGGGCGCTGGTCAGGAACCCAATGGCGGCAGACGATCTGAGGATAGAGATCATGGCGAGGGTCCGGGACGCAGCCTTTTCACGGCGGTGAACCATTGAAAAGCGATTTCGGTTCCGGATTCGTATGATGGAAGGCGTCAGAAAGTCTTCGTCGAGAGCTTGCATGTGGCTGACGATCGAAGTAAGCCGTGCCTTACAGCCAAACGAGAACGGTGGAAACTCTGGGGTGACAGGAGATGGAGCAATGCTGCTCTGCTGCTCTGCAGCTCACAGAAGCTGGCCGATTGCACAGAGTCTGCAAGATCAAGCATGTACTCTATCAGCGTCTCTGCTGATGTATGTTGTGCCTTTCGCGGGCCAATCATTCGACATTCGCAGGCATCCCCAGTACAGGCCGGCGAGGCCAACAGCTCTACACAATGTTTCCACTAAAGTCAGATAACAGTGTGGTCATTCCTACACTTGATACAAGGTTATCCATGATTCTCTACCTGTATGCTTGAACGCTAGCAAGATGGATCCTCTATTCATAAACCGTCTCGCACCTCATCACCTCGCCGTGTATAGCAGCGCATTACGACTATCGTACAAATTCCACCGGTTCTTGTCGCAAATTCTCTTCGCTTCCGAGTATAATTCCGGCAGTCTGTCTTCGTACTGCTCTCGGACCTCCGGGTTTTTGAACCATTTTGTCAAATGCTGGTCGAGACCTTTCTTGGCAAGGCGCTGCTCGGAGATCGCATCGTCCTCATCCGCCAGCTTGGGTTCCCACTTACGGCGAACGTCCCGGCGGTATTGCGCAAGCTTCGCTTGCATCTCTTCGTGCGCCTTGTGGCAGTGGAATATTTCTACGAGCCAGGACTTGGCGGATTTCGGACTGTACCATTTGTTTGGCACGCGCGCTTTGTCATCTCGGGACGAGACCGGCTCCACTTGTGGCTGTGTATCTGCCTCGTCAGCGCCATCACCGTTCGCAGCATCATATTTGGCCTTTGAGGCGTGCGTATAGCGCTCGGATGACATTTCTTGGGCAGCTTTCGGCACGCGCAGCCCGGTCCAGAGAGTCTTCTTCATGCACAGTTTCGCCAGGTCGAGATATGCGGGCGCATAGCCTTGATAGGCGGCTTCTCTGAGCCACAAGCGAGCCATCGCGTAACGCTGCTCTGGCTCGAATGGCCAGTTTGTGCTGTGAAAGACACTCTCTTCCTGAGTCATGGGCCTTGTGGACTGGAATCCGATGAACTGGCGAATCCTGTCAAAGGTCGTCGCGGGTGCAAATGGCGCGGGATAGGAATCGAACGGTGTCGGTTTGATGCGATCCGGTGGCTCGTCGCTGATGTACTTCCAGCCAACCTTCATGTAGAACAGGCCCAATTGGTGCGCGGCTGATGCAATGCCGGAAGTGGCGGCCTTGGTGATGTTGTAGAGCCAGGCGCTAACGACAGGTGCATGCGCATTATCCCCTTCGAGATTGATATTGTTCGCTCCGGCTATGAAATCAGCCCTGTGATAGTGCGACAGTGGGTCGTCCTGCTCGCAGCCGATTTTGATCGCCTCCTTGGACAGATCGAAATCGCCCCTTTTCCAGTGCATCAGCGTGAGCTCGATCCATGGTGAAGACAGCTCCTCGGGATCTCTCTCCTCACGCCACTCTAGTGTGTCCACCTTTTCCCCCTTCTTGGGCTTCTGCGGCGCCGCAAGTTTGGCCAGACGTATTTTCGACGCCTCTACAGCCGGTCCTATGGCTTTGTTCCACATTTCAATGGCATAGGTGTCCTCGCGCAGCTCCCGCGCGATCTTGCCCTCCAGGGTCATTGCGCGGTAGTTCTTCGATCCGGGTTCATTGGCGATCTTTGTGAGATGTTGGCGTGCCCACGCTATCTCGCAACTCCGTAGAACAGGGCCGGTCTTGTCCCCTTTGACGGCGTGTCCCAGAATGCGAAGAGTGGAGTTCTCGTGACCGGCCCAGGACAGCGAATACAACAACTTCTTACCCAACGGAGCGTTCTCCTTACGCGCGTAGACGAGAAGGGTACGGGCGAGAGTTTCGGCATCGTCAAAATTGACATTGTGAAAGTTCATGAGCTCAACGAGACGAGCTGGATTCGCGAAGGGCTGGTGCACTGTCTTGGTCTTCTTGTGCAATTCTTTGAAGTCCTTGAGAAATTTGAAAGCATCGGTGTGCAAACACTGGATCACGCCAGTAGCATAAAGATTCGCGCAAGCTTCGTGAAAGTACGTGTCGAGCTTATACTCCAATTCTTCCATCCGACGCTGATCGGCTGGCGAAAGAGCACGAAGCTTGTAACTTTCCCGGTCAACGGTCGACGGCGCTCTGACCCTGGTTGCCGCATGTCGCTTGGCACTTATTATGCCCCATTGAGGGCCTTCCAGTGGCCTACATTTCGAAGGGGAAGCGAGGGAGGCGGAGAGGATGCGGCGCTGATTGCGCTGAATGCAGCGCACCAACATCCTGCAGCCATGCACTCGTACACAAAATCCAGGAAGCAGGGCCAGGCTGATCGGAAGCAAACGTCGATGGAAAACACGTTTATCGTGGAATCGCTGTTGTGGTGTAATGGTGAGGGTCCAGAAGTTGAAGATTCCGGAGGTGAGAATAAACTCGGCGCTAGTATTCTGTCGATGAGGCGCTCTTCGACATCGGCGCGAAATGTGTTTCATGCAAACACCTTTCTTCAGTACACACGACCTCGACTCTGGGCGGCCCCTTCACTCCAACGAACCGAATGCATCGCTGTTGAACCCATGGCCAACATGGCGCAGCAATGTTCAGCACACCCCGACCTGCGCCCTCTCGCGCAGCACTTAAACGACTATATCAGCTCGCTTACATATCCTCTGGAACCGTTGTGGGGCTTGCGACACTATGCGCGGAGGAGCGTCGCAGACGAACCAACTATGTTCAGACGATAGCAGACAATGCGAAGCGGCTACGACAGAGTCCGAAGCATGTAAGCAATGCCGCAAGAACAGTGCAGGAATCAGGCCCTGGACAAGCGAGTGGAAGTTCCAGATCGGGAAACAGGACACAGAACTTTACGCTGGATGAAATCAACGAATTCGATGGACGGTCAGTACGGGGCCCAGAGCTCCCTTCGTTCGTAGGCAGCGCATATACGCAGCTCACCGCGCATGAGCTGGATCGATCGGCGAAGCGTCGCGAACGAAGTGCGCGGACATTGTCGATTCGAAGATCCAGAGGTGTCAAATCGCCATCTCCAGAAGCATCGAGGTCCGAACCGGCATCGTCCACCAGATCTGGAAATCAAGAGGAGGAATCTGCTGCGTCTTGGGAGACACGTTCGCTGCAAAGTAGTAGCTTGAGTCGGCGGGCTTCAACTGCGAAAGTCGGATCGAGCTCGAACACTAGGGAACAAATTGAGAGCCCGCAGATACAGCCTGCGCGGACCAGATCTCTCTCCCGTCCGGCGTCCGTGAGGAGCGGACGGGAGCGACTTGGCAGATCTGCCACACTGTCCAAGTCTCGTGACCAACGAGCCCGGACAAGTGTGAGACTGGATGCCGAGCCTATGCCCGACACTGAGCCCTCGTCCGTCCTGGAGTCAACTCTGCCGGACTCCGCACACGTGCTTGCACATAACCCCAACTCCATAGCAAAGGCTGTGCCAGAAGCTAGATCCGGCAATGCTTCCGAATTCGAGACGATATCCGCGGCCGAGTCCGAACATGACTTAGGGAAACCCTCTGATTTGGAAACAGGGAGCGAGCAGCTGTCTTCATCCAGCACAACCTTGACGAATACTCCCCGATCCAACGAAGAGATCGCAGGAGTATTGAATTCGTCCAATGGGGCGCCCAAGTTATGGCTAAGCAGCAGCACTTTAGAGAACTCACTGCGCTATGGTACGCTGGAAGATATTCGGGCCTCTGTAGAAAAGCTGCTGGCCAGCGGACCGTTGGCCGGGGACACTCTGGAAAAGATCTGCAATGCATGGCCGCATTTAATCGAGGTGGCGCAGCCGCAAGAAGTGACGGACTTCTACACAAGTATTCTACAGGACGTGGACCACTCCGCACGCATTCATTACCTTCTCCATGCTGCCTCTGGAGCCCTGTCAGTCAGGCTTAAGGGCGCATCCCACCCTCTGGCCGAGCGTCAAATCCTCTCGAACCTTGCTCAGCTCATTGACTCAGGCGATCCTACAGCCCTCGATCGTGCTGTCGAGACAAATTGTCAGAAGTGCCTCTCGCTTGGGAACCCTCGCCGTGCTTTCTATGCCATCAAGGCAGCAAGTCTGGCAGTCAAGGCCGTCCGACGCCCACAACGCACCATAGTCTGGCTGCCCCATCAATACAAAATCGCTGCTGCGCTTCTGGAGCACGATGATGTAGTCCTGTGTGCGACCGCCGTGGCTTCGTGCATGAAGATGCAGTCCAAAACAGTTTCAACAGATCTATTTGAGGACCTTCTGAGTGTTTGCCAGCTGCGCAATTCCTACCACGCATTATCGCCCATCGTGCAAGTTCTGGTGAGCAGCTCTAGCAGGATGGCATTTCTTCGGCTATTGAGCGATTCGGCAAAGGCTAAATTGGCAGCGGCTTCCTTGCACGCCAAATCTCTGCCCAACTTCCAGAATGGGCAAGGCCGTGACCTTTCGGACGATTTGCTCAGCTCTCTACCTTTATCAGGCCGTGCTGCAACCGATGCTGTCATCACATGCGATCGTCTGTGGCACATCTGGAAGTCGCAGCGCAACTGGAACAACGTGTGGCAATGCTATGAGTTCTCCAAGTCGCGGCGGGCAGCGCAATTTCCGAACGCAACCTCTCAAGGGCAGATCGAGGTCGCTCTGGTCCAGATTATGAATGAGGCAAATCAGCCCGAAAAGGCTCTCGCGTTGCTTTCCGACCTATTCAAGGGAGGCTCTCGTGACGCAGGAACGCTCACCCTTATTGCTGCGTCACTGGCCAAGAAGAATGCCTGGCCGCAAGTCCATTCCCTCCTGGAAATGATCCAGGACTCTGGAAGGTTTACCAACACACACTCCACGACCCGAAATGTCGCGAATTTAATAAAGAGGTACACCGAAGAGCACACCGCGGCGCAGACCTGGAAGTTTGTCACAGACCTCATCGTAAACTTGGGCTTCGTACCTAATCGAAGCGTACATAGCTTTGTTCTGCAGAATTTCGTCAGCAGTCGGCGCATGGATTTTGTACCGCATTGGATCCGGCACTCAAAAGTACTTGGGCATGGATTTCAACTGGATGCGGGCCTGGCGGTGAAGCTTCTCAGCAAGTACTATTACGATCAGCGGCCGCCGAGCACGCTGCTGGTCAAATATTGCAAAGGCTTAGCAGCTGACTGGCCGGGCGGCATCGAGAAAGAGCGGTTTGCCAGCCTTATTAAGGCTTCTGCTGGCTACGATTTGCGGAAAGCCAGAGGACAAAACAGGTCTCTCATTCGCGATCGCGCAAGTCAGAGTTTGGCCCTACTCGACGCTGGTTTGAGTACGACCGCTGGCCCTGTCAGGCAAGTTCCCTTCGGGACAAGCGAGAACTTCGATGGCATCGCCCCAACGGACGGACTACCGAACGATGAGGGTTCATTGAGCGAGATTACAATGCGCGACGGCCAAGACATTGGCCCATTGCGCTGGGATGCGACAGCAATGGACGAAGACCGTGGGCCGGAGTGGTCGTATCCACCATTCGACAAGCCTGCATCGAGCAAGAACGCAGTGGAAAAAGCCATGGTCCTCGCGTTGTCGCTCCAAGACTATGCGAAGGTGATGGACCTTTACTACGGATCCCTTTCGCGGTCAAGACTGCCGCCATCGATCTTGGTACTTGAGATTGCTGTCGAGGCGTCGGTTCGCAAGGCTTTAGGCGGGCTTCGGGAAGCCTCAACCATCATAGCCAATGCTAACTCAGCTGGCATGGACACTCGCCGTGCCATGGTTGCATATACAATCCAGAAGATCTACAGCCTTTCTGGGTCGGAGAGAAAAGACGTTGCTCAGCTTCAGAACACAGTTCTTGAGTACTACAAGATAAATTCGGAGAACGGCTTCCCGGTCAACAATCACATTGGCACCACCGCTGCCGATGTTCTGATCAACAATCGCCTGGCCAAGCATGCTGTCAACCTCCTGAATACGATCTACGATTCGAAGTGGGTTCCCAAGGACTCGGTGGATCTCGCAACCCTCACAGTGTACATGAAGGCATACACAGCTCAGCGCGACCGCCCGGGAGTCAGATGGGTCGTGCAGACTGTGCTATCAAAGGACATGGCCATTGACAGGCTCTTTCTCGACACACTAAAGGCGTGCTGGCGAGACTTCAATTCTTCCCCCACGACCGCGCGTCGAGGGCATCTGGACGGCAAGTTCGCCCGTGAATTAAAGTGGTGGTGCGCGTGTGTGTCCAAGCGACGCAACATGCAGAGGATTAGGATGAATATCTTTGGCCAGAGGCTTGTCAGAAGCATGGTCTCCACCGCTAGGCAACAGCAGCTTCCACCACTGCCCAGTGAGCTGAGGAAGGATCTGGAGCAGGATATGATTGGAGAGGTCGAGCCGCGGTACGATCCCAGCCTGCAGTCAGGCATGGAGGAAGACCAAAGCATGAAGCAGCGAGACGTCGCACCAGTCAGTCAGGTCGCACTTCGCAGAGCACGAGGGCGTCTTGCGCCTAGTCTCAACCTCCCCAGCGGGCCACAACCTCGGGTACAGAGAACCGCAGAACTGATTCGGGATAGGGAATGGGTGAAGAGGTATCGGTTGCTCTTCAGGAGAGATCTCATCATGCCGGATGGGAAGGCAGCGGCGTTCAGATGGTACGTGGGTTCAAAGTGAGCGCATGAATATCGGAGGAGTTTTGGTTGTTATGCATAGCGTCGGGATTGGGATGATTGGCATTGTACAAATCGTGTATCAAAATACATAGCGAGCATCGAAACTGTGATGAATGTTACCTTACATTGGGCTTGGGGATCTGTTCTGATCTGTCTCTGTTCATTCTCTCCAAATATGTGCGCCACAGTTATCTAAAGCAGATGTGGCGGTGCAGCCTCAAGATTTCAACGCGCCGCGAACTTCGTTGCAAGAGCTCAAACACCCAAAACCGCCATTCCACCTCTTCATCTTCTCAAACTTGCACATCCGAATACTCGAGGTCGCAGGAACACATCACAAGCGTCGACATGTCGCTGTCAATACCAAACGCACCCAACGCCGGCTTGTTCAAAGCTGGCTACCAAAAGTACGGACATCTCTCGTTGCTACATAATTTCAAGACACGACTTCCACTGACACTCACCCAATAGCTACGACGCCGAGGATGGCGCTGTCATCAGAAACATCGATGCCTGCCGGACGATCGCCTCTACAGTGCAGACATCCCTCGGGCCGTACGGACGCAACAAGATTGTTATCAATCACCTGCAGAAAATGATTCTCACAAACGATGCGGCGACTATCCTCCGAGAACTCGAAGTTGTGCACCCAGCTGCTAAGCTCCTGGTCATGGCGTCGCAACAACAAGAGGCGGAGATGGGAGATGCCACAAACATGGTCATTGTGTTTGCGGGAGAGCTGTTGAAGAAAGCGGAAGAGCTGCTCCGCATGGGACTGAAGACCAGTGAGATTGTTCAAGGATACGAGCGCGCTGGGAAATATGCGCTCAAGGCGCTGGAAGAGCTGGAAGTCGACAAGGTGGAGAACATTCGTGACCAGGCAGAGCTTGCAAAGGCCATCCGCACAGTTGTTGCTGCCAAGCAGTCTGGGTCCGAGGATTTCCTGGCAGGTCTGGTCGCTGAGGCTGTCCTTGCGGTGCTTCCCAAGAATCCATACAACTTCAACATCGACAACATCCGGGTGGTGAAGATCATGGGTGGTGCATTGGAGCAGTCCAAAGTCGTCAAGGGTATGGTCTTTGGACGTGAACCCGATGGCAGCATTAAGAAGGCGGAGAAAGCAAAGGTCGGCGTCTTCAGCTGCCCGATCGACATCTCACAGACGGAGACCAAGGGAACAGTCCTTTTGAAGAACAGCAAGGAGCTTTACAACTTCACAAAGGGCGAGGAGTCACAAATGGAGAACACGATCAAGGAGCTGCACGACTCTGGACTGCGCGTCGTCGTTGCTGGAGGGCCCGTTGGCGAGCTTGCGTTGCACTATCTCAACCGCTTTGGCATTCTTGTCATCAAGGTCCTGTCAAAGTTCGAGCTCCGACGGCTATGCAGAGTGGTCGGTGCAACACCGCTCGCACGCCTCGGCGCACCCATGCCAGACGAGATGGGCAGCGTCGATATTGTCGAGACTCTCGAAATGGGAGGAGACCGCGTGACCGTCTTCAGACAGGAGAATGACCAGACCCGAACCGCCACGTTGGTCCTCCGCGGAGCCACTCACAACCACCTGGACGACGTGGAGCGAGCAGTCGACGATGGCGTCAACGTCTTCAAGGCCATCACCAGAGATCCTAGATTAGTGCCCGGAGCTGGCGCCACTGAAATGCAGCTTATCGAGCGCATCACTGCTCTCGCGGACAGGACATCTGGCCTTGCGCAATATGCCATCAGGAAATACGCCGAAGCTTTCGAAGTCATCCCGCGCACACTTGCCGAGAGCGCAGGCCTCGACGCCACAGAGGTCCTCGCCAAGCTCTACACAGCACATCACAGCGTTCCAGCAACAAAGTCGAAGCAAGCAAACGGCAACGCGAAGGAGGAGGAGGAGGATAGCGATGATGACATTCCATGCCTTGGTGTCGACTTGGACACGAGCGGTAGCTCCGGCAGCGGAACTTTAGACGCAGAGGAGGAGGGTATTCTGGATCTCATGGTTTGCAAGTCTTGGGCCATCAAGCTCGCAACAGAAGCTGCGCGGACAGTTTTGAGCGTGGATCAGATCATCGTGGCGAGACAAGCTGGAGGACCGAAACCTCCCGGCCCCAACCCCAACTGGGATGAGGACTGATTGTGAGACGTGGCGGTCAAAAGTTGCAAAGCATAGATGCTGGATCTGTAGGTATACCCATACGATTTTCAGAAAACCGTGGAATGAAGAATGAACACGGTTCAATCTCTGCTAATGGTCTCAGTCCGATGGAACTGAACATGTGGAATTGTGTAGGCTCACCTTTGATCAATCGGCCGGCCTCGCTCATGCGAATTGCAGCAGCGCGCTGGACTTTCCTCTTCACCACAGTAAGTTGCATCTCCTCCGCCAAGTTACCTCCAGCGGCCTGACCCTCCGAGCACATCGCCTTTCACCTTTTGTGAAAGCTGCACAAGATGCCCGGCTTGAGATGAGACAACACTATTCGGCGAAGGACCATCGCTGCACGCATTTCAAGCTGTAGACTGGCATCCATCTCCTATGCCGAACATGTGCCTTTCACGATTGTCCTGGCTGGTCCTGTTCTTACTAGTCACATGTCGATACTTCTGAGCGATGTGCTGATCATCGCAGTTTTCTGGTGATCCATCCATGGGCATGTCGGGCTGGTAGGGTGGCTGAGATTGGTTGGCGTACTGAGATCGCCTCGAGTGGAGTGCCAACCCGACACGACTGCCGAAATGGATGCCGAGCTCTGTAATGACTTAATGAGCGTGGCACTACCTTAGCGATTCAAGGTATGTAGCGTCATGTCGAGATCTACACATGGGTCGACCTGCTTGCAATCTCTTTGAGATTCACTTGCTCGCGGCGACCATACCGGAAAGCAATGCCACACGTCCGGCAACGGCCTCCCTGGGCTGGAGGTCACCTCCACTACATCTCCTAGGCTCGCTGTTCTTCACCGCTAATCAATTTACCAAGGACTCATCTCTTTGCATGCCAACCGCGCCAGGACGCATGACCACGGTCGCTCAGTCGTGCAAAACACTCTTTGCAAACAATTCACTCAAGGGAACGCGCGCAAGTGGAGAAGACTAGCAAGGAAGACGACTGCGCTGGGCTCGCTCACTTTCGCCGTACAGAGAATCAAGATGTCGTCAGCAATGAGGGACCACTTCTCGATGACTGAAGGGGCCAGCTACGATTGGAGTGACTGTCGACGGCACATAACGATATACCGCAGCAGCTCATCCGCATTCACTCCTGTACCCTGGTGTCGTGCTGGTTCATGTGGACTTGCTGACATCTATCTTTAAGCCTCCCGTTCAAGAAGGGCAATTTATGGATGCATCGCTCGGGCCGAAAGCGAACGTGCATCTCGGCCACCATTCGGACGTAATGAAGGTATGTTCCATGATCATATGCACCTCGCGCTCGCTGTGCCTACCGCAGCCGCCAAGTCGATGTGTGTCGTAGGTATCAACGAACACGATGCTGATGGGAAGCACGTCGCCGAAGTCGATACCATTGCGGTATCTGACAGCGACGGGTCGGGTGGCCGCGAGATGGCTATAAGAAGGTAGACTCTGGACTGAACGATGAGCCTACCACATCGACACCGACATCAACATCCTCTCCACACAATCCCAAGCATATTTTCCAAGTCCAGAAATGGTTGCTACCATCACGAAGTACAAGGCTGCGGCCGTCAACGCCGAGCCTGGCTGGCTCAATCTGGAATTGTCTGTCCAGAAGACCATCCACTGGATCAACGAGGCGGGCAAGGCGGGCTGCAAACTGGTGGCATTCCCCGAGCTCTGGATTCCTGGCTACCCCTACTGGTGAGCCTTACAATTCGCAGGTCATTCACCGGACGTTTGCTAAGCAGATTGCAGGATGTGGAAGGTCACTTACCAAGAGAGCTTGCCTCTGTTGAAGAAATACCGCGAGAACAGTCTCGCCTCGGATTCTCCTGAAATGCACCGCATTCGTGCTGCAGCAAAGGAGAATTCCATTTTCGTGTCCCTTGGATACTCCGAATTGGACCTCAACAGTCTGTACACGACGCAAGTCTTCATCGATCCGCAAGGCAATGTCATCAACCACCGTCGTAAGATCCGCGCGACGCATGTGGAACGCCTCGTCTTTGGGGACGGCACGGGCGACACCACCTCCATGGTGGTGGACACTGAAATCGGCCGAATCGGGCAGTTGAACTGCTGGGAGAACATGAACCCGTTTTTGAAGTCCTACGCCGTTTCGCTCGGCGAACAGGTCCACGTCGCTGCATGGTAAGTCCTGCATCCTGATTACGTCGCTCGCTTCTACGCTCGACGAAGCTGACTGAGCTCGCTCATCAGGCCGCTTTACCCGCACGCCTCCACCCTCACCTACCCGGACCCATACACCAACATCAGCGACGCCAATGCTGACATTGTGACCCCGGCGTACGCCATCGAGACAGGCTCGTACACGCTCGCACCCTTCCAGACCATCTCCGCCGAGGGCGTGAAGTTGCAGACGCCTCCCGGCAAGGAACCTGAAGATCATCACGTCTACAACGGCAACACTCGAATCTACGGACCCGACGGACAGCGCTTGATTGAGAAGCCTACGGAAGACTTTGAAGGGCTGGTGTTCGTCGACATCGACCTCAACGAGGCACAGCTCAGCAAAGCGTTGAATGATTTCGGCGGGCACTACATGCGCCCGGACCTCATCCGTTTGGTGGTCGACACGGACCCGAAGAGTAGTGTGAGCAAGATCAATGGCTCCGGCAAGCACGAGATCGTCAGTACGATGGAGCGCGTGGGGTTGAACAAGCCATTGCAGTCCGAGGAGGCTTGAGAGAAACATAGACGGAGAGGCGCTTCCGTGCAAGGAAGTTGTCTGCATTAACCCACTCCACTCTATAGACTTTACCGCGGTATATCAAGAATAAGGCATTGAGCAGTTCCGCTCCGGGAGCCTGCCGATCATGGACAAAACGATCCCAAACCGGTTCCAATGCTTCGCTCGATCAGTGACATTCGAAAGGTTGACGATATCTCCTCCCGCCTTCCCGATGCGCAGACCGCTATGGATAGCGCGCGGTGACTTCGACAGGGTCGGGAACGGGAATCGCTTCTCGCAGCATTGATTCCGGCACAACGCGATGATTTCTGTGATGTATCGATACCAAGCACTGATGCAATCCACGATAATAGAGGCAATAGACTCTTGCTCGCAGCACCATGAGTGTCACTCTCTCCGCCAAGCTTGCTTGGAATGTCTGACTTCTGACAACCAGCTACCTGGAAATCGGATTCGAATCTCGGCCCCCTCGAGCACGATTGTGTAACCGAACGCCCTCGTCACCCCGACTGATCATGGCGGGACGCATTGCAAAAGCCGAGCGCCCCTTTTGTGCACTTCACGGTGCAATCACTTGTCTTCACATCCCACATCACTAATCCTCTTCCGGCTCAGGATGGCCAACGCGCAGGAGCGTATGAATGTCTGACCACGTCATGAAATCGCCCGGACGAACTCCCACCTGTTATTGAAAAGTCAGCGTTGTTCTAGTGTGTCGGGTGCTTGAATCATGACAATGAACCCACCTCTTTCACAGTGGCATCGTCAGGCAGTTGGCCATCGCCCTTGTGGAACAAGACGATCTGCTTGGCCGGTACTCCTCCACGGGCTTGCAGCATCAACTTCACTTCCCACACAGTCATGTTCCCGGACATCTCCAGGTCTGTCTGAAAGCCGGCTCATTTGTGGAACGCGACCGAGAACTTCTCGTCGAACTGAGGGCTGTTCTTGATCTCTTTTCCTCTGGTCTCTCCCTCGGCTTTTCCAGGCGTCTGGTCATGGAGCTGCTGTGTCGGAATGTGAACCGCTTTGTGGACGAGGAGGCCGACACGTTGCAAGTCGCCAGCGGTGATATTCTCGGCTGGTGTGCGACTCCAGTGAAGAGCAACATGGTATGGAATCTGTACCGTCACAGTGAGCTTCGGCTGAGCCATGGTGCCGAGAAGATTGGTACACTTCCCGAAAAATTGGTCCCAACGGGCGCGACCTCGAGATCGGACGACTTGCCGGTGTCTGCTCCGGTGAGTTCGGGCACCCCAGAATCGAATGGCTCGCAGATTTCAGCATACTCAGCTTCACGGAGCTCATAGTCAAGATGGTAGAAGAATTGAAGCCTTCGTACATGCGCTCGGCAGGAGGCGACCGCGATTTCGCAGCACCGGAGTTCCGGACGCTTGAGACACTCGGCATCCCGTACACGGATATCGCTGCGGCAGCCAACACACTCGGCAATCCCATGCTGGTGGTCTCGCCGATGGGCGTATTCGTCGGCAAGAGACAGACGGGAGCGTTCACGACGTCACCTGTTTTTCCAGCTCTCACAATGCCCTCCCCGGCCACTCCGCGATGAACAGCAGACCATCAGCCGAATGGAGCGCTGCATGCTATGTCTTATCCCGTATCGATCAACCTCCTTCCCGAGCACGCCGGCTTCCTCTCCCTCCAAGGAGCTGCCGAATTCACCGCCATTTCTACACATACAGCCACAAATCTGGAGCTCTACGCCAATGGATGCGACTTTATCGACCAACATGGCAAGAATCTCAGGAACTGCACAGACGTCTGTCAGGACCCAGCCGCGGTCTGGCGATCGATGTACACACTCCACAACTGTCTCGTGTATCCGATCGTTTCCGATCTTCTCTCGTCGAATCATCTTACGCTTCAAGGCCAGAGCGATGCTCTGTCGATGGGATATCTACCAGCCTTTGAGCTGCAAAGGATCATGGACCCAATCGATCTATGTGTGGAAAGCTTCTGCCACGACGTCGGCAAGGGTGGAGAATGTCGTGCCAACTATGGCACTAACTTGACGTCGGTCAACTCAGCTGATGTAAACGTATGCCAAAGACACAGAGAGCAGTTCCTTCGGTGGGACTTCCGGCTGCTGCTGCATTCGAGGAAATGAATTGTTGACTTCCATGCAGACCTTCCTCTCGGCCGAGTTCCTCGACAGCGCATGCGGCGCTTCTGCGGTGTCTCCCAACGTGGACGTCGGCGGCATTGGTGTAAGTCCCTGGCACTTCGACATGTCAAGCACGCATCAGACTAACCGTGACCACTTCCAGGTGTATATCGGCTACCTAATGCAACTCAGCATCATCCTCTACATCTATCTCCTCTCCCGCCTGCTTTCATCCTGGCTCCACACCCTCGCCTCCTTGGTGTCCACCACATCCCGAGCAGACGCACTCCAGAGTCGATTCAATGCCAGCAATCACCTCCCCGCTCTCCTCGCCGGCCAAATTGAGTACCAAAAAGCACAATGCTTCTTCGCGCTCACCCTACACGGCGCAGCCATCAAAGCTCTGCTCGGCGACGGGTACACTTTCGAAGCCAGATCGTTGCAGGAATTGCATTTGACCATCAACCTCATACGGGACGTGGCGTCCACTGGCATCGTGTGTGTGACTTTTGGACTGTACATGCTTCACCGAGCCGGGAAGAGAGCGTGGTATACGACTGCACTCTCTCTAGTGGCCGTCGGTGTGGCGGGTCTGGCGTGGGGACTGACGTGGTTGCCACTGGAGAACTTGAAGAGGTTGGAGCCAGCCAAGCGGTCGCTTGCGGCATGTGGAGGACTATCGCCGGTGACTTTTTGCCTGGACAACGATGTGCGGCTGTCGAAGTGGCTGGAAGCCGGCAGCATAGCCATGTGCATCATCATCTTGGCTACTCTGCTCCATGGATACCACGAAACACCCGAACGAGGAACTCGGTCCGACGAGAAGAGGACTGTCTCCACCGCCTCTTCATCCACAAACACTTTGGTCAGATACGTCGGGTCCATGCTTGACCCTTATTCATCTCCGCACCTTACAGAAGTCATCCTTTTCATTCTAACGCTTGCCCACCTGATCCACCTCTGCACCAAAAACGAAATGCTCTACGTGGAAGAGTCTGCCAAGTGGGATTTTGCACAACTCATCGCTGTGACCATCTGGGCTCCTGCGATCGTGGAGTATCTGTACGCGGCTGTCAGGGGTGTGGAAAAGATGCAGAAGCATCGTCAGGTGACCACATCTGAACAGGAGGAGGGTGGCGTCGAAGATGGAGAGCGAGATTGAGAAGAGGATGCAGAGCGCATGGTGGCGCTCTTAGTAAACGCCTTTTGGGCTACTTGAAATCAATCTGCTATGTCGCTGCATTTGCCTGTTGTGTGGTTTCGGTCCTCCCTTGTGAGTTCTGTGTATGCATGCCGTTGCTTCGTTATCGTCGCCTCTTTCTGACTGTACCGAGCGGCCTTATTCTCCAATCACTGATCTGCATAGTACTGTCTTCCCCTCCCATCGCTCCCATCGTCCTAGAGCACTCTCTAACGATGAGGAATCGTGGCTCTCATCCACTTTCGACGCCATTGAACTGCTCGATGTGCTCGCAGACCATGACTGTACGTCTGCCACGGCAGGTCTCGGCCTCTCCCTCCTCATCACGCGCCGTTAGCAAAAAGAGGCTCAATGATCCTCCAACTCCACTCCGCAATTCCATCCACCTGCCTCACATCTCTCACCCACTCAATCATCATCGCAACGGTTTGCTCGAGGTCGTCACGATTGACCTGTTCCTCGCAGATCCTCATCAGACACTCATTCTCCGTCGTCATTCTCAAAATCAACAGAATGCCCATGAAATTCTGCGTCCACGCAAAGAGTGACGGGACGAGTCGTTTCTTGTCCTTGGGAGGCGCCATTGCTATGGGCCAGAGGAGCGCGGATTTGATGGCCAGGGCGCAGCTGTTGGCATCTTCGGTGGTCATGAGTTCGGGGAAGTGAAGGGCTTTGTAGATGAATGGGCGATACATGACGTAGCGAGCGTAGTAGAAGCGAGTGCGGAGTTGGGCGGTGACGAGGTCGAGGCTGTTTTTGTGGTTGATGGGCACGGGGCCTTGGTCTTGCGAGAATAGTGGTTCGTTCGGACGACGATTGGAGAGGTCGATATGGGGGAAGTCGAGCTTGTCGCTATCTTGCCAATGGAGCGGGCGAGGAAGGAGGGAGCGCCAGGATTCGAGCTGGCGAGACATTTCGCGGATGACTGTGACTGGTGGTCCGCCATATTCGTTGGCTCCTTCGGCTTGAGTTGCGGATGCTGAGGAGTCGTTAGTGATGCATTACCGGCGTACGGTGGGGTGACTTACATTCGTGGATGATGACGTGTATGCGATGGATCAGCCGTCTAAGCGCTATCATCGCAAGGAAGTGATATTGGAAATGTGATCTGTCATCGGCGGCCGGAGTTGTGGAATCGGCACCTTCGTGAAAGTAGGGTAGAGGGACGCAATCTTCGAGAGATTGTATGCCACTTTGCGGGAGATCCAAATCCAGATGGTAGAGGTCTTCGCTCATGACGCAGCTCCAGTAAGCACGCTTGAGCATGTCTCCGTATGGTGTCTGCCAATCGATGGTCTGGCACTTGATCAAGACTTGGCACGCCATTGATGCAGACGTGATGCATCGCCAGAAGTCCAAATGACGTGCAGATGCCTCGAAGAAGGTGGCTTGTAATAACAGGATCTGAACATTTTCCAGCGTCATATCGGTGGAGATGATACTGGACCTGCGTCGTGCTTCATTAAAGACATCCAGTCCAGGTGGGGATCTGGCCGTGCCACCACGGAAGCCGCTGGGCGTACCATTAACCATGCTGATGGGACGCTCAAAGACACCATCCAATGCAACTTGACCGAGTGCGATGACGAACAGCGTCAGTACACTTTCCGCTTCGCCATCCCGGAAGCCCTCACGTAGTACCAAGCCGAGCGTCTCTGCCTCGAAAAGCTCGTGATTCAATATTGGTGACAGAACGTTGAACGAGCTGAAGTACGCATCGCAGTATTCCTGAATCTTTGGGACAGTCAGGTCGTTGTAGCCGTACCTACCAGTACTTGTCGGCGTGTGAGTTCTTGGATTCACGGGGTATGTGGTCAACTGCTCCCCGATTGCAAGGGCCACTTTGTGACTTGTCATCTCTTTGCGCAAGAACCACGGCGTCCCGTCTTGCAAGACATATTGAAGATCCGAGGTAGCTTCGATGCCCGAGTTGACGAGATGAATATAGATTGAAGGCCAAAGAACGATTTTGTGCGGCACAGTCAAGTGATGGTAGCCTTGCTCACGCTCCAGAGGATAACGAGCCACTCCGTATTCATTTTGTCGATTGTCCGGTGCCACGGATTGACGGGTGGAGCCTCGTGCACCTGGCGTCGTGGACTCCGAAGTGTTCGATGCACTGGGCAGCGCGAGATTGTCGAACTTGTTCTCAAGTCGTGTGAGAGTATCGAGGATATGAACCATGGTCTTGTCCTTTCTGCGGCGCCGAGTTAGTCAGCGATGAGCGTAAGCATCCGAGTGCAGGCAATGCCGACTTTGTCGGGAGCGGCTCCCGATACTGACAATCAACATTCAGTCGCCGACAAAGTCCACCTGGAAGTGTATAAGTGGTCAATACAGTGGTTATAGAGACAATTTCGCTGACCGACTTACATTTGGGACGCTGCTCATCACATTTGCTCTTCCTGTAATGTGTCAGCTGGTGATACATGTCCCATGCCAGCGGATCCTTGAAGAAGGCCATACCTACTACGGCATGTCTGGCACGCTTGTGCTGCAATTGCCGCTCGTTCTCGTCGCTGCACACTCTCTGCAGACTCGAATGAGGATGACATGACTGCACAATCTCTCTGCGGCCAAGCTCGCTGTCCTGAGCACTGCTAGAGGGTGATGTGTTGCTCATGCAAGATAAGCGCGACTGTTCAAGCCGGTCCACAAAAGGACGGTAGGTGATGCTTGTCCAGAAATGAGATGCATCTGATGGCGAATGGATTCGTGGTCTGCCTCTGTGAAGGTTTGGTATTCCAGAGGTTTCTTTCCGATGGGCTTCCGGTGGATGGCGAGAATTTATGTCCGCTGGTTTATCTCTCGTGCCCAGTTCGGGCTGATTCCTTCCTTCTCGCGGTGATGCTGCGACTGTCCACTTATAGAGGCCTCGACAGGAAGGGTATATTGATGATTGAAGTTGTTCAGCCTCGATTTCTTTTTTCAAACTCCTGGCGAGGTCCCGTCATGCGGATACTGATGGTCCCACCCGTTGCTCGAGCGATACGTATTAGCTTGTTTTGTGATGGAAGTGACGTTCGACCGATGCGATGAATCGATGCTCGCCGGTGCATACATGAAAAGACTGGAGAGCAGTGTTCTATGAGCGGTGGCTAAGGTAATTGATGCGGCGGGAGCGTCCTTGATCTGACGTTCGAGCTCCGGCTGCCGAAGCGCCACGGGTCGTGTGACGGCGAGGTACATTTATCGTTCCCGAGTCCAATCGACCTGACCTTTTCTTCAACCTCGCATATGCACTCGTGAAGATGAGGATGCCGGCAGATCGCAGGGTCTCTATAATGGATTCCCATCGAGCCTATCAAATCACTTCTTCTATCTGCTTGCCCCAGATGGCCCCTCTCCACCCTCTCCCGTCGCACGATGCTACCACAGATAGCTGACAATTCTCCTGAGGTGTCCCATCCTCCCCAAAGCGTCGAGATCGCCTCCGCGCTGCCAGTCTCTGTTTCCCTCGACTGAGTGCAATGCTGCACTCTGCTAGACCCTGGAGAAGGTTGGCTCCAAAGCGTTTCTGGCACGTTCCGTCGCCGACAAATTTGAACTCTCTCCCACTGGTTGATCCCGAATGGGCTTCGACTGGTTTTGATCGTCAAGAGAAGCAGTCGCTCTTTGTGGAGGGCCGCCGATTGGCGACGATGAATGTATCGTCCTATTCTCGTCGCCATGCAGTATCGCGCCAACTTACAATGCAACATTAATGGCATGAGACGACCTCGACTGGATCGCTAGCAGTCGAGTGGGGTCATGAACAACTGATTGCAAAGTCCAGCCCCGTATCGGGATGCATGGTAGAACTACAAGACTGACGAATGCTCTTGCTAGGAGGTCATGAACATCCCTGTGATCTTGAGCCGCAACATTCCATCCACGAAACGACGTCACTCTCACGCAATTGGGCCTGTCTACGATAGATCACCACCCACTGACATGACACTCGAACGAGGCATGTGCCGGTTTTGATCTTCTTCGTACGGCGCACCGTCAACACGACACCAAGAGGAACAGGTACGAGCGCTGGGCAAGTGCAACGGGGCTGCAACGTTCATGCCGTACCTCTCTCAACCACAGACACAAGCCTGCCTCTTCACCAGCAGGTACCGCCCGAAAGTTGGCAACGCTGAGGAGGCGCTCTTCTCTCCACTCCAACTGCGCCTCCTTCATCTACCTGTAACCGTTCACCTCACTCATTGCTGTTGCATCTAATTGTAAGTGAGTGAAACTGCTCCTTCTTCTTCAATCTCCTAAGACTGCCGGCCACGATCCTTCTTCACCAGCACACGATCAACATCACCCGGACCTGCCGAAGTAATCCGCCAACCTCGAGCGTGTCAACCAGGTAAGCTTCCATTTCCTCCCTCCGCTTTTCACGTGCCTGCAAACACGACCTACCTTCACTTCACTCCTCAACTGCCCCGACATTCCACCACAATCCTTGTATTTCCTATGTTACGGCCGCGAAGCACGGTAGCAGACATCAAAGCCACTTTCGAAGCCCGCAGCAGACAGATCCTCGCCGAGCAGCAACAGCTACAAGCACATTCTCACAGAGCAGGCGACCTAGCTAACATGCCTCCTGTCAAACCATCGACCCTCCTCCAGAAACTCACTCCACCATCGATTGATGCCATCCTCGATACCGTCCCAGCACGTCTACGTCCACACTGGATCGGTCCGAAACGTGTCGACCGCCCAGTCACGCCGGGAATAGAAGCTATGAAGAGAACAGTCACCATCGACTTCAGCTCGCCAGGTCTTCAGCCTCCCGTCTTCATTGGCACGAGCCTGAGCGATCCGCAATGGGAGGCGATTGAGATGGACCATACGAAGGACGAGAAGGGCGAACACCACTTTTCGAAGACATTTGCCGCAGAAGAAGGTGAATACCAGTACAAATTGCGTCTCGGACCGGGAGACTGGTGGATCTGCGATGATAGTAAGCCCAAGGTCGACGACGGTGCAGGCAACCAGAACAACCTCGTCGTCGTCAAGGCTGAAGCTCAACCTGCGCCCACTCAGCCTGCCGCTTCTCCTGTTGCAGCCGCATCAGTGTCAACGCCTCAGGAACCAGCACATGATCGACCTGCTGAGAAATCCGAGGCAGCACCAACAATGCCAGATCCGCATGGATCCGAGAAGAAAGAGGACCCTCACACTACAGAGCCTGCACATCATGAAGATCCTCCACTGCTGCCGCATGAGTCCGCATCGTTGGACACGCACGAGCAGACGCATGCACCGCTATTCCGACATGAGAGCATGGCAATCGACGACAAGAAACATGGCGACGACGCACATCCGACGGCGTCACCTACAGGTCGCATGACGCCTCAGGCACCCGCATCGCCAATCCCTGAAGAGGCCGATCCCAATGACCCAACACTGGTCAAATTCCCGACTGATCACAAAGGTATCATGGAGCACCTGGATCGCACAAAGCAGAATCTCCCTTCAGATCAAAGCACTCCCGGCCAGAAGCCACCAGCTCCGCATTCGGCCGCAGCCAGTGCGCCGCAGTCTCTGTCCAGCGTGCAGGAAGACGAGGAAGAGTCAGGACTTGCGGAGCTCATCGTACCCGTGGTAATGGTCGTCGATGCAGATAGAATTGATGGTCCGATGACTCCACCAATGACACCAAAAGACTTGGACGAGCGAAGCTTGGCCGAAGATGCGAGTAAAGAGAAGGTGGAACGCGAGTCGGCTGATGGAGGCGCTACGGCCACAGATGACTCGTCATTCTCTGTCCTGTAAGCTCAACGACTGTTTGCTGGCAGCCATGAAGAAACACAGCTAACAGCCTTCGCAGTTTCGCCGGTCTTGGGTTCGCTGCGGCCATGGCTGTGACTACACTCGTCATCCGCTACTTCGCACCCAGCTCCTCCATTGACTCCATGCTCGATTCTTGATCACAAGGCAGATGGAGCACGAAGAATGAAGAGTCCTTGACTCGTGGGAAATCATTGGGAAGGGAGTTCAAAAGCGAGCAGTCTAACGGAGAAATGAGATACGACGACGACGACTTACGAGTATGATATGCCGAGCGGATCCTGATAGCCCTATGGATTAGCAGAATCGATTTTGAGCCTTCTCCTACCTGTCTCGTCTTGGTGTTTCTTCCGGCGGTGGTCAGGACAGATTACAGTGACTTGCGTGCTGCTGTCTCCTCTCTTGTTCTCAGATGTATCCTATTACCAGCACCAGCTACGGTCTTGGTTCTGGTCCATTGATCAGTGTCGATCATGTCCAGAGTGAATTGTCAATCCTTCAACGTCGACGCGAACGTGCGGTCTACAGTCCGATACAATGGCATGAAGTGTGCGCGAGCTCCACGTGAAGCGCCACGACTTGCCACTAAATTTCCTAGCGCTGCTTCATCTGGGGAAGAACGATCATCTCATCTCTACCTACTTTATTAATACATTACCACCACCTTCGTGGCGCACACCTACAGCGTCCGCACTTTGATCAACCAATTTACATCGCCGCGACGCCGCACATTCGTCTGAGGATCTGTCACGACCACACTCCATTGGCTGTCACACCTGCCAAACGCTCTTCGATCATCGGCGAACACCTGTCACAGTCCCTACCTTTGCCTAAACTCGATACTTATACCGCTACCCGACAACATACTTTGACTCTTCAGCATCGCCTGTGGATATCGCAACAGCAACCGAATCTTTGCCCGCCAGTCCCGACCCTGTACTGTATCGCAAGAGCTACGGTAGTGTCTCCACGAATTGGAAAGGGAAAGCTGCAGGGTAAACAACTTCATCTGAGCAAGCAAGAGGACGATCATAGATATTCTGGCACATCAGCGCTGAGCCTTTCCTGGATCCGGGGGCGTGAGAGGAGCGGAGGAGCAGAGCGGCCAGCAGCAGTGTCGCAACAGGTCACACGAGCGCACACTAGGACACTTTTCACGTCTTGCGCGCCGCACGAGGCCGTCGCAAGTCTGACTGGCGCGTCGAATGCGTTGGCCGCGTAATGGATCCGCAAAGCCAGTCCTTTACCCCGTTCAGCAGTAATAGCACGGGCAACAGTGGCGGCGGTGAGACGTCCTGGCGCCAGCAGAGCGATATTGTTAGAGTCCAGCAGGTGCAGGCGGAGCACGCCGAGAGGATTGCTCGGTTAGAGAGGAGACAGGACGAGGATGCGAGGTTGAAGAGTGTTTGGGGCCAGAGTTCGCCATTTCCGAGTGTGCTGAGCGGAACACCGCAGCAAGGTACGTAGTGGCTGTGTTATCAAGGGTAGCAGACTCCTTTGGCTGACGTGTACTCCAGCACCGCTTCAGCACCTCCCTTCCGACCAGTTCCGCAGCTTCGACGACGACGCCAACAACCTGATGAGCAGTCTACATCTTGATGCGGAGGAGGAGCCGCGCAGAGGGTTGGGCGCCACATCGAGAGCGAATAGCGTGCGCTTTGACGAGACCGCCAACCAGAACCACTTCTCGCACTCCTCACGGCCTTCCGTGGAGTTCTTCTCGCGGACGAGCAGCGGATACAGCGGCCTTCAGATGACCGAGCGGAGTTCTTCGCATAAGTCGGAAGGTCGCGCCAGCTCCGCGCACTCGATGCGATCTGCTGCTTCCGGCCGGGCTAACAGCCTAAATCTCGAAACTGCCTACGGCTCTGGAGACTCCACCCGGTCGCCAGCAGAGGCTCCTGGACTTGCTCCTGGACTGCTGTTACTTGGCGCTGCGCCGGCCATCATTCGTTGTTGGATGAACACCAACTTCAAGCACGACGCGTTGCTCTACGCTGCGGTCTGCACCGGTTCGTACAAGTCGTTTCTCGATCTGCGACTGATACACAAGCTCGGATTCGAGGCCTCGATTCGTGCGAAAGCCGATGGCGTTCGTACAGTCGAGCTACCCATCTACTTTCCGGAAGCAGTCTCACATCCAGCCTCTTCACGATCCAGCAGTCCCGCGCCGCAATTACCATCTCTACAGATCGAGTTCCGCGTCATTGAGCGCACCGATCCCGAGGAGCACTGCAAAGCTATCCAGATCTTCATTGGCAGCGATGTCTTGCGTGCTCATAACGCCGACATTCTCTTCTCTTCGAATAGCATGACGCTGTACGACAACGAGCGCAACAAACTCAGCATACCGCTCTCACGTCCTGAAAGCGAAGCGGCGTTCAATGGCTTGTACGTCACAAGTGGCGAAGCACAATCCGCGCAGCCTCTCAGCAAGATTGACGAGCCACTGAAAGAGCAAATCTACCTCAACGGCCTAGGCGTCGGTAGCTCTGCTGCATCTGTGTCTTCTGCCGCCGCGAGTCCGCCTCCGGGCAAATATCGTCCGCCTGGTGCCCTCGCCGCGGAGTCGAGCAGCATCGACTCCACCAAACTCGGTGTGATTGGATCTTCCGATAATGATACGCGTCCTGCAAGCCGTCAGTCCACGATTTCTCGTCCTTCCCTCAGTCATCTCAACACCCGTGGCGAACTAGAAGCGGA
This sequence comes from Zymoseptoria tritici IPO323, assembly GCF_000219625.1. Taxonomy (NCBI): domain Eukaryota; kingdom Fungi; phylum Ascomycota; class Dothideomycetes; order Mycosphaerellales; family Mycosphaerellaceae; genus Zymoseptoria; species Zymoseptoria tritici. The sequence continues at coordinate 2,443,168 of NC_018216.1, read as the reverse complement.
CACTGGCGCACAGATCGCTCCTTCAAGATCTGGCAGCACGTCCGGGATCTGGGGCGGCAGCTGGCGCCGCGAGGGTACGACGTCTGCTAGCACTGCTGCCACACCTTCCTCTAGCACTCTGGACTGGGCCGGCGCCAGCAAGAACCGCGAGGCCTCGCCCTATCAGCGCAAAGACCCGGGCATCAAAGTCCTCAAACCCAAGGTTTCAGCACGAACCGTCTCGTCTGCTGCCACATCTTCAGCGGGCATCGGAGCAAGCCCGGCAGACCCCATGAAGAGTCGGTTCTTTGATGAGGGCAGACGTCGGAGTGTAGAGAATGGTGCGGGTGCGAAGACTCCTACTGCTGGCGCTAAGGAGGGCTCGATCACGGGAACTCCCATCACATCTCCTGCGAGTGCGCCGAAGAGCAAGGCGAATCCGATTGGAGGCGCGAGCGCGTTTTCTTGGTTGGCGAAATAGTGGCAATGTCAATACGAAGGTTGTAGCGGAAGCATGGAAAGAAGCAATGTCTCACGCATCCGGAAGGGCGTGTTCGAGAGCTGTGTTCGCAGATCATACTTGTAGTGTATCAAGAGGTGAGGACGTCCCTGGAAGCAATGCGATGTCGTTGACCTTTTTGCTGCAGTTGCCTTGCGGATGTGTGGAATTGGAAAGTAATTACTGTATACCGTAATTTGTGACTTCCCAGTGCTGTCGGATCATTCGATGCGCAATACCACTCACCTTTGCTGTCCTTGATCCAGTCTATCGTGATTCTGCTCTCTTGCTGTCGTCTACCTGTGGTCACCTATTATTACACTTCCCCTTTAGTTCTACCCCATGCTTGGCAATCGTGGAACGTCCCCTGTCTCAATGGCTTACCAGACCTCTGGATTCACAGCTCGACATCACTGGAGACATGCATCATGCGCCTTCATAACATGCAGAGGCCATGCCTCTGGTCACTGGCATGGCTGGTTATATTGCTCGCAGGATTCGCTGAGGCCAGTATTGGCGACTACTTGCCCGAGTTCAAGGACTGTGTCAAGGTAAGTGGGCGATGGAACATTGCAGTAGAAGCACGCGAAGTTGACGTTCATTCAGCACTGCATAGACGCGAACTGCAACGACAATGGCCCGACCATTCGTAAGTCAACCTGATGCCAACTCCTCAACTCACCAGAGCTGACACCGTCTCTCCTCAGCCCTCCAACACCGCCTCCTACTCTGGACCTGCCCCGCTGAATGCGACTACACCTGCCAGCACATCATAACCGACCAACGCCTCGCCCGCGACCCTCCACTCCGCCAGCCAATCGTCCAATACCACGGAAAATGGCCCTTCTACCGCTTCCTCGGCATGCAAGAGCCCGCATCCGTACTCTTCTCCCTCCTCAACTTCCTCGCGCACGATTACGGCCTGAGCAAGATCCGCACGCAAATACCGCAGAAATACACCCTCAGAAAGTACTATGTGCTGTTCTCATACTTTGGCATGGCGAGCTGGGTGTTTAGCATGATTTTCCACACGAGAGATTTCAGAATCACGGAAAAGTTGGATTACTTTGGCGCGGGTGCGAGTGTCATGTACGGCATGTATTATACGCCGATCCGCATCTTCCGCCTCGACAGGTCGGAGAACGACTCGGGAAAAGGAGGCACGTTATTGAGGGTGTGGACATTGCTTTGCGTAACGGGATACCTCCTACACGTGTCCTACCTGTCGTTCATACGCTTCGACTATACATATAACATGGCGGCGAACGTGGTGGTGGGACTGGTACAGAATATCATGTGGACGTGGTTTTCAGTGCATCGATTCAGGAAGGTGGGAAGACTGTGGGCGGCGTGGCCTGGGTTGATTGTATTTTGGATCTTGTTCGCAATGAGTTTGGAGTTGTTTGATTTTGCGCCTTGGTGGGGGATGGTGGATGCGCATGCTTTGTGGCATTTGGGAACGGTCGGGCCGACGGTTTGGTGGTATAAGTGAGTTGTAGCGAGGTGTATATTTGAAGGGTTGATATGCTAACGAACTTTACAGTTTTCTTCTGAAAGATGCGCAGGAAGATATACAGGGTGCGAGATTGAAGCAATAGTGCATCTACCTGTATACACGGACACCATCATTCACAACCCTCTGCTCCGCCTCGCATTGTTCTGCACAATTCCATCCCATTGCTGGTACAGCGGTCCGCCAAGGGCGTGAGAGTGACCTGTTAGTGCGGTCGTCCTCCCTGTCATGCCAGGTTGGAGGCGTGGACTCGATTGGTCAAATCCTTCAAAACATGGTATTTTTCACATATAGTCGACCGGAACATGGGATCCCTAGTAGGTACCTGTCTCCACCCAACGAACTCGCAATGGGATGCCGAGCAGATACAAAGGGTGCCGCGCAAGCAAGCAGACTGCAGTGCGTGCCGACTGGCAACTCCATGTGTCCGGAGCAAGGGAAACGTCATCAACACGATCACGCTGCGGACTTCGGCGGAAGCATTTCCCAGGACCATGCTTTGTTGAAATGTGGGTCTGTCTAGTCATGGTAACCGATGTCGGTACCTCAAAAACCTTAGCCAGAAGGTAGATAGTTCCTTCTCCAATCTAATAGCTCATAATCTTCAACAGGTTATGAGCCCGGACAGTGCTTCCGCGGCTTTAATAGCCAAATACATATTGTTACGATTATGAGCCTACTGAATAAACATCTGCAGTTAAGAATTAATAAACTCCGAGTGGTTGCGAACACCTAATGATTGTCTGTCGAAATGAAAATCTCTAAATGCCCTTGTAGCTCGTCGCAGGACGCAAACCTCCTCTGCATGCTCGTTTACGAGCTCGTTACACTAACGCTAACTAACAACGGTATTCGATAGCACAACGCTACTATTTTGAATTTCCTCACCGTTAGTTTAATGCTGTTAGACTCCTTAGTCCGGTTACTTAATACTAGCCGGAGCTCTTTTGATGCACTAAGAGTTGAGGCTAACTAATGTTTTTCTCCGAATACCGGTACTCGGTAATAACACGTTGCGGTTTTTTAGAACCTAATGCATTAATGAAATATTAATGAACTTTAATAAACACTAAACCCTAAGAGAAAATCCTAATAAAAGAACACTTGTTCTATCCCCTTTACATTTACTACCTATCCGATAGCGAGACTACCTATCGACGAGACTGCCGAAGCACGCGAAAAACGACTACAATCACAACGAGACTTAAGTCAAAAGTATCGAGACAAGAAGCGAGACCAGAGGATCCAAGCTGTAGCTGCGGATAGGCGCGCATAAGAGAATCGAGAACGCCTAGAAGCCCAACGACAAACTGATCTTGCTCGACAACAACAAAGGACATTTTCTTCCCTCGAACACGGTAGAAACAAGACTCCGCGACAATACTTTGACGATATAGGCAACAACCTAGTAGCTACTACTAAAGGGGTGTAAGGCGATAAGAATTCTGTACACCCACCAAAAAATCTGAAATCTAAGCGCCGTACCGAGGCTACAAATACTTTAACTACCGATATACTTACACCGGCCTCGCTAACTGCTATTAAATCTGAAGAGAAGCCAAAGAAATTAAAGTCGAAGAAACGAGCAAAGCGTGAAAAGAAGCGCGCCGAACGACAACCTTAGACTAAGGTAAACTCGGTCCTAGAGTTAACTAGTAAAAACAACGAAGACAAAGAAGATTCTGATCTTTACAACGCAACATTAAGCGAAGAGTCTGACACCAACGAAGACGACGAGGACGATAGTAAAGTTAAACCAATTTTACGTACTCCATTACCGATTATCGACGAAACGACTTAACGATTTTCAGCAGCACCGATTGGAGGAGTGCTATACACATTAACTATGCCACTAAAACGACAACCTGCTGCGCGCGCGTCTGCGCAGCTAGCTCGGCCAGACCCTCCAGCCCGCCGAACGACCGCTGTTATAGCGTCCTTATTGAAATATCGACAAACGAAACAAAAGGCGGCGTTAGACCCTAAGAGTTTCAGCTCTGTAAAGAAGCTAAGAAACTCGGATAACTACACCGACTAGTACGATTCCTTCAAGATCGCCTGCCTTCAGGCCGGCGTGTCAGATTTCTTTAAGGGACTCGAGCCTGAACCTCTGCCTGTCGAGAGCGAGGACATTAAAGATGTCAACGACTACATGCTAGAACTAGCTAACTGGCAAGGAAAAAACGAGTCTTTGCTTAGTTTTGTACAGTCTTCGTACGAACAGCATATGCAGGACAAGATCGTGCACTATGCTAAGGTTCACGATACCCTATCAATTCTTAATGCCGAGTGCACTAATACTAGAAGCAGCATTGCTTAAGAGCGCTTTGCGTTGCTATTAAACTACGACTTCGGCCAGGCTAAGGACTTTCCTAATTTCCTTCGAGAATTTAATAAGCGACACAGTGATCTCTGCCGCCTACGAGGTAACATTAATTGGAGCAGTAAGAACATAAAGTGTTTCTTTTTTGAACGCGCACTTAGAGACCACTTTGCGGAATTTCTTCGCGTTACAGTAACGCAATTCGCAATTGCTAGATACGGTGGACGAGGATCTGGCAGAAACCTAACCTTTAATAAAATGGCCTCTCGCGCAGAAGATCATTAGGTTAGCATTCGGCAGAGCGACAACCACAAGGATCTAGTTGAAAGCCGCTTATTCGCGGCATTTAATAACAAACGAACTTTTAGCTAACGAGACGATAGTCGCCTAAGGCTAGGTGTACTTCTTAGAGATCCGAACGCTTAGTGCTAGTAGAAAGGCTATAAGGGCAAGGGACATACGAATAGGGCCTGCATTAAACAGAACAATAAAGAGTACTAGAAATACAAAAGGAAGCGAATAGCCGAAGGATCGTAGGGGGAGAACAAGCCTAGCGGCATGTCTGGTTTAAACCGAACTGCTGTGCACCCGCAAAGACGAGCGTATTTGACGCATAACGAAGCCGGTGACGAACCCTCTAGACTAACAATCAGCACTAGAATTAAAATAGCAGCTACCTCGACAAGCAACTTTACAAGAAACATAGTAACATTCAGCGACGATAGCTAACTGGCAGACCTCCGGCCTAAAGAATCGACGATCTTCCCCTTAAATTTATGCTTAGCGTTTATCGTATGCTACAAAACAGTGCGAGAGGTAAAACCAAACATAACGCTAGCAAAGATTAAAGAGTTCGCCCTTCGAAAAGATGACTAGGTTGTCGATATAGGCTCGGAGGAGCACATCTGCAATAGCTTTGCTTGTTTTGAGGATTACTAGGAACTGGCCAAACCGGTAAACATCGTAGGCGCGGGGACTAGTTTTCAGATTGTCGGAATTGGAAAGGTAACCCTAACGACACTCTATCTAGGGGGAGCATATCGAGTAGTGCTTTCCAAAGTGTGCTACGTTCCCCAAATGGACTGCAACCTGTTATCGATTTCACGGCTAACCTCCGAAGATACGGATTTCTATGCTAAGAAGAACTCGTGTACCTTTAGCGTTAACGATAAGGTTATCTGGACTAGTACTTAATATAGACACCTCTAGAAACTAGACCTCTCCGTTGCGCGCTCGTTTCTTAGCTTATAGGCCAGACGAGCGCCGGAAGAACATTTTTCTGTTGCTTCTTTCTCCGCGAGAACTACAAACCGCCTGCTAATTCATGTGTAGCATTAAAGAATAGGACATATAGGCGTATCGATTCTGCGTGGTTACCTAGACCGACTTGGAATCGACTACATTAATAGTGAATTTATTTGCGAGTGTTGCCGGAGAATAAAGGCAAAACAGCGCTTTCCGGAGTTTGAACTAATACGAGAAACTGAACGCTATGCGAAAATCCACATAGACCTTGGAGGACCACTACCTAATTCGAACAGTAGTAAACGGTACTACCTGTTAATAGTAGACGACTTCACTCGGTATAGCTGGATGTACACTCTAAAGTCGAAGCAAGCCGACAAAGTTTACCGAGCGTATCGAGATTTCGAACAAAGGATGTTGGTAAAAGGGTAGCACATCAAAGCTATTCGCGCAGATAGAGGAAGCGAGTTTACGGACATTACTACGAACACTGCAAGGCGATGTAGAATCGAGTTTACAATCTCAGCGCCTTACGAACTATCTTAAAACGGAGTTGTCGAGCGTAAGCACTAGACGCTCTGGAACATTATACGCTGCATAAAATGGGATAGTGCGCTGCAAAACAAGATGTGGCCTAAGTTACTAAAAGCAGCAGTGTTTGTGAATAACAGATTACCGACGTCCTCGTTGAAGAACATAAAAACCCTATATAAAGCCTTAACTAGAGATGTACCCGATATTAACTAGATTCGTCGCGTTAGGTGTCGCGCATACAAGCTTATGCTAAAGAAGAAATTTCCGAAGAAATACGACGAACGTGCGCACCTGCGTATATTAGTTGGTTTTAAAGGGACAAACCTCTTCCGGTTGTGGGATCTAATTACTAGGAAAGTTAAAAGGGCACGTAAAGTGTTGTTTGACGAAGATGTCCGCCTTAATGTAGCTACTCTAGAAATGCCTGTTCAACTGCTACTACTGTTAGCGAACCTAGATGCTAAAGACTGCCCTAAGGATATTCTGCTAAACACTACGGAGAACTACCCGCCTAGGTTTAACGAGCAACAGGCTGTACGGCTTGAGGGGGAGAAACATAGACGCCTACCGAATAATATCTTGTCCAATCCTGTGCAGCCTATTGCGATAACACTACAACAAGAGACACTGCTTTAACCGGACAATCGACAACGGGCACTAAACGCTAGTTCCGGTCTAATGCTAATCTAGGTACTATTAAATACAAGGCTCCCTTTAATACGAGAATAGGCTCCGATAGTGAATTTTATATGCACTAGCACGCACTCGTCAAATTTAGTATCGATCTTTTATACAGCAAGGCGAAGCGATGCAGATCTAGTACTCGAGATTAAGATTAAGGATGACAGTGACCCTGTCATAATGGAACAACAACTAAGCGAAAAAGAAGACGACTCCCTTACAACACTCGCACAGCTGTCTAAGAGTGACCCTGTCGCACTAAGGACTATTTACGAAGTACAGTCTTCCCCGTATAGCAAACATTAGGAAATAGCGGTAAATGAAGAAATAAAGTCACTAAAGGACAATAACACATAGGAGATTGTTAACGAAGGCACGGTAACCTCACCGATCTTGTTAGGCAAATAGGTATTCACTTTAAAGCGTAGAATTGATAGTGCGATTAAAAGATTCAAGGCGCGATAGGTCGTGCGTGGTTTCGAACAACGCGAGGGAATTAACTTCTCTAAAACGTTTGCTGCTGTCGTAAAACCAATAAGCTACAGGATCATGTTTGCGCTGGCGGCGAAAAATAGATGGCATGTCTATTAGATGGACGTAAAGATAGCGTTCCTCTACGGCAAGATTAATGCGGAGATCTACGTTGAACTACTACCTGGTTTTAAGATTAAGGGCAAGGTGTGCAAGTTGAAGAAGGCGCTCTACGGATTAAAGCAAGCACCGAGGATTTAGTACCAAACATTAACGACTGCTCTGCGCGATCTGGGCTACGAGCCCTGTCCGTATAACCATGCGGTCTTTAAGAAGGGATTAACACTAATACTCGCATACGTCGATAACCTACTAATTGCAGGCCCTAACCTCGAACAGATTAATTAATTGAAGGCAGACCTTCAAAAACGCTTCTAGATAAAGGACATAGGAGAGTGCAAATTCTTCCTTGGAATTGGAATCGAGCGCTTAGAGGGTAAGATTCGACTAACCCAAACAGCGCTATTTAAGGCTATAATGGAGAAGTTCGGACTTGCGGATGCTAACCCTACCGCAATACTATACGTCTTAAAGGATCGATAGGAGCTTACGCCCGAAGGAGAGACTACATCGGACGTACAACGACTCGAATATTAATCAATAGTAGGGTCCTTAATGTACGGAATGCTAGGCACTCGACCAGACCTTGCGTTTAGCGTCTTAATAGCCAGTCGGTACTGCTCGAACCTATTAAAAAAGCATTTCGAGCAAGTAAAGCGAATCCTTCGATACATCCTCGGCACACTGGAATGCGGTTTGGAATACGGAGGAGGTAACGATATCCTTAGATTTAGCGATGCAGAATACGCCGGCGACAGATCCGACAGTAGGTCGATTAGTAGCTACGTCTTTACTATCGGTGGCACTACCGTTAGCTAGAGATGCAAGAAACAGACGACTATTGCGCTGTTAACGGCAGAAGCGGAATATACTGCCCTCTACTACGCAGCGAAAGAAGTAGTGTAGCTAAAGAACATGCTAGAGTTTCTGGGACACCCACAAGAGATAATAAAATTAAAGGTGGACAACCAAAGTGCGATTCGCATTGCGAACAATCCTAAGATGTACGAAAGGACTAAGCACATTCGCGTTCAATTTCATTATACACGCCAACTAGTTAATAAGAAGCTCATTCGAATCGACTACGTTCCCGGACACTTTAACACATCGGACATCTTTACTAAGGTACTAGACAAGAGAACTTTCGAATTCTACACTCGGGGACTTGGTATTACTAGACTAGACCCGGACAGAATATCGAAGGCCAAGAGCGGTGAAGGAGTACGAGCCCTATTCGCGCGGTTAAACATCGGCACAGAGAGATATCGATTCCCCGCTTAAAAATCTCTTCAAATAACCTAGTAACCGTCTTTAAAAGCACCTTAACACGCGAAAGCTCAACTTTACCAATCCACACCTAACACAACTATCGCAGAAACCGACATAACATAGAGACCCTACGATACAGGAACCTAAGACTGTAGCGACGATACGTAGAACTTCACCACGCGCTAAACCGAGAACACTACGATAAAATAACACGACACGACGTAGGAAGAAACCACTTTAACTAGAGCGCACTACAACATGTCGTCGAACTACTAATTAGCGACGTTCGTTTTCTTCGACCTAGCGCACTTACTAGAATACCGAGACTGGAACTGGACTTATTAAACCGCTGGACCTAGATAAATAGAGTTGCCGATATTGTACGACGACTTAGACCTCATTTTCTTCGAGTCCTTACTAACCTAGAAGAATTTCCCGGAGATCCGATCCCTATAGAGCTCTTTACTACTAGCTACGAGAACAACCGACACTATTAGCAGATTGCCTCCTAGGTTCGGATTAATAAATTCCTAGTTAATATTATACGAGACATAGTAGATGAAAGATACCTTTAATTTATTACTAAGCATGCAATTACAGCCGAACTCACACTTGGTGTGGCAACCGGTCGCTTTAAGGGAGGATTATAGGCAAGAGGGACAAGGCGTGCGATTCGGAGGATTCTAAGGTTATAAGGACAGGTAGCTATGCTCTTTTTCCCTTAAAGTCAACTAAGGTTTTTGATAAGGCAGCAGGACAAGGATGTTTAGAGTTAAGGTGTTGGAGTTTTTTGATAATAACCGACTATCGGTTAAGGGGGAGTGTTGAAATGTGGGTCTGTCTAGTTATGGTAACCGATGTCGGTACCTCAAAAACCTCAGCCAGAAGGTAGATAGTTCCTTCTCCAATCTAATGGCTCATAATCTTCAACATGCTTGTTTGCATGGGACATGGAGCTGCAAAATTGTCGACGGCGCCTGCGATCGAGAAATGACATTGGACCGGATGTCGCGGTATCCTTGATACGTCCGGATGGTATCGGTACCGCTGACCAGGGGGCACCGCCGGAATGATGTCGTCGACTCCTCATCTGTGCATATAAGAACGACGCTGGCCGCGCTTTGAACTCACTCCCACTCACCGATCAAGAAACAACCAACTCTGCCTCCCGAAGACTGACATTCCACACTCATCAACCATGAAGAGCGTCTACCAATTCACGGTCCTGGCCATGTGCCTCGCCCTCGGAGCCCACGCTGCACCTCGAGTAGCACCTCAAGCACTCGGCGAAGAAAAAAACATTTTCACCAAGCGCGATGTGATCGGCTGCTTCCCCTGTACGACGTTCCACACGGTCACAGGCTCTCAATGCCATTCGTGACTTTACGTGCTAACGAGATGCATAGACTATTGCAAGGACGGAGTCCCTTGCTGCCATGGAACCTGCGACGCTGTGACGAAGAAGTGCCCTCCGCCTCCGAACCCACCTCAGATGTAGGTTCGTTCGTCTGTTCAAAAATACCAAAAACCTCCCTTAGGGTTACTTGAACCCTTAAAGCCTCAGGCACCGTTTCACTTAAGGGCTCGTTATTATTATATAACTCGCTCGTTTTAGTTAGTCTATATAGCTTAAGGGCCTTCGCCCTTATAATTAGTATTATTCTTTTTCCGCTTTTTTAATTATCTAGTAGCTAAGAGCACTTAAGGCGGCTCCTTAGCCGTCCTACCGGCTAGCTCTACTAATTAAGGGTTAGGGCTAGCCGGATGCTCGACTTATTGCCTATTTAGCTAAACTAGCTTAAAACGATTCTAGTTTAAGACCTCCTTAGATCCGTAGACTATACTAGACTTTCTACTTAGACTATATACCTAACTAGAATTACCGGATTTTCTATAGCCGGGGGTCCTATATATAACGATTTACTCGGCGGTACTATATATGCTAGATTTCCAACTTCTACTTAAACGATTAACGTAAAACTCGTTTTACCTTAAGTTCGAGACTTAAAGTATAGAATTACCGCACTCTAAACTAGTTACCTAAACACTTAAAGCGCGCTATATTCGAACACGACAATAGCTAGAGCTATCTAGCCGCTTAAGGGACTATAAGAAGGAAGTTATAACCCTTTAAGTTACTAAAAGTAATAATAATAGTAACTTAATTTAATTCGATTAATAACCTATCCTACTAAGATAAGATATCCGCTACTAGCTAAGCTAAAGGAACTATAGAGCTCCCTTCCCCTTACGACTTAAACCTAATAGTCGCTAAAGGAGAAGAGCTTAAGGAAGATAGGTAAGGCTATCTAAGCCTAACTAGCGAACTTAATCGTATTAAGGAACGAGCTAGCGATATAGGGGCGGCACCGTCTACTACCGCTCGTCTCTTCTATAAAGGAGACCCTTAGGCTAATCCTTAGACTAATCCCCTAGCTCTACTTAGAGCTAATGTTACTTTCCGTACTCCCGCTTACCCTAGTCGGCCTACGAACGTAGGCTTAGGGCCTACTCGATTTAGCGAGTATATAGCCGCCTTAAGGGAGATAGAAGAATATATTAATCGACTTAAAGCGGACGCTATCCGACTTAAGGCCGAGAACGCCCGCTTATCCTAGGAGCCTACTCGAGTAGGATCTACTAATAGGCCTATCTAAGGACTAAGCGAGCTAGGAGCTATACGGTTTAAGCTATCCCTATATCGAGGAGATAACCTAGGACACGGCTTAAGTAGTAACGAGGGACCTAGCCGTCCCTATCGTTATACGTCTAGAATACTAGGTAGGGATACAACTCCCCTTAATTCCTTAGATACTTTTATTAAAGCTTCCGTCCGGGCACTAGAGCTATACTAGGGAGACACTCGAAATAACGCTACTAACATCTAGGTTAGATCTATGGAGCGTTACTTAAGGTCTTAGATTGCCTTAAGATAGAGGGGTATCCGCCTATCCGAAGCTAACCTTATTAAATTAGTAGGTAGCTAGATATAGCGTAACGCCCTTACTTAGTAGGAGGAACAAGAAGAGACTTATAGGCTTAAGATTAGTAAGGGTACTTATACCCTTAACTTAATACTCGGTAACCTCGTCTCTTATTTCTAGGATTATTATTACTAAGAGAAGCTCTAGAGATAATACCGAGCCCTTAAGTAAATAGGAGGTATTATTACCTTCTACTATAAGATCCTCTCTATAGCTCGTATACTTAAGCTAAGGCCTAATAACTTCTCTAATACTACTGTCTTCTTTAATAGGCTTAAGCTATCGATCCGAGCGGAGCTTATTCGATATAAGCTTACCCCTTAAAAGGCTAGACTATAGGAGATTATAGACTAGGCTTAAGCTATCGATGTAGCTAACTAGGAGGTCGTAGATTCTTAAAGGGGCCCGAGAATAAATGCCCCTACCTTTAAGGAAAACCGTAATACCCTTACTAGGAAGGCTTTTAAACTAAGGAAGGTAAACAAGACTACCGTAGAGTATATTGCCGCTACCCTTAAACATATAGCTAACGATAATAGCTCTAAGCTACCTACTTAGGAGTATTCCTTAAAGTACTATAACTACGGAGTCGCCGGATATACCTAGTATCGCTATTAGAAGAAGCTTAAGCTAGACTTATAGAAGAAACAGGACGACTACAACAGACGTAAGGGGGGCTTAAGTAAGCCGACAAAAAAATAGATAGCAACTTAGATACTAAGGATTCTAAGTTGTCTATTGCGTTACCCTCTTTACTTAGAATCCCTCCTAATACTTAACTTAACTATCTTAATGCTATAGGGCTAAACCTTTTAGTTACCTTTAGACGCTTAGGTCTAAGTAAGTATTCTGTTAAAGCTAAGTTCCTATTCGATACTAGGGCTACGCGCGTATATATCTTACGGACGATCGCGGATTAGTTTCCGGAGGCTTAAGTAGCTATAGATTCCTAGACCGTAATTCTGCCTAACGGTATAGTAATAGAGACGACCCTTAGAGTTAAGCTACCTTACTAGCTACGTAACTTTAAGGGGGAGATTACTACTCGAGTGTTAGACCTTACGAATTACGAGGTAATCCTTAGACTTAAATAGTTTAGGTAGTACTACCTAACTATTAACTTCTTTACTAATAAGGTATACTTATACGACAAAGGGGTTAAGTATACTATACTATACTCTAGATATGCTCCTAACTTAAGGAGCGTTCTAGTAGATAAAGATCTCTGTTCCCTTAAGGAACTAGAGGATTTACTTAACGTTAATCCTAACATGCCCTTATATCTCTTAAATATAGATAGATACTAGGAACGGTAATAAGAGAAGGAACGCGATCCTAAGGACGACCTAATATCCCTTAAGGAAGACGACGTTCCTCCTCCCTTAAGTAAGGAGCCTAGCTTAAGCCGTATTATCCTAGATAATAGAGACCTATTTAGATCTTCCTTACCTAATAAGCTACCGAAGGACCGGTTTATTATACATTTAATTAATACTAGGGACTATAAGCCGATTAATTAGTAGCCTTATTAGCTATCCTATGCCTAACCGCTTAAATAGGAGTCTTAGATCGAGGAACTCTAGAAGCGTAGGCTAATTAATAAGTCCTAGTCGGCTTAGGGGAGCCTAGTGTTACTTATACCTAAGCTAGGGGGGAAATAGCGAATATACGTTAATTTTAGGGCTCTAAACAACGCTACTATTAAGGATCGATTCCCCCTTCCTTAGATTTCCGATTACTTAGATACATTTTATAGTTTAAGGTACTTTACTAAGATTAACTTAACCTCCGGGTTCTGTTACGGATCGGATTCCGTTATAAAGAAGCCTAGGCGTAGATCTCAGCACGCCCCGCGGATATCTCATCCCGGCTTAGCGCTAAAGATCGGATATCTTCCGTCTCGACTTTTCGAAGACTTCCTTCCGTTCTTTACGCTTTATTAACTAGATATTAACTAATTAATGCTCTTATTCTATTAATCCTAATAGGTTCTAGTAGTTAAAGGTAAAGGAAGAGGACTAGTATAAGATAGTATTTAATACTTGCTAAGGCAAATACTACTTTAAGGTAATGCCCTTTAGCTTATATAATGCACTAGTAAGCTTCTAGAGCTTAATAAATAAAGCCCTTAGGAAACATCTTTATAAGACATATATAGTTTACTTAGACGACATTATAATCTTCTCTAAGACCCTAGAGGAGTACGAAGTCTACTTAAGGGAAGTTCTAGATATCCTACGATCTTAAGAGCTATACTACTCCCCTAAGAAATGTTATATTAGGGTTAAGGAATTCGACTTCTATAGACACCGAGTAAGCTATAATTAAGTTAGGCCTATAGAAGACAAGATCTCTATTATTAGAGATTAGCTATAGCCGACTAACGCTTAAGAAGTACGGTAGTTTATTAGGCTAGCTTCTTTTTACCGCAAGTACGTTAGAGACTTTGCTAGGCACGCTGCTCTACTATTAGACCTCCTTAAGGAAGATAACTTACTACTACGTGCTAAGAAGAAGCGCCCTATTAAGTAGACTACCTAGTACACTATCGCTTTCGCGAAGCTTAAGGAAGCCTTATATAGCGAGCTAGTACTAATTATGCTAGACACTAAGAAGCCCTTTATTATTAAAACGGATATAAGTAAGTAGGCGCTTAGTACAGTCCTATATTAAGCTAACTCTAGTAGGAAATTATATCCGGTTACTTTCGAGGGCCGTAAGCTATAAGGGGCAGAACTAAACTATCTAGTATACGAGAAGGAGCTCCTTACTATTAAGGAAGCCCTTCGAAAATAGAACTATTATATCGACAATAGGACTAAGACTTAAGTAATTACGGATTATTATAGCCTATAGTACCTAAAAACCTCGAAGACTCTAACTAAGCGACTTATACGCTAGATTAAGGAGTCTAAAGCTTATAACATCGACATCCGCTACCGTAAGAGGAGTAAGGCTATCGTTCCTAATGCCCTCTCCCGCCGCCCTAACTTAATAGAAGGGACCCTAGCTAATATAGTAGGGGAGGGTTCTACGTAGCCTAGGGATTAATTACTTAAACCCGCGGACTTCTTAACCGCTCTACCTCGCTCCTTTAAGGAGAACGCTATAAGGGGGATAATTATACGAGGATTCTCCGAGCGTAAGGTAGTTAATAGAGTAATCTATTTTAAATCTATAGGGGAGATGCCCGAGGATAAGAAGCTAAGCCGCTTAATTAAAAAGAAGGTATTAGATCTTGTCCTTAAGGACGACCTCCTATATTATCGCGAGGCTAATAGAAGCCTTATACCCTATGTAGATCTAGAATTCCGGTAGGACTTCCTTAAACGCTACTACAACGACTACGGGCACTTTATATTACCCGGCGTTTGTAGCATTCTTCGAGTAAGGGGCTAGTAGTAGTTACTTAAATAGGATGTTTATAACTACGCATCTACCTGCCCCTAATATTAAGCTACGAAGAAGAAATCTCGGAGTCCCTTATAGGAACCGCGATTCTACTAGGCTAACTCTAAGCTTAAGCTATTCGAGCGCTAGGCGATTAATATTATTAGCCCGATGCCTATTATACTTAATAGTAATAAGTACATTATTATAGCCGTAGATTATACTACTAGTTAGCCGGTTGTAAGGGCTACCTCTAATTAAGAAACTAAGACGGTCGCTCGCTTTGTTTAAGAAGAGATCTATACTAACTTTAGGCCCCTAAGGGAAGTCCTTAGTAATAATAGATCTAACTTTATAAGTAAGGCGTTTAATATCCTTATAGATACCCTTTAAGCTAACTATAGGCTAATAACACCCTACTATCCCTGTACGAATAGAAAGGTCGAAGCCTTAAACGGTGTTCTTAGCCGAATCCTATCTAAAATGTGCTATATTAAAAGCGTTTACGCTTAGGACTTATACTTGCTAGAGGCCCTATATTTAAGTAGGATTAGGGCTTAATCTAGTTATAGGTATAGTCCCTTTTTCCTCTTATTCGGCTAATAGCCCCGAATACTTAAGGATTATCCGTACCTATGTCCGATGTAGCTTAAACCTAAGGATCCCGAATCTAGGCATTAAGTTATATAAAACGCTAGGATAGTAGCCGTAGAGAAGCTACTTACGAAAGCGGTAAGGGCCGGCGCTATTAGTAGACACACCTTTAAGGAAACTAATAGTAAGTTTATTAAGGGAGACTTTGTCCTTATCTTAAATAAGACTAAGACGAAGCTCTAACCGACCTTCGTAGGTCCCTTTAAGGTAATTAAGCGAAGCTAGCTTAGTACGTATACCTTAGAGTCCTACGACGGTTCTATAGTTAAGTACTAAGTGTATAGTAATCGCCTAATCCGCGCTAACTATACTAGTTTTAGGGACTAGTAGAAGCGCTATAGATAGGAGATCTTACTTAAAGCCGCTAGCTAGGAGTTTAAGGATTCCTTACGTAATAATCTTATACTTAATCTACGCTTAAGTTTCTCTGCTCTAGCGACTATCCCTAAGTATAAGTAGGACAAGTTGTCTTTATAGTAGCTTAAACGGTTAGGAGCCCTTCGATTCCTTTTAGGGAAGGGCAAACCTTTAGATTCTTTAAATACTAACGATTAGCTAAAGTTTTAATATAAGCTTAAACTCGCTACTAATAAGATCCGAAGAAAGTATAGAGACGTTTTACGCGCGAATCGAGATAATACTAAAGAAGTAGAGAAGCTTAAGGCTACTCTCGAAAAGAAACGTCTTAGGGAGCTAAAGAAGTTAGCACCCTTAAGTTAGCCGGTTATATATCCGGTAAATATAGTAGTAACAGCGAGGGAAGACGCTTAAGTTAACCCTATTATAGTAACTATTCCTATCCCTATAGAGCCTATTATAGAAGAAACGGAGGAGGAACTACTTATAATCCCCTCCGAGCTCTAGGAGACTCTACTTAAACCTTAAGGGGAGTCGGGTAATAACGAAGATACTATTGTAGTTATCCCCTATTAACGAGCATCCTAGAATATAAGGGAAGCTCCTCGTAATTCTACGGCGTAGCTACGAAGGAAGCTAACCTTTAAGTCTAAACGAAAGGTTAATGCGAGGGCCTAAGTTTAATAGATCCCCCGAAGGGTTTTTATTTTATGTTTTTTGTACTTAAGGCTAGTCCTTAAGTACTATTATTGTTTGTTTGTTTGTTGTTTGTTTGTTTGTTCTATTTACGTCCTATAGGAGTCTATAACTATGTAGGACGGCTGTCTCGCGACAGCAGTCTATCTATGTACAATCGTTGTTCTCTCGTATCTCTTAACCTTAGGGAAAGACCCGTGCCTAGGATAGTAGCAAGCTAGTATCGAAGGACTTTAAAGAAAGACAAATAAGGAAAAGTAAAAGGAGTGTAGGCTAGACGGTCTCGTCTTCGCCTCTTACTAGGTGCTAGGACCTAGAAGCAATCTTTATATTCGAGAGAAAGGTAGTAAGGTGTTTCCGGAGTTCCTTATCTTCTACTATTTCTAGTAGAGATTATACTTATCGTAGCGGTAGTAGCCTAAATATATTATAGATAGGGCAGCTATATACGAGGTGTTCTGCTATTTCTCGTCGTCCGCAAGGGCAGTCTAGCGTCGTTACGTGTCTAAAGCGATAGAGATAGGACTTTAGGTATCCGTGTCCTAATAGGATAGTATAGAAGGCACTAGTTAAAGCGCGTCTTCCTCCTATTCTATGTTTTCCTAGCGAGCTCTATAGAAATCGACTAAGGTAGCTATTTGTATTCCTAGGTACCTTATTAATCTCCTGTTGTCTTGCTATTTCGTATCGGGTTTTCTAGACGCTAAAGAGATCGTCTTTTGCGTAGTTAGCCCTCTCGTATTCTACGAAATGCTTATATTATCGGAGTCGATAATAGAGTAGTTGTATCTATATTCTCTATCGTTTTTGCGGAAGTATCTCTCTCGAGTCCTCGTATTAGACTTCTCGCGTATCCGAAGGCGCGCTTTAGATAGCGAGTCTTACGGGGTAGTTTTCGGGTAGCTTTGCTACGCGTAGAGAGTATAAAATTAACTATCTCTCTAGGCGTAGATCCGGGGGGAAGAGATTTAACTCTACTTCGGACAGGATGTTTAGGGCGGTACGGAAAACGCCTAGGATCTTTCTATAAGCTTTACTTTGTAGAGATACTAGAGGTTTTATACTCTTTTTCGACTGCTACTAAACCGGGGCCTCGTAGTCTGCTATTATAGTAACGTAGGCTAGGTAGATCTTTCTTAACGATATAGAAGATAGACCGCGTTCGGTATTTGCTAGTCTTTTAATTCGATAGAATGCCGCTTATACTTGTGCCGATCTTATTATAATATACTCCTTAAAGGTAAGACCGGCGTCTAGCTAAATCCTAAGCTACCTTATCGCTTTCTTTACCGGGCGAACAATATTACCGTTTAGAAGAATTACTAGGCAATCGGACCCTTTCCCTTTCGAGAAGTGTACTAGGTTTGTCTTTGCTAGGTCGAAAGTAATTAAGTTCTTCTTTCCTAGGTCTATTAGCCTTCTTGCCTTACGTTCTAGTACCTTAGAGTTCTTCTTAAGGAACGTAGACAAGGTAGATAGTCTAATGTCGTCGACGTAAGAACTAGGAGTAACTCCTTATAGCGAGAAGAATATGTCGCGCGTATAGATAAGAAAGAGGATAGGAGATATCGGGCTACCTTGCGGAACGCCGATCTCTATGTCCTAGAATTCCTATATCTGTCCGTCGAATGCTATTTATAGGCGTCTATTACTTATAAACGACTAAACCTAACGTATAAAGCTATATAGAAGCCTTAACTAGATTATTATTCCTAATAGTCGGTTCTTTATAACGTAGTTATATGCTCCTCTTACTGAGCACATTGGATTCAATGCCTACCTAACAAAGAGAAGAGTCCCAGGGAAGACACCAGAATGTAGCTGTGGAGGTCAGGCTCAGACAGTGAAGCATATGGTAATGTTCTGCCCTCTCCTCCAGGGGAGAGACAGAACATTCCAGCAGCTAGGTACATCTGACTGGAAAAGCATAATGTCAACAAAGAAGGGTCTTGGGGCAATTGCAAAGTGGATGATTAGGGAAGAAGTCCTGGACCAGTTCCTACTAGCCAAGGAGGAGCAGGAACGAGAGGAGAGGGCTAAGGGAGCCTAGGTACACAACCTGGTGAGAGGATAGGATAACAGATCCTTCTGGAGTCCAAAAGAGGAACCTGAAATGAAAGGTGTCTACCAATGGTCCTGGGAGACACAAGCAGAGAGAGATTGGGAGGGTTTTTATGCCTATGGCTTTTTGCCCTCAGTGAAATGTAGGGAAGGCTGCTTGCCCTGTACATAGTTACATAGAGGGATGGATCAGCAATACAAGACTTTATTATTATTATATGCTCCTCTTACGTCGAGGAAGATAACCGAAGTCTTCTTTTTCTTTCTTCGATTCTCCTCGATTTCGTTTGTTAAGAGAAGCACTGTATTAATAGCCGATTTCTTCTTTCGCCCTCTTAACTACGAGTTGTATAGAAGGGGCTTCGTCTCTACGATAATCCCTAGGCGTTTTGCGAGTATTCTCTCGCTAATCTTACTAAGACAGTTTAGAAGAGAGATAACTTAGTAGGCCTTAGGGACTAAATAGTCTAGTTTTCCCGGCTTTGCTAGAACTACGCCTGTCGCAACTTTCTAGCATCGGGGGTAGTGTCCTTCGTCGAGTAGCCTACTATATATACGTAGAAAGGTAATAGGAATAGCGCCGTACGCTTTACTAATAATAGCTTGCGTAATACCGTCTAGGCCCGGCGTTTTTCCTTTTACTATCTTCGTACTACAGGCGGCAGCGAGTTCCTCTTCGGTTAGCGTAGTCTAGCCCTAATCCCTAGCTATATACGCTTCCTAACGGCTAGGTAGAAGTTCCTCGGCAGGAGGGCGCGGAAATAAGGCTTCGAAGAAGGCCTTATATTTCCCCTCGAAGGAATCTTCGTTATTTATTATAGGTATCTGTCTTCGGCTGCTATTCCTAGTATAGGATATAGCTTTAAAGATAGATTTCGAGTCTTCTTTTTCGAGGAAAGCGTTCTAGTAGTTCTTCTTAGCTGTTTTAATAGCTTAGAAGTACTCGTTTCTTACTTTCGTATACGCCTCTTTCTCGTCTAGCGTCGGCGTACGTCCGTAGGTAAAGGTCTGTCTATATGTTCTAGACATTATACGGCATAGCGTACGTAGCTCTCTATTCTACTAAGGTTTTGCGCAGGCGTATACTACTTTCTCTAGGATTGCTCCCCGCATCGATTCGGTAATATACGAGGTAAAGGAGTCTACGATATTGTCGAGGAAGTTCGTATAGTTAATAGACGTCGCCTTACTTATTAGGAGATCTGTAAACAGTTCCTAATCCGCGGAAGCTATATCTAGAACTACTTTCTTCTATTAGGCTCGATCTTGCGCGCTAATAAGGTCTATAGATATAGCCTTATAGTCTAAGCCTGTCGGAATCGTTCTCTAGTCGATTTCTTTCGTAGATAAGGATCCTCTTATAAACGTAAGGTCTAGGACCGACTCTGCGTCTAGGTGCGGCCTATAGAAGGTCCCGACACCTATTGTATTACGTAGAGTAAAGCCCTAGTCTTCTATCTACTTTATAAATTCGCGGGCACTAGTAGTATCCTTTCCCCTTAGATCCTAGGACGGGTATCTAAGGTTAAAGTCTCCTACTAGTAGAGTATTTAGAAGGAACGTATTGCGTAGAGAGTAGAGGCTTCTTTCTATTATTTGTCGGTTTTGCGGGTTCTCGGTATCCCGAAGGTCCTTCTCGTTATAGAGATTAACTATCTAGATCTTATTACCCTTCTTATCTAAAATAACAAAGGAAAGTATGTTGCTGTCGTCTAATAAAATAGGAGAGATATTAACGTTAAGTCTTATGCTAATATATAGTATTATTCTTAGCCGGATCGTCGAATCCGTAGTTGTTAGGAATAGCTAGTTATAATCCCGGTGTGCGATAGATCTTGTCTCTTTGTAGCCTATTATCGGGTCTTCTATAGTCTACAGTTCCTAGACTAGTAGAAGGTCGGCTTTCTACTTAACCGCGACGTCTAAGGTAGACTCTATAGCCTCGATAGATTAGTTAAGATTAACGTAGAAAATCCGTAGAGAGTGTTCTAATATATAGAACGTTCTAGGGGCCTCCCTTTCTGTTATATACGATCCTTCGCCTTCTCGACTCTTAGGCTATCCGCGCCTACGTATAGACGGTTTTAAATAGCCCTTTTTGCCTCCTCCTCGGTAGCAAAACCTACTAGAACTGTCGCCCTAGTAAGAGTCCTTCTTCTCTCTTCGTTTGTTAGCTAAATTAGGGTACCTACGAGTTTAAGACCTCTATTAAAGGTCTTAATTTCTCGTTAAATGTCCTATAGGCCCGTTAGCGTATTAAAGTTCGCGGTCGAGACGCCGTAGACTACGACCTTATGCTAGAGAGAGTCCTCTATTACCTATACCTCGCCTACGATATTAGTAACCTTAGTAAGGCTATCGATCGTTCGTTAGCGGGCTTTCTCTATTGCAAAGTTTAGGACAATGTTACCCTAAACTAATTTCTTTATCGCAAGGATAGCTAGCTCTTAGTCTTCGCCTTTAAGAGCGTTGTTAATTTTGTCTCGGGTTGCGATCTAGTCGAGTTCCTTCTCTTTATCCTTTAGTACAAGGATAAGAGGCATCAGTTCTGCTTGTTTTTTCGGCTTGCTAGCCCTCCGGGAGACGGTCGTCTACTATTGTTATTGTTGTTGTTGTTATTATTGTTATGTTGTCTTTATTGTCGAGGAGGTAGAGGTAGAGGTAGCGGATCCGCTATCTCCCTTAACAACGTCTGCGAAAGTAGGCTTCTTCGCTTATACTACTAGTTTCTTTGTTATCGTTTCTAGGTTCGAGACTTGCTTTGCGAGGATTTAGGACGTTGTCTTAAAGTCTATATACTCGGTAAAGTGCCGAAAGACTTCGAGAAGGTCGAGAACCCGGGTTTATTCTTCTAGAATCCCGCCTAGATCCCCCGCCGCTTCGACTAGTAGCTATCGGGCTTATAGGATCTTCTCGTTCGCGGGCGTACAAGAGAGTGTTTATTTCTTTCCGAGAGAAGGGCTACGAGTTAGGGAGCTACTAAATTCGAAGGGGTTTTACCTTTTCCTAGGTAGGAAAGGAATGCCGGTTCTTTTTAGTAGTTCCTTCGGCAACGGCAGGGTTTTAAGAGACTTAAACGTAACTTCCTTGTCCCCTCTAGCCGTAGCTTTTAGAGTCTAAGGGGCTATACTTGCGTCTGTTATTTCCGTCTCGGTAGACATTGTCTTATTATTATTATTTGTTATTTAAAAAGAGGCTTAGCAGTCTTACGCTAAGAGGGCTGCTTGTTTGTCTCTATTTCTAATCGCGTTCGGGTCCTAGCCTACTTACGATACTAGGGTACTCTTCTCCCTACTATACAAAGTAGGAGTATAGGAGAAGGTATACTTTAAAGAGGAGAGAAGAGATATATAAATATACCTCTGCTTCTAGGAAGTACTCTAGCCTATAGCAACGTGCGTCTTTATAGTAGGCTTTAGAGGCGTTTTGCGGGTAGCCGTAGTAGGTTTAGGATAACCTTTGTCTCTAGGGAAAGGTAGGCCTATACTCTATATAGAGTATCTAGCTATATAATTAGTACTACTACTCTAATCCCTAGAGGTGCAAATTCGTCCTTACTAAACTATACTGCTCCTTTAGCTTCCTCTCTCGGCGGCGTAGGACAATAGGTAACTCTAGTATAGAGAGAACTAAGCATATATATATGTTTGTGTATCCTAGGAACACTGCTCTTGTTTAGCCTTTAGCTCTTTCAAAATTCGACTAAATTAGGCGTTTAATAGCTAGAATAAAAGCTCTCGTCGAGGGCTTTTAAACGGGCTACACGGCGTCCGAATCGGCGGCGTATTAGTTGTGTTGTAGTATGTTAAAGTGTTGTAGTACAGGTTGTAAACCTTCCTTATATAATACCCTAAACAGGGAATATTTCGAGTGTAGGGGAGGTAAGGTCGGAATAAGGTTTCGGAGGTAGGGGCTAAATCCCGGAGTTTAGGGTCCAAATTTGCACCCTAAAGGGGGCAATAAGGTAAATCTTTAAACTCTAGTAGCGGCGTAGGTTTTAAGGGCAGCGGGGTGAATGCGGGTTCGTTAGAACGGCCTTAATAAGGGCTTTCGAATAGTGCGTGTTTGGTAATGATCGGGTCAATATTGGGTATGCAATGGAAGTGCGGATGTCGATGTGGATGTTAAGTACTATTATATAGTTATTTTACGCTAGCTTTCTAGCGTCGCAATCGTATATATAGCCTAGTAGATAAGGGGGCTTAGAAAAAGAAAAGAAAAATAAGAAAAACAACGTTTTTAGTGCTCCTACTTAAGCCTACGATTTCTCTACTAATCCTACTTAGACTCGAATTAACCCTTCTTACCCTACTACTACTAGGCATCTTGTTCCTTCTTAATTATAAGCTAGGTCTTAAGAGCCGACATTACCGCCTATAAATATAGCATCTAAGGGGTAATACTCTAATTAGCCTTAAGACGTACTTAAGCTCTAGAGAGAGCTATCTAAACTACTTAATATATAGACTAACGCTTATTAAAGCGGTTACGGTAGAGTTCCGTAATATATTCTGTATAGATCCTCGTACGTTAACTCCCTAGAGGAACTGTAGGACCCTTAGCAAAGTATCCTTAACGCCTATTATTAGCCCTTAGAGCTGTACCGAAGAAAAGATTCCCTTAGGTAGCGAAACTACTTAAGGGGAGCACTAGCTCGTATACGAGCTAACTAGTAAAGGTTAGAATTAGATCGGAATCGTCGGTAGAGCCTATCCCCGCTAGTGCTAGGGTTTAATCGATAGCGTATAATAGCCTCTTACCCTTATATATTAAGTCTATAAAATCCTCCGCCGCATCGATATACAGTAGGCTTAGGGATTAGATAGGCGGTCGGGGCGTAGGGGCTAGGATTAGCGATCCTTAGATAGGGCCTAGCGTAGGAGCTTAAGGGCTACGACGGTTACTAATCGCAAAAGGGGTAGGAAGAGTACCCCTAAATAGTTAGGTACCTTAAGCGTTAGCCGATATAAAGAGGTTAGAAGTTAAGCGAGGAGGAGCTTAAGAGGGGACCTAGGTCCCTATTCGGAAGAGTAGAGGTACATTAGCTAGACGAGTGTTCCGCCTAGCTTAAGGGTTGTCGCGGCGATACCTATCGTCTATAGTTAAGGGCATTCCTTAAGTAAAGTCCGGAAGCCGGAAGGACGAGGGCCTCGCGCCTAGAGACCCGCTAAATCTACTTAAAGGGTCTAAGTAAGGACGCTCTAGCCGCGAAGGAGTAGTATCTATCTCCTTATGTATAGATAAGAGACCCCTTAAGTTAGGAGAACGAGTAGTAACTAAGTCGATATCGTCTATATCGGCGAGGTTCGTCTACCTAGTAAGGAGAGGGTTAAGTAGCTAAGTAACCCTACCTAAACCGGAGTTAAATAGTCTTAGGCTAGTAGGCGGCAGGCTTAAGGGCACTTAAATAGGCTCCTCTAGGAGCGGAATCGATACCTCCGACTTAAAGTCTACCTACTCGTCCTCCGCGTCGTCGTCGCCCTCCTTAGCCTTCGGGTTTCTCTTCTTAGTCCTAGTGTTCTCCTAAAGATCGGAATTACCGGTAGAATACCGCCTATAATAGTTAGTATAGCTATAGTTAGCGCAGTAGCTAAAACATCCTCTACTATTACGACATAACTTAAATAGGCTAGCCTTAAGTTTACCGGACTTATAACCGTAGTTTCTACCTTAAGGACTACTACCTAGGGCCTAAGTAAAGAGAGATACTAAGCGCTATTGCTTATAGGCCCTAATAAGGTAACCGTCCGATTTACGCTAGTCTAAGCTACGAAGATCGCTTAGCTTAAATCCTTAGAGCCTATCGATTAGGGCATTAAGTTAAGAGATCGTAAAGGCTACTAGGAATTAACGGAGATATATAATAGGAGCATTCGATACTATAATTAAGTAATATATAACCTCCTTTATCTATATACTCGTAACCGCGATGCGGTTAGTAGCGGCGTTTAGAGTAAGAAGAACTTAGAGTCGAGCGCCGACGGAGGCGTATATAGCGGTACTATTAATGTTTCCTTAAGAGTCGAAGCGATCTAGCTTAGGGTATAAGCTACGAAGATCGGGAGATCGATTAAGTACGTTACGAGGCATCGTAGGATCCTATCCTTAAGTAGTAGTACGATTCCTTAAGCTACGTCCTTAGTTCGCGAGCTAAGGATTACGCTAAGGAATTTCGTAATTGTTACTTATAGGGGCGCGTATACCTAGTAGCTTAGACCCGAGGCTTAAGGTAGAAATGTCGAGCCTATCGCGCTAAGCGTCGTAAGCCGACTTATAGCCGGTAGCTCGCTCGTATCTAAACTTAGTATACTCTATATAGTCGCGCCGAGTTATAATATTAGGCTATATAAATAGTTTCCTTAAGGCGAACTTATCTAGTAGCTCTTAAGTAGCCGTAACGCGCGTAGATTAGTTCTTTTTGCTTAAGACCGAGCCGAAAGCTTAAGTTAATATCCGTATATCTAAGTAGCTACGCTTAACCGTCGTAATAGCGTCTTAAATAGCTTTCTTAGGAGGGAACTTAGGGGCTAGCTTTCGAGGAGACTAGCGGAGCTATTTGTCGACCTTGTCGTCCTTACTCTTATCGTCCTTCTTACGCTTATCTTTATCGCCCTTCGCTATAGCGACTATTACTTAAGGTATTATATATTAGAAAGAGGTATAGTAATCGTAGACTATATAAAGGTCTAAGGAAGAAAGGAAGGAAAGGATTACGGAAGTTAATAAAGAAGAGAGGGTTTAAAAAGAAGAATTTAGTCGCTTTTATGTCCTTAGAGGGGCGACCTACTAGTAAATTCGACTACGTACTAGTTTTGTTTGTTTTGTTTGTTTGTTCCATTTACGTCCTTTTGGAGTCGAAGACTATGTAGGACGGCCTTGCCCTAAAGGCAAAGCAGTAGATCTATTTACAATCAAATTCTTTCGGTATTCTTTAACCTTAGGGGAAAACCCCGTGCCTAAGGCAATGCTAAAGGACTTTAAACAAACGTAAGACAAAGGAAATTAAACGAGTGTTGTAGCCGGAGCTGCAGAATTTTCGCGCTAAGCTTTTGCAGAATTTTTAGCGGATCCTTCCGCTTCGCACGCACGCTGCGAATTCAAAAGAGAAAGAGGAAATGCATTGTAGTGCAAAAAGCATTATAGGAGCGACGCAGATGCGCAAGCAGCTATCCAACTCGCTGTCTTCTCTTGTCCTTAATATGCCTTTGTAGTATCGTAGTAGCAGTTCTATCTACGACAACGTAGGTTAATCGCAGAGTTGTAGTTCTACCGTACTCTAGCTCTTTAAAGTGCACTTATCCGCCGTGTAGAGGACCCGAATCTCTACGAGGAAGAAAGAGGTGCAGTTCGGTTCGGATTTTAAGGAGATGCGCGTATAGGACAGAGTAGACTGCCTCTTCTTCTTCTTCTTCTTCTTCTCGTTCGTAGCGTAGAGAGCTATTCGTTCGAATCGTGCTGTTGTTCTGTTGTAGCTTGTATTTCGAGGCGGATTTCGAGAAGGATTTCGGGCGGATTCGAGAGGTTTTTCGAGGAGGTTTCTTCCAGACTGTCTTAGTTTCCCTTCCTAAGAAGGTACTTACGACGGCCACCGCGTGAAGGTGCAGTCTGTTCGGCCGTCACTACGTACTAGTAGTTACTAGCTTAAGGCTTATAATAGTACGTAAATTAGATTATTTACCTACTAGAATTAGCTAGACGATTGCACTTAAACCCTTACCTTCCGATTAATTACGGGCCTTCTAGATTACGCTCGTTTATTCGAGATTACGCATACCTACTTAAGAGTATTAATATATAACCTAAGCCTTTACTTAAGGTTGTTACGAACGCTTAAGGTTACGCATTTACTAAAGGGGAGGATGTTCAAAAATACTAAAAACCTCCCTTAGGGTTACTTAAACCCTTAAAGCCTTAGGCACCGTTTCACTTAAGGGCTCGTTATTATTACATAACTCGCTCGTTTTAGTTAGTCTATATAGCTTGAGGGCCTTCGCCCTCATAATCAGTATCATTCTTTTTCCGCTTTTTTGATCACGTCTGATCGATCTATCTAGCAGAATGGTTGACTGACAAGTGAACAGGAAATGAATGCCGTCATGGTGGAGCGCGAAAGGAGGTTGACGACGAAGTTGGTGTGTTGAAGGGCTGGGCATGGATGGGAGAGGTGTGGAATTGCGGATTGTTTCGAATCAAAGAGCGACCGTCATTACAGTGCGATACTGAGCCTCAAATGACCCGTCAGTCGTTTCCGATTCTTCATGCTGTTCTGATCCATCACGTGTGCAAGTCGAAGTGATGAAAGGTGTAATCAGTAGCCGCTGCCTTGACGCCATGTCATCAAATGGATTCTTGGTTGGAGGGCTGGATTGACGAGGTGTCACACTCAATGAGTCTGTTACCACGCTTCGCGAATACTGCGATGAGAAAGAGTCTGATGAACGGCATGGCAAGTCTGGAGAACAGTAGCGTGCGAGAGGGCGAGCTTCATTGATTGGCCTATTGCTCAGAACAAACAGTTGACGGCCACATCCTCTTCTTCTCACGCAAACTTTCCTCCGCGTCCATTCATCCATTCATCCATCCATCCCTCCAAGCAGAAGAATAGCAAAACCAATAGCAACAGCACAGCACCTTGACGGCTCCCTTGCCTCACTCCGTCCGTCGCGAGAACATCGGATGTCGAGACCCACGTTCGGTCCCATTCGTTCGCCCATCAGAGGATCGGCGGCTGTGGCGACTTGGACCAGACGAGATGGAGTCTAGTTGCGCACGCACATGTACCCGTTGCAGTGGAAACCCTTGCAGTTGCAGTTCGGGCTCCCGAATTTCTGGATTGAGATTGCAGTCGTCTACGGATCGCAGCGTTAGCAAGGTTGGCCGCGAGCCGGGAGAGATACGATATGCCTACTGTTGCAGTTCGGGTAGGCGCGGGCTGCATCGGCATCGGCTTCGGCGGCGGGCGCGGCGAGGGCTTGGCCGGCGAAGAAGGTGGCCGCGAGGTAGACGAGCTGGATGGAGAGCTTCATCGTTGTGGATGAGATCGGTGATGTCTTGTGAATGGAGTCGAAGTTGGAGTGTGAGTGGAAGTTGTATCGAAATGGATCTGAAGTTCGATGTTGATAAAGGGAAGCAGAAGGGGTGGGAGAGGAGAGGTATACTTATCCCTCTCGCGATGCCTGGCGGCGCACATGTCGACAGCTTACAGGTGTCCATCGGAAGGAAGGCTGAGGTGAGGCACACGAGTACCGACAAGGACTTTTTTTTTGCAATTCCTTCTACGATGAAGCTTGCGCCGTCAGTCAGGGTAGTTGACACGGGCTCCGCACGATGATCTCACGATCGCAGGCCTCAGATTGCATGGAAGCCCATGGGAAGAGGCTCTCGTGTCGTCCGGACGCTCCCCGAGTGGATGTATCTCCTGATACATCCAACTTGAGAAATCAGTAAGTGCCCGCCCGTGAGGGTGTTGTATTATTGACACTTCCGTGCCAATGTAGACACAGTGGATAGAATGCACACATCGCCGGAAGTAGCGTCGCAAGCATGTAGCGGATGCAGGCATCATGTCGAGTTAGAAAGCGGGCTGCGATTGTCTTCTTTTGCCATTCCATTGCTTGATCGCCGTGTTCTGCCTATGTAAGCTCGAGCAGGTACCAACATTTGCTCAACCAGAGCTTCTGCAGGGTTGTAGTCGAGGGACAGAAACTCCTGTACGCAGGTCACGTCGTGATGACCGGAGTGGTATCCATTCCGACTCGGCCTTATATTCCTGGCATGATGAATCAGGAGGTGGACCAATCCGTCCTTGGACGTGCCGTCGTGCACAGATATCCCCTACCCTCGTCTTCCATTGTCCACTGGTGGCCAGGTGAGGCATATGTAAGCTCATTCGAGCGTCTCCTGACACTGCACTGATTCCTGTCGAGTTGGGCCGATGAGGGAGTTCCACGCGTTCAAGGGAGTCTTTCAAGGGGCAGCTTCCGCTCCGTCGAGTGAGGCGGCTTTTGGGCCTGGGGAGATGGACAGCAGCGCGCTGAACGTCTGTTGATCTCACCACATCACATCGGGGCATGCTGGTTTCGAAGGCGTCTCCATCGCTGCTCCTCCTCCCATCTCTCACGATTCCAACGACTGTCCCCTGCGTACAGTACGTGCGTCTGTCTCAAGCCAGTCAGGTTCATGTCCATGTTGGCGTTCATGTTCATTCTGGTCCGGTGAGAAGACGCGCGCCGATCCGATCAAGAATGCACCCAGCAGGCCAGGGTCAAGGTGTATCTTTCACCCCGCTTGCCATGCCAACAAAAGCAGTGAGAGTCACGTCTGACGGCACTCGCGCATCACAACAACGACGCCGTTTTGAAACTCGTGGATGCGGCGGACGGGATCTGCATTCCGCGCCAGTGAAGTATTCCGACGGTGGGTACGCTGAATAGAACTGCAGGCAATCGTGGGAGCGTCGCGTGCTTGCTCCAAAGTACCTGACCTGGTACCATTAGGTCTACCGTCCCGTCCGTCAGCTTCCATTGTCCTCTCTTCAACCTCTCAATCAGGGCACTTTCTTCAACAACACGACTCACTCACCCAAGTCGTTGGACGAACATAAGTCTTGCTTGACCTTCCACCAGGCCATGGCTCCCGACATCAACACTCTGCCGACCTCCTCCCGACCATCGCAACCCAACACGCAACCTTTATCTTCAAGCGTCTCCAGGCGTCCCTCACACAACATGCCACCACCGACAACGCCCGCTTCACAGACCCTCCCTCTGCGAAGTCCGACCATCTCTAGCAACGAGCAAAACGTGCCTCTACGCCATCCACGCCCTCTTACCGCAGCAGAGCTGTACCTGGAATGCGAGAAAGAGCAAGAAGCCGTGGTAGGTCAAGGCAGCACGGCAGGAGGTCAAGAGAAATACAAGCTAAGACGTTCATACACAGGTCAACAGACTCACGCGTGAGCTCACTGCTCTTCGAGCTCAATCTGCCTCCGTAGCGAGCAACCACTCCATCTCCTCAAACTCAACGGCTGCCTCGAACTCTCTCCTGCCCATTGATATCTCCGATCCCAATCCGACTCACCAGATGACTGGTGCCACACATCCAACACCATCCCGCCGTGATCGATCCTCTTCCTCTGCCAGCGCACGGAGCAACATCATACCCACGCCCTCCACCAGCGTAAGCTCAACACAGGGTCATGCAGGCAGCAGTCATGCCCATCAAACCACAAGCGGCATCTCCCAAGCTTCAGCAGACCGTGCAGCATCAGCTGGAATCTCTCGCCAGCCGTCTGTCACTGGTCGATCAGGTACCTCAACACCTGCACGGCGATCCATGGACTTCTCCCGCATTCAATACTCTCAGCAACGCCCGCCCATCTCTCGTGATCCTTCTCAAGGCACGCTGGCTTCCACACTGGCTCAGCCAGGAACTCCAGCTGCACTCTCACCAAATGCACCCGGCATGCAGAACTTTGCGGACACCACGGCCTACAGAACAGAGATGGAGATTGTGAAGGCGGAGAATGAAGCTCTACGCCAGCGAGTGCGTGCTTTGGAGCGGGCTTTGCAGACACGGAGGAGAGACTCAAGTCATTCTGCAGACGCCCGGGAGCCACGAGACCGAGGCGACCGCAGTGTCGGCTCCGGTGAGCACAGGGATAGCATCGGGAGAGTGCCGAGCATCACTTCTCCGCCACCTCACGGTACGGGCGCGAGCGTAGCAGCGTGGGCAGCGAATGACGGTGGAATCGGAGGTGTCGCTGGACCGCGAGAGAGGAGCGAGAGTCAGAGCACCACTGCAAGCAGTCGGAGAGGCGTCGTCGGCGTGACGGAGGACGATTTGAGAGTGGGCGAAAGTGCGAGTAGTGTTGGTGTGTCGAGAGGGCTCTAGGCGAGGTCTCCACCACTGAGGTTGCAAGGCGCTGCGAATGTCACCGAAAGTCAGGACGCGATACTGGGCTTACCAAGGCGGGTCTGGCCTTGAGACGGTCTTGTTCCTTGCACCTACGGGAGTGAGTGCCACATCGCGTCGGCGCAAAGTCGAATACCACGGTCGAGTGGCGAGAAGCATCACGTGCCTCTCGTGATGAGTCCAGCGACTCGTCCACTACACGTACGGGCAATCGAAATTCTTAGGGCAAGCAATACGGACTGACATGATCGACATGGAGGAGCCCATATCCTTCGGGTCTGACGTACCTGCCGGCGTTTGAAAATGTACAAGTCAGCCATAGTCCAGACAATGAGGATTGGACCTTTGGCCTCCCAAAATGCACTCCCGTCTCTTCTTCCTCACCGCCCTTGCCGGTCTCATTTTCTTCTCCGTCCACGTCTCCGCGGAGGGATGGAGCTGCTCCCACGAAGACTGCAGAACATGTCTCGCGGGCACGAGGTGTTACTGTACAAACTTCAAAAATTTGGGAGGATGAAGTCGTCTGATGGCCGAAGTCGGAGGATGCGGGAATGACGATGTAGATTGATGTGGTGTGAGGTGCTATTATTCAAAGCTAATGTGCCGGGCGATCAGCTATGTTACACCTCAGTGTTTGGTGGACTGGCGAGGAGGATGGTCCGATGTGAAGCGAAGTGATCGGCGCGGAGGAGCAGATGGGTTGTGCGAGGTATGGCTGGCTGGCTTGCTGCGAGAGCCTGGATTGAAGACTTCCCGAGTTGACGCAAGGCTGAGGTAAGGAAGGATTGAAGCCTTGCAGGTGCGGTCTCACTATCGCATGGACTCATACATGCTGTCACAATCGTGTCCGCTGTCCCTGGTGTCTCCTCGTTTTCCGGTCTTGATTCCCGAACATCAAAGGCTTTCCGGTCACCTACTACCTGCTTCCAAGGAACACATGATTGGATTTGGTATGCTCCATGACTGCAATTCGGAGATTCGGACGCAGCGATTCTCGCCATTCTCGGCCGTAATCTGGAACTCGACCTCATTACTCCACTCGGGAACGAACGAACAGTGTGCGCCGCGTAGGCAAAACAACAATGAGCATGGCAGAGCGGATCGAGGTGCAAAAAAGTGAAGAAAAGTTGGGCGATGCCGGATTCGAACCGGCGACCTGCTCCATTTTCTCGCAAAGGTCCACCCAACCGTCCTCGACTCTGCACTCGGTGCTCTGTCGTCCACAGCCTGAGTCCTCCCTTGGATAGATCGAAGCTGTCCTGACCGCTAGACCAATCACCCGCATTTTGAATGGACAATGGCGCTTCTCGCGAGTACATAAAGGTTTGCTATTGTGGGGTGAAGTGAGAGCAGCTGGCGCCCTTGACTCTCAATGACCGGTCGCAAATAGGGGCGAGGCGGAGGTGGGCAAGGCAAAACTTTTGCCTTGTTGCATCGTATCTCCACCACGACCAGCAGGGAGGCAAAAAGATGGACGATCAAGGTTTCGAACCTTGGCTTGCTCTGTTTCTCGCGGGACACGATTTCTCTCTCTCTTTCCCTCTTTCTCTCCCTCTCCCAACACGGTCGACTTGAGCTCAGGCTGCCCCTCGCAGCCTTCTTGCTCTTGTCTTCCTGTTCCATCGCTGTCCTAGACCGAGAAGAGCCGTCTTACCACTCGACCAATCGACCTAAGTTTTGTTTGTCGTTGGAATTGAATTTGCATAAAGATGAAGAAGCGCGAACGAGCGAGAAATCGCCGGCTTCAGGGGAACCCAAATATTTGTCCTTGAGCAACGTGGCAAAGGTAGCTGAACGATTTCCGGGTTGAACGGAAGTCTGCTCTGTGCCTCACTAGAATGAGTTGGCACATCAAATCTCTGTTACAGGTTCCGCAGCCGACCACAATCTTGGAAGGAGAAGAGCCGTCGTGCCACTCGACCAATCGTCCGATAGGAATGGGAAATCCTGCCAACATATGGAGGATCACTGTCATCAAAGGAAAGGAATCCTTGGTCATTCCGCTACGACGACTACCTTCAGCATTCACGTGGGCGTCAGAGGACCTTACAGGCCATTTGGGTATCAGACGACTAAAAAAGAAATGATGTTGTCTCACCTTCATCTTGTGCAGATCCGGCATTTCCCAAAAATCCTCGTCACACACTACGATCGATCCCGGAACTGAATTGGGAGCCTGCATCCATCACCCGCGGGAGCAAAGCGGAGGAGTCAACTGAGACTCAATGAAGCAAGCCGCCACAAAGGAGGAGCTTATTCGACCCGAGATCTGACATCGGAAAGATAAGACCCGTACTTTCACCTTCTCTAATCGCCCGCTGCTGTTTGATGAGCGCGATGATGCTACCCAACTCCCGAACTCCCGGCAAAAAGCGACTCCACCACCTGATCGAGGAACTGACAGGAACGCAAAACAAACGCCAAATCAAAAAGATAATTTGAGCTGTATCAGAATCGAACTGATGTCTTCTCCGTTTCTCTCAACGTTGCTGCCTCTCAACACGCCCAACTCCTTTTAGGGAGTGCTAGGTGCACCTAGAAATGGCGGTCTCGGCGTGGCGCATAACCGCCGGTTGGATAGAGAGGAGATATCATGACCACTGGACCAACTGCTCCTGTGTTTGATGGATGGCGAAAAAGAGTGGTGTTTATACCGCTTTGTTTGCTCAGATGACGTTGGCGACGAATGTGGCTGTGGAAAAAGGGGTAAATGGGATTTTGGCGGATATAGACTC
This sequence comes from Zymoseptoria tritici IPO323, assembly GCF_000219625.1. Taxonomy (NCBI): domain Eukaryota; kingdom Fungi; phylum Ascomycota; class Dothideomycetes; order Mycosphaerellales; family Mycosphaerellaceae; genus Zymoseptoria; species Zymoseptoria tritici. The sequence goes on along the minus strand of NC_018216.1, from coordinate 2,409,744 downwards.
TGCAACTTCACCTCAGGTCTTTCAGCTACACACGACGCAACGAGACGAGAGAGGGAGAAGACTGCGGATGTGCTGTTGATCTTGCTAGTCACCCGTGGCCTTTGCGTTCCAAGTTGGTCCTTGCCCCTGGATTTTGCAGCTCACATGCTTTCACTTTCAAGACGTCGTTTGAATTGACCTCCAAGACGCTGGAAATGGAGCACTGGTACTCATCGGACCACCAGCAGCGGCGTAGGCTGGCTGTCGGCTGCGATTTTCGCCGGTCGAGATGGGTGTCCAATCGTGGTATCCGAAGAGCATCATTCCATGAATGGCAAAAACAGATTTCCAAGCAGCATTCGATTCCTCACACTAGCAATATCAGCTGGTCGAAAGCTACTATACAGTCGTAGTTGAAGCTTGTGACGATTGCACAACATATAAATTCATGAGAATGGCATACGCAGGACTTTTTCCGCTGTGCTGCCTCCGTTGACCACCTTTTCCACCCCTTTCCTCTTTGTTGCCATAATTCAGACGAGACCTGCCCTGCCGTTATGTCTCCTCCCATTTTGACCGTCCGCCTCCCGGCAATGACCAGATGCACAGTGCAAGACGTGGCAGAAACGAGAGTAGCATCCACTCACTCACACCGACACCTACTTAGAGGCGTTGCGTCCCGAACGCCTGGGCTCACCAGACTCAGTGGCAGCCTTCTTGGGCTCCTTCTTCTTGGTGTCCTTCTTCGCCGCAGTCTCGCCATTAGCGCTCTTCGCCGGACGGCCCTTCTTCTTCGGCGCAGCATCGCCGTTGGCCTTGGAGGCACCATTGTCCTTCTTCTGCTTCTTTGCATCACCATCCTCTTCATCCTTCTTCTCCTCCGCAGTGTCCTCAGCCTTGCGCTTGTCACCGGTTTCAGCGTCGCCGTTCTCCTTCTTCTCGTCGTCCTTTTCATCGCTCTTCTCCGCCTCGTCCTTGGACACCGTCTTCTCGTCGCCGGGAGCTTCCTTGTGCTTGTCGCCCTCCTTGTCGACCTTGAGCTCGGAGGCTTTCTTTACGACATCGTTACCGGAGCGAGAGATCTTGACGGCCGGGTTGTCGGGCTCGGCGTTCTTGTGCACGGTGTTGCCGCGCTTGGTCTCGATTTCGACCTTGCCTTGGTCTTTGACCTCGGCCACTTCGCCGCCAGGACGGGAGCCGGACCATTGCCAGGAGACTGCGGCAAGAAACTCGGGTTAGCCAGGCGTTCGTGGGAGGAGTGAGAGGAACATGCGATGCGATGGAATGGCCGAAACAGGGAAGGCGTGGTTTCAGCGCGTGACTAAGCAGCCTCGTGAGCTCGACGCGCCGACGGTGGTCCGACGGTGAGGTGATGGCAGATGAGATCGCGAAAGCTTTCCAAAGCTCAAGGACATGTTTGCGATCGCGGTGAGAGGGAAGAGCATACCTTGGTCGCCTTCCTTGATTTCCTTGTCGGCCATTGCGGTAGAAGTCGATGGGTGGAGTAGATGTTCTTGGCGCAAGTGATCTGATGGGACGACTTTTGACGGCGCGTGAGGTTGAGCAGTAGCAATGTGGTCGCGAGGTGTAGATGATGGATGGGTTATGGGAGTGGAGTTGTGGATTGTTGGGGGAGAGAGAGAAAGAGAGGAGGAAGTGAGGAAGTGGGCGTGCGGTGCAGCTCCAATGCGCGGATGGCTGGGAGCGCAGCACGGCAACGACCGAGGAGGACTTCCGTCATCGTGGGACTTTGACCTGGGGGAGACTGGAGATCTGCAAAGCCCTCTCTCTCTCTCTTGCACCTGAAGATGAGAACTGCGGCATATTTTTGATTCAAACTTCTCATCTTTACACAACAACGGTACTCTGCTATTGTTGTCGTCCACTTCAGTCTTGGAACAGGCTGGAGTAGTGAAGAGCTGTCATGCGCTGCGACCTCGAAGCAGTGAGAGCCAGAGAGCCCGCACTGAGCCAGGAATTGTCCTGTGATTGTGCTACCAACCAATATCGCTCCCAGGTGATCACTCGGTTATATGTGGGAAATCTCTACAGCATGTCACAGTCGACAGCATAACACTCTCAGCCGACATAGTCATGCCATCAACCTCGCTGTATAGCCCGCCGCTTCCAGTCCATCCCGCTCCTTGTTGCCGGCTCCAGAACAGTCGAGCTCTCTATACCTTACATCGGGATCTTATTATGAGTTGTCGTCGTATACCGACAGGCACGGCTATAGTATGCGTTTCAGAATTCAACAGTCGTGACAATAGCTCGACGCCCTCGGATTCGGTTGGCGGTCTCGCATTCGGACGAGAGATAGTAGCGTGGGTTCTGAGGACAAGGACAGCCATCGAGGAACAGCGAGTAGGCAGATGGAAGAGACAGAGAGTTGCGTGTCTAGATACGATGATCCTGTTCAAGATCAAAGGCGCAAAGACGCTGCGATCTGGTTCACTTGATACGACTGCAGTGGGAAGAGGTTGTGGCGAATATGTCATCTATTCTCCAATCGATCACGCGAATGCTCACGGAGACCGCTCCAGTCGGCCTTTTGTCAGACTATTCTTCCTCTCGCGTGAACGATTCCCGTCGCACGCGGAAGTAGAACCCGCTGAGTCAGCCGCGCATTTTCATTCCGGGACTGAAGCTGCCCTTCCACGACTCCACCTTGTCCCTGAACCATCGTCCACGTTCCCTCCGGACGGGACGCGCTGCCTGGAATCCGAGCGTGGCAAATTTGCGCGATTCTGTCGGCGGCCATGAGGTCCACAGTGATGACCAGAAAGATCGCGAAGCAGTACTGCACAAAGGTCTGATTTCTCGCGACAGGACAGAGCTGAGTCCGTTACAAGGCACCGCCTTATCGAGCCAGATTCGGCAAGGAGAACGTCTGCAAACAAGCAACAACGTTCTCGCTGGGACGCCGATCATATCTCCGTGGTATGGTAATACGTTCACCATCGGGACATCCAGCTGTCCCGAGATTGAAGATGAACCGTCGCCTTGTCCTCTCCTCTGTGTGAGAAAAGACGCGCCACGCGAGCTAAACGGGTGAACCAGCACGCATCGCGAAGCCAGCTCCGCGGGACCTCCTGGACGCCCAAGGCGGAATTACCACTTCTGGTCGCATCGACATATATACCCTTTGCCTTGCCGTTGCTCACTGCACCGTTCAAACAGTTCATATCGTCTTTTCCCATCTCCCAACGGCATTCCTGTTCACACACTCTTTCAACGTCACTCCTTCATACATCACTATCAACCCCTCCTACACTCATTTCGATCAACACAAGGCTCTAGCTTACCACATTCGTTACTTGCAATCAACTCTACCAAATCACACCCTCAAGATGCACACCTCAACAGTTCTCGCTGTTCTTGCGACAGTCGCCAACGCAGCTTTCGCGCCTGCATACGATCCAACATCCTCGATCTCCAGCGTCGAGCAGGCTGCCACAGTTTCTGCTCCCGTCTATGATCCGACATCCTCAGTCTCCAGCGAGGAGCAGGCCGCCACACTGTCCGCTCCTGCCTATGACCCAACATCTTCAATCTCCAGTGCCGAAGCATCTGCGACTGCGCCGCTCTACCCAACCTTGGGCAGCCAGAACGCTGGTTTCAACTTCACTGTTTCCGCATCTGGCTCCACAAGCTGCACGGAATCCACGAACGGACCAGCAACTTCCGGCACCATTGTCACCATCCCAACAAACGTGCCAGCAGCTTCAACCACAATCATCACATTGGAGCAGGGCACTGTTGTAACAACTGTCTACGTGGTACGTCAATATTCCTATCGTAAGCTCATCGATCATAGCTAATCCATCTTCCTCTCAGCCATCGGCTACTTCTCAGCCTGCCGCCGGTTCTGACGCTCCGTCTTACCACAACACTGCCGCCCCAGACAACGGCTCTCCAGTTGATGACTCCACCCAGACTCAAGAACAAGATGCTCAAACTCCAGCAGCATGTATCGCCAGCACCGCGACCGTGACCGTCACCAACACCCAGACCATCACCGTCAAGCAGACCGGTGACGCACCATCCGCCGCACCCACCGGCGATGCTCCGACTCCGGATGATGCTCAGCCTCCCGTTGAGTCCCCAGCTCCATCCGCAGCTCCAACCGCAGCTCCCACAGACGATGGCTCCGAGCTCCCGCCAAGCATCATCACCCTCGAGCAATCTGCATCGGTCGCACCATCCACCGAGGACGCGGACGCCACTGTACCAGCAGCCTACTCCGCTGCCACCGAGGAGGCAGACGCCACCGTCTCAGCCTACTCAACCCAAGAGGCAGACGCCACCGTGCCCGTCTCGAGCGCAAATGCCGCGACACTGACCGTCCTGCCGCTCGCGGGCGCTGCTTCCAAGTCGATATCATACCAGAACGCTTCCGCTTCGACGACAAAGGCATACACCGGCCCATCATACGAGGGCGGTGCTTCCAGCTACGGAGTCGCAGGTCTGACTCTGGTCGGAGCATTGGCGTTGGTCCTGGCTTTGTAGGTAGTGAGAACGCAATGCTCTGAGAGCTATGTACATATTGATGAGTGCGCGGTGCGAATTAAAAGAATGATGGCATAGACTTGGTGTTTTTATCATTGGGTGGAGGGCGTTTATCGGGAGGAGGTGGCTGGCTGCCTTTTAGATTCCCTTGTTTGTAATCTCATTATCTATTTAACATGATGGCTCTGCATACGCTCCATTTCCCACGTGCTGTGAGGTGATAGACTATCTGTTGCGTTCAATGATGTGGTTTCATAATTCATACTTATTTGTAATAGTCATACTCGTGTGTGGTATCGAAGCTAATGCCTGTGTCTTGCATGTCCGTCGCTTGCAAGTATCCCATACCAACTCCGATGCAAATCCAAAATCAAAATCAAAGTCAAAAGCAAAACTTTTCTGCACACCTCATGCCACAATCCGCTCGCACGCCATGTCCACTGTCATACAACCATCATGAGATCCCTTCACAGCCTCGTCGTGCTTCTCCGCGCTCATGTCGCCAAGTGGTTGCTTGGTCGGTCGAGCATTGAAGGGAGCGCCGGCCATCGGTCTCCTCTCTGCCCGCAATGTGAACGCCAATCAATCGTCGTGTGGGTATCATCCAATCAGAACGCCGTGCATGCGAAGAACAAAAACCAAAAACTCCCAAGGATGTGATGTTCCACACCGTATGCTTTCACGCGTGCCTTGTTCGCACCTTTGCCGTCAATCTGTAATCCGAGCCACCTGCTTTACTTGATGTGAGGACAAGCAGGAAGAGGCTCCTTGGGCGCCACGGGTGTCCCACCCAACTGGCGCACCTGATCTTCGAGCTGCTTGGTACGCGCCTGGAACTTCGCGTAGATGTCGTTCGCATTAGTGTTCGCAGCGATGACCTTCTTCCTACGTCTGTCACTCGTATGACAGACTTCCTCGTAGTTTGACTGCTTCTCGAGCTGAGCTTCGAGCTCCTTGATTTTGGCAGCGTCCTCCAGGCGTCGTCGCTTCTCGAGCTGGGTCTCCTTGAAGGCGGCTGCGATGTTGCCGTTCTGTTGGAGATTGCCGATGCTGCCCTTCAGTGTAGCGTGCGCGGACTGCTCTGCTTTCAGGCTTTGCTCGGTCGCTTCCAGCCGCAGGTGCATAGCTCCGTGGCTCTTGGCCAGGCCCTCGAGACGGTCATTGAGACTCACGTTTCGCTCTTGATAGCCACGCAGTGTGTAGATATCCCTGGCGAGGCGCTGGTTGTGTTCGATTTCCAACTGCAAGTCACTCTCGGCACGCTCAGCGGTAGCTTGCGCGGTCTGCATGTCTTCGCGCAAGCGCAGCTCGATCTCTCTGAGCGCTTTCATCTCGGCCTTGAGTGACTGAACCTCGCTCGACGAAGCACTGCCCGGCGTGGCCATTCCCCCTTCCTTCCTAGCCTCCTCCGCACTCTCTTGGGCGATCTGCAAAGCTAGCGACACCTCCGAGTCGACGTTGGCATGGCTGTATTGGTCGGGCTCGTTCGTGGTTGTGTCACTTGGCTTAGTGTTGGCGATCTTCGCCTTCTTGCTCGTCTGAGAATCTTCCGACTCCTCGGGTGCGCCACTTGCTTGCTTGCGAGTTCGCTTCTTTGTAGGAGGATCATCATCGACCTCTGCGTCAGCCTCTGCGTCAGGCTCGTTGACGTCGTTAGACTTGCTGGCCTCGTTTGCCCTACTGGCCTCGAACTCCGTTTCGCGGGGCTCAGCATTCTCAAGGAAGTAATCAATGCAATCTTGTCTCGAACGAAGTGGAAAGACGGCAGCGATTGCCGCGAAAGAGAATCCAAGACCGCTGTAAAAGGCGTAATGCTCCGCTTCCGATTGTTGACGAAACAAGAGCACCTCCTCCTCGTCGAAGTCGTTCCAGAAGGTATCTGACTTCACCAGTGTAGAGCTGATGCCTACCAACCCGGCCAACCAGCTTGGCAGATCTCCATGCTTGTCTTCCTCGATCCAGTCGACCTTTGGAGTGAAGTTGTCGTGCGGATGAGGATATTTGATGATCACCATAGCCTCCAACTCAGCACGCACCACTTGCTGCGCGGGCTTGACGAGCGGGCTGGCGAGGAGCACGTTGAAGATGCCTTCGAAGATGCCCTTGTTTCCCATCGAAAGATCTTGGCAAACCATGAGCAGGAGTCTAGCACAGAATGCCAGACACGCCTCTTTGGTCATCGTAAGACGCTGATCTGGCTTGCTTTTGTTGACTTTGGTGACAAGCAACTGGGAGAAGAAGCCATCCTTGTTCTTCCGATAAAGATGGTTCGCCCACTTCGCCAATGTCATACCAGCCTCGGGCTCTCCGGATTGCGCTGCCATCGATGCGCACTTGAGGACGTAAAGCATGAGCTTCTCGGATGCCGCGATGATCGTCTGACGGTCCACGTTGGGCCAGCGCGCCGAACGTCCAGGTAGGCCACGAAAGAATTTCTCCAGAGAATTGTCGAAGCTCTCGTTACCAACGACGTCGAGCTTGAACTGGGCGACGAGAGGGAGAAAACCATTGCTCACAATGAAAGTCATAACTTGCTTCTCGAAATCCTCACTGGGATTGATAGACGTGAAAATGCCTCCGAGCACATCGCCTCGTAGTTGAAAGGATGCTTGCTGCGCTTGACCCGGCTGAGAATCGCCCAGGCCTGCGTTCATGGCCTCAGCCTGATTGTGCTCATCTTTCGAGTTGGCTTCGTCTGCCGTACGCACGTGGCCGGAGCTCTCTCCGCCGTTGTCCGCTTCACCATTTGCTCTCTGGCGTCCGCTTTTGGCGTGACGCGACTTGCGCGCGGGGGCCATGGTGCTTGAGTCCTGATGGCAGGCTGGGAGAAAGACCAGAAAGGCGCAAAGGATGCGAGATGAAGTCGGCTCGCAAGATTTCCCGCAGAGTCTATCGCCGTTCCGTGGCACCTGGAACGCTCGAGGTCGTAACTGGCCAGTGCACTTGGACACGCTTGTTGGTGGTGCAGGGGATTTCGATGTGCTGATGAAAGGACGCGGCAGGTCTCGAATGGCGCAAGCGACTCGACTCTGATGTGCTGAGAGTGCGCAAGGTCTTGCAACGGGAGTTGGCGCCGGAGTATGCTCAACCAGGCTAGACAAGGCCTGTTCTGCTGCAGGGCTGACTGCGTCCAGTGACGGTTTCGTAGGCGTGGAGTGGTGGAAGGTGGCACGACGTTGTGGATGATACACGGTCGATGAAGGTGAAGGGACGAGAGAAGGTGTTCCAAAAGTCGACGATGTCGTTGGAGGGGGGCTCATGAAGCAGAGGCTGAGTTTGCAGGCGGGCTACGTAACTTGCAACTCGCTGCGCGGTGGACGTGAATTGTGACTCCGCCTCAGGCAGAGATTGGCCGGCACGCGCACAAAACTTCGTCGCTCCCCAACTTTCTTTCTCTTCCTTTCTCTCTGCACCATGACTGCGCATCGACTCAGCGAGTCTTCCACACCACGCCAACCATATGTCGGAACTGTGCTTCTGTCATGGGTTCTTGTCGCCAGCGATGACAGGATATTCAGCTTTGCGCTGAGGTGATGCGCCCACTCTGTGGGACTTCACTGACGGCTTTATCTCTGTTGTCGGTGTCGATGGGAACAGGCACGAACCGAGATTCAACGGAATCCGGAACAGTATCACCCAAAGAGCACGAAAGCTGCAGAACGACCAGCGCCCGGGGACGAGGCAGCCTTCGGGCCCCTTCTCCGAATCCAATGAAATTTGGTCGGGCGTTCTTCTGTTGTCGCGCTCTGCCTGGGGTTCTTGTCGCCAGCGATGACAGGATATTCAGCTTTGCGCTGAGGTGATGCGCTCACTCTGTGGGACATCACTGACGGCTTTATCTCTGTTGTCGGTGTCGATGGGAACAGGTACCAACCGAGATTCCACGGAATCATTGCACACACACCCGAAACAGCGCCACCCACAGAGCACGAAAGCTGCAGAACGACCAGCGCCCGGGGAGGAGGCAGCCTTCGGGCCCCTTATCCGAATCCAATGAAATTTGGCTGGGCGTTCTTCTGTTGTCGCGCTCTACCTGGGGTTCTTCTTGGCGGCGATGACAGGATATTAGGCTTGCACTGGCTTGATGCGCTCACAACGTGGGTCGCTATTTTCCGGTATTATCTCTGTTGTCGGCGTTCTTGGGGGACTGGCTGCCACAAGGTTTTCGGTGCCACCAAGCTGAGAGCAGCGACAGATTGGTAGGCCGGCGCGGATCAAGGGCACACAGCTCTCCGTTTGTCCATTGGGCCGCTCTGTTGTTTGATGTTCTCTGGCTTGGGTTTTATCGGCGGCGACTTTGGGACATTAAGCTTGCACTGGCTTGATGCGCTCACAATGTGGGTCGCTATTTTCCGGTATTGTCCCTTCGTCGTGCCGATGGGGCGGGCTACGGTGCTGACATCGCTCACCGGAGCATTGAGCGACATACACGACGTGTCGCTCTGGTATGTTTGCTTCCTCATTAAAAGCGCGCGCCACATGGGCGCGCCGGCTGACCACCATCTAGGCCATCAGTACAGGAGCCCGAAAGCTCGTGGCTGGAGGCTTATCAGCATCAATGACCTCAATGCGTCGGCATACGGTCGTGAACTGTCTGCCGCATGACTTGACTCCTGTATCGCTGGAGTCCGAGTCGTTCATATGTTCGCAGCACTGCGCTTGACGAGCGGCTGCTGCTTCGAAATGACTGGCATGTCCGGACTGCGCATGACTTTGTTGCGGCGTTTCGCTCGTGCCGCCTTGCAATGAAATCGCAAGCAGATCTCAACACTCTGTTTCGTGATGGCGAGCGTCATTGTCCCACTCGGGCCGACGCTGTACTTTGATGTTGTCCATTGATGGACTGACAATAGTGGAAGTGAAGTCGGCGTGAAGGAAGCCTTCCCTGGCTAGCGCAACGTTACGTAACCAGGCGCGCCTACACCTTTGTCGCATGCCATTGTCTTTGTCGTGGAACAACACCGTACCCAGGTAGCATCATCATTCACCGCAATGGCCGACACAAAGCACGAAACAGGGACGGTGGAGATGCAGCCGTGGGATGCGAAGCAGTGTGAAGAGGCGCTCGCCCAGATCGGGAAGCTTCAGGCACAGGTAAATCGTCTCGTCCAGGTCTGAAGGACAATCCCGTGTAAGGTACTGATACAAAATTACAGATTGATGGTCTACGAACATGCATACCATCTATTGTCTCTCCACTGACTCAACGAGGAGCCGACAAGACTCAGCGATTTGCACAGCTACGAGCAGCCGCTGTCGGCACAAGTACGGACTTGCAAACTTTCAAGCAAGATTGGAGTTCGGAGCAGACCCAGTCTTTGCTTCAGAGAAGCAAGGACAGTCTACAGAAGAATCCGGATCTGAACAAGGCGGTGGAAGTGCCAATGTGGGGTTGGGGTGAGGATGGCGAGTCGTGAAATGTGGTATGTCATTATGCTGCTCCTCTCATCTATCGAACTTTTGGTCAAGACCTCCTCATTAACACTATCAGCCGGCATGAGTCTACCACAACATCTGCGGAGAGACATCATTACACGTTGCGGGTCTTCGTGTCGGGCTATCCCATACCATCTCTTGACACGTTCCATCTCCTTCTCGGTCGGTGGCCTGTCAAAACCGCTCATTACCACCAATAATCTTCGTCGTCGAACCCGTCAAACCTTGGATCGAATCCGCCGTTGACCAGAGGACGACCACCAACATGCTTGCCAGCCGATGGACTCACGGTCGACAACCACTTCCCGTCCCACGTCCGCCAACAGCTCGGGATGGATCGCTTGCCTCTCTCTCCTCTTGGCCTAGAAACGCACCCAAGTCAGCATGATCCTCGAACATCTCAACAACACCAACCACTCACCAATGTGCATCGGCCCAGAAGTCCTTGCGATGACCCAGATCAAAGTCCTCATACTGCCTCGTGCGGAAGTTGTACACATTCCCATCCTCCCTCTTCGCCCACGGCATACTCTTCAAATTCCCCGGCGGATACCAATCCATATCCTCAAATGCGCCCTTCGTCCACCCACCCGCCGCCTCTCTTGGCCACTGCATTCCCGTACTGGCCCAGTTTGTCCACCTCTCCCTCCCCGGCATTTCACGATGCAGCGTCCTCCGATCTCCATTCGCAACGACAAACACATCCGCGCCTTGGCCTGTGAACGCATCTTTCATACGGCCCATCGTACCGCGGCGAGCTCCATCGACAGGGCGGACGAAGTACTTCTTCGACTTGAACTTGGGAATTTTGTGGTTTCCTTGGTACCAACCTGGACCGGAGCGGCCGTGGGCGTTGTGGCGGATGAAGGGTTCTTCGCGCGGTGCGTGGCGGCGGTGTCCGAACTCGGGCATGAAGGGAAAGCCATTGTAGGCGTTGGTTTGGTATTCTTCGGCGTAGGCCTCGTTGTGGAAGGGTTGCGCCATCTGGGTGGAGCGGTGTGGTGAGGATGAGATGGGATGAGATGGTCGAGATTATTGGTGGAGCAGCTGGCCATCGTAGTATATTGGAGATATGGGAGAGTATGCTGGCGGCAAACATATCTGAGACAATGTTTTGCTGCAAACAAGTCCGAGCTTCGTTGTCCTTTGAGGTTGTTGAACTTCCCGTTTCGGCAAACTTATGGGTTTGCGAGATGTTTGCAGAAGCGCTTTCGCATCCCCTAGCAGGCACGAACACATCACCCTATTTCGCTTGCATGAGGTTTGTCACAGTCATGCTCGGCATCTGTATCGGACTCGATGGCCTTCGCGCGATCTATCCTGTCCCAATGATATCGTACAGTTCACGTATGCGTTCAATTCCTCTCATGACTCCTCGCTGATTCCAAGAGTGCTGTCAATCGACTCGCTCCATGTTCGTCGCCGGACTTCTAGTATCCCAGACCTTCTACACCACTTTCAATACGCTCCCAAGTCCTGCCCAGCCCTAGCCAGCGTCTCCCAGACTCTTCCAGGCAACTTGTATCTGATCAACCCCGCAAAGACCATGACGTCCTTTGCCGTCTGCACACAACGTTCGATCGTCTGAGCCTGCATTCCCGTCTCGAATTCCTGATGTCGCAGGCGCTCGACCTGATTGCTGCACGCAATGACCGTCCAAACCATGACGTGGCCGATCGTGCGAGCCACGGGCACGGGCATCATGTCGAAGGCTTGCGCTTTGCTGCGGATGGCGGAGATGTTGCCTCCGGTTTCGGTGGGGATGACGTCTGATAGAGCGACGGCCTGGGAGTTGTGTTAGTGATTGAGGATATGACGAGGTGAAGATTGGGAGAAACTCACATCGACGACAGAAGCCCACTGCCCGGCTTCAAGTGCCTGTCGGGCCTTCGCTAGCAATAGGAGAACGTCGCAAGAGTCGCTGTATTTGCGATCGATGCGGTTGAGGTACATTGCGTCGCTGTTGTACAATGATTTGATATCCTTCGCAAGCTGCACGGGATCATCGATGGCGGTCAGACTGAGACTTGTCTGGTTCTGGCTCTGGTCCTGGTTGTTCTGATCGTCGGTATTGCGTGGCTTCAATGGTATCAAACGCGCTGGCTGATCGCCAAGTTCGGTAGTAAGCGCAAGAGACACTGCATCATTGACCACCTGGTAAACCTTTTGGTAGTCTTCTGCCAAGTGGTACAGCAAAGAAGCGTCGGTCGTACGTCCCTGCTCGTCTGCTGTTCTCGCGGCCACAAGCGTGATGTGCTTAAGAAACTCGCGCTCGTTGTCGATCTTGATCAGCCTGAGACGCTGATCGATCGCGCCTTTGATGCGCTGACCATCAGCACGAATGTCGCCCAAGAGCTGCGCGAACTCGCGAGTCTCCAGTACCACCTCAGTGAGCGCTTGGTGGCAGAGCTCACGTTGCGCCTTGCCAAGTTCGCCAGTCAAGTCGGCATTCAAGCAGATTAGGGTGATGTAGTCTACCGCGGCGGTAGCGTTCGCAGTCCTGAAGTCGCGAGTATACAGCCCGATCATGCTGCCGAATGCGATTTGAGATTGCTGGCGGGTAGTGTAGGTGAGCAGGTCTTCGCTGTTATTGATGTCGCTCACGCGAAGGAGTCCGTAGTAGTCGAGACCAATGGCAAAGTGCACGGCCGACAGGTAGTTGTGAGGGTATAGGTCCGCGACAGCTTTCTCGAACAAGCCTGCGAGGATTTGCATGAAGAAGAGCGTGCTTTGAGCGTTGGCAATCTCGTTTCCAGGACCAAAGTACCGCTCTCCAACATCCCTGACGGACTGACGAACCTCTGCGAGACTGAATGCTTCATGAGCAAACTCGTCGACTCGGTTGTACTCTCGCGCCAGGGAGAATTGCAACCATAACCAGTCCATCATGTCATTGGCAATGCCTTCCAAGCTCCGTCGGCCCAAATCGCAACGGCCGATAATCTTGTAGCATGTCATGCGGTAGGGATCGATGGAGTCTTCCGGTGCTAAGCGTACTCGTTGAGAATATTCGTTATTGATTCCAGTCTGAAGGTCCGGCGGCAATCGGTGGTCGTCGCTGGCCACGTATGCTTTGAGATAGCGCATGAATTGTCGATCGATCTGGCGGAATGCTGCAATGTTGTCATCAACGTACTGGAGCGCCTCGTTGAACAGTCCACACCGGAGGAGGTAGAAGATGATGGGCCAGCAGTAGTCTCCGTTCAGCTCCTGGAGTACCTCAAGGTCCGAGCCAAGTTCTTTGCGTGCGGCACAGACTCTGACAAAGCCTTTCACTCTGGCCAAAGCTGTCGGAACACCTCCCATATTGGCTTCCCGGGGGTTCTTGCTCACTGTCGTCTCGACCTTTTCGAGGTACATGACCTCCAAGTATTTGCGCGATCCTTCGATGATGCGCTTGCGGATGGCGATGTTGGCCGCGGAGTTTTCATTGTCATCGAGATATGCCTGAGCATATTGTCGCTCGCGGACCACACCACGCTCGGAAATGTTCTCCTTCGTGACATCCTCTCCTGTCATGTAGACAAGTGCCTTGAAAGCAGACACCAGCAGTTTGTCGCCCTCGCCCTCGGATTCTTCTTCAACCTTCGCAAATCTGGTAAGGAGCGGGTAGGCCTTCTCTTGCAAGCGAGCAACATTGAGATCTTTCACCTTGTCCGAGTATTTCTCCTGCTTCTTACGCAAGATGCCATCCTCTGGAGCTAGGCGGAAGCCCTCAGCAGGTGCTTTATCCGCGACATCGGCAAATACGCTGCTCCTTCCACCACGCGAACCTGCAGTTCCAATGACAGACCTGGCCATTCCTGAGATCCCAAAGCTCGACTGGCCGGCTGCTGTCGAAGCCCTTCCGACACGTCTTGATGACCGTCCAAATGTCGATCTTCCCCCAGCTGTAGCCTGCTCGTCCTGAGATTGCGGCCGCTTCAGTCCAAAGTGCTCGTAAATTCTCTGGCGATGCGCATCCCAGTCCACACCATGCAGTCGTTCCTCAATCATCTGATCAAAGTCATCATGCGCCCTTTGGATATGGCTCTCCACCATCTTCTGGAAGTCGCTCTGATATGTTTGTGCCAACGTCTCTTTCACTCCTCCAACAGGAATCTCAGCTGGTTGCGGCTGCGAGGTTCGGGGACCGACCAGATCGTCCAGGTCACGAAGCGCTTGGCTGGTGTTGACGCCCGAGGCGGAGAGCAGATAATGGGCACGCGCATCTGTGAAGCCCTTCCCAAGGTTGCGCACCTTGCGGGCGATGTCTTGCAGGCCGAGTTGTAGCTGCGGTTCATCGTTGTTTGTTCGTTTTGTGCCGCGTTCGAGGAGCGCCTGAAAGTATGCTGGTGCTGGCGCCGGAGGGCCCTGCGCGGACTGTCCAAGCTGCGACATTGTATGGCCCAACGTATTGTGATGCCAACGGGAACGTTGTATGTTTGTGGATGGTCGATGGGCGGACGCGAATTGAGCTAGCTCTCGGCTCGCGTATTTTTCCCAGCTGTCGCTGAAAGTCACTCTGGCTCGTAATTGTCTTGGGACTGAGGCTGAATTTACTCGAGCGAACCGACAATAGATCCAAAGCAGCTTTGAGGAATCACTTGGGTTGTCACGCCATCGTTATAGATTGAGAAGCATTGAAAGTCAAGTCACTACTAGGTAGGTACCTTAGGGACTTTCGTTCACGTTGTGGGGACTGAACTTTCATTGCACACTATGCTGCCGACACTGACGACTGTTTCTCATGCCATTGACTCCGGGAAGCAGAACGCTCAGGATATTCATACAGCATAAACACATGTTCCTCGCTTGGAAGACCTCCTCGCCCGCACGGACATTTCCGAACGCCAGAGGGCCATGCTGGCAACAAGCCATCTCTCTGGTATGCCATAACCGCCCCAATCGTGCCCCTCAATGGCACGTCCTTCTCGAGACCCGGGCTTCGTGACACCGCAACAATCAAACCATAAGCCTTCGTGTGAAGCCTTACTATGGCCGCCAGCTCTGACCGCGGTTTCCGTTGTCCCGGTATCTGCCTCGTCCGCCATCATCGTATCGATCCCGCCCACCTCTGCCACCTCCGTTGTAAGATTGTCTCCCGTCTGAGTAGGACTGCTGCGGACGACGCTGGTTGTTGTAGTAGTTGTCCCCATAGCCACCACGGTCTGCCTTGGGTCCAGCTGGGAAAGATCCAGCAGAATCGTTGTAGCCACGACGACGCTCTTCCCTCTGACGGTCCTCGGCTTCACGAGCCTGAGCATGTTCATCGAGCTCCATAACGTCGTCGACCACGATTGGATCTTCCTCGGTAGGGGCTGGCAGATCCAATGGCTGTTGTTGTTTGGCGCCGCGGAATGTGCCAGTACCGCTAGATTTCCAGTAGACGTGGAGCGTACGGCCGTCCGCCTGAAAGTCTCAGTCAATTCCTTTCCCCTAGATGTCCCAACTCCAGATGTACTCACCTTCTTGCCATTGAAAGTCCCAATCACCGTCTCAGCTCCCGTGCGCTCGATGAAGGTCATCTCGGCAATCACTGTTGGCTGCGCGGCTACGAGCTTGCAGTCCGACATTTGTCCGCCCACATCCAACATGACGCTTTCGATATCCGCGGCCGTGGTTCCTGGAGCGAAGTTCTCCGCGATCACAACATGTGGCCCTCCGGCAGCGCCCCTAACGTTGAACCCGGCGGCACCTTGTTCCTGGACCGCGCCGAAACCATTGCTCTTAGGTTCGCCGATGAGGTCGGAGGAAGGCTGCGCGTAGGTTACGTTGGAGAGGCGGCTGGTGTCGGCGGCCTGGACGGGACGGGTTGCACGGGGTTGCCGTGCGTTTCGTGGTGCCGGAGCAGATTGTGTGCGCGTGAGGGAAGCTGGACGCTGCTAAGAGAGGTGAGTACGGCAGCCAGACAGGTCGTTCATCTGCGGTCGCGTACCTTTGCGACACCGACTCGACTCGCTAGACTAGCTGGCTGCGCAGGTTTGGCACGAGGTCCCGTAGGCGTCCTTGAGCGAGCCTTTCCGAAGATCTCTTGCGCGAGGATTTCGGCCTGGCGCTTCTTACGGCCTGGCGACAGGAATGGTCAGTATGCGGGGCCAAGACATCCTCGAGCGGTTCTCTCACTTTGCTGGAGCAGCTGATCGAATGACGGAGCGGGTTTGTTGGCGGCCATTGTGAGTATTGATGGATGGATGGGAAGCTAGAAGTGAAGTGTTCGGAGTGGTGGTGCCTGTGTTGTGTCTTGCAAACGAGGTAGAGTTGTGGAGCTCAAAGGTGGTGGAGAGTGAGAGGTTGGAGAAGTTCAAAGATCAACGCGATCCGTCGCTTGTCACGCGCTAGGTCTGGGGCCGGACTCAGGTCCGTCACTTCCAGGTTCGTCCACGGTCCATCTCACCATCACCAAGACCGACATTGTATCAGCAACATGAGCGCAGCGTGCGAATATGGCCGAGTCTTTTCAGGAGATGATTCGAACCTGCCGCTGGAAGACTGTTGTAGAACCTCATACGGGTCGGTCTGTCATTCTCGTTCCGAGCTCTAATCCGTCGCGCTCATCCAATGGCTCTCTCCGAGCGTCAGCATCTTTGCTGGCGAGAATGGCCATTGACTCTCGTCACCGCATGAAGTTGAGCACAGAGGCGTAGTCCGTCGGGGCATCGTAGCCGGCGAGGCCGGTCATGGGACGGGAGCACCCAACACAAAGTCTTCCATGGCTCAATTCAGGCACCTGCCATCTAAATGACACGTTGACCTCTCACCAATACAAGCCTTCCCCTGAAGCATTTCAACGCTGCTCGCTCAAGGCATCTCCTCTCGAGGTCCGCTCCTAATGATCAAGCCGTCACACTGCCCATCGATATCATCCGATTCGATACTGTCTGCGAGCGAGATCATGGCCGCCCTGGGTGATCTGATTCACAGCCATCGCCCTGCTTATTATGAGCGGCTCTCGAAGGCGTCGTATCTCGTACGCCTAGCTAGAACGCTTCACACGCCGCGGAAATGCTTCACGCGTTCATCCCCGCGTGGGCTTCCCCTTGGAATCGATGTGGTGTGTATATCGGACACGCACAATTCGACGCCCGCATTACCGCCTGGCGATCTTCTCATTCACGCGGGAGACATGACCGCAGGTGGCTCCGTCGAGGAGCTTCAAGGGCAGCTCGATTGGCTGAACCAACAGCCTCACAGGCATAAGGTTGTGATCGCGGGGAATCATGATATGGCTTTGGACAAGCAAAAGGCCGCGGAGCTGGGGGAAACTCGCTTCCGCGGGCGATCGCTACGCTGGGGATCTGTCATCTACCTGGAGCACTCGGCGACCACTTTGAAGTTCCCTGGAGGCATCAGTCTGAAAGTCTACGGACAGCCGGAGACCAGAAGGAATGGTTCCTGGGCCTTTCAATACGATCGAGACACCGACGTCTTTACGAATCGGATTGCAGAAGATGTCGACATACTGGTCACGCACTCACCGCCACGGTTTCACCTCGATGAGGCTGGGCAGGGCGATGGATTCCTCTTGCGCGAACTTTGGCGAGTCAAACCCTTGCTCCATGTCTTTGGCCACATGCACAATGGTTATGGCCAAGAAAGGCTTTCACACGACCTGTTCGAACGTCATTACGCAGACATATGCGAAGGAAAGGCTGGTCTTTGGGCTCTGTTGCGGATGCTCATCCTACTGCTTCAGATGCTGGTGACTATTACGGATCACGAGCTCGAACAGACTGTTTTGGTCAATGCAGCTGCTGTTGGAGGTCCACGGGACGCAGATCGACGACCTGCGCAGGTTGTACATCTGTAATGGCGATGCCAGACCAGTGGATCATTCGATTCTAGTGCGGCGGGCCCTTGCTTCTTTACCATCCCTTGCTTCAATGGCTTTACAGTTCTCGAATGTCCTTCGACCGCATCATTGTTCACAGATATCTCCCCAGGACACAAGCCGATACGAACCACCATCGGCCACGAGGTCACGGTCTACATCCCCCCTGGACTGCTATCGTCCGCGTTCACGGCTTCGCCACCATGCTGTGCGGGCTCAGGAAGATCTGCTTCGTGATCGGAGTCATGGCAATCCTCATAGTCTGGTCATCGTGGACGTCGGTCGAATCAGTGGCAGGATGGAGACCGGATTTGACCAAGGTGGACCTGAAAAATCCCGTAAGGGCACTCTCCGAAACGCCTGAGACTTCACCGTCAAGAGAGCATGAGCAGTCCGGAAGAGAGGAAGAGGTGTTTGCGAGCGGGATAGAGAGCGACGTGGCAAAGGCAAAGAAGGAAAAGGAAAGGAAAGAGGCCGGGGGGCTGAGGTCTGAAGCTGGAGAGGAGAAGGCCAAGAACACAAGCGAGGCGAAGAAACCAAACGATGCCGATCAGAAAAGTGATGGCAAAGGGAGGCCCCAAATGCCCCATACGCCAGGTTATCCTGAACCGGATCCTAATGACGAATTCAACGAGATCAAGTTCAAGTTTCAAAACGATCTGGAGACATTCGCCATGCCCGAGTTTGACGCCCGCTTGCTCCGCCGATACAAGCCTCACAACTACCATGGGCCAGGGCACGAGACGTTTGCGACTGTGTACGCCACTCGGAATGCGACACTATACGATCCTTACTTTGTCGCAGCCCAGCAAATGGCGTATCGTCTTCTATGGGATCCCAATTCAAAGTCCATCGAGCATCCCTTGACGGTATTCGTCGCTCCCTTCGTCGAACAGAATAAGCGGGATCTGCTTCAAGCGGCAGGCGCTATCGTGCGTGAGCTTGATCTCCTCGAATGGCACCCCGAGGCGCAGACATACGCACGCTGGCGAGATCTCTTCATGAAGCTCAACATGTGGGAGCAGACCGACTTCTCACGAATTGCTTTTCTCGACCTAGACGCTTTCCCAGTGGTAAACATCGACAAGATCTTTGACATCGCGCCCTCGAAGAAATGCGACAAGTCAAAGCTTTCTGACGACGACAAGTCGAAAGTCAAGGACATTTGCAAATACACCTTTACGGGTACCCAAGTTCCTGGCTACGGTATCAACGTCGGAGTCATGGTCTTCTCGCCGAACAAGGCCATGCACATGAGACTGTTGCGCTTGATGAGGGACGAAGACAAGTATGACAGCAAGATGGCAGAGCAGGCATTCCTGTCGTATGCGTATTCGCCAGAAGGTCCGTTCTCACCGAGTTTTATCTCCCGCGAGTGGAACGGATATTTCCCGCAACCTGGCGATGAAGGTGCTTTCAAGATCGTCCACGAGAAGCTGTGGTCCAATATCGCGCAGATTCCCTGGGCCCGGGACTATTTCAATGGAACATGGACGAATTTGCTGGAATTATACGCGAGCGAGTCGTTCGTCGAGTTGAGAAAGGCAGATGGATTGAGAGAGTACTAGACTGCGATCTGAAGAGTTCACTGGGTGACAGCACAGCGTTCCTCGGGCGTGAGATATATCAAGCAGAGGGTTGGATCGCGACCTTGTTGGTCCACTGGATAGTGGGAATCCCGGTGTACAGAATCTGTCTCATAAAATAACGACACACTTCGACACATTTCGGACTTTCCAAGAAGAAGCGGCGACCGCTTCCAGCGATTCGCGTCGCGAAGCCCTTCTCTGCGTTTTTGCGGAATTGTGGCGGACCGTGAGGCTGGGCGTTATTGCCTTCATGGCAAATCTTTTAGATGTCACTGCCCAATGCTGCAATGACTGACATCCACACCAGGAAAGCACATGCACTGCCGCCTAGCTACCAGATTCCAGGGCAGTCAACAACGCGAACCTTCTCCAGACAGGTTCAGCGCCGAACTCGTCGAGCGAAACAATTGCAACCTTAGACGACGAGCA
Source organism: Zymoseptoria tritici IPO323 (assembly GCF_000219625.1). Lineage (NCBI taxonomy): Eukaryota > Fungi > Ascomycota > Dothideomycetes > Mycosphaerellales > Mycosphaerellaceae > Zymoseptoria > Zymoseptoria tritici. The sequence continues at coordinate 2,389,992 of NC_018216.1, read as the reverse complement.
TGACCTGAACACACGGTGACCATGCCACAACGAGAGGACATTACCACACCACAGCTCGAACGTGGCGATGGGTTCTCATTTTCGCCTTCGCCCGCTCGAGACGCTCTGCAAGGTACTTGGCTCGATGGACCGCTGACAAAACCGTCTGACATTTCGACAGGAAACCTAGATAACACCCTGTCTTTGACTCACAAGAAGTCGTGGTTCGGCAGCGCTCGTGAGACTTTGTCCCGCGGCGCCTTGTCTGCAAAGGGATATATCGACGCACTGCGTGGGGAGACTTCCAGCCGAGCAGGCGATGAGTAAGTCTGATCGTAACCTCAGTCTTTGGTCTGGCTCAAGGTGCTCACCCGTCCCAGCAGCATTTTCGAAGACCGTACCGATGCCATCCTCGCCGAAGAAGATTCCGTCGGCGACAGTGCACAGGACACGAGCTCCCTCACGCCGCTCCGCCCTTGCAGCGACCGCCAACGCAGCTTCACGCCCAAGACCGCAATGACTTCGCTCCGCCACCACGTCCATATGAGCTCCAGATCCCGTCAGAAGCGCGGTGCTTTGGCCGAAATCACGGGAAATGAAGTCCAGTCCAAGTATGGAGGTGCCGGAGCAGAAAACTTCGATCTGGAAGGTCAGGATAGCGAGGACACCTCTCGGAAAGGCGAAAGCAACGATCTACCAGCCAAAGGCCACGGACGCAAGTCGAGTCTGGGCAAGAGTCTAGTTGGAAGCATTCGACGCATGACAACCTCACCTCGCAGTGGCTCGCCAGCCAGAATGAGCCGTCCCTCGCCCACGAAAGCGGCTGCTGAGGTGCCGCTTCCGTCGTCACCGATCAACATTCCTGCTCCATCTCTGTCTCTCGATCTTGAGCATGGTGCATTGATGCCGTCGAACTTTGGACAATCGCCGCCCGAAACGCGCGCAGATGGATTGATCGGGCTCGCGACTCCAGGCAACGCAACTACAATCAAATCTCCGACCTTTTACATTTGTGTGGCGACTGAAGGACCACTCAACAATGTCAGCTCCACAATGCGGAAGCCAGTATCGCCCTTTGCAGACTTCCTAGCGGACGAGTCTGGTATTGTCCCGCAGGATCATGTACCTACCACTCCGATGCCTGGATCCACGTTCAACTTCGAGTTGGATGGAGCGAAGATGGAGGCGACGTCCGAGCTCTTCGAGAGAAGCGTCGATCGGGCGGGAAAGAAGACCGCGAAATCTTTGAAAAGGATGATCTCACTCGACGGCATAGCCAAGCAGGGCAACGGCAATTCCGTCGAGACAACAGATTCCGTTGGTCCTGGTCTCCTAGGACCAGGAGTGCCAAAAGAACTCCGGCATGAGAGCTCGTTAACCACGATCGAGTCTTGTCCTACCGACATGCCCAACCTCACTCGTCAGTTGGCCCGACTGCAAGATCCCGAAGCCGGCCACCGCGATCCGAAAGATGGCGAGTGGAAAAGCGACGATCCTTTCGCCCCAGGAAATGTGATTGGTGATGTTGGACGGTCTCCCTCGTCGGATAGAGACATCAAGCTGCCATTTCGTCCCAAGATCATGGTACATGCTGTGGACTCGCTTGAGCCTCGCACTGTGAGTGACGAGCCGACTGTGCTCAACACTTCGACCGAGGTTGAGGACGTTGCTGGTAAGTAATATCCTCGCAGTCCTTCGAGGGATGCCACTAACCATGCAGCAGTCTATCAGCTGTCCAAAGAGTGTGTATCCCACAAGCATGTCGAAGATGCGGACGACTGCAAACCATGGCCTGTTTATCGATCAGTAGCAGAGGAGCTCCACGTGCTGAAATCGCGCACCAACTTTCGGGACTCTGAGCTGTCCGGATCAGGCGACTATGACGACTTCAACATCAGACATATGTTCCCGGCTCTCATTGATCTCGACGATGTTGCAGTGTACGATGATGCTCGGTCCGACGGTGTTAAGACTGAGCCTCTTTCAGGCGTTGACACGGAAGACTCGTCACGGTCGCCTGTGCAGCTGATGTCTAACGTCTACAAGCGGATTTCCACCTCGCAAACTCCCAGTCCAGGTCGCAGTCGTGCTAGTACCACTCACTCGACGGATGTTGGAGACGTGTTTTGGAACTTCGCGGTGAGAGACTGGGTACAGGCTGGCCCCGAAGGACACTGCATGATCTCGAATGAGGGTCCATCCCCTAACCAGGCCATTGCAGAGAGGAGCCAGAGATCTTCAGACCAGAGCCAATTTGACCGAACAACGCCAGACGTGAGTCCTTCCGTCAGCAGTCCTGGTATAGGCAGCCGCCTGGAACACGACCTGAAGAGATCAAACCGCAACATGCGATACAACGCTTTGTTCGACTCGCATTCAACTCCGCGACACGAGTTCGACGCCGATGCGTCCGAAGTCATCCAGCCGCTTCGCCCAAATCTCCAGCTGGTCACAGGCAACCTTGCGAATGGCAGCAAGTCGAGCATTTCCTTGATCGGCTACGTGCCCAACAACTCTTCCGAATCGGACCTTGGCAGCAAAGGAGACGAGGCTTCTGATCGCTGCGAGCGGCGAAACGACTCTCTCACGCAAACGTCTGAAGAGCTTGAGAAGAGCTTGCAGCAGGCGATTGCAGAGCACTACGTCTTCCAGGTCGCCATGGCGGGCATGGGTACGGGCGAGCAGTACGAAGACCTGCCTGATTTACCGACATCTGCATCGACAGCAGCCGTGGGATCCGAATTTCATTGCCGCCTCGAAGGATATGAGAGTCTGCCGAGCAGCGCTATCTCCCCTGAAGAAGCGCAATGCAAGAGCGATGTCGGTCTTCTCGAGCAAGGCTACAATGATGAAGACGAGGACGTGATCCACGATTCCGACTTCCAGCTCACCAACAAAGGCCAGCCGAAGGAAGTTGACACTCTCGACGAAGCGCTGGAAATGTTCCGAACCTACAGCCATTCGCAGCAGGAGCTTCATGAACAGTACATGGCTTCTGAGAACGGAGCAAATGAGGACGCCATTTCGCCGGTTCGTGAGGGATCCTGCGAGGCGGCTTCCTCTCCGAGCACACCGAGTTCTGTTGGGAAGAATCGACTTCCGGCGATATACCACAGTCAGAGAGGAAGGAAGAATTGATTGGAACAGAAGGTCTTGGACATCATCCCATATTTTTATCAGCAGCACGGCATTGCACTTCTCGACTCGAGTGAGATAACAACGGGCTCACTTACATTGCAGCAGCGGTACATAGCAGCAATTGATTCATCAGCTTTACTTGTGGTCAATAGTTGGATCTCATTCATACGGTACACTCGAGCTGGCACGAGACCCCAAGAGCGGTGTAGGCTTTCGACGTCATGAGGCCAAGGACGAGCTTATATAGCTTCAATTGCCGATACCGCTTATCGTTGCCATTGACATCGACATTGTGACTCGGCACATCCCATACGTTCTCTCTAGCAGTGTCAGCAAGCACGTCCACGAGGGGTTGCAACATTATACAAGTTGTGCGATACACTCCAAGCCCATATTGACCTCTCCATTCCAACTCAAAAGTCCACGCCAACGACACCACCAAAATGCCCAAATCCGCCTCCTTCGACGTTCTAGGAACCTGTTTCGAGTTCGAGCCCGCCATTAAAATAATCCAGTCCCGCCTCCAAAAACAACTCACCGCCCACTCCCTCGACGCCACAACTCTCTGCTTCTCCTGGTTCTTCGCCGCCCAGCGCGACTTTACCTACACCTCCCTCTGCGACAGCTACACGCCCATTGCCAAGATTCTCCAATGCACATTCAAGCGTGCCTGCGCCGTGGTCGGCATCCCATTATCCGAGGTCAGCGACGAAGACGTCGCGGCTGTGATGCAAGCCGTCAAGAACCTCTCCCCACGACCTGGTCTGAAAGTCTGTTTTGACGGACTGAGAGAGGCAGGGTGGGACGTCTACGGCGTGACGAATGGAGGCAAAGAGACGAGTTTGCGGTACTATGAGCTCGCGGGCATTGAGCTCGACGGCGAGCACTTGCTCAGTTGCGATGAGATTCAAGTCGCGAAGCCGGATGCGAGGATTTATGCGAGGACGAATGAGTTTTTGAGTGAGAGGGGTTTGGGCGCAAAGGGCGATGGGGAGAGGTGGTTTGTGGCGGCGCATGCGTGGGATTTGTTGGCGGCGAGGAAGGCGGGGTTCAAGACAGCGTATTTGAGATTTGAAGAGTGGGATGGGGTGGAGGAGGTTTTTGGGACGTTTGATGTGGTGGCAGATGGGATGGAGGAGTTATTGGAGAAGATGAAGAAGGTCTGAGAGACTGCAATCTCGGCGGTCGGAACGATGAGCATGCCAGTGACGCTGAGGCAACGAGGTGTACATGAAAACGTGCTTTTTCTTCTCCATCTATCGCAAACAAGAACACTTCCGTCGACCGCATCAATCCAGACTGGACCAACTCAACCTGCCCTCGCGGGCAAAGAGTCGAGGCCACCATCCTCCATCATGCTGTCGCCATTGCAGAACAGGCCATAGCCAGCGAGGCACCACCAACTCGACCAACCTCTTGCAAGGCTGGGAGTCAGGCAGGCCAACATGCCGACAAACTTTCCGATCTTTCATATGTCCAAAGCACAATCTCGTGAAACCAACTCAACCTGCTTCAAGAAGCGAGGAGTCCAAGTGACACTCTCCAGAACAAATCTCCACCACTTTTCTCCATACATCTCCATGCATAGCCATGCATCCTTGTGCATCCTTGTGCATCTCCATACCGGTGTACTGTTCGATCCGTCTCGGTATTCAACCATGAAATGCGTCTTCGTCGAAACGCTTCGTTCCTTTCCTTCGGGCGCAGTGTGCGCCGAAAAAGACCAGAAAAGCGCCAAATCCCGCGACAAATCAAAAACGCCATCGCAATGCCATGCCATTGAATGCGGTCTGTCGTATTTTCGACCGACGTCCTCATATCTTACAATCTTGTGCTTCATGCCGCAGCCGAGGTGAGGAAGCTGAATTGGCCTCCACAGCCGGCGCCGATGATTTTCTGATCCTTCACCGCGGTGTTCTCGATGCAGGTGGCAACGATCACATCATCATCGGTACCAAGACCGGTCTGATAGTTGGCCGAGAACCCCCAGCTCCAGGCCTTGCCCTCATCGGTAATGACGATGTTGTTGTCGGAAGAGGTGGTGACTTGAACGACCTTTCCTTTGATGGCGGAAATCTTCTGAGGCTCCTTGATGATCCTCATTGCGCCATGTTCGTCCTTGATGATGACTTCATCAGGCATCTTGTTGAGCTCATCCTTGGTGAAGCCAGTCTGGTTGCCATCGATGCGTCCCCAGATCAAGCAATCACCTTCAGCAGTAGCGGCCAAGCTGTGGTGTCCGCCACCCTTGATGGAGATGAGGTCCTTGCCCTTCAGAGATGGGACTTGGCGAGGGTTGACGATGACAGCATCGTCCTGTCCAGCGTTGTCCATGATGCCAGTTTCGCCGAAGTTGTTCAGTCCCCATGCGTAGACATCGCCGGTCTTGGAAATGGCAAAGCTGTGGTATCCGCCGGTCTCAATGGAGGTGATGCCCTTCTTGGCGCCCTTGGGCAGGCCAAATTCGCGCGGGTGAAGCCCCTCGGTCTTCGTTCGTTCTATGACGCGACGACCGAGTTGGTTCTGTTGACCTGAGCCCCAAGCGAAGACTGCGCCGGTAGTGTCCATGGCGAGAGCGTGGTTGGCGCCAGCTTTGATCGAGGTGATCTTCTTCAGGCCAGAGACAAGGATTGGGCGTTCGGCAATGTGGACCTCGGGTGAGAAGCCAAACACGCCGTCGTTGCTGCGGAATGTGCCCCAGCCGTAGACCTTGCCATCATCTGTGAGCACGAACGAGGTGGAGTCTCCGGCAGCGACTTGCACAAAGCGCGTGCCTTCAGCCAGCTCAGTCTGAGACCAGTCGACTTCACCGGGAGTGCTCTCCTTCGGGTTGAGGCCGTTGTCATCATCGTCATCAGAGTCGCTATCCTCGGCAGCTGCGTCCATGTCTCTCAGTCCGCCGTCCCAAGTGGTGTCTCTACCGAGAGTGCCTTGGTCGTTGACACCCCATGTGAGGATCTTGTTGTCGTGAGTGAGCGCCACACAGTGCATGCCTCCAGCGGCGATCTCGACAACACCCACGGTGTCTGCCTTGAGGTTCGGGTTAAGACGCGGACGCTTCACGTCGACCGCGCTCTTTGCTGTGCCGAGTCCGAGCTCGCCAGCGGTGCCTTCACCAAAGACGTAGACGTTCAGGCGCTGGGTTGGTGGTTCGTTCAGGACCGGACCCTTGACCATGAGCTTGACTTTCTTCGCGGGTGCGGCTGGAGCTTCGGAATCCGCCTTGCGCTTGCGCGACGTCTTTGCGGGTGCTGGTGTGTCTTCATCGCTTGCGGCGGCTTTCTCGGGCGCGGCGGCCTTCTTGGCTGGTGCTATGAAAGGTCAGCGAATGCACGTGAGATTCTAAGGATTTGACTCCAAGTGCGCGACCACAATTCATGGCAGTATGCAGTATATCAGTCATTGGGTGACATACCTTTCTTTGCAGCCGGCTTCTTCTTCTCTGCTACTCCATTCTCTTCAACTGCCTCCTCCTTCTTTGCACGTCCGCGCGCAGGTGCTTTCGCCTTTGTGGTGGTCGCAGCCGCGGCCTTTGCCTTTGCAGCGGCGGTCGGCTTCTTGGCTGCGGGTGCGGCTTTGGTGACTTTTGCTTTGGTGTTGGCCTTTGTGACCGCGGCGCTCGAGGCGGACGCGCCTTTGGTGGCGGCAGCGCGCTTGGGAGCCATCGCGTCGTCTGTTGTTGCTTTCTGTTTCTTGATGTACTTGATCTGAGCCACTGGAGAGAAAATTGTGTGTTAGCATGGTCGAGCCGTTGGAGGTCGTTGCGCGGCCGACGAACTGTTGTGAGGAATGCAGATCAATTACCTCTGCTTGTGGTACTGAGAGCCTTCACTGATGGTGGTGTGAGATCGTTGGTGAAGAAGAATTGGTGGATGCGCGCGGTGTTTTGTGTGGTTGTGGTATTCAATGTGGTTGGTGAATTGTATGTGTCGAGTGAAGAGTCGAGGTCGAGTTCGCGATTGTTGTTGAAGCTCCAATAATTTCCAAGACGCGCTAGTGAGAGCTTCTTCCCGGACCCACCTCCGACTCGTCATTGTCCTTGATCGACTTCACCTCGACATTCCCGTCACTGCAATTGGTTCAGAACGAGGTCATTGACGGAAATCGCCTACCACAGAAAGTGACTATGGCAGGTGACTGGAGTGCGCATATGACTGTTTGTATCGACATTCTGACAAGCCCCACGACCGAGTCACCGGTTCACGAAGACTGATGCCTTGAAAGGATGGGAGCCTCAACAAGAAGGACGCCTTACGCCAATATATGAGGAACGACATACAGAAACAGCACCAATCACCAAGCCGTATAGCCTCCATCAATCACCATGTGCGATCCCGTCATGAACGAAGAAGCATCGCTCAGCATGAACAAGACCGCACCACGATACTCCTCCGGCGTGCTGAGCCTGCCCATCATGTTCCCGTTCTCCCAAATCGCTCTCAAGCTAGGATCGTCACGGAAGTTCTGCTCCGCCATGGGTGTGACTATGTTGCCTGGACACAGCACGTTGACTCGAATCGGTTTGCCATCGATCGCCTGACCCCATTCCATTGCCAGGCTGCGGCCGAGCTGAATCACGGCAGCTTTGGATGCGTTGTAGACTGAGCAAAACAGAGCTCTGTTCGCAATGAGTCCGCTCATGGAACCCACGAGTACCATGGAACCAGGCGTCTGGTACTTGTGCATCATCCGCGCACAGCTCTGAGCGGAGTGGTACACGCCGTTGAAATTCACTTTCATCATCTGGTTGGTCTCTGTTAGCTGGATCACCTCACAGCATGAACAGAAGCTCGCAATACCTCCGTGATCTTCTCTGGCGGAAACTTCAATGCTGGCGTGACGTTCTGGATTGCTGCAGCCGCCACGAGACCGTCCATCCTGCCATGCTCCGCTGCAATGGCTTCGAACGCCAGGTCCAGACCCTCGGCATCGCAGACGTCCGCGTTGAGGTAGCGAAGAGTGCCCTGGCCATCATCTTGGACTTGCTCGTGAGCCCGGTGGAAGTCGTCGGATGGAGCCGGATTGCGGTCGATGACAAACGCTGGAGCAGATCAGCAGCTGTACCAGGCCTACAAGGCTCGGACTGGCAGGAAACATACTGTTGGCGCCTCGTATGGCGAGTGTCTTGGAAAGCTCAAGGCCGAGTCCTTGTGCACCTCCAGTCACGACATAAACCCGGTCTTTGACCTGTCATTCCATTTGTCAGCTGAATGCAAGCAGCGGTGCGAGGGTCGGTATCGGGGCGTCTCACGTCGAAAATGTTTGCCGCGCTGGCGTGCTTTGGCTCGTGGGAGCTCGATGCAAGATAGCGTCTGGCTGGGGTCAAGAAGCTACCCTTCGTCGTTCGAGTCCAGACTCGTCCGAAAGCCCTGGTAGCAGACATTTTGAGTTGATGTAAGTTGATCTGATTTCGTGTTTACCCGGCTTGTTCGGAAGAAGAAACAGTTTGTTGATGAACAGAAGGGTGATAGCTGGTCCGCACGGTGGGACTTGTTCGGCCTGGTACCATGCTCGCATGATGACCTTGTCTTTCACTGCCGGCCACTCCGGAAACCAGGACGTGGCTTAGCACACGATGATCATCATGGCGATGAGAATGAGACAGAGCGCGAGGAAGAGAAGTCAGTTCTCAGCTGCGAGAGGCGACAACCATGTCCATCGCCATCCCACGTTGTACCTATCTCCAGTGCGGGGTGAGCAAGATTCCACACCACCCCGTTAAGAAGACTTAGAACGAAGTGGGAATCCAGACACCAGGATTGAATGTACCCTGAGTACTTGAACACTAATGAGACAATGAGGTGGGCTGACAATGCTGACATGCATGCTGACCTGGACAAGGATTGTCTCTAACAGGCCAAGAAGCGGAGCTGAAGGATCCGAAATCCCCGGAGGGTGTGAGGCACCGCACCGCGAGTTATTCCTGAAGGTCATGTTGCTACGTTATAACAGCTGCTTTGTTCCGATGGTCTAGTTCCTCGCGAAATTCGATGGATACTCTATCTTGTCGATGATATACAGACCTGTGCAAATTCGGGACCGGAGCATGAGCAAGTGAGTCGATGAGAACGAAAGCGCATGGTGTCATTGCTATGCTTGTCCGCAAGGACTCGAAAGTATGCGAACTGCTGACCGGGCACTGCGAGCAGTAAACGGACCTTGATGTTTGGGTCTGGAACTTCAGTCTTTCCATCTGCTGGGCGCACTCCAGGCACTGTCCGCAAAATGAGAATCCGCATCCAAACCCCGAGTAGAAGGGTCGGCCCTCTTAGAACCAGACGTTCTCGTACCGGGTATCGGGGGCCATAGATAGCCTGTGGTATAGGCTTGTAAGCAGTGCTAACAGCGTATACAAAGTCCTCCTCTCCGCTCGTCTGAGACCCGCAGCCTCTTTCAACGCTTCCCTCTGCGCTTCACTCTGTCTCCTTCCCTCCGTGGCCTGACCTTGATCTTCGCCACGTCTTCCTGTAACGACGAGCAATTCTGTTCGAGCATCCTCCTGCCGCGCAAATATGCATCTCGCTTCGCTGTTGCCAGCCATGTGGATAGGGAGCTGTCTGGCTAGCAATTTCGTGAGTGTCATCGCCCAACCATTGAACGCTTGCTTCGTTCTGATTAGTTGTCCTCCAGGTCTGCTACAAAAAGTACGACGAGTTTGGCAAATGGCGCACTGACCGGAAGGGTCGCAGTGAAGAATCAAGCGCCTATTGCGACGAAAACAATGGCTGCTGCCTCGACACGGAGGACAATAGCGCGGAACCGGCATACTACACCTGTCAAAAGGTACGCTCTCAAGGACTCAGTTGTTCAACAGCCTGAAAAATGTTCCCAGGCTTCCAAATTCGGCGAAAAGAACCTTGGCTGCGTCCCAAACCCCAGCGGATATGCGGTCTGCAATTGTGATCGTCAGGGCCATCATTCGTGCTAGACCTGCGCGAGCGTGGCAATGCGCCGGCACACTTCACCTGTCAACGAGTATGCTCTCAACTCCTTGAGAATCTTTCTGTTCGTCAAGCGCCTGACAGATGTTCCCAGACTTCCAAATGCGGCGAAGAGAAGGGCTAGATGTGTGCCAAAAAAGAACGGCGATTTTGCGGTCTGCAATTGTTATCGCGAGGGACATGCTAGTCGGGAAGGGTGCTTTCCAAGGCTTTCCAGGCATAGCAAAGGTATCTTTTCAATGTGACTGCAGAGTTTTCAACCACCAACGTATCAGATCATGCGCCTTTCAGTGTCCTCCTCCAGCCTCGACTAGCTTCGCAAATACTGCAGAACCGCCTCGGACCAAACGACGCCACGCTTGTAAAAGTTCATCTCCGGAACACTGCCCATTACTAGGCCCTCGATTGCCGCGGCCAACTCGTCTGCGTAGCCATCGTTCTTGACATCCTCCAAATGGTACTGATACGTCTTGAACGAAAACACAATCGCCTTGCTCTGTGGAAGGCGAAACAAGGTCTGTCGTTCCGACCTTAGTCGGCAATTCTCGACGATCACCTCTCGCTTTTGTTGCTCAATCGCGTCCATTACCCTGGTGCTAGGTCCATCACCCTCTGTCGATGTACTGCTCGGCCCATCACTCGCTTTGTCGTTATGAAAGTGCGTTCCGCCCTCCAGAAACAAGTCCGTTACGGTCGTGATGCCCCAATTTGACCGTTTCACAGCCTTGCCGCACTCCAGTCTCGCAAAGAAACGATCCATCGACTTCTCCAGTTTCGCTTTGTACCCCGGCACGGGCGTATGGATTTCTGCAAGAGGCATGCCCAGCTTCTTGCGGAGGCTGAACCCGGATGGGAAGCAGGTGACGAAGGCCTGGAGGTGATAGATCGGCAAACCGTCCGGCGAAATCGAGCAAGGCATGAGGACCAGGAAGTCTGTGTCAATGTTCGAGCCCAAGGCTCGGAGAGCTTCTACCGCGGAAGAAGGACTCAGCGGGATGATTTTGTTGCTGACCCCGTTGAGTAGGCCACCATCGGCACCACTTTGTCTGTAGTAGATCTGGGGATAGCGCATGGGAAGGTATGTCCTGAACATCCAGTCGTGGAGTTCCAGTACCGCTTTGTCGGCGACGGGTGTCGATTGAATGGTGGCATCCGGATGATCTTCCATAATTGATTGGCGGACCTGCATTCTCGAAACATAGGTATTGTCCATGGCGATAATGTCGGAGAGAGTGATGTTTTCTAAGGCTGGACCATTGTCAGTGGGAATAGATGCCCACTCTGGGGTACGATCGTACCCATTGTCAGATGATACTTTGGCTTCAAGGGAGAATTGCGAATGGGAGACGTTGTTCTCCAGTCGAAGTCCTGCAGTGGCTGGATGTCGAGATATGCATCTTCTTGCTTATCATCGTAGCTTGTTGTAGATATTGGGATGCCTCTTCGAATATCTCTCGAGCCATGCGCCCGGATCAATTGCCATACTATCCATAGCATTAGTCCACACAGGGAGCATATCAAGATCGATGCCGCCATCCTCCTGAACACAACATCAGATGTCCATCAGTGAAGTTCACGAAAACCTCGAGTCACCCCCGCTAGATTCATTTTTGGGCGTTGAAGTCCGGCCAAAGCGGGGCTTTCGCTACGCCTCCACCTTCCGCATAAGGCAATACCAACCAGATCCACGCCCTGCGAGCACTCGCTGATAAGACACGGTCTTCTGTGTCCTTCTGGAACGCATCCAAATAGAGCATGGCAGAAGCATCAGGATCAAGTGTCCGCCTGAACAATATTCCGGCGAAGCACCATCATGTCGTCCGGCTACAGCGTTCAGCCATTATGCTTAGACTCTGCCACACCATACATTCAGTAGACTGCGAGCGGCACCAATCAGGCCGGGCAGAAGTGTCGAACGCTGGAGATCTCCGAAGCCTGCTGGTCGTCCAGGTGTATTGAGGCTGCCCTGTCGTTCAAACGTCCCAAATGTAGCAGTGCGCTTCCACCGCTCGGAGCACTTCTCGAGGCCAGACTATCGCACCGTTGAGCATCAAATCTTGCCCAGGTGTGTGTGACCCAGAGGAAAGAGGAGGCGGCCTTCCGCGCTCCAGTGATGCAACAGCGCCATACTGGGTCGGGATGTAACAGAGTCGCCAGACCTTGCGCGGTCTAAATCATAGGATATTCGCGATTGTCCTTGGGAGCAGCGAAACTGGAATCTCTCAGAGTTCCTTCGGCATCCTCATCCTCCATGCATTAGGCTCGGGCTCCAGTATTCGACTTCTTCTCCTTGCTCGTCAACCCACAACAGACCGTCCATTACCATGTCGTCAATGACGGCGATCGCTCTAGCCTTCTCCCATTGCAGGTTCGCGCGCAGCATTGAAACAGTCACAAAGCCCATGATGTCGATGACTTCGAGAACTCTCGATTGATCCTGGTTCAGCTCCTTCGGCACAGATCTGATGAACTTTGTGCTGCCGAGCTTCGTGATCTTGAACATGCCCCCGAGAGGCTCGAGGCTCTCCAATGCTCGCTCGACATCATCGTCCGTCACCTCGATGCCGCCTCCTACCAGGCCACGCCCTTTCGCGATTCGCTTCCGAGCTTCCGCAAGTGCTATCATACCTCCATTCTCCGCTCTGCTCTCTCGACAGACCTCCACCAGCCTGACACCCAACTCAAAGTAGAAGTCGTTTAAACTTGTTCCCAGCATCTTTGCCCAAACACTACCACCCTTGCCATCTGCTGCAGCATTGCCCTTGGCGTTGCTTCCCGCAAGTGGATCGACCCCAATAGCATGGCACATACGGGCGAATTCGGCTCGAAAGGTCGGATTGCTGCGAATGTCTTTCGCGTGGGTCAAGGAGAAGTTGTGCAGGGCGGCCTGGAAGACCGAGAGTTGGTTCGCGAGTGCATCGGCATGGCTTGTCCGGAGTGCGGCCCCGTGGGCAGCATATTTATCTGAAGAGATTGCAGCGTTGGAGAAGGCACTGAGGCCTACGCCGCGTCGGTTGGACGACATGCTCAGATGTTATTGAGGAGAGAGGATGTTCCAATGGAGAGTTCAAGTCCAAGCTGTTGGCTGTATGACTGTTGTCATGCCTGAGGTGTCCAGGTCGGAAGATCGCACCGCCAAGCGCCGATGATCACGTGTATCGCACCGGCGAACATCGAGCTATTCAATTTTCGATTGGACTTCTCTCGCCCACCGACAAGACATCACCCAGTCCATCCTTCGACCACCGAACTAACCGACAAAATGGCTCCATCGAAGAAGTACGTTCCATCCACCATCGGGTGAAGAAACGCAGCACAGTCGGTCCGCAACGCTCAGCAATGCTCGCCATCACCGCGATGGCAGCACCATACACTCCAGCCCGCCTCAGTCCTGCGCGCTGTCAATTTGGGCACGCCAGAATGTGAGGTGGAAGGCACAAGGCATTGCAGGCGTAAGCCCTTTGTCCGAGCCATCGTTGCAATGCTCGAAAGAGCTGCGGCATTCTCGCCTAGCGAGGTCTGGTTGGATGGGATCTCTCCCACCGACTGCACACCACTCTTTGGAGTGTCAGCGGAGAATGCATGAGAGCCAGCAGACCACTGTGCCGCAATTCTTCGCTCGGGGCTTTGTCCCCACCGCACGAGCGGACCGACTGACAGTTGTGGTACAGCACCGTCCCCACCAAGGACCAGATCCTGGTTCCAGAGACTCTTCTCAAGAAGCGCAAGAGCCAGGAGAAGGAGCGCGCTGAGAAGGCTGAGGCTCGCGATGCCCGCAAGAAGGTACATCATTCCCACACCACTGCCCTGCATACTATGATGAAGCTTCATTCAACTTCAACTCGACTAGCCTCCGGGCGGTGCTGTCGTAACGTTAACCATCTTTCGGGTCTGACTTTTGCTGTGACAAATGATGCATTTGGAGAAACACGGGCATTGATGAGCAAGAAAGCTAACAGTGCACCCACAGGAGAACAAGTCCAAGCGCGAAACCATCTTCAAGCGTGCCGAGTCTTACGTGAAGGAGTACCGCGACCTCGAGCGCGAGAAGATCCGCCTGGGTCGTGTCGCCAAGTCTGAAGGCAGCTACTACGTCCCAGCCGAGCCCAAGCTCGTGTTCGTTGTGCGCATCAAGGGTATCAACAAGATCGACCCCAAGAAGCGCAAGACTCTTCAGCTCCTCCGTCTGCTCCAGATCAACAACGGTGTCTTTATCCGCCTGACCAAGGCCACCTCGGAGATGCTCAAGATCGTCGAGCCATTCATCGCCTACGGTTACCCCAACCTCAAGTCTGTCCGTGAGCTCGTGTACAAGCGCGGTTACGCCAAGACTGCTGAGAAGCACCGCATTCCTCTCACCGACAACTCCATCATCGAAGCTCACCTCGGAAAGTTCGGCATCGTCTGCATGGAGGATCTCATCCACGAGATCTACACCGTCGGCCCCAACTTCAAGCAGGCCTCCAACTTCCTCTGGCCATTCAAGCTCAGCAACCCAACTGGTGGCTTCCGTCCTCGCAAGTTCAAGCACTTCGTCGAGGGAGGTGACCTCGGCAACCGTGAAGAGTACATCAACGCTCTCATCCGCCAGATGAACTAGTCTGGTTGCTTTTTTTTTGGAAGAGCATGACGTGGTGTAGCGGGATTGTTTCTTGTGGTTCGGGTGGGGAAAAGGGCGGACAGAGCCCAATGCAAAGGCGAATGGCGTCACTAGCTACGGAATCAAAACTTCAAACGTGAACCACGTCGTGTTACTGCCTGTTTCCAAGTACTCATCCTCAACTCTCACGTTATGCACGATTCGAGTTTGCTCTTTTCACCGCCATGGCACGCCTGTGTGCTCCCAGATAGTGGCCTTCTCTGCGCCCAGCCGAGAGTTTTGAGGAATGAAAATGGAAGGTGTGCATCTTGGTTGACGTGTGAGTGTCTTGCACGATTCCAAGCAATGTGAGACAGACGAACCCATCGTTCTTGAAGCAGCGCAAGCCACCGAAATTCTTCCTCAGCTGACCAACTCCACGAGGGTCTTTGCTCCACCTCAGCTGAATGGCCCAAACGGGAAGTAACGCGACACGTGAGAGTAAACCTTAACAGCCGTTTTGAATCAACTCCTCACTTTTCGCCCAATCAACAACAATATGAGACAGCTCACCCAGCTCAGAAGCGATGCCTTGGCAGTTGAAACCACGGTTCACTCGCTACCATGATCGACTTTCCCATATCAATCTTGAGTCAACATCCGCTGAGCATTAGCGATCCAGCTGTCAGGGACGCCACATCCGTTAGAAAAAAGGGCTATCCGTTGCGCGAGCCAAGACGCGACTATTGCTTTTCAGGAGAGCACGCACCTCCATGCCTCGGGGACTTCGTCCGGCGGCTTCGACTCTGCCGTGGTCCAGAAGAGATGAGCTGATCCATGGGGGAATCGATGCGAAATCGCCTGAGCCTTTGGTAAACGCCTTGCGAACGTTATGTACATATAGGTGCCATCCTCCAACTGTACGCCTGTCAATTTCCCTCTTGCTGGTGCATACATCGTAGGTCTCAGTCTCCCTCTCGATATCACCCTCAGCAAAACGCATCTTTCATCACTCTACTCGGACTGGACTTCAACGCTCTATTCAAAATGGACTGGACATGGCTTCTCCTCCTCACATCCCCTCTCTTCACACAAACCGTCCTCGCGATCGACCCCGAAGATCTCTCGTTCTGCTACGACTCCACAAACACCTGTCTCTCCAGCCTAAAAGCCAACGCAAATGCACCGGCGAACTGCAAAGCATGTCTCGTGGTGACCACAATCGCAAGCCGACCGTGACGCGAACGAAAACGAGGGAGATACGTATTTTGGAATCCGAATAGGCTGCCCCCAGCGCCAAATCCCTCGACTCGGGGACTAATTTGAATAGATTTGAGCACAGTATTAAACGGGACATTGAACGGGATATTAAACGGGACATTAAACGGAATCTCGTAGGGTAACCCTAACGTTCTGACCCTGCCGTTCTAGCTTGTGACCCTGCCGTTGCTGCTTGTGTAAAAGTAAGATACGCCCGGCGGTATACAGTGTACGCGTGAATGCAGCGCCAAGCCACTTGTAAATTTGAGCGACCAATCAGACGCGAGTAGCGGCCAAACCAGTTTTTGGCTGACCACCTGCAACATCTCGTCGACGCTGAGTCAGCACCGAGGACGTTCACCGCGACGGATATCATCACACCCGTAGTCTTCGCCACGGAGACGAAGACTCTTACCGCGATGCCGGACCTACGCATTCGTGGACTCTCAGAGCAGGCTGGTCCACGTTGTCCGCCAAAGTACGCGGAGTGTGACTATGATGCCTACAGAGCGGCGTGTGCTTGTATAGGAGCGGGAGAGGAAACGAGAACGATTTCAGGATTTCCTTTCACGGTCATGGAGACACGGATGGAGACTTTCTTTGAGGCGGCGGAGACGGTGAGTATCATTTTGACTCTAAGCTTTTGGAGGGTTTGAGCTGACGATGTGAAATAGCAGGCAGCAGAATCAGCATGGGAAGAAGTCCGCATAACGAGTGCTGCGGCTACTGTTACTGTTATTGTCGTTGCGCCGGCGGTAACCTCGACGGTCACTGATTCTGTCTGGGTTCCGGCGAGGAGGTAGTTCGGTTTACATATACCTTATGTTGTAATGAAGCATAATGTTCACGACTCTGACAATTCGGCGATCGCTTCCCTCATTTCGAGTCATTATGCAAGGTATGCTAATGTCGCAGAAGTGCGGACGGATTCGTAGCAAAGGTGACATCAATGTCGTTTTCCCATTTCCATGCTCCCATCATCGTCCCAGTCATCGTCACCACCGCTGACTTTCCGGCCCACCAGGATGCCCGTCGCAGTAAGTCCCACGGCGACCAGAAACCAGCTCTCAAACCAACCCATTACAAACCCTCCCTCCAACGGCGTACCCAAAGCCTCCGTAATGACACTACTCACCTCCGCTGGCAAATTGCTCCTCAACAACAAGGCCGAGCTGATGACGTATGTGCCTGCGATCTGAGAGATAACCAACGGCAGACTCGTCTGCGCATGCTGCAGCAGATTCGGCGCGAACCGAGCAAACACGCGGAAGGTCTGCAACACAGCGTTGAAGGACGCCAGGAGCATAACGCCGGACAGCAAGAAAGAGATCTGTCGGGACCAGGCCTCGCGGTCAAGATTGCTGTCCCAATGGGTTGTGACGAGAGCGAGAAAGTTGTTGATCGGATCCGTAGTCGCAGTGGTGTAGCCTGGCTGCGTGAGGCGACGGAGCGAAGAGATCGATGTCGCAATGATGCGGTAGGCGCAGTAGATGGCAAATCCCATGTTGACTACGTTGAGGATTCGGCCCCAGGTGGTCTTAGAGCGCTGTTGCTCGACGTAACGAGCACGAGTACTCATAAGGGTATTGGAGAGCGTGAATGACATCGTTTCCAGGCCGGAGACTTCCATACGGAGGGACTGGAGTTCTGTTGCTTCCTTTGAACCCCGAAAACCTCCCATCATACGACCCATGAACCCGGCTTGTTCGGTCTGCGATGCGGACTCGCTCATCTTACGCTCGAGAGCGCGTACCCGGCTGGCCTTCGCTGCGAGCATGTCTTGTGTAGCCTGAAGTCCAGAGGCCTTGCGTGAGATGTCCGATTCCTTGACTGTACGATGTCGGACGCCAAATGTCTGCCATAGCGACGATACTGCTGCAAAGCCCGACAAAGAAGCCATCAAGGATATCCCGATAATCCCAATGCGCTCCAAGCAAGCCTCGGAAAAGGGATGTTTGCTCTCGTCATGTCCACGTTCGCCTTCATGCAAGCTCTTCCTTAGGATCGACGCTTGTGGAATGTACCAAAAGAACAGTATCCAGGCTGCGAAGAGAACCATTTCCAAACTCAGTCGTATGTAGGACGACTTGCCTCTCTTCGTCGATGTAGATTCCTTCGATCCTCCAAGCGTGCCTGTGACAAGTCCGTGGATTTCTAAACCAGGTGTGATGACCACGCTCAAAATTAAGAGCGAGCTCAGTGTCGTCCTCAACGCCAGTCCTCTCGCGGCAGGATTCAGTGTGTTGGAGATCTCGCAAAGGAGCAATTCGACCAGAACTGCTGACAGTCCGATGCTCGTCGAGAACACCCAGGATGCTACTCGCTGTGCCGATGGGTTCTTCACTTTCTCCTTCCAGCTCACGCTCCCACTCTTGACATGGTGTTGCGGAAGCTCACCGCGGCCATTCTCCTGCTCCTCTCCATCGCCCGATAGTACCGGGAAGAGTCTCCGCTGCGCGACCGCGAAGACAGCGATCCACGTCAGTACTAGAGGTAGTAGAGACCACGCAATAGTCGAAGCTGGCACCGAGTCGAGACTTCTTCGTCGCAAGTATGATGGCAGACAATCATCGCAATCGTTCAAAGATGGGAGCATCACGGCGGGCGGAGTTCGTTCACAGGGTATCCGGCAATCGGCAGTTGACGCTCCGTGGCAAGGACTGCGACGAGCGAGGAAGGCATCGGATAACTGAGAAGAAAGGGATCGAGGTGGACTCGGATGCAATGTGGAGGTCTGCCAGAAGAACGTGACGCCTCGGTCTGGAAGGAGATCCCACGGGGCGGCGGCTTCCTTGCCCTTGCATGATGTACGCTAGGATTTCGCGCTAGAGATGTGCTTAAAGCTGAGAAGAAGAGCTTGGTACGATGCTGGAACATAAGGCTGAGACACATCTCTCCCACTGTGTTCCTATGGCTCTGCTTGGTGGCACCGAACCTGTTCCAACTAAGACAACACCCAGCTTCTGAGGTGTCACAGAACCGCTAGAACCAGCCAGGATTCGACAAAGCAGGAGCCCTGCCAACCCATTTCCTCTCCTCCAGCTCCTGCAGAACCCACACAGCATTGCTCTTTCGGCTCAGTGTCAAGCCGTCGTTGCCGTCATCGATCATAGCAGTTCGAACGGGCTCGTAGTCGCCATTGGTGAGTACAGGCACTCTGCAAAGACATCAGCTAACAATTCTCCTCGCCATCTGCAATTCGAGACGTACCGGAACAGTGTCCATTCGATCTCATCGACTGGCAGAGCAGACACAACCTTTCCGATCCCGACAATATCTGCGTATGCATCTCCGCCTAGCATGCGGATCACTGAGACAATCAACCACCACTTCCAAGAACTCCTGTCCTCGGCCACCTGGAACGATGGAGTCGCGAGAACCAGGCATCGGCGAATGCTATTCTCCTTGTCCTCATTGATCAGGCGGAAAAGTCTGTCGTAGAAAGCTGACACGGGCTGCAAAAGCGGATTATCAGTATGCTCCCCGTGGAGATCAACTTATGCTCGCCCGTCGTCGTACCGTTCCTTTGGCCGGAGGTTGTGGCCCTGCGAAGGATACCAAGGCGGTGGCACCTGTCTGAATTGCTTTCCGCGCGGCTTCCATGTCGTTGAACTCTCCTTTGACAATCGTCACATTGCTGGATGTAGAGACATTCTCGGGCAGTTTCGTTGGATTCCGGGCAAATATTGTGAGTCGATGACCAGCGACGAGAGCTTCTTGGGCGAAAGCGATGCCCGATGGCCCTGAGATATTGTTCAGCTAGAAGACTATCGATGAGTGTTTCGAACAGTACCCGTAGCCCCAACGAGGAGAATGTGCATTGTTGTCGGTGAGTTGTGAAGCGATCAAGGTCTCCGAAGCTGTATATATGGAGAATCAATGACCCGTGCTTCGCCGCTGTGCTGCGTCCCTTGCTCGATCAACTTCGGATACCTCGATCTGTTGAATAAGAACGGTGCTCATATTCGCTCCCTATTGTGTATTTGCTCATTGAAGCCATGGCGAATTTGGAATCTTCATACCCGGAAGCATTGCGATACACATCCTGGCCGCGCAGCCCCGGTCCGAAGGAGCATAACGTTTGTGCAAGCCGGAGCACTTTCTCGACAGCTTGTTCATGCAGCACACATCATGTCGAGACGACGTCTGTCTGATGACAACGCTCGCCTCCACGCGGCAACAGCAACGTCGCCGTCGTGATCATTGTATCATGCGAGAGCTCACCGAGATTGTCATCGTCACAGAGGACCCTTCCGACCTTCCTCGTCGACAAGAACGAGCACAACGCAGGACAGCCAAGGCAATCGCCAATCTGTGTATGTGGCCGCGTTCTCTGATCGCTCCGAGCATCCCGTTGGAGTCCCGTCACTGATTTTGGCGACTGCAGGCTCACCGCAGCCAGCCATGGTAGCACAAGTCGATGGAGGCTGATGATTTCTCTCCCTGGCATCACGAACACGTGCCCTGCGGAGACTAATCGCTCACATTCACGTGACTCGTCATTCAGGGCCACCCCAGACTCGAATGACGAGCGCGCGGCCCAAGCTCCCAGCCGCCTCTGCAGCGCGCAACAGGTAATGCGGTTCCCCGAATCGATAGCTCCGAGCTCCTCTCTCACTCATTGGTACTCCTGATTCAAATCCCTCTTCCTCTCTCTGACATCGCTCTCACCACTTGCGACGCTTTCAACACACTCTTCACCACCAACTCCACCCAACAATGTCTACCCGCAAGCGCAAGCAAGAGGCCGAGGAGGAGGAAGAGCTCCAATCGCTGCCCGAGGACAGTGAGGAGGAAGAGGAGTAAGTCTGACCTTCGCCATTGCGATCCATTGAGCCTGCAGAGAGCCATCGCGCACGCTGTCATTGCGATTGCGATCGCGTGCGACGCACGAGTCCTTCTCCATGGCAACACGATGAGCGTGATGCATCTCGTTGTCGCGAATGGCTTCCGCGCTGTCGCATTCTCCCGCCAGCTGAACCTTGACTTGTCGCGACCCATTGCTAACCACACTCTGCAGATACATCTCCGAAAACGACGAAGAAGGAGCATCCGCATCCGAAGATGACGATGAAGATGCCGAGGAGGAAGTAGAAGAAGAGGAGGCCGCAGCTCCAGGTGAGTCGCAAACCATTGGACTTCGTTCGCCAATGGCGTACCATACCATGTTCTGATAACCTCCCAGCCGAGCCCAAGTCCAAGAAGCGCAAGACCGCCCCGGCGCCAGCTGAAGACGATGACGAAGAGGACGCCGAGGCCGGCGACGATGACGACGAAGAGGCTGTTCCCGAGGAGGACGACGATGAGGATGAGGACACTGCCAAGAGCAGCGGACCTGCGGCTGCGGCCAAGAAGGCAAAGAACGGCGTTGTGCCAAAAGAGAAGAGCCTCGAGGAGGTCGACGATGCGGAGGATGACGACTGAAGGACCCCCCGTAGCAAAGGCTGGTCGACTCGCAGGCGACAGCTGATATGGATCTGTTGCAGATCTTGATGTGAAGATATGGATACGTTAAGAGCGATGAATATATGTATTGGAAGTTTTTAGGCCACAGTGATGCTTCAAGGGGTATTGATATGTTCATCTCACGTCACGCTCTGCCAGAACGCATCTCAAAGCCGATGAAAACGCCGTTCGGCCGTACCATTCCATCCCTTTCGATTACTTCCATGTCTGTTCCATGACTCCCAAGCTCTGTCGATGTAATTCCTCCCTCACCACGCCTCCCACCTCTGTCCACCCATAGCAATCAGCCGATTGAACAACTCGTCCCTCAAAATCATCGCCGTGATGATATAGCTCTCCCCTTTCTTATCGATAATTTCCAACCCATCCGCGATCTCTCGGTCCAGCGCCCATCCAACCACCAACTTCCTCTTCCAACCCAGCCCACCAATCTTCTTCATCTCCTGGATATCCGCCACCGCGACGCTCCACACTGGCGTCATGTTTTCGAGCAGCTCATTCGTGTCGTTGGTGATGTGTTTGTCTAGACTGAAGCCCACACATGGAATGGTGGCTTTACTGGTGATGAAGGCGTGTCCTTTCTTGCCGTGAAAGCGACATTTGAAGTCCACCGGGCCAGAAAGGTGAATTTCCTTAGGATTGGGCACGACGCCGAGGCGTTGTTTGGAGTGTTCGCTGCCGGCCTTGGCTTTGAGGTGGTCCATGCCCAGAGCAGAATTGACCGCGCCTTTGACGTTCGTTTTGAACAGGCCAAGAATGCGAGAGCCCTTCTTGCCATGGGTCTTCTCTTTGCCTGCATCGACGTCTTGGCCGGCGGACTCGTGGGCGACGCTAGGGTCGGAAGCCATAGCCGCAGCTATTTCCCCATCCGTTGCATTGAGAGGCCAATCGGCGCCATGAGCACGGAGCTCGTCTTCGGTGAGATTCACGGGTTCGTGGGCCGGGTGCCCTGCGGACATAGGTGGAGGAGGAAGGGGAGCTTTGTTTGCCTCGCCAATGCGTAAAAGTGTGACGGTGAGCTGGGCATTGGTCGGAACTCCTTTAAGAAGGGTATTGCGAAGCTCAAGGAGCTTTTGCCAGCGAGGAAATTTTGAATTGAGGAATTCGAGACCACGAGTGATCAGGGGATCGCCGAAGATGCCGAAGCCGACACCGAAGCCAACGCCTTTGACGATCATATAGGAGTTCAGGAAGAATGAG
This sequence comes from Zymoseptoria tritici IPO323, assembly GCF_000219625.1. Lineage (NCBI taxonomy): Eukaryota > Fungi > Ascomycota > Dothideomycetes > Mycosphaerellales > Mycosphaerellaceae > Zymoseptoria > Zymoseptoria tritici. Next base: position 2,367,429 of record NC_018216.1, on the reverse strand, counting down.
CCGGCGAGCATTGGAACAACGACAGCGGCAAGGCGAAGACGGTAGAGGTCGTGTGGGAACGGTGGAGTTGGCGAAAGGGCATTTGCGAAGCGCTCCCAGGTGTCCGAGATGTCGGCCAGGGCATGCATAGTCGGACGCATTGTGTTCCAGATGGCAGTCTCCATCGGAACTTTGGCCTTGTCATGCTTCCCCTTGCCACCTTGAACAGTCGAACGAGCGTTGGCCGCACTACTTGCTATCGCCGTGGGGTCCGGCACCGCATCGTCCGCAGGACCATCTTGACGCTCATCTTCGGCTAGGTCTCCTTGCGGATGCTTGCCTGCCACGCTCGATAACGCGACATTAGCGATACTGTTGACGAACGCTGAAGCTTCGGCCTCTACAGCCTCTCCCTTGTGATTCTCTGGAGCTCCAGTCGCGGAATCAGTCGATCCCAACACTCCAGCCTTTGGCTTCTGCACGCCTCCGGTCTTAGCGTTGACGAGCGCGAGCGGCGCTGGAGGAAAGAGAAGTTCGCGACTTGGTGGGTAGGCGATGAGTGCGATTGCCACTGCGAGTACGAGAGGTAGAATCAGATCGAAGATCCAAGCGATGAAGTAGGCGGCGCAGAAAGCTCCGGTGCGGCGAGTCTCGCGCCAAGTTCTCAGTCGCATGAAATGTTTGCCAGCTGCCAAGAGAGGGATGAGCACTGTCATGTACAGACGCTCGAGGTTTGCGCGCAGCTTATCGGGAGAGAATTCTTCTTCGTCCGCGATATTGAGATCCAGATTACCGGGCACCGGGTACGGGTAGTCCTTGACATGGTACATTTGCTTGAAACATGTCAGTAACGGAAACGACATTATCTTCGCTTCCAGCTCACCTTATTGAATCTCCTCAAAAGAATCCACAACTCATCATTCGGCAGCCCACCCACAAGCGGCTTCGGAAGGTCCTTGACATGATCCTGCCATCCCAAGTCCTTCACTTCCATATCGTGATCGTCCTGCGCCGCACCTTTCTGATTGTGGTCCTCCAGCGCAAGCGCATGACTGACAGTCGGCGCGTCCGTTAAAGAAGCCGCAGTCTCCATCTTTCCGGGCTCCAGGACGGGCTGCAGTGAATCCGGAATGGGGAGGTAATCTGTGAGTTTGCGTCCGCTTGGACTGGTCGGAGAGGTCGCCATCGTGAAAGGCAGTGGAGGTGTGTTTCAGGTTTCCGTGATTCAGGGTTACATCAGGTGTGCAGGGAAGAGGCGACGGAAGAGATACCTTGACTCGGTACGTTCTTTAGCCAGAAGGCGACGTTTGTTGAGATGGTCAAGGGGAGGCACGCGACTGGTCAATTGTGTTTTCTCGATGCGGTAATTTACGCGAGTTTACACGTCACATCTGCGAAATCGTGATTTCGAGACGCGTTGTCGCGGACTCAGCTCCTTGGTGAGAGGATAATGGCACGGGAACATGGTTCAGTATCTACAACGACAGCTTCTCGAGCAATTCTGCTGCCGACAGGACAGCGTTATCGTCTCCGAATTGCCCGATCAGCTGCATTCCCACACTGCGAACGTCGGTCTCTTCCATACCATCCCTTTGCTCCGCTGTGAGCGCGATCGGAATGCTAATCGCCGGTAGACCCGCCAGACTTGCGGGCACGGTGAAGACGTCGTTCATGTAGCTCTCTAGTGAGGTTTGCTCCTCCAGCTCCACGATCGTCGGCGGCAGAGTCGGCGCGGTCGGAGTGAGGAGCAAGTCTACAGCCTCTTCGTCATCGCTTTTCGCCTCAGCTGAAAGTAGTGGGTTCTCCTTGTAGAACACCCGATCAAAGTCCTGCTGCACCAGCCTCCTCACTTTCTGCGCTTGGATGAAGTAATTGTCCATCGCCTCGGAGCTGAGGGTATACGCTCCTAGTAGGATCCGGCGTTTCACTTCCGGACCAAAGCCTTCACCTCGAGTCTGGGCGTAGAGTGGGAGTGGTGGGTCCGCATTTGGCGATGCGTCTGACATGGATGTTCGATGTCCGTAGCGAATGCCGTCGTACTTAGCCAGATTCGAAGATGCTTCGGCTGGCGCCAGGACATAGTATGCAGAAAGGGCCTCTCGTGTTGTGGGTAGTGAGACCGGCACGAGAATATGTCCAGCGGCTTGCAGCGCTTGCAGAGCCCGAGTGTACACGTCGCGCACAACGGGCGACACCTCAGCAACATTGTATTCCGCAGGCACTCCAATCCTCAGACTCTTGCTTTCAATACTGCTGCTCATCCGTTCTCGCAACCCGTCCTTCAAAGAGGTCCCGTCCCTCCAATCCCAGCGATCCACAACCCCAAACACTCTCCTCACATCCGCCACATTTCGTGCCATTACGCCCACCGTATCCAGCGAGTTCGCATACTGTATGACTCCCCATCTTGAAATTCTGCCGTAACTCGGCTTGAAACCCACAACGCCAGTGTACGCGGCGGGCAATCTCACCGACCCTCCCGTGTCCGTCCCAATCGCAGCCCAACATTCGCCTGTCGCGACTGAAATAGCGCTTCCACCACTGCTACCACCGGGAGATAGAGATGTGCCAGCTCTGCTGAACGACGACTTCACTGGTCCGTGGTTGGAAAACTGCGAGTGCGAGCCCATGCCGAATTCGTCCATGTTTTGGCCATGCTGGGTAGTGGCTCCTGCTCCGGTGAGAAGGTCGACAACGGTGGCGGTGTGGGGTGTTTGGAAGTTGGAGAGCGTTTTCGAAGCAGCGTGAGGAGTCCCGGCCACGATGTTCGCTTTGACGCCGATGTGCTTGCCGGCCAGAGGACCTTCAGGCGGAGGGCTCTGCTGTTGTTGGTCTCGCGAGACCACGGTGGAATGTAGACCCACATTGGTGCTAAATCGTCTCCTACAGAGGCGAGAACCGCCCTGGAGAAGACGGTGAGTGCGTTGCATCACATGGTTCAATTGAAGAAAGTCGATGGATGAAGAGGATCGAAATGTGAAAGCATTGGACGTGGAGCTAAACCTTGTTCGGAACGGCACAAAAAGAGCATGTCCCCAGCTTGCCAGCCTCAAATCACCACAGACGATAAGGAATCTCGAGCATTATTGGACTTTCTGGTCGTCATTCTATAATCCACTTTTGTCCATATGACACGTTTTTCTGCAGACGTTTCTTACATCCCGACTCGACATGCCGGCCGAGCACGACTCTTACACATGAAGCTCCTCCAATACAGCAGAAAAGCCAGCACCCGTTGAGCTGACGAGCAAGCCCTCTCCTATCACAATCGATATCATTCATCCAAGCCCCTTCAACCAAATGTCGATGCCGCCGCTGCCTTGCCCGCCGCACTGGCAGTCACAGCTGGGTAGATTACGAACACTACCAAGATCGCAAGTGCAACGCCAGCACCAATCATGATGCCCCTCAGTCGTGCCGGATTCTGCTGATTCATCGAGTGGTACACGTTTTGAGCGTCTTGGATGCCATTCTTGATGCCCTCGCCGCCGAGCTTGTAGTACACGAGACCAGCAAGTGCGATAGAGTAGCCGAAGAATTGAAGTGGGGAGACTGGGTCCAGGAAGATGACCATTGAAGCAACCACAAGCAAAATGTCCTTAAGGACTCCACTGAGCGTAAGGACGACGGCGGAGGTTTTGCCGATCTATGATTCAGTCAGTGCTGGTCCTGGAGTGCGGCTTTCAGGACATCTTACCAAGAAAACGACAGAAACGTTGAGCGCAAAAGCCACAGCGGCGTTGGCGATCAGCACGAAGACTCCCACGCGGTAGATGTCGGACATGCCCATCTTAGGGATCTCGATGAAGAGAGTGAAGAATCCGTTAATGACAGCGCAGGCCGGTGCGTAGTAGTAGAGAGAAACGAGAGGGTCCATCTTAAATTCCGGGGCACTGAGGATCCGCTGGACCATGACGAGGCGCACAGCTTCGAACACGATGCCGGCAAGTTGAACTAAGGGTATAGGTCAGCTCTTGTGAAGTCGATGGTCAATTCTCGGCGCGACGTACTCAAGAATCCGAACATGACGAATTGAATCTCGCCAAAGGACGCAACGATGACACCGACCACAATAGCAGAGACGTTGGCAAGCTTCCTCATATCCGGTGGAGAGATAGCAAATGCCCATGTTGCGAGGAGAGTCACAACAGCGTTCAGTGCCTGCAGCGGATCAGCATTTAACCCATCAACGAGTAATGAGACGGAATCTCTCACCTTCAACATCTGAATGAAAGATACACTCAGGTACAGGTAGGCCACATTGCCGCAGATCAAGCTGAGACTGAAGAAGAGACCAATTGGAACGATTGCTCGCATGTACAAGTCCCGGTTCATGGGAACTTTATGGCGAGAATCGAGGACTGTTGAGAACCGAGCCAGACCTTGGGTCATGAAGGTCGCGAATACCATGTGCCATGTCGTCAGGAACATGGGAAATTCTATAGCTCAATGTCAGATGTGTCGCTCTCCTGCGAATCCGTGGAGCACTTCTTACTGAATTCGGCCGAATGCAACACCCATTTGTTGAAGATAATCACACTTGAAGACAAGGCAATCCATAGTCTGCGCCGGAAAACCGCGTCAGTAGTGTGATTTTCACAAAAATGCCGATGCATTCCATCCAACTTACGCGATATAGAAAGCGGGATGGATGTCATTCTTCTTGGTCGCGGCCTCCGTCTCGAGAGTCTGAGCAGAAGCGCCCAGAGCCGGCTGGGCCTCTTCTCCGCCCTCGAGCTTGCGATCGGCGTCGCTGGATGCGCGGAAGTCCTTCGAGGCCATGACGAACAGGCTTGGCGAAGGGAAAATGCAAGGATTCGGATCGAGAAGTGAATGGGAACGCTGAGAAAAGAACGTGGGAGTGGGAATGCCGTACGAGAGATCTCAGATGGCGAGGAAGAGGTCGAAATAAAGACTGGCGCAAGCTCGCTCAACGTGTGAAAAGGAGAGCGGCGGCGGCGATTCTTTTTACAGGGATGCCACACGCGGCGGAAGCAAGCGCGACTCGCTTGCATTTGAATTTGATGACTGCACACTCCTGCACGTGCGAGTCGGTGATCCCGTCAGCAATTTCTCCATCTCACCTTCCTCTTGTTCATCACTCTTCAACTTTCATTATTGATATATTACACGCACACCTATGCTGGAGCTTTCTATGCATGCCATGGCGACAGTTGGCCGAAATCCCAAGCGGACTTACACCTCCACGCAAGCAACAACGACGGCACTGGTGTTCTAAAGATTGCAGGGCGCTGATAAGGATCTACCATGTCCGAACAAAATGCGGCGCTTGTTCCGTGAACTCTGGAGAACATATTTAACACGGAGGGTGTTGTGCCGGATCCTTGCCATTGGAGTGTGTTACAGTGTCACTGCAAATAGTCATCAAGGAATCCACGAGTGCACGTCTACCAGCAGCTATCCGACCTGTCCGAGGATACCTCCAAAGTTCCGCTCAAATTGCACCACATTTGTCGGACTCCGGTGCCTTGGTGTGTATAGTGTGCGCCAGAGAACAGATTTTGGATCCCAGGAGGTACGTGTCTTCGCGGAAGCGAGGCAGTGACCCATCGACACTTTCGTTCTCCTACACACACTGTACGATCCGAGCCAATGGAGTCCAAATTACGTGGTGCGATTCGAGCGGAGCCGCGGAGGTACAGCGAGATACAGGCAATGAACATTTGATGCGTACAGGCCAGCCTCACGGAAACGGTCTGAGTACATGAGCGGTATGCTTTCCTCGTGCACCTCAAATTTGATTACTCGACTCTTCATCATTTCTATCACCCGAGACCATCACGAGCTTCTTCTTCACACATACTCCGCACATATCGTCGCTCCCCTCAAATCCATCACATCTCCGATTGTCACATTCGGCAAGATCCCAATCATCCACAGCACATGTCCCATCGTGGTCATGGGTCCGTTGTCTCCCGAGAATTGCGTGAACTCAGGTCCGGGCGGCGCCCAGTTGTTGCCACGATTAAAGTCGTCTGACGGTGTGTTGGAGCCGGAGATATCAGTAAGATGGGCGGGATTGGTCTGCTGCCATTCCCAGAAGAGGCGATCAAGGTTAGTGTCTATGAGGGAGGTATCAGCCGCTGGTCGAGCATTGCAGACGCCAGGATATGACACATACGGTGAAGGAAGAATATTGGATCGCCTGGCGCTGTGAGTGCATCCGCCATCTACGTCGTCAATCAGCACATCTCGCGTCGCGGATCCTCAGGACGGGCAAAACTCACCACTCCACCGGTTCCCTGATGCGCCGAAGCATGCACCGTATTCTCATAGCAGGCATGCGCCTGCGCAAAATCCTGACTCTGCATACAAGAATCGATCTCACCCTGCACGGATCCCCTATATGTCTCAGCATTGATGTTTCTGGTGATACAGTACGGCTCTCCAGCGGTGCCATCATCGTGAAACCGGAGCGTGGTGTTGACGAATGGCCCGTCCGTGATGCAGCCGTTACCGAATGCTCCATTACCGCCAAGACCCGTGGTGGTGTCCCAAATGGGCGAGGCGAGGATGTTGTCGGCGTCGGTGGAGATGCGCCAATAGCTGTGAGTGAGGCAGGTCAGCGGTGGTATGGCTACACAGGGTGGCAGAGTGGTATCGACGTACGGAACTCCGCCAGTCCAGCCGCAGTGTTGCTGCATGAGGCGCTCGTACACGGTCACGTAGTATCGATGCCAGAGCAGGAATTGACCCTGTAGACAAGAAGGGAGGGCATGAGCTGACGGCATCAGGATTCACTAACGCCGAGGAACGTACCACACCATGGATCCAGTTCATGTTCCGAATATGCGCATACTGGATCTCATCCCACACGGATACTGCTCCTGGTATACCATGCTGAGCCGGCGTGTTCATGAGACATTTGTCGGCATTGATGTACGCCAGCTTCTCGTCTGAGCTGAGAGATGACCTGATGTATGGCAATGTCAGCCCGTCAAGCTTGAAGCAGTCCAACGATGATTCATACCATGATCGTCGCTGAACTGGACTCGTACAGCCACCTGGAAACTGCCGCTTTTGCGGGATGTTGCTTCCGGCCAGGCATGTCGTGGCCAGCAGGACTGTTATAATGGATGTGGTCAGAGCCATCGTTTCGTGCGCGACAGGTACAGAAAAGGCGATTGCTTGGGGAATGCAAGCCAGAGAAATATCAAGACCTTTGGGTGCGCGGAAAAGCGAAGAACATGGTCAATACGCAGCCTCTACCTCTGCCCTTCGATCTCGATCGGTACATGCGAGAATTTGCGTCGACTCATCGCAGACAAGTCGTGCTAGCTACGACTCGACTTGCCGTTTGTGATGTGAAATCTGAAGAGTGACGATCAAGCGTCAGGGAGTGCCAGTACGAGTTTTCAGGGAACGATTTGGTCCAGCTATTGCATAACCAATAAAATTCATCTGAAATGCGAATTAGCTGGGTCTGGGCCGTGTTCGTCGTTGTTCTCTACGGCTCAAGTCGTAGCCATGAGGCCCGACGTACCAAAGTTCAGCGACCACAAAATCCGCTGATGCACCTCGAGCAGGAACGAAGACGAACAGAAGACGGTGTTCTCGCCGACGCCGAGTAATTAGGGTTCAAGTTTGGAATATCGTTGTATTATCTACTCGCCCCATGCGCCAGCGCCGTCTCATCTAAATTTTATAAATCCACCCTATTCAACCAAGACGAAGCTGATCCTCCCGATGTCCGAATCACTGGAGGTGGCATGGCATCAGTACTCGACGCCGCACTTGAGTATCCGGCGTCGGACGACACCGGCGAAGTAGGCGGCGAGAAGGCATCCTCAGTCCGCGTCGCCGTGCCTCTCGACCCCATTCGGACAGCGCTGATGCTGCCCATCCTAGGCATCTCATCCGCCTCGTCGAATTCGGGCCGAGGAGAAGGTCGCGGTGACAACAGGAGCCCAGGTAATATACTAGCGTCGGTCTGCGTGGAGCCGGACCGAGAAGTCCTCCGTGGCGCGTCTTCGGTCTGCGTGAAGCCGGATCGAGAAGTATTTCTCGGCGCAACCTCAGTCTGCGTTGAGCCCGAGCGAGATGTGTTCCTCGGGACGATATCGGTCTGGGTGGAGCCTGATCTGGATGTCCTTCTAGGTACGTCGTCATCCGTCTGCGTGAATCCAGAGCGAGACGTATCTCGATGTGCGACTTGTGTTTGAGTCGATGCCGATTGAGGGATGGGCGGGAGCGGCGAAAGTGGAGGACCGGACATGAGTGGGGGAGCTGGAGAAAGAGGAGCTGGAGAAAGAGGAGCTGGAGAAAGAGGAGGTGGTGAAAGTGGAGTTTGCAACAGATCCGTTTGTGTGGAGCTGCTGCTCCGAGAAACCAAGACAGGCGGCGGCACACGTTCGGCGTCACCAGGAGACCGACCGCGGGACATGTCTGGTGATAAAGCATCGCGGTCCTCGGTTTGAGTTGATGCTGATCGAGATCGAAAAGAAGGCCGGTAATTAAGGCTATGAGCAGAGACGTAGCCCGAAGAGCTCTCTGCTCCTGGAGACGAAGATGCGTTCCGGTACGACGATGCTAGATCCGATCCGGACGCTTGTTGGGAACTCACAGGTGAGAGTGCTCTGAAAGCAGCGAAGATGTTTTCTCCAGTTGGTTTCGGTCCTGTCATGCCTCCGCCCGAAACTCGAGAGTTTCGTTTAGAATCCGCTTCTGTAATGGCTCGCATGGCACGTGGTCGAGTTGCACCATTCTTCCAGTTGCTGTGGAATGGACCTGGCTGACGCTCTTGTGGAATATCAGTGATTGTCACCTCGTGGAGAATGTCATCTTCGTCTCGGTATGTCATCTTGGCCTCCGAGGGGGTTGACGGAGGGTCGTGGCTGATTTCGACTCGTTTGGGACTTCCACTGACTCTTGATCTGTAATGCAGTGAAGCCAAAGGTTGCGCTTGGTTTTTGAGGTGACGACTTCTCACCATCTTGCGCTCCGCAAGAGCACTCGAGACGGCCGTATCATTGCTCTCTGGCTCGTCACGCATGATACTGATCTCGCCGAATCTCGCAGGCGGGAATAGTCCCTCGGCAGGACTCTCGTCCTCCTCGTCGAGCTGACAGAGTCCCTTTTCAAAATCGGGCGCTTCGCCCTGTGCTGTTGGAGCGTCCGATCCGAGCGAGTGCCGATCGTAAAAGCTCTTGTCGCGCGGCGGCTTTTGTCGTGGGGGCGCAGAGTTGCTGTCCACTGTCATGAACTCGTCGGACTCTTTCGTATCTCCGTTGCCAATCCGCTGAATAAGACCGACAATGGCAGGCATGCAGGTACACATGATCGAAAGAGCCGACTCCACGAAACTCCACATTGCGACGTACTGGAGATTCCAGGTTGTGTTCTACTGATCGTTAGCGAGACCGAGACAGACCCCGAACATACTTCTGCTCACATTGCTATCCTCGAATCGAATCTGGTATTGCAAACGCGCAGCTGCAGCGGCCGTGACTGCGAGCCCGACGAGGAATATCAAAGATACTCCGAACTTGTTCTTCCATGAAAGACTGAGGGCGAATACGCTCTGAATCTACCAAGATCAGTAATGCTGGTTGAAAAGAAAAACAGACCTCAACCGCGAAGCCTACCGGTAAGACAAAGACGAGAAGATTGAAGCAAATGTCAAGGGCGCCGAACGTGTACATCAGCGGACTGATGTCAACACAGCGACCGGTCTCGTCGCTCGCGACCTTGGTCCAGGCATAGCTGATAGGCGAGCACTGGAAGATCAGCGCAAAGTCAAAGGCCAGGACTGTCGATAATAGAACTGCAATCGTTGCCCAACAGACCAGTCGGAAGCCCGGCTTAACTGCTTCGTTCGTCCAGATGCGGAGATAGAGCAGTACGACAGCGACTTTCGCCAGCATAACGATTGCCACGTAAAGAAGCTCTCCGAAGTAATACCACTAGCCGATGATGTTAGTCGTGGGCCGAAGGTACCGAATATCCGTCAACTCACATGCAATAGGGCCGAAATTTGACTGATACTTGATCTGTAGGCATCCTTTCCTAGTCCATATCGAATCTCGAACTCCAGACTGACGCTCAGAGGTACCAGCATGACAAAGCAGAGGAGCACCACGAAGTCGTCCCAGCTGTAGCCTCTGCCATGGAGCAGCGCTGATCGGGACAGGATTCGGAATGCAAGGAACAGCGTGGTCAAGCCAAATAACGCCCAGACAACGCCCCGTGTGAGTGTGCTTCTGTCTCGTAAGGGGTTGCTGCAAGTCTCGGCGTGAAAGCGTTGCGTTTCTGCGAAGGGTGTTAGTCGAGGAACGAGAATGGCTTCGCTCTCGTAGCTCACCCAGACGATCTTCCAGTGTCGCACAACCGGAGCTTATGCATGCGCTGAATGTCCGAGACAGGTCATTGTTATTGCAAAAGCAGGGTTCCTGGATTCCGCACTCGAATGCTGGCAGTGTGGTGGCCAGACATCGTGACTGATTGATCCTGTTAGCCGGAGCGAAGAGGTTGAAAAGAGAGCGGAGATGCGACGAACTGCACATTGGGGCAACGATTGTAATGCCGTTGCATTCACCGCACGAGTCTGTAGGCCCACAGCACTCGTACACGCACCCAGAAGCCATATCAAGCCTGTCAAGGCCGCGATACTCTTCATCTTCAGCGCCAAAGGGCCTCCCAGAACGCAGAACTCGTGAGCAGCGAGGTGCGAGCAACTTTAAGCCGATCATGGCGTGCGTGGATACTGATGATGGTCTCGACTCGCAGCCACGCACTTGTGCCCAACGCAGCGCTGGCGTGAGTTAAAGGTCTCTCGTCTCCGAGTGCCGGTGCCATGGGAAGGTCACATTAGATCGAACGCCAAATGAGCCTTAAGCGACACATCGTGTCCTGCAACTGGTGAGTTTGGCCGTGGAGGTCCGAGTCGTGCTCAGGTCGAGAAGCTTTGGTAACATCATCGCACGTTGGAGCGTGAGCAATTGTCCAAAGCTTCGAGTCAGCGACGAAGTTGACCAGGTAATTGTGAGCTTTCGCCGCGGTATTTGCTATCACGTCCACTATTTGTGGTATCCTAGGCGTTTGTCTTTGCGTCTGTTGGAGATCATGACCTCTTAGGTAAGACATTGACTCGCAGCCAAACCTTATCGAAGGCAGCGAGCTGATAGTGGAATCGTGGTGTTGTAGTCCTTGACTTTTTGCAAATGTCCACATATGGTTGCTGGGTGACGTGGTTACTGATTAGTAGTGTTCGAGTGCCTTGTGAAACGACATCGACCGGCACTTTTGTGTCGTGTAGCATCTTGGTTCCGCTCACGTCTCCGAGATGTCGACGGATCACAGCTTCGACTTTCAGCGGGTGGAAGCAGCCGGCTTATCTGACTGTGCTAACGTTCGCCGGCTTTTGGCTGGCGGTACGACCTTGTGGTTGACTGTTTCCGGCCGCAAGTGGTCGTTTTCGAAACAGCTGTCAACCCTTTGACCACATGTTCATGGAAGGGACGCGCCGTCAGCCACAGATGTCGTCCCGCTTCCGTGTCTTGCTTGCTTGACTCGCCCATCTTAAAAGGCTCACGAGAAATAAATCTTATCGTCGAGAGTAGAGCGAATCGTAGAGGTCGCTGATCGGTCGTCACTGGCGGATCTCAGCCCGAAGATTGCCATCGGAAGGCGTATTAGCTACGCCATCCAGATTCAGGCAGCGCTGAGTATGCAGGGATCAGACAAGGCATTGCGGCCAACAGAGAAAAAACGTAGGAGGTTCCACACTCGCGCATGGTGTATTCATCGTCTGGAAAACCAGTATCCACGTGATATGCCCGAAATAGTAAGGCTGAGTTTGTCGTAGGACGCCATTGGTCTGGTCAGGCCGGCCGCATTGCATCCTGTATCGGCACTGTAGTTGTGCCGTGTGCCCAGAAGGCCAGAAGCTGTAGCCCTGTGTGCAGACTGGGAAGAGGCATCCACTCGGAGCATCGTCTGCAGATCGAAGGCTTGCTGCCGTGTTTATCAAATGCAATTCGAGGCCGTTCGATTCCAGCATGCCTAGCAGTGTCGTGAGATTCAAAATCACCTACCTTGAATGACAGGGATCTTGAGCTCGAAAGGAATGATAGTAGAAATAACAAGGCGCCAGATATCCGATCCTTCGTGACAACAATGCGTGCTCGACTAGCAATACGGGACCTCATATTTGGCGGGAGGCTTTCTCGTATTTGGCGGGCGACACATACAAATTTACTATAGCAGAATCGCTGTTTTAACTTGGATGCCAAATACGTTGCAAAGGCCCACGCAACTATGTTAAAAAGCAAGGAGCCGACGTGAGGCGGTCCGCAGGGCTAACATGCTATCGTCGTTGTCGAAATGGTCGTTTTAGTGACGATTGTTGGATTTTGGTGGGGCCTCCCGCCAAATATGAGAAATGCTCCCGCCAAATATGAGCTCCCAGCAATACGACCGACCTGTTCGCGCTAGCGCAGATGTCTTGCGTCTTGCCATATTTTTGGCTTGCGAGAAACTTCGTAATCGAGATCTTGAAGAATCGTCCGCATGATAGGCATACGAGACGATGGCGGTGCGATGGCTGTGTGACTGTGGGTGTTGACTTGCTCAAGGAAGTGCCTGAGGCTCAAGTCACCTGACTTGGGCCCAACCTCCCCTATCAACTACCTACCTAGGCGGGATTTCAAGGGCAGGCGTTCCGATATTCCACCATGTTGCTTGCCTCCCGTCGTAACCAGCTCTATCACGCGTGCGCCGGACCTTCCACGAGCGTTCCGCGAAGAATTGGCGGCGGCCCTGGTCTCGGAATATTGCTTGCAATTAGCCGCTCAGCCGCAGTCTGACACCACCTGAAAACGCTGCACGGGCATACTAGGAGGTGGCATTCTCACAACACACGCCTACTAACTCGACTAGTATGTTCAACGCTCCATCCTCTCCGGTCGATTTACGCAGTTGCATTCACCATCGAATGCGTCGCTACCATCGCCTCGACGCGAATGCCGGGGCGATTTACAGCTGTGCCGGACTCCTTCGCCATCAGGCTCACTGTGCGTCCAGAATGTTCCCCATGAGGGCATCCGGTGCACATGCTCCCCAGTTGTAGGGACAGCAGGTGCAAGCGCAATATACCAAGACCTGCCATGCATTCGATACCCCACGGGGAGCGCATCTGCATCTTCCAATGGAGTTTCTGCCCGCAAAACAATGAGACGATGGCAAATAGCCAAGAACATCCAAGAGCTGCCAAGGTATGCTCCTCTTCAGCAGCTTCGACCCGCTTGAACTTTTTACCCACGTGTTGGGCGCGCGGCATGAATGCTCCACCTCAGCCACCGAGAGCAGTCTACCAGGGAACGTATCGGCAGGAGTGGTCTCTGGGGAAGCTCCTCCGCAACAGCACTGGTCATGGTCAGAATTTTGGACAGTGGCCACAAAAGAAACATTGGTCGCCATTCTCGCGCAGCCGTGGAACTTGGGAGAACGGCTCAGCTCAGAATCGCAGCCCTGGCAATGATGATGGCCAGCGCTGGAGAGCGCCATGTCGGGAGCAAAGCATGAACATCAGTCTTGGTCACAGCTTGCCCTACCTCCGCAAGCGCGGTAGGAGCTACATACGCTTTTGCCCAGCTCCCAAACAGGTAAGGATATCAAACAGCCGTTCAGGAGTCTTGGATGCAGTATTCTGCGGCAACGAGTCGCTCGCTTGATCGAGTGGACATATAAAAAGTTGCCCTACGAGATCCCTGCCCTCCCCCGCACACTCCCTTTCTTCATCCTCTTCATATTCCTTCGCCAACATGTTGCACCGAAGCTCTCATCGTAGCGACTCTGACAGTATCGATGTCGAGAAGAAAGACACTGAGGCAATCGAGGTCGTCGTCGGATCAGCCCATGTCAAGGCGGTCACTGATGAAGAGCGAGCATGGCTGGCCAGTATCGATACCAAGGAGCAGGACCGGATATATCACAAAGTCGATCGAAGACTAGTGCCTATGCTGGCTCTGCTATATTTGATTGCCCATCTCGATAGAGCCAACATCGGCAACGCGAAGATCGAGTAAGTCGCTGCATCCTCATCGCCATTGACTCTTGTGACTAATCGACCGCAGGGGCCTCGAGACGGATCTGAACATGGAGGGCAACGACTACAACATCGCTCTGATGGTCTTCTTCGTCCCGTACGTGCTGTGCGAGGTGCCATCAAACATGCTCTTGTCCAAGTTCTCCAAGCCAAGTACCTATATTGGAATCCTCGTGCTGTGCTGGGGTCTTGTCATGACTTTCTCTGGCCTTACAAAGTCCTTCGCTGGACTGTGTGGGACTCGGTTCCTGATCGGCTTCTTCGAGGCTGGCTTTTTCCCTGGCGCTATGTGGCTCGTCTCGCAATGGTACCCACCGCAGAAGACTCAGACACGTATGGCGTGCTTCTACCTCTCCAGCGCCTTGTCCGGATCCTTCTCTGGATTGCTGGCCGCGGGCATCGCGCAGATGGATGGTGTCGGAGGCGAGTCCCTTTTCTAGGCTGCCTCGTGGAAATATACTGATAATGCTTCTAGGTCTTCGCGGATGGCGATGGATCTTCATCCTCGAGGGTATCATCTCTGTCATCATCGGAGCCGGCTGCTTCTTCCTCCTTCCTGACTCGCCTTCGAGTGCCAGCTGGCTCAAGCCTGAGGAGGCAAGATTCCTCGACCTCAGCCATCTCGCCTACCGCGGAGTCAAGGCCACTCACAACGCCGACGGAACCAAGAAGCCTCATGTCAACATGTCTGTCCTCAAGCAAGTCGCTTGCGACTGGCAACTTTACCTCCAGGCGATGGTCTTCTGGTAAGCAATAAAGAATGGAAGGCGCAGAGCATGTCTCGAAGCCTTCCACTTCCCTGCAAGTGTCGAAACCACCTGCTAACGTTCATAACAGGTCTAACGTCGTACCAAACTATGGCTTGAAATTCACCATGCCGTCGATCATCAAGTCTATGGGCTTCACCAGCACCACAGCTCAGCTTCTGACCGCGCCTCCTTATTTCTGTGGAGCGGTTGCAGCCGTTGTCTCAGCCTTGTTCGCAGACAGGATCTCCTGGCGCATGCCCTTCATCGTATTCCACCAACTGCTACTGGTGATCGCCTTTGCCGTCCTGATGTCCTTTGCGGATGTCATTCGCCAGAACGTTGCCTTGTGCTACTTCATGGTCTGCTTGGCCTGCGTTGGACTGTACCCCATCATCCCTGGCAACAACTCCTGGACGGTCAACAATCTCGCTGGCGCGGAAAAGAGAGCTACTGGCCTGGCATTCATGATTGCTATCGGCAACTGTGGAGGTTTCGCTGGATCATTCATTTATCTGCCCGAGGAAGCTCCAACCTACCCGACTGGTTTCGGCTCATCACTTGGATTCGCTACTGCCGGTATCTGTGCTGCTTTCTTGCTCGAGACCTTGTACTGGATGTCCAACAAGCGGAACGAGCACATCACCGAGCAAGAGGCTATCGCTCAATATGGCGAGGAGGAGCTGGAGAGACTCGGGGACAAGTCGCCGCTGTTCAAGTACTCTTACTAGAACGCGCATGTGGTCGACATTACGCTATGATTACATGTAGATACGAAGTATACATTATGAATGACTGATGTCTGTGAAGAGGTTGCCCGCACACGTCCGTGAAACTTTGCAATGTCTATTTGATACAGCAAACATGTGATCGGAGCGTGTTGAGGAGGTCAGGTTGTGCGAATGGAAGGAGAGTTCTTCAACGCACCCTTTAGACAGCCATTGAAGCCGACGGAGCTGAGACCGAAATTCCTGTAGAACTACTTCACAACACGCTCGCACCATCTTCCACATTACAACCTCAACATCCTTTTCATACCGCGGTCGCGACCACATCTCAGATCGACAACATGTCCTCACCATCGCGCAGCGTCTCTCGCGGTCGCTCTCGCACACCCCCGGCCGACCAAAACAACGACACGCGCTCACGATCTCGTTCGCGAACCCGCTCGCGCTCCCACTCCTCCAATCGCATGCGCAATGGCACCCGCTCCCGGTCGCGCACACCCAGCCGCACACGCTCACCTTCACCACCTCGTCCCCGAAGCGCGAAAATCGTAATCGAAAAACTCACCAAGAACGTACACGCCTCGCACCTGCGCGAAATCTTCTCGCCCTACGGAACCATTGTCGACTTGGAAATGCCAATGAACACGCAATTTCTGACGAATCGCGGGATCGCGTACATTCTGTTTGAGGCGCCGGCGGACGCGGAGAGGGCGATTGCGCATATGCACGAGGCGCAATTGGACGGAGCGTTGGTCAATGTTTCGATTGTGTTGCCGAGGAGGAGGTGGAAGGAGGAGGTGCCGGCTATGAGGCCGCCGCCGGATCGCTTTGGAGAGCCGCACAGGCATCGAGAAGGCGGAGGGAGAGGCAGAGGAGGAGGAGGAGGGGGAGACGGGTGGAGAGGTGGTGGGAGGGGTGGAGGCGGAGGTGGTGGATACAGGGATCGGTACGATGACAGGGAGAGAGGTGCGGGAGGCAGAGCCTACGACAGGAGTAGGTCGCCTGGACCACCGCGTCGAGGTGGAGGTGGTGGTGGACGGAGGAGTCCGAGATATGACAGTCGGAGTCGTAGCCGGAGCCGAACGCCGCCGCCAGCATCGAGAGGTGGTGGAGGAAGCCGTCGCAGGAGTCGTAGCTACTCGAGCTATAGCTCTCGGAGTCGCAGTCCTAGCAGAGACCGTGGCGGCAGAGGTGGGAGGAGATGATGGCATTGAACTGACGGATGTTACCACTCGGCATGGGACAGTCTCACGAAAGATTATCTACTCCGCGCAGTACGACCTAAATTCGACCCCAGCTATGCAGAGGACATTCGATATGCATGGGTAGTTGAGCAGCATGTCCTCCGAAAGAGACGTACGCTTGCTCATGCAACTTCAGAAGCACCTAGGAAAACTTGCAGAGAACGAGGCACTGGTCGCGTTGATACACAGAAGATCGCGAATGCTGCAATTCGTTGCCACACTCTTCGCTAATCAGGAGAGTCGCAAATGGAGCCTGGAGTAGCCATGATTGGGAAGCTCGCATGTAGACAACGAGCAGGAGATCCAAACTGCAACGCCCATTTCTTTCTTGGTTCACGTATACACAACTGTGAGGTCATGCTCATCTTCCCTGTTACTCTGAAGACGGGTCGCAATGCTTCTTGCCCACAACACCTCAAATCGCTGCTCCGCCTCTATGCTTTGCATTTGCCGCCGCCCATTACTCCTCTGCTTCTGAGAACTAGTATCCAACCTTGACCAGGTAGTCTCCGAGCGTCTCTACGGTGTTGGTGGCGGCACCTGGCTGGACGGACTCCGGGTAATGTGTGACGAGGATAGCTTGGGTGGTCTTGACGATGACGACGCCCTCACGGCCCTGTGGTGAATAAGAGTCAGCGACGTGCTCTCGAGTTGCCAAAGCTCTCCTTGTCCCTCCGACGCTGTGTACCGCCTGCACGGCTCAGTCCCCCAGTTTCGTCTCCTCAATTGAAGCCTATTGTATTCTCAGACTGACCTTCTTTCCGTAGATACTCCTGTCGTCCGCCTTGATCACAACGAAGCGCTCGCCCGCAACGTGAAGTCCCTCGCTCTGCACCTTCTTCACACCATCCGTACCCGGGTCTTTGTACGCCGCAACGATAGCTTGCATCTCTTGTGGTGACACCTGGAAGCCTGCACTTGTTGCCCATACGCTGTTGCCTTCGCTGTTGAAGATCGCGGCCTTGTCGAGGTTGCCAGTGCCAACAAGGCTGTTGGAGAGTGTCAGTTTGTGGACGTTGGATCGATGGACAATCAGCGAGTGGAATCGGTTTACCTGGTGTCGACGTATGCTGTTGACCGCTCGTGTTAGCATGCGCTCTTAATTATGCTCGAGCACTCCAGCTTGGAGCGGACCAGAGGATCGAGATAGCGGTGATGCGGAGACTGACCTTGCCAACTCATGACTGTGGTTGTGATGTGGATGGAGGATGCGTAAGAAGGTGTTCGAGGCTCAAGAGAGTGGATCGATCGCAATGTAATCCAAAGGGTTGCAAGAGAGGATAGCAAGTTCGGGCAGGAGACAATTTGTTGTATGAGCTCGTTTGCCGTTGGTGAAACGCCGAACGAGACAGAGTTCAAGACAAAATAAGGGACCCCATGCCCATGCCCCTCCTGCATGCACGTGACCCTCGCTCTTTCCAAGTTAGTTCTACGCCAAGCGAAATTTCGCGCACCAGAAGTTCCACGTCCAAGTCATCACTGACAAGGCAGCGAGCCGCTTTGAACGAACACCCTCTTCGACATATCAACCACCCAATATGTCTCGATTCTTTCACGGCAGTGACAGCTCGAGTGAAAGCTCCTCCGACGAGGAGTTGTACGGAAGCGATGAGGAGGAGCCCACCACCCGCGCGGCGGAAGACAGCTCTGAGGAGGACAGCGACGATGACGATGACGACGACTCAGATTCCAGCAGCGACGACGAGGGTGGCAAAACCGGTGCCAGCCGTTTCTTGCGCGAGGCCAGCTCGGACTCCGAGGACAGCGACGAGGAGAAAGTCACAGTTGTGAAGTCTGCAAAGGACAAGCGATTTGACGAACTTGAGGGCACCATCAAGCTGATTGAGAATGCCGAGAAAATCAGCGACTGGAATGCGATCAACGAGCACTACGATAAAATGAACAGGCAACTACCGACTCTCATGCGTGACTTGGACGGCAAGCCACCGAAAATGTACATTCAGACCATCGCCGAATTGGAGACACGAGTTGCGGAGGCATTTGAGAAGCAGAAGGTCACGCCCGGCAAGAAGATGAACCCGATCGCTCAGAAGGGTCTCAACGCGCTGCGACAGAAGATCAAGAAGAACAACCGTGACTACGCGACCGAGCTCGAGACTTTCAGGAAAAACCCTGACGAGTATATGAAGGAGGAGATTGTAGAGGAGGCAGCGCCAACACCAAAGAGGGTGAAGAAGAGCTTGACAGTGGAGAGTGTGCAGGATGCTGGAGATGATGGCTTCACCATGGTCGGTGCTGGTGGCAAGGCCATGGTATACACACCGGAGAGCATCTTGAAGCATCTAAGGTCAATCGTCGAGTCCCGAGGAAGGAAGAACACCGACCGTTTGGAGCAGATCAAGATCATGGAGCGTTTACTGGAGGTTGCTATCAACGACTACCAGCGCATCCGCGTCCTCCTGACATCAGTCGCTACCCGATTCGACATCACATCCGGAACTGGTAATCAGATGACCCAGGAACAGTGGAAGGCTTCTCAGTCGGAGATCGGCCAACTGCTCACCGTCCTCGAGAAGAACCCCAACATGATTGTTACCGAGAATGCGGAGGAGTGGGAAGACGATGAAAAGCTGCCGACCATCACCCCTGGCGAGATCTTCAAGATTCCTGGCAACGTAGTCTCCTTTGTTGAGCGCCTGGATGACGAGCTCACTCGAGTCTTGCAGCAGGTCGATCCACATACTGCGGAGTACGTCGAGCGTCTGACTGACGAAACGTCTCTCTACACCAACTTGGTTCGCGCTCAAATCTACGCCGAGCGATTGAGATCCACACCCAAACTGGATGCATCGCCGGAATATGTCAACCGCGTTGTCATGCGCCGCCTTGAACATGTGTACTTCAAGCCTTCTCAAGTTTGCATCATCCTCGAGGAGAACAGCTGGAAGGACATTCCCACCGCGAACGACTCGAAGATCACTCCGCGCTCTCAGGCCAAGGATGTCACAACGCTTGTGCAGACTCTCGCCACCTACCTTTTCCAAAACGCCGATGGCATCATCAAGGGCCGCGCTATGCTGTGCCAGATTTACTTCCTCGCACTCCACGATCAGTACTTCAAGGCAAGGGACATGATGCTCATGTCGCATTTGCAGGAGACCATCGGCAGCTTCGACGTCAACACCCAGATCCTCTACAACCGCACTCTCACCCAAGTCGGTCTCTGTGCTTTCCGTGCCGGTCTTGTCTACGAGTGCCAGACCGCTCTTCAGGACATCTGCGGTAGCCAGAGGCAGAAGGAGCTTCTCGCACAAGGTCTGCAGATGCAGCGCTACTCTCAAATAACACCCGAGCAAGAGCGTTTGGAGAGACAACGCCAGCTTCCATTCCACATGCACATCAACCTGGAGCTTCTCGAGTGTGTCTACCTCACATGCTCTATGCTCCTCGAAATCCCAACCCTCGCCCAGGCTGGCAGCTCGCCAGACCTCAAGAAGCGTGTCATCTCCAAGTCATATCGCCGTATGCTCGAGTATCACGAGCGTCAAATCTTCACTGGCCCACCAGAGAACACTCGCGACCACGTCATGCAAGCGTCAAAAGCTCTTGCCGCCGGAGAGTGGAAAAAGGCTGCCGACTTCATCACGACTATCAAGATCTGGGACCTGCTACCGAAGGCGGCCGAGATCAAGACCATGCTCGAGGCTCAGATCCAAGAGGAGGGTCTGCGAACATACCTCTTCACCTACGCTCCGTTCTACGACACTCTCAGCGTTGAAAACCTCGCTGGCATGTTCGATCTTGAACCTCGCAAGGTCGCCGCTATCGTCTCCAAGATGATCCATCACGAGGATCTCGCCGCGGCTCTCGATCAAGTTAACAGCGCGATCATCTTCCGGAAGGGCGTGGAACTCAGTCGTCTGCAAAGTCTCGCCCTTACACTCAGCGACAAGGCTCAGAATCTCATCGAATCAAATGAGCGGGTACTGGAACAGCGAACACAAGGCACAGCGCACGCTTTCGAGCGGCAAGGCGGCCGTGGAGGACGTGGTGGCCGAGGAGGTGGCCGTGGCGGCGGACGAGGTGGACGAGGTGGTGGTCGTGGTGGCAGTGTCGAGGGCGCGCCCAATCGGGGAGGTGGGGCAGGTTTCACAGGCGGTGCATTGGGCAATGCCATCCGAGCGCAGTAGATCACGGATACGGATAAAAGCTCATTTTGCAGCGGACTGGACGGCGTTCTTTTGGTTCTGCGGGAAAGTGAAATGCATGGCATGAATCGCACGAAGGTGGCTGAATGTGTTCGACGGCGGTGGAACAGCGTGCGCGTTACTCGCTACTGCCCATAGAGCACAGTAGAAGAAGAGGGACATAGCCTTCGGATGAATGGCACGCAGAATGAATCGACTCAAACATACACTTAAGCGGCTGTTGCTCCAATCGTAGAGTGTGAGTTGCTGCAGTCATGTACTACTCATTTGCCGTCGAGAACCACATGCCTGGAGCTGTCGGTTTTGTCGAGTGCCAGAGCTCCTTCCTCAAGCGACTAGCGCGGCCGCGATTTTGCCGAGGTGAAGGAAATCATTCAAGGTACCTTAGGGTCAACCTCATCTCCATTTCTACACCATTGCCTCTCGTGCTGGTGAACTTCATCTCAATCCGAAATCTAACTACTTGCAGCTCAACATCGGAGCCTTTCTGTTGACCACGATCCAAGTCGTCCGTCTTCGCCACATTCGCACATAACCTCGGTACGATCGTTCGAGTAATTCACATTTGGCATTACAACGATACATTGATCAAGAACAAGCGTGCAACCAATTGATGTTCGCCCGTCTCTTCAAGCCGACAAGCCTCAAGCCTGTCTTTCGTACGAGCACACTCCAAGTCATTCCTCGACTTCGTTTTCTCTCCGCCATGGCCTCTCCACCGCAACTCGACACTGTCAAGATTGACGTCGATAGCGACGCCATTGCCATCATAACATACAACCGGCCTAAGAACGCAAATGCATTGAACACGACTATCCTAAAGGTAAGTATCGCAGCTCATGATACCTGCCATACCTAACAACTCCTACAGGATGTCCTTGCCGCCCTCAAATGGGCCGAGTCCGCCCCTTCGATCCGCATAATCATCACAACCGGCGCCGGGAAATTCTACACCGCGGGCCTGGACCTGCTCGACCCCATCAACCAAGACACGACGACGGGCGCGACGATCAACAAGGAGTTCATAACGGCCATCTCCGCGATCCACGAGGCCATCATCAAGACTGACAAAATCGTCATCTCAGCCGTCAACGGTCCCGCACCAGGTTGGGGCACCTCGTCGATCGCGCTCTCTGATTTGGTGTATGCTGTTCCCTCGGCGATCTTCTTCACGCCGTTTGTGCAATGGGGTCTTTGTGCGGAGGGATGTTCGTCGTTGACATTCACGCGGGCGATGGGAAGGCAGAAGGCTTCGGCGTTGATTCTGGCGGGGCAGAGGATGACGGCGGCGGAGTTGGAGTCAGCGGGACTGGTGACAAAGGTTTTGGAGGCGGAAGGATTCTTGGAGCAGGTTTTGGGGATTGCGAGGGGAATGGTCAAGTTGCCGGAGAAGTCGCTGAAGGCTAATAAGGCGCTGTTGATGAATGGTGGGTTGAGGAATGAGCTGCTGGAGACGAATCGAAAGGAGATGGAGATGTTGGCGACGCAGGCGGGTGGGGAGGAGAGCAAAGGCGCGATTAAAGGGTTTAAGGAGGAGACAGACAGGAAGAAGAAAGAAAATGCGAGTAAGTTGTAGATGCTCCTGAATGTGGAGATGATCTCGACGCTCTGTCCTTGTCTCCTTGGTGAGGCCGAGTCGGGACATGCGTTCTGTCATGGCCGTCCAATGCAATATATACATTTCACCGCGATCGATGCTCTCATTTAATGCCCCGATCGAGCTTCGCGAGCAGATCCAATACCGCAGACCCGCCCTCTTCATCATCGCTTGCCCTTGGAGCACGACTTCGCGTTCCGGCTCCTCGACTTCCACTCCTCTCCGCTCTCTTCATCCTCGCTATTGCTTCTTCTTTCTCCTCTTCCACAATCTTCTGCGCACGTTCATACGCCAGCATAGCAGCTTCGTCTTCGGGTCGAAGATCCTCGTCATCATAATCATCATCGTCATCACTTGCTGCAGGACTGTCCATCGCACCCATCTGTGGCGACTTCATCACTCTTCCTACATCGTTGCTTGCTCCGTCCATACTGCTCCCACTTCTCGCAGATGTCATTCTCGACAACGACGAACCTCTAGCAGTCGGATGAAAGGCTGCGTTCCTGTACCCGATCGCCTCGGCCACACGTCTTGCTTCATCGTCCGGATTGCCAGGACTATCCAACTCTCCCAACGCCCCCAGATCCGAGCCCACGATCGAGAAGCGATTATTCGCATCCAGCAAATGTCCACCTCTGCCGCGTGACGCATCTTCCGACTTGTCCAAAATGTCTCGATACCCGTTGCGAGTCGGATCTTGCATTCGCTTCCGCTTCTTGGCTTCCCGCTTGCTGCTCGGTCGCACAACGATGACGGGTACCGGAGAGTACTGCAGACAGTATTTGCTCACAGATCCACTGCTCAGGAGTCCTTGGTATCCAGTCAAACTCTTTCCTCTTGTTCCCACGACCAGGATTGCCGGCTCGTATATTCTGATCATCTGTTGAATTGTATCCTGTACTTTGCCGATGCTGAACTCCAGTACCAGCGAAATGGCCCGATCGTCTGTATTCTTCTTCTCAATCTCCTCCAGGAATCGCTGGGCTTCTCGCCGATAGCCTTTCTCGCCTTGTCCTCCACTCCATTTGGTCGCCTCTTTACTGTCCTTCTCCACGACTCGCAAACACACCACTTCGTCTCCATCGTCCACGAGTTCGTCAATCAACCACTCTAACGCTGTATCCGAATAGTCGTTCGTATCTGTGCCGCAGAGGAACGTCCGGCTTCGCTTCGTGTATTCATAGTCTCGGTGTTTCCGGTTCAGTGTCAGACTGAAGTCGCTCGCGGCAGGATTGGAGAAGGTATCGAAGCTGACTTTGGCTTGGAATTGGGCAGGTGGTGGTGGACTGCTGAACCTCTGACCGCCTGGACCAGTGTTACGGCGAGACTTCGAGTTGGTGCCGCTTGTCGTTATCGTGCTTCCTCCAAGGCTACGGCGAACAGAGGGAGGCTTAGCGCTGCTGGAACGTGATTCGCCGGTGGTCTTGATCGTGGGCACGAATTGCACGCTTGGTCGGCGGGCGTTTTCGTCGGGATTTATGGTGGGTCGGCGCCATGGAGGGACGAAGGTGGAGGTCGTGGAGGTCGTAGGGGACTGAACAGTGCTCGAGGCGGCGTTGTCGAGGGGCGCATCTGGAATCGAGCGGTCTGGAAGGGTTTGGGTGTTGGCGAGCGGGCGTGACCGAGGAGATGCTGAGGCGGAGTCGGTGGCAGGCAGAGCTGGAGTTGAGCGTGGTGACGGTGAGGATTCCTCCATGTCTTCGTCTAGATCTTGTGTCTTGGGCGAAGATCTGCTGGCCTGTGGTGAATGGAGCAAGGTCCGGTGATGGATGAGGGACTGTCTCTTCGCGCGCTTGCTCGGCTGGATATAGCGAGCACTTTGCTACTGCCCGATGTGGTAATTGTCCGTACAGAATGGGCGGAATTCGTGTTTGTTCGGTGGCATGGAAGGTTGCGAATAACGTCGACCGTAGCATCGTCAATGGTGGAGTGAAGTGAGGATGTCACTAGAGGTGGAATTCACGCGGACATACTTACGTCCACAGTGGGACAAAGCGCGCTAACAACTATGTCGAAGCCGCTAATAGGCCTTCACTTCTCCCTTACAGCCGCGAGGACAGGAAGGACAGCCAAGAGACCCGGGCGTCTACGAAACGACAAGATAGAAGCTCTGTGAAATAGCCAGTCTGTGGTGGTCTATATCTAGATTTTTGATGAACATAAGTGGTAAGCTGGGTCGACGACACTCGATGAGATAGACATCTAAGCCAAAGTCTTGAACTCGCCGTCCTTTGCCTTACCAGCACCCACCAAACGCTGCACCTCCTCAACGAACACCGTCTTTATAGCAGCCTTGTCCGTCTTGCCCTGCAGCTTCGCCGAAAAGTCCGCAACCTCCTCGTTGTCCAACTTGAGGATGATCGCATCGGTGTCGTTCAATGCTCCATCGATCTGGGCAGCATTGGCCTCGCCATCAGCAAAGTAGTTGGCATCCTTGGTAGCACCACGAATGACACGCTTGTTCTTCTTCGCCGCGTTCTTCGCGGCCTCCTTGCCCTTCTTGGCCTCCTCCTTGCCGGCCTTCTCAGCGGCAGCCTTCTCAGCAGCAGCCTTCGCCGCCTCCTCCTTCTCACGGATAGCAGCCTCCTTGGCAGCCTTCTCGGCGGCTTCCTTGTCGGCCTTCTTCTTGTTCTTCTCCTTGTTGCCTTCTTGACGGAACTTCTTGATACGCTCGTCCATGCCAAGGGCATCATCCACAAGCTGGCGGAGACGAACGACATCCTCGTTCTTGCGCTTCTTGCGGGCGTTGTTGTTCTTGCGCTCGACGTGACGCTTCTGATCACGGCTCTCATTGTCATCGGGCACATCCTCGTCCTTGTACTCGAATGATCGCCATGAGTCGAAGGCGTACCAGAAGTTGTAGAAGTTCTCGACATGCTCTTTGCTGCTGTTCTCGTCACCCAGACCTGGCACAGGCTGCTTCCTGGAGAAGCGGGCTTCCGCCTCGAACACGGGTCTCCAAAGCTTGTAGAAGTTGCCAGGCTTCTTCTGCACGTCCTTCTTGCTCGGTGGTTCCCTCTCGGCGGCCTCATCGACACTGTCGAATTGGCGGCGCTTGACGGGATCTTGCAAGACTTCAGTAGCACGCTGGATGCACTTGAAAAAGCTGTCATTCTCGTCCTTGCCCAGAGCGGCCCTCTTGTCCGGGTGATGCTTCAGCACCTTTTTGCGGTGGGCACGCTTGATCTGGTCCTCTGTCGCTCTCCATCGGTATTTCTGCAGACCGAGCACGGCGTAGTGATCCTGCTGTTTCCAATCCTTTGCCTCGCGCTGGAGCATCATCGGGTCCTCGAACTCTTCAAACTCATCGTTGTCCTCCACTTCGACCTTCTTGACGTTTTCGGCGGCTTGGATTCTGTTGGAGATTGTTAGTCTTTGATGAGAGTTGGTATCTTGTGGTTAGCAACATACTTCTCATCCTCAGAAAAGGTGCGGCGGTGCCTCTTTCTGCGAGCGTGGGCGAGGTAGTATGGACCAACAGGCTCGAGAGCTCGCTGAGTTGGGGCAGAGACGCTTCCAGTCGCTTTGAAGTCCTTGTCGGCAGACCAGTCCGAAGGCAGAGTCGGCAGAGTCGCCGATATCTGAATTGTGGCCATCTTGTTGGTGAGTTTCCGTAGAAGATGTGGTATTTAGAGGGAGAGCGGCGGAGAAAGTTGCGATAAGTTCAAAGTTCAAGTAGAAATTCCGAGGGCCCGTGCTTTTGAGTTTGCTAGACCCTTGCTCGATACATGTTGAACGGCATGCAGGTGGTTCTAACGACATTCGAGTTCAGTGATGGACCGACCGAACCATCATGTTCCGAGGACGACAAAGCCTTGGAGACATTCTCACTTAAGTCGTACCGTAGAGTATATCGCGGCATACCCGCAGCTGGCAGCCCCTTCATCAATGATCTGAGTGGTTTGCGTGGACGTTGATGCTCGCCATGTCAACTCTCGCGTCGAGCTTGATTCCTCTCCGACTTCACTCGACCATGTCCAGCTGACACATGCAAGAGCTGAGATCTCACGTAATCTGGCGCAGCCTCGAGTCAGTGCAGTCTTGCTACATCAATTGAACCAACAGCAGAGCGCGGCGGCTCGGCCAGTGGTCTCTCACGCCGGTCGACGCTTCCAGCAGTCCCTCCAGTCCAGATGCCTTGATGTTTCTTGCAGTACCTTCCTATACCCAGCCCTCACCACCCTATCATGGCGCATATCGTTGCAAAGATCACCACAGCGAAACCCACTCCCGGCCTCTTCCTATCCACTCCGTTCAACTTTGCAGCTCGACAACTCCCCACTCCCACATCTCCCGCCTTCGTCATCTCCACGCTGAAACTTCTCACCGGCCATGGCATCGAATCACACCTTCCGTCCTGCTCAAGACAGTTCCATTCGTAGCTAGCCTTCCGACCTCTGCAGCCCTGCGCACGATATGCGACCATCTCGAGCCGTCCAGCTTCTCCCGAGTTGGCTCTGTTCGAGTCAATTCCAGCGAGAGGGTTCTGAACTTGCGTATAGAATACCTGACTGTAATTCGCTGTCGAGCTGTATACAGACGAGTCGGAAGGTGAGACCACGGTATAATTGACCCCGCAGGATCCGTCACCCTTGCAATCTGCACCTTTGGAAGTATACGTCTTCTCCGGATTGCGGAAAATTTTCGCAAAGTCGAAGCACGTCCGAGACTGCGGCAGTGTCCGGATGGCAATGGAAAGGCTGGAGCTATCGATGGTAGTGTTGGGACTGCTGCAGACGTCGGAGGGGTTGGAGAAGGTTATGTTCATGAGGGAAGCGGAGAGAGATTGGCGCGTGGGATCGGAGGCCATATCGAGTGAGAAGGTCTGGCAAAGGGTTGTCGGGAGGAGAAGCGCAAGTAGGGTGAGAGTGAGCATTGTTGCTGTGGTGGTCGAGTGAGATGTGGGAGTGTCTGATCTTTGCAAAAGCGCAAGCACGCGAAATAGATGGAAGGACCGCAGAGCGACAGAGAGGATAGCGACAATGTTGACCTACGCTTCGCCGCGCACGGCACAACTTCGTACTGCTAGAATAGCGTCTTTGCCCAGGCGCCGCAGCCTGCACGACACTATGCGTGATTTGCAGGGCTAGGACACCCTGGTACCTGTCGACGAAGCGACGCGCCGGATGCTCAACTTGGACACGGCTCGAAGACGAGAGCAGAATGCGAAGGACGGTCTTGGGCGTGCACCTCGCGCGATGTATCGGACTGCAAACGGTAGACGGCCTGCGCAACACAGTTGTGTTCTCATCGTGAAGCTGCACAATTGGGGAGCACTGCATGCAGCGCTGTTTCGCTTTGCCGCTCGAGTTCGGTGCAGCCAGGAGGCTTGCCATGCGTATGATAGAGTTGGATTTGCGATACCAATATGCTCGTCGGGGAGCCAGGCGCAGTGTTTGATCGATAGAAGGTGTTGATGATGGTGTTGTTTGATACTTTGATGACAGAGATTCATGTTCGGTCCTTCACAAGCCGAGCGAGTCCTTGAACTTGAAGGACTTCACTTCTCCGACAATCAGCACTCGTTCTTCGATTCGCGTTCCACTGGATATTCTACAACCAACGATGCGCACACGATAGCACTTATTGCTCTACGATCTCGAAGACTCCGAACGATCTCAAGAATGGCCTCCGCCGCCGCCACTCTCGGTCGTGTAGAAACTGCCGCAAACCGCACCGTCGCTATAGCCACCTACCGCCATCTCCTTCGCGCAACACGAATAGCATTCTCGGGTACGCACCCACCAATCTCTCCCACAATCAGCACAAACCTCGAATGCTAATGCTTTCCACCCAGGCGACAATAAAGTCCTCCAAGCCGCACGTTCGCACGCCCGCACCCAATTCTCCGCCGGCGCCCGCCACGCCCCGGGCTCTATCGAAGCAGCGCAAGGAATCGAACACGCACAAGGCGTCACGCAGATATTACGAGAGAACTTGGTGCAAGGGAAGAACGTGGGAGGGGACAAGTGGAAGTTGAATATTCATGAACATACACAGAGGTTGGATAATGATACCGCGGGAAATTTGAAGGGAACGAGGAAGAGCTTCAAAGAGATCAAGGAGAGCGTTTTCTAAGAGGCGGAATGGAGGCTGATGTGGGCACTGAGGAGGGACTGCATTCCAGCTTGAAAAGGGAGGCAGCAGGCTCACGATGAAGCCAGAGATTTGCTGGGCTGTGCAAGGAACGTGAGGAATCGCCGGAGAAAATCCTCCCAATCTGGACAACGTTCGATACAGCGATCGATCAATTCCGTGAACATTAACTCTGAAAGCTACAAGCTACAACTATACTCTACAGAACCTGGCAAACAAAAACGCCACATGGTCATGCTCTCCTCCACTCTCCGGCCTGTCCGGGCTGTGCGGTGATGCTCGCCAATCTGAATGCCTCATACGCCATGACAACTTTGTCCCAGCGCCAAACGACTAGCTCTTCACTCTTACTTCTTGGACGACTCTGGCTTCCTGGCCACCATCAAGTACATGGGCGTGAACAGCTTCTCCTTCGCACCAGCGACCAAGCAATCTGCTGCCTTGGCCAGCGAATCGGCCGTCTTCTGAGTACCCCTGGGCGCAAGTCCGACCATCTCCAGACCTCCGACCAGTCTGTGAACAGTTCCGCGTCCAATGTGGGTCATGCGGAGAAGCGTGGGCAGATCCCAGATGCTCTGCATGTACTTCAGTTCGCCAGAGATGGGGAAGTACCACGGCAGCTCATCTGGACGGTCCGCCAAATCCTCGTGCAACTCCATCTCGAAGCCGGCAGCCTTCATCGCGGCCAGAGCCACGTCGATCTTCTCCATGTTGGAGATACCATCACCCTCCTCGATTCCCAAGCGGATCTCGCGATGACGGGGATTGTCGTTGTCGTAGGCGTCCTTCATCAACCACTCGTACACACCGAACACACCACCCGGCTTCAACACGCGGAAGATTTCCGAGTAGATGCCCTCCAACGAAGGAGCGTGCACCGTCGCCTCGATCGCGTAAACCGCGTCGAAACTGTTGTCCGCAAAGCTCATCTGCATGAAGTCACCCTTGACATAGTTCAGCTGATGGCTGAGACCCTCCTTTTGCGCATATTTCGTCGCACGCTCGATTTGGTAGTCGTTGTTGTTCAATCCCGTAATGTTCACGCCGCTGAACTTGGCAATCTCCCTCGCGGGTCCGCCAACACCACATCCCACATCCAACACCTTCATGCCCTCCTGCAAGTTCATCTTCAATGCGAGGTAGTGCTCGTGCCTGGCCAATGCCTGCTTGAAGGCCTCGCCCTTGCTGAAACGGCAGAAGTGGAAGCTCTGCGCCCAGCCATACTCGTACAGGTCGGTTGCGAGGTTGTAGTAATGCCTAGTAAGCGTGGCGTACTCGTCGCGGCGCTCCTTGCGAGTCTCTTCGGTTTCCGTGCCGGCCGCTTTGTTGTCCCAGTGCTTGAAGTAGGAATCCACGGCGAGTTTCTGCGCGTCACGGTCTTTGCCCATAGCCGCGATGAGGCCTCCTTGACCTTGGGCGGTCTTGCCATGGAGGGCTTGCTTGAAAGCGGCATCACGCTCCTTGTCTTCGCGTTCGAGTTGGGTTTTGGAAGGCATGGTGGAGGAGGAGTTCTTTGGTCGAGATAGGAGGGTTTGGGTATGCGTCAATGGTAAGGGAGGTGAGGATCGGGGGAGAGCGTTTGTGGTCGAAGAAGAGTGAAGGTCGAAAGGGGAGAAGTGTTTCTGGTACTTGCCTCTTCTTAGTCTCGGGAAAGGCAAGGCAGTGGACTCGTACCAGTCGTACCACTCTCAACAAAATAAAGTCGAACCATGCTGCCAGGATAAACTCTTAGCGTCAGGGACCATCAATCCCGCATAACTTTATTGTGCAGGGAGATTGTGAGATTGTGCTATCAGCACGTGACCAGCTATCTCTTCTGAGTACGAGCACGTCCGAGATTCAAGATTTCTAAAGCGACTGCGACTTTCCCGAGTACCGACACCACCACCAACCGATACCTCACGACTCCTCAAACGGAACAGGAAAAGGTAACGAAAACTCTCGCCGCTCATAGGAATATCTGCGACGACCGCCCAGCATGCCGCCTCAGATCAAGCAAGATCTTAACCGCTCAGGATGGGAAACCACCGACTTACCCTCCGTCTGCGAGCGCTGCCTATCCGACAATCCCTACGTTCAAATGCTCAAGGAAGACTACGGCGCCGAATGTAAACTGTGCACACGACCCTTCACAATTTTCCGCTGGAAAGCAGATCGTACAGCCCGCCAAAAGCGAACCGGAATCTGCCTCACATGCGCGCGACTGAAGAACTGCTGCCAGTGCTGCATGCTGGATCTCTCCTTTGGATTGCCCATCACGATCAGAGATGCTGCGTTGAAGATGGTCGCGCCGGGGCCGCAGAGTGAAGTGAACAGGGAATACTTTGCGCAGAACAATGAGAGGGAGATTGAAGAAGGACGAGGGCTGGAAGGGTATGAGAAGACGGACGAGAAGGCGAGGGATCTGTTGAGAAGACTGGCGAGCTCAGAACCATACTACAAAAAGCAACGCCGACTGGAAGCAGAGAACGCCGAGGAAGCTGGACAGAAATTATTAGAAGGAGGAGAGAGCTCGGAAGGACACAAGCCCGGCCCAATTCGCACGCAAAAATCTGCCTATGGTAGTGCATACGGACCTCTATCCTCTCGAGGCGGCGCATCGTCTGCCTCCAGCAGAGGTGGTCGAGGCGGTGCTCGGGGAGGCAAAGGCTTCCCATCTGCCGCCGCTCTCCCTCCACAACCGAAAGACATCCTCCCTCCAGCCGACAAGAACGTCACATCACTCTTCATCACCGGTGTCGAAGACGACCTCCCGGAACACGACCTACGAACGCACTTCTCACAATACGGTGCTCTGCGATCGGTGGTATGCAGTCATCGCTCCCACTGCGCATTTATGAATTACATGGATCGTGAAGGAGCGGAGGCAGCGGCAGCAGCGTGTCAGGGACGAGCAGTGGTCAAGGGCGTGCCGTTGAGAGTGCAATGGGGAAAGCCGAAGCCGATGGACAATATGGACCGGGAGACGAGGGTGGCGAACGCGCAGGCTGGAAGGGGAGTGGAGAGGAGTCGAGGTGATGGAGGAAATGCCGCAGGCAAGAGGGCGATCAC
This sequence comes from Zymoseptoria tritici IPO323, assembly GCF_000219625.1. NCBI lineage: Eukaryota > Fungi > Ascomycota > Dothideomycetes > Mycosphaerellales > Mycosphaerellaceae > Zymoseptoria > Zymoseptoria tritici. The sequence continues at coordinate 2,335,754 of NC_018216.1, read as the reverse complement.
GAGTGGGAGTGAGCAGGCTGGCGAGGAGCAGTTGGACGGATTGGATATGGTTGCTCCACCGCCCGGGCAGGGTGATGTGGAGTATGCTGCTATGGCTGGGGAGTGAGGAGTGCGAGTCATGTCATTGGCTTCGAAGTTGGAAGGTCTGCTTACAAGCGAGGAGTTTTGACGTGCTTCAACATGAGCAGAAGTCATGATGTTGGCAGCTACGAGAGCCTGTTTCAACGGACGTGAGATCAATCGTTGTCCGAGCTTGGGACAGGAGAAAAATTCAGACCGAGATTTTTCAATCCATTCCTTGATCGCGCTCTGTAGCAAGGTATGTCAACAACGCCAATAGAGCATGAACTCTCGCTGCCTTTGCGCCAGGTGCTGTCGATCCGCTAACGTCGCCTTTGTATGCTAAAGCATCCGCCGCCATAGCCTCTGTGTTCTGCTCTGGACTTCTCAACGCATCAAATCAAAAGCCAAATGCAAAAGGAGCCACCACTCAGGTCATGCAATCCTACTGGCCTCTGTTTTCCTCAAAACAGCATCATCAATCCTACAGCCCCAACGACCAGAGCTCCGGTCGCGCCCTCGAGGTGTCCGGCAGCACCCTCCGCCGAAGTCGTGCTCGCTGCTGCTGAGGCCGTCGACGAACCTCCGCCCTCCGTCAGCGTGGTCGGCTGGAACGAAACGACAGCTGTGCTCGTCAAGGTCGTCTGGTTTTGGGATCCGCTGAGCGCAGGCGCGGTGGTAGAGATGGTGGACCATCCCGACCAAAGCGAGGCGGCTGTAGCGTTGGTAGCGTTAATCAGCACGCCGAGCGCTCCGGCGCTGGTGTTGATTCCGGCGGGGAAGGTGAAAGGCTCGCGGGTCGTCGAGAGGAGAGCGGAGTCGACAGTGACGGTCTGATCGACGATGACGACGGTGGTGGCTTGCTCGAGAGGAAGAGAGACAGCGTCGACATCGGCAGTAGTGCTGTCGTCCGAGGTGACGGTCACGACGGCGACTGGCTGGGAGGATGTTAGCTAATGATTCCCTGTAATCGATGATTAAAGGACCACTTACGAAAGTCGTGGTCTCGTACGCGGTAGCGACTTCTGTGACAGTGACTGCAGCGCCCCCAGTGTTGACAGTGCCATTGCCGTCGGGTGGGAGGATTGGCATGACAGCCCTCTCCTTCAACTTATTCGTTCGAGTCAGAGCGTCGATGGCGTTCGCTGTGGGAGAGCTGGTCGCGCCCGCAGTCTGCGCTGGAGTGGTGATGGCGGCACCAGCTTCGCCCGTGCTTGTGGCTTTGATCGCGCTACCTGTCTTGCTGCCAGCCTGGTCTTTCGGACCCAGGACGAGAGTCTTGGTCATGGCCGGGATGGTCACCACCTCATCATTGCCGGCATCATCGACGTCGGTGAAAGTCTGCGCTTGGAAAGTGCGTGTGACAGTGGTCAAGAATGGAAATGGGTCGGAGTTGGCGCCGTCGTTCGCGAGCTGGTCGGGCCCGCCGGGAGTACGCTTCACTCTGTCCAGCCAGTGCACCGTGTGAGTCGAGTGAATTGTGACCACGGGCAAAGCCTGTTTCGTAGCGGAGGCAACAGCCGTGGCGGTGTGTGCGTGTGGTGTCGGAGTCATCCATGCCGTAGAGTTCAGCCAAAGATTGGGAGCATCGAGCGTCTTTGCGGTGTCTTCGGCTGTGGTGCTGCGTGAACGCGGTGTTGGAGTCATCCATGCCGTGGAGTTCAACCAAAGATCGGGAGTATCGAGCGTCTTTGCGGCCGCCATTGCAGAGGACAGCGCGGCATACTTCTCTGACTCTACAGATGCGATAGTACGCGTATTGAAGGCAGTCGGACCAGCTTGAGTAGTAGCATTCGCCGAGGAAGCACGAGGTGCGTACGAGTATGCAACACTTGGCGCCGGCGGGAACAATGGCAGTGACGACTCTTGCGCAATCTCAGCGGGCGCGTTGTCTGATGGCGCGAGCAACGGCAGTGTAGAGTCCTCATTGTGAACCAGGCGAATCTCCGCTGCGACGCACTGTGGTGCGACATTCTCGTCGTAGATATTTGCGAACCCACCGCTCGTGCAGCCCCAGAAAGTCGTGTTGCCACCGAGAGCGAGGACTCGAGCATTGGTAGGACCGCAGGCCGAGAAACCAGCGGTGTAGATGGCACCGGATTGGCTGAAAGCGTCAAACTGGAGTTGGTGATTGGCAACGATTGTTCCCAGACGGGCGAACGTGTCGAGAAGGGTACCATTGATTAGCCAGATGCCGAGATTGCTTAGAGAGCGCTTGACTGGAGCTTCGTAGGTCGGAGTGAAGACAAGCTGCATGGCAAATTGGTCGATGAGAGAGTCGGTGCAGTCTGTTGGGAGTGGTGGAGCCGAACTGGGTGTCATCTGTGGTGTGATGCCTTCTGGCCAGAGAGACGAGGCGGCGAGGATGGAGGCGAGAGCAGAGGTAGGATCCTCACCTGCCATTGGCTCGTCGCGCTGATGAAGGTCGATGTCTGAAGTTGGGGTTGCAACGGCAGCGTCTGGGTCGCAGAGGCAGACTACATGAAGTGTGTGAGCAAGGCTGTGACAATGTCTGTTGTATACCTTATATCTTACCTTTGCCAGCTGGGCACGGCTTGCAGAAGGGTCGAGTCATCGTCTCTTCAGAGGTAACGCGGACTCGAAGAGCGGCGGCGGTCGAAGTCGAGAGACTGCCGTCGGGATCGCAGAGGCAGACTAAGATACAGCGTCAGAACATCGTGCCGCTGCTTGAACAGGAAGCGCATGTGGATCTTACCTTTGCCCGCGGGACAAGGCTTGCAGAAGGGCCGAGTCATCAGAGTGACAGCGGTTGCAGTTGGTAGAGCAGCACTGGGATTGCAAAGGCAAACTAAAAGAAGCGCATCAGTATGGACTTCTCATCGGATGAAGAACGTGTTGCGCTCACCTTTGCCGGCAGGACATGGCTGGCAGACCGGTCGAGTCACCTTGTCTTCAGCCTGGAGAGCTTGCGCACTTGCACCAATGGAGGTTCCGCCAAGCAAGACTGCAGCCGCGGCCAGCTTGAGAGCAGCGCCGGTGAAGCGCATGATGTCGAAGGTTGGTATGGAGCTGAGTTGATAAGAGTTAGACGACAGATGTGGTGTCGGATAGGAGTTGAACACTGACCGAGTGTGTGATGATTGAAAGCGCAGAAGAGAGTGGACTGTTTAGGAACAGATCCGGTGAGGATGTTGTTGTTTGCGAAGAGTCGTGAGAAACGAGGAGAGATTGTTGTCAGGCAAGACCTTGGCGTTTGCGTTTGCATGTGGATGCAATCAGAAGAAAGGTTGCTGATTCACGAAGAGATGCGTGCAGTGAGATCGACAGGCGATCAGGAGCAAGACATTTTCGATAGTCGAGAGCAGAAATGTGAGAAGAAGGGAGAACGAGAAGACAGTTTTGTATGGTAGTGCCATTTTTGTTAGACGAGATCAACAAGGAGTGGTTCACCAGTACCATAAAGGGAATGAAATCGGGAGAACCCATACCTTGACGACGGCACTCATATTTGAGCATGTTAGACCACTAATTGATGCAGTCTTGCACTTACAAACGTCTTTGCCGCAAGCACGGGCGTGGCCTCCCAACGACTCGTTCGTGCTGTGTGGACATCATCCTGCCCTCAATCGCGATACAGATCCTCCAGGTGCTTGACCATCCTCCGCCTCAACTCCATCATCTCCGACTCCGTCACACATTGGCTCCGCTTCAGTGGGACATCATGACCTTCTTCATCCCGCTTCACTTCCGCTCCATCCGGCACTACTAATCCCTCACTGACCCCGAAAAAAGGCACACCCAAGCCCTTTAACTCGGCCGTCATTCCTGCTTCCATTGCCTGCTGTGCCGCATAAATCTTCTGGTCAAAGTCGAGGAGCTCGGCATTTTTGTCCACTTCAGGCGCTCTGTCCGCAGACTTGGTGAGGGAAGTGCCGAGAGACGCAAGAATGGAGTCGACTTTGGCGGAAGACACCGCCCGATTGGACTGAGTTCGCTTGAGGTTCTGCCGCTCGGTATACCAGCGCGTCTCGTGTTCGCGTTGGTTTTGGATCATCTGAAGGGCAAAAGAAAGCTTGGTATCAATGGCTTCTCTTGTACGCGGGAAAATAAGAGGGTGTAGGATGGTCTGAGATGTGGCATGAAGGAGAAGTTCCTGCGTCAACTTACCCGCTTGATACTCGCCGCAAACTGAGCATTCTGAGCGGCGATCTTGGTTACGCAGCGGAGACCTTCTTGCCAGGTCGTGATGGTAGCAGGGTCGATCATGGCTCGAGGCGGTGGTGCAGCAAAGTTGGACTGCGGTTGTGGCTGAACATTCGGCATCGAGCTCTCATTTTGCTGAGGCTGTGGAGGGAAGACGCTGGCATTTTGGTTGTATGATGATAGTTGTGCCAATATGGCCTGCAGCGCTGGGTTGTCCATCTCGTCTTTGCAGTACGAACAGAAAGCGGACAATTCCTGAAACACTGAAATCAGCTGTGCTTGTCCTATGCGATCGATAGCAACGATGGCAACGCGGCGGCAATCTGGCGATGATGAGTCCAGGAGGAAAGAAAGCCGCTCGAAGTGAAGTCGGGTCAAACAAGCGCCAAGGCATGCGGGCGATCTTCCGCTGCATCTTCAAGTCCCGACATCATTGATCGATGAGAAAATATCCCGAGCGACAACTTCACGTCCAGAGACCCCAACGACAACGTCCAATGCATTGAAATACACAACCGAGAATTCCGGAACTCTGCCATATACAAAATACCTCCATACCTCTCCCACCATGGCACGCTCTCCCTCCGATGCCACGCGCTTTACCTCGACAGGACCCTACGTCTCCAATAAACCCGCAGGCACAACATCCTTCACATCCAACCCAACCGCACCATCCCCTTCGCAAGCCACAAACCTCAAATTCGGCCCCTCCGCGCCGGCCAACGAAACGCCTCAACAAAAAATCGCCCGTCTCCGCGCCGCCGCCGCCCTCGCCAAAGCCCCCCAAGAAACATCATGGGACAAGACCGTCCGGCGAGGCCGCATCTGGGCCGACCGCGCCCACCGCTTCACAGCTCTCGGCCTTATCGGCTTCACAGTCATCAGCGCGGCGGTGGCGACGGCAGGAATCACGGATATGATGATGCACAATCGAAGACGGAGGAATGAATGGTTCGCGGAGAAGAGTGCGGAGGCGACGCGGAATATGTTGCTTGCGATTCAAGCGGTAGAGAGGGGCGAGGCGACGGAGGATCAGGTCTTGTTGATTAATCGGGCGAGGGTCGCGGAGCAGGTTGCCGAGGAGAAGAAGAATAAGCCTGGGATTTTTAAGAGGGCTAAAGGATGGTTATATGGGGGTTTGAGTGAGGAGGAGAAGAGAGGTGGGAGATTAGGGGTTGTTGGTGCTGTGGAAGAGGCGGTAGAGGAGAGGAGGGATGGTGGGACGGGAGGCGTGTTACAGGCGGTCGAGGAGAAGATGGAGTCTTCGCGGAGGAGAGAGATGGAAACGTTGGCGGAGAGTATCAATCCGGCGGGAGGATCGTTGGATCAGCGGGCACAGCTTTTGGTCGATTCGGCGTCAAATGTCACGTCAAGTTGGTTTGGGCTTGGGAGACGGTAGAAGGGACAACGGCAATAGCATAGAGAGCGGCACAGTCTTCATTTGCATGGCGTGGGGCGGAGTCACATCATGTTTGTCTATACTTCCTCCTGGATTCGAGTCTGGCGAGAGACACTCGATGATTCAAACAAGGGTATCTCGAACGTATTGTACAAATCATTACAGCATTCGCCGATGCCTCATTTCGCAGCAAGTGCAGTCTTCCTCGGCAACAAAGCAGAACGCCGAGCAGAGCTGATGTACCACTCCCCCACGCTGTTGTGTGTACGGGCTGTCTCCCAGTCGAAACAAGCAGTGCCAAAAGTATGTCCCGTAAGTCGCACAAATTCCAACCAGACGCCGGCGCTATCATATACAGACGTTCCACGAATTCCAGATTCGGTCAAGCATTCCATATCCATTGTCGTTAGCAACACCTTCCTCTCGCCCTTCCCTTCACATCCTCATCCTGACCCTCGACGCCGTACGAGGTTGCCCCACCCGGTGTAGCAAGACTCCCCAGCCAACTCCTCCTCTTGTCGCCATGTTGACCCAACCGAAAACTTCCCGTCCCATTCTGCAAATCAAAGTATCCACCTTGTCCGCCACCCGGTCCTCCCGTGTCCATTCCAGGTGTCCCTCTCATCGCATACTCTTCCAACAACCGCTGCCTCTCCGCTCGTCGAGCGTGCTGTTCCACCAATTTCCGCGTCACAACCCGAAACATCTCTTCAATTCCCTCCCCGTCTTTCGACGACACCTCATGGCAACAACCCCAAATCTGTTCCTGTCCCCAAAATCCAGACAAGCGATTACTCTGCGAACTGGAAAGATGTGCCAATCCTCCCGCCGTAGTCGGCGGACTGCTCATGAACGGACCACCTCCCACTCCCGGTGTTGACGCCAGCGAAGGATACAACATCTCCGCCACATACCCTATACACCTCTCAAAGCTCACCTCCCTTAGCGTCGGGTCCTTAGCCACCACATCGCTCTTTGTACCCACCACGTGAATCACCGTGTCCGCCGCACAATTCTCCCTCAACTCTTTCAACCAAGTTCCCATATCCTCAAAACTCTTCGCGCTCGTAACATCATAGCACAAAATCGCCGCGTTGGCACCGCGGTAGTATAATCGTGAAATCGATCGGAAACGTTCTTGGCCGGCCGTGTCCCATATTTGAAGGCGGATATCGGCGCCAGATTCGGGATCCGAGACGCGGGTGGTGAGGAAGGAGGCGCCAACGGTCGATTGGGCTCGTGAAGGGGGAATGTAGGTGTTCTTTGCGTAACGGTGGACGAGGGTGGTTTTGCCGACACCTTGGGAGCCGAGGACGACGAGTTTGGCTTCGAGGGAGGGTGGAGAGGTCATGCTGAGACTGGATGCTTGTTCTGTCGATTATGTCTAGAGTCTGGTACGGGGTACGGCCCGGTCGAGTGGCTGTTGGTGTGCTGTTGTGGTCCCTGTTGCTGATCCTCGATTGCAGGTCTGGTTCGGATTCGAATTGACAGACTGCCGACTTGCTGGAGACCGCTCACTGGATGTAGAGCGTCGAACCAGTATAACTCAACATTAATATGAGCGGAATTCTCTGGATGATTGTTGTTGTGTCGTCGCGTCGCTCGGGGTCCCCATGTCGCACTGTATGTTGTGATCGCTTGAGTTGAGCCGTGCACAACCTTGTTGTCTTTGCGGATTTCTCGACGACTGGTCACCGGAGATCCGCAGCTTTATTAGATCCTCACAGCGGAGATAGCTAGCACACAGCCTGCAAGGAGTGGAGAAGGAAAGAAGGGCGCTCGCGGTCAAGGGAAACAACGGTGATGATGCAAGAGTTCGATAGCAGCCGGTTTGGGCATAGTCGCCCGTTGTGCTATAGGCCATGTGATGGAGAAAGACGCCACGCGGACCGAGGACATTGTGCGGGAGGTGGGAGGGAATCTTGATTCGTAGATATGAGAAATGGCGGCAGCAGGAGATATACGCCGAGGATGTCAGACATGCGGTGAAGTGTGAGAGGCGTGGGAGGTGAAGTGCAGATGCAAAGCCTGTTCTGCTGTGAGCTGCAGTCCAGAAAGCCTATCTGCTGTCCTGCATGTCCTTGCTTCGTGTAGTCCAACAGTTGTGGCGTGCAGGCCTCGTGGTTTCGATTTTACGGTCACGGTCGGTCAACACTCACAGTCACCACACACTACGATAATGGGACACAGCATGCGGGACAGCGATTCGTTTGCAGAAGCTTTGAGCATGCGACTTGCTATGCTACAATCATTCCATGGGTCGTTCCCATATGCCTGGCAGCCCATAATGCCGTGGTCATAGTAGTTTTCCATCCGCCCAACGCCATGCATGCAAAGAATCACTTCCCGGACGAAATCAGAGGTGCAAACCTCTATTTCTTCTTGTCCTTCTCCTCCTCCTCCTTGGCCTTCGCACGTTTCTCGCGCTTGCCAACCAGGCGGGCGTCGCTGCGGGCATCGCGGAGCACACGGTAGGCGTTCTCGGTGGCCGGATAGTCGGAGATCTTGCCCTCCTTGATGACAACCTTGTTGTCGATGGGGAAAGCCTTGTTGCTCTGCTTGACTTTGCCGGCGTAAAGGTGAGGACCAATCTGCTTGGCGGCCTCGACCTCCTTCTCGGGTGCGTCGCCGTTCTTGGTGACCTTGGCGTTGCGTGGGAAAAGGACCAGGCGCTCCTTGAAAGCCTTCAGGCGCTGGACGTTGACGGCAAGAGCCTCCTCGGACAGGTTGGCGCGGCGAGGGTCGACGGAGATTCCGATGGTAGGCGCAAGCTTGCGGGGGATGCCAGCCTCCTGTGTATGATGTGAGAAGTTGTCCAATGTGTTGCGTCCTCCATTCTTTAATGCGTACCTTCAGCTCAACGAGCGAGAAACCACGACCGGCGCGCACGCGGCGGTTGTACTTGATGGTCGGGCATCGGACAACAGGGCGGAGCTTGTCGACTGGGCGAGGAGCCAACTTGGCGGCCTTGTCCTGGCGGGCATTGCGTCTGCGGGTCTTACGACCGGGCTATTCGAAGAATCGGGTGTCAGGACATTGCTGTGCACTGCAGGCGCCACTGCTCTCAAGGTGAGAGGGGAATTACCTGGTCGAAGTGCACGCGGACACGGCGTTGCCAGTCCTTGCGGAAATCTGCGACATGTCAGTGGTAGTTCTTCAATGCGACGTATAAATGTTCTCCGGGTTCGAGGCTTACGGTTGTGCTGGATCTGCTGGTTGTGCTTGATCGTCTGGTTGGAATGTCAGCATGTGATGTGTCGTCCTGCTGAGTGTTTGCGGTGCATACCATTTTGGCGGTATTGCGATCTGTCGGTGACCTGAGTTCGAGAAGTTCAAAGCGATTCTGCAAATTCGAAATGGGTGGGCTCGGACTTGAGGCTTGGCAAGAACGGTAGATCTTCGGCAGGAGCAGTCTTAGTCATACGGAAAGCGCGACACGAGAAGCGCGGTCGCGTTGCCCTAGCGTTGGTAAAACGCGCCCCGCGAAAGACATCCTCTCGAATTGCTCCACCACCGCGAATTTCCAAACATGCTATACCATTAGCAGCGATACTTCGATTCGAACTGCATTCTCACTATGGCGTCCAAGGCTGACGCTCTCAAGCGTATTCGCGCTCTTCGTGCGGCGGGCAAGACGGCCTTTGACGATTACAAGGTCGAGGAAGCAGAATCCATATACGAAACAGTCGACGACGAGGGATACAAGAAAGTTGTGCGAAGCCGTTTGGAACAGGATGACTTCGTGGTGGATGACAATGGCGAAGGATACGCCGACGACGGCCGCGAAGACTGGCAAGATGAACGACAGCCAATGTACGACAGCGAGAGCGAGGATGACCGTCCGAAGAACAGCAAGGCTGGTATGTGTGATGTTTGAATTCAGAGGTCAGTTGTGCTTACAATATCACAAGCCAAACGAAAACGCGAAGAGGACGCCGATCGAATCGAGAGGCAGAACAAGGGCATCAACAAATACTTCAATCAGAAGCCCACGAACGCGCCGAAACCGAAGCCCGTGCGAACAGCCGAGGATGACGACTTTATGAACAATCTGCTTGGTGATGTGGACACGAACATTCAGACCCGAGCGCCCTCATACGGAAAGCCCGTTAAGAGCAATGACCGACGGAAGACGAGAGTCCTATCTCCTCCCCTCGAGGACATTGAACGCGCTGCACAACGATCCAGGAGAACTGAGAACGAACCACCGCTCCCATCTGCTCCGATCGAGGACGGCGACACATACATGACGCAGAACGATGATGATGACATGATCATGAGTGACCCCATGCCGTCCTCTCCTGCTGTGAAGGCCGTCGAGCGGAAAGAGCATGCCACGATCAAGGCCGAGGAGGAAGAAGAGGAGGATCTCATGGAGATTGCAGAGGTTACAGGAAATGCCAAGTTGAAGACCGCGGTCAACATCAAGGGCAGCCGTCCTGCACCGAAGCTTTCGAAACCAGTCGCAAAGCCAGCCTACCCGACTCCAAACAGCTCTTCACCGACGCGAGGACCAGCCGATGAAGTTGACATGACTGCGATCAACAGGGTCACTGATCAATTGAACATTATGAGCAGCCCAGCTGCAGAGACAGCCAAGATCGGCAAACTGGACAGCCAGGACGCTATCGAGGATGACGGCTCTCTTCGTTTCTTCTGGACTGACTACACTGAAGTCAACGGTAGTCTCTGCCTGTTTGGCAAAGTCAAGAACCGAAAAGATGGAAGCTTTGTGTCTGCTTTCGTCAAAGTCGACAACATCCTTCGCAAGCTCTACTTCCTCCCACGCGAGAATCGCTACCGCCGCGGAAGGGAGACGGATGAGGAGATCGACTTCAAGGATGTCTACGAAGAGGTCGACAGCATCATGTCAAGGCAGAAAGTGACAATGCACAAGATCAAGCAGAGTTCCCGCAAGTACGCCTTTGAGCTGCCTGGCATCCCCAGGGAGGCGGATTACCTCAAATTGCTCTATCCTTACGACAAGCCGGCTTTGTCAATGGATCTCACTGGAGAGACCTTTTCCCACGTCTTCGGCACCAACACCAATCTCTTCGAACAGTTCGTCATGTGGAAAAACATCATGGGCCCTTGTTGGCTCAAGATCGAGAACGCCGACTTCAACGCTGTCAATAATGCATCGTGGTGCAAGCTGGAGCTACAAGTCGTGTCACCGAGAGACAGCATCACAACAATGGGTGACTCGGACAATCTGGAGGCCCCGCCGATGACGCTGATGTCGCTCGCTTTGAGGACGGTGTTCAACCAGAAGGAAAACAAGAACGAGATCCTCGTAGCCAGTGTCCGCTTCTACGAGAATGTCTCCCTGTCGGATACCACACCTGCGGAGAAGATACCAAGCCGACTGATAACAATTATGCGTCCCAACGGCGACTATCCTCTAGGCTTCAAAGCCGAGGCCGAGAAAGCGAATCACAAAATCCAGATGGAGCGGAACGAAGCTGGAGTGTTGAGCATGCTGCTGGCGGTGATGCAAAAGTACGACCCTGATGCCATCATGGGCCACAGACTTGACGATGTGGATTATAGCATCCTTCTGAGTCGTATGCGTGAACGCAGGACTCCTGGCTGGCATCGGATTGGAAGACTCAAGCGCAACGACTGGCCTAAGAATGTCGGCAAGGGAGGCGGTAGCTTTTTCGCCGAGCGACATCTTGCTGCTGGTCGACTTCTGTGCGATCTCGGCAACGACATGGGTAAGAGTATGATGTCGAACTGTCAGTCCTGGACACTGGACGAGATGGTCTCGCTTTACCTCAACGGCATGCGAAAGGAGATCGACAATGAAAAGGCTCTTGCTCTGGCCGAGACGCGAGAAGGCCTGATGAACTATGTCAAGATGTGCGAAGTTGACACCTACTACGTCGCCGCTCTTGCGCTTAAGACACAACTGCTGCCTCTGACCAAAGTCTTGACGAACTTGGCTGGCAACTCCTGGGCTCGAACGTTGAGCGGCACACGTGCCGAGCGGAACGAGTACATTTTGCTCCACGAGTTCTACCGCAACAAGTACATTTGTCCTGACAAGGTATGGGGCAAGGGCGCTACCAACAAAAAGCTGGAGGACAATGAGAACGTCGAAGGCGAAGAGGGAGCCGATGCGAAGAAGAAGGACAAGTACAAGGGTGGCCTTGTCTTCGAGCCTGAGAAGGGCCTCTACGACAAATTCATCCTGGTCATGGACTTCAACTCCCTCTATCCAAGTATCATCCAGGAGTACAATATCTGCTTCACCACCATTGAACGCGGACACCTTACGGAGGAAGACGAGAAAGTGCCAGAGGTGCCGGACGACACTGCGAACAAGGGCATTCTCCCGCGTCTGATCAAGACCTTGGTCAGCCGAAGACGAGAGGTGAAGAAGTTGATGAAGGACAAGTCTGCCACCGAAGATCAACGCAAGACTTGGGACGTCAAGCAGCAAGCTCTGAAGTTGACGGCCAACTCCATGTACGGATGTTTGGGATACACCAAGTCTCGATTCTACGCTCGACCGCTCGCCGCTCTCACCACTGCCAAAGGACGAGAGATTCTGCAGTCCACCAAAGATCTAGCAGAGTCGGCGCATGCCCTTCGAGTCATCTATGGTGATACCGACTCTGTCATGATCAACACAAACGCCGACAATGTCCTCGATGCGCTGAAGATGGGCAAAGAGTTCCAGAAGAGTGTCAACGAGCGGTACGAACTGCTTGAGATCGAGATCGACCATATCTTCCGTCGACTTCTCCTGCACGCCAAGAAGAAGTACGCCGCCATGACTATGGTGCAAAAGGATGACAATACGTGGATTGAGAAGATGGACGTCAAGGGATTGGACATGAGGAGACGAGAGTATTGCCAGCTTTCCAAAGACACTTCACAGTGAGTTTTGTTCAGCATTGTATGGTGAAGACTGGACTGACAAGATTACAGAGCACTTCTCGATTTCCTCCTATCCGGAGAGGAACCAGAGAAAGTCGTTGCCCAGATCCACGACTACCTCCGCACGTTGAGTGAGAAGATGCGTAACAACGAGATCCCCAAGCACAAGTACACGATTTACACACAGCTCGGCAAGAACCCAAAGGATTACCCCAACGGTGGTTCCATGCCTTCCGTGCAAGTGGCCCTCAAACGTCTCGCAAAGGGCAAGCAAGTCAAGGCGAAAGACGTGATGGCATTTGTGATCTGCGGAAACAGTTCAGGAGTCGCCGAAAACGCTGCAAAGAACGCCCACGATCTGGATGAGGTCCTCGCCCGAGACAGTCCGCTCGTTCCGGACGTCGATTACTACCTCGCCAAACAAATCCTCCCGCCGGTTGAGCGTCTCTGCGCTCCCATTGGCGGCACGAACATCTCCCTTCTCGCTGAGTGTCTCGGCCTCGACACCAGCAAATACCGTGTCTCGAGCGCTAGCCGTTCGAGCGAGCAGACGAACGAGATTACCACTCTTGAGAGTCAAATTCCTGACCACATCCGCTTCAAAGACTGCGAACCCCTCCACCTCCTCTGTCTCGGCTGCAAGCACCACTTCGAATTTCGCGGACTCAGCCAGCCTCCTCCTGACCCGTCTGACGAACAGCCTCTCACACCTCTCGCTGCTCTCACCCACGACGGCTTGGCTTGTCCACGTTCGAATTGCAAATCTGCAATCTCCACCCTCACTCTCTCCGCTCAGCTCGAGCACCAAATCCGAACGCACACTTCCCGCTACTACTCCGCATGGCTGACTTGCGACGATGCCGCCTGCGGCGCGCGAACACGACAAATGAGTGTCTACGGGCACCGTTGCTTAGGTCCAAAGGGTCTTGCATACGGATGTTCGGGACGCATGGCATTCGAGTACAGCGAGAAGGCGTTGTACAACCAGCTGCTGTACCTGCAAGGACTTTTCGACGTGGACAGGAGTTTGGAGAAGATGGAGAACGAGAAGAGTTTGGTCAAGGTGGAGGGCGAGACGGAGAAGAGGGAAAAGGTGAAGGTCATGGCAGGATTGAACAGGGAGAGATTCGGTGTGTGTAGGGATGTGGTCAAGCAGTATCTGGAGAGAAGTGGATGGGGCTGGGTCAGCATGGATTCGTTGTTCGGGTTTGCTCTCAAGAGGTTGGGGTGAGGAGGGGTCTTTGAATGTCAGGATTACCAGGGATAAGAACACCGGCGTTCGGCATGATCAATCATGAGATAACAATGGCTTTGCCAGATCGAGACCAAGTGGCGCCCCTTTGTGTGCCTCCGTCTGATTCTGATCACTCTGGACAGATGGTTCACTGCGACATTATTGCTCGAGGTCCAAGAATGGAAGGAGCTGCCTAATCCGGAAGCTTAGCGTGAAAACTTTGACCAAGGGCGAGCTTGCACGCCTTTTGGTGAAGTACATCACGATGACTCCCAATGTACCTTTCACTCAACGCTACAACATCTTATTGATGTCTCTTGAACGCTGCAGGTTCGACGGCTGTTCACAAATAGCGCTTTTGAAAGACCATGGCTGGATCGACGATTGCGATGCCTCCTCATGTGGCGGCCACGACTGAATCAAACAAGCACAATGCCGAGAGCGAGCTGAACGCGGTGCAAGATGCGACGAACACGTCGCCAACATGGCAACAATCACCAAGTGTTGCACACTCGACGGCCATCGACGAAGACATCGAGCTGGAGCAACTCACTGGCACCGAAACGAACGTTGCTATGCGAGAGGATGTTCCTCCAGATGGCGGCTATGGTAGCACACGAACTATCCACTCGGAACGTGACTATAGCTGACATTGTGTACAGGCTGGATCGTAACGCTCTGCACATTCCTCATCAATGCCCACACCTGGGGCGTCAACGCAGCGTGGGGAGTATTCTTGGCCTACTTCCTCACAGCATCCACGTTCTCGCGAGCCACACACCTCGAATACGCACTGATCGGCGGCCTCTCCACCTCCCAAGCTCTGATGGTTACGCCCGTCGTGGCGCTCCTCAACGAACGCTTCGGCACCCGTATCACGCTCATCATAGGAACACTGCTCGTGTCCACTTCCATGCTGACAAGCAGTTTCGCGACAGAAGTTTGGCACCTCTTCTTGTCCCAAGGAGCGTGCTTCGGATGGGGGATGGGATGTCTGTACATCACCGCCGCTGCCATCCTACCGCAATGGTTCTCCGCTCGACGGTCCCTCGCCGTGGGCATTGCATCTTCAGGTGCGGGATTTGGAGGATTGGCGTATAACCTCGGAGCGGGAGCGGGTTTGGAAACGCTAGGTTGGAGGTGGACGTACAGAATCCTGGCGATCAGCACGCTGGCTGTCAATCTGACGTGTGCGGTGCTACTGAAGGACCGTAATCGGCTGGTGAGGCCGAGCACGAAGGCTTTCGATGTGAGGGAGTATAAGAGGGCCGAGACGTGGTTGCTGATCACTTGGGGCTGGATGACGGAGCTGGGCTACATTGTTCTGCTGTACTCGCTGCCCAATTATGCGGCCACCATTGGACTCACGCCGAAGCAAGGCTCGGTTGTTGGTGCGATGCTCAATCTTGGACTGGGACTCGGCCGGCCGTTGGTGGGTTGGATGTCGGATAGATTTGGGCGCATCAACGTCGCGACCATCATGACGGCGATGTGTGGACTTTTCTGCTTGGCGATCTGGGTCCCGGCCACTTCGTATGGAGTTCTTATCCTGTTTGCTATCACAGCGGGTACGGCCGTCGGAACATACTGGGGTACCATCACTGCCGTGACGGTGGACTGTGTTGGCATGCAGAGACTGCCCAGCGCTTTTGGCATGATCTGTCTGCCGTTAGTGCTGCCAGCGACCTTCGCAGAGGGCATGGCTCTGGAGCTTGTGGCCGCGAAGGGGTATCTCAGTGCCCAGATCTTCACGGGTTGCATGTTTCTGGCTGGTGCGTTGGCGACGTGGCTATTGAGATCGTGGCAGATCCATCAGTTGGAGTCGAAGCAGGCTGGCCGTACGCCGTCGAAAGGGTGGCTCACGGTACATGGCTTGGTGCAACCGAGGAAGGTTTGAGTAGCTAGATATTAGAGCCAGGCTGCGTACGAATCTTGCCTGTGAACACTTGGAGCATCGCTCCAGATCTTGAAGAACGACTGTGCAATTGGTCGCAACGGCGTTCGGTTAGGGACGCTTCTTGTATGTGAGATCGTCACTCGTTCCAACAAGGTGCTGATAGCGCACGAGTGCGATAGAGTGCCGAATCAGCCACGTACAATGCTTGTCTGCACACCAGCACCAACGCCGGATGCTTTTTGGGATTGTACTGCTCATTCAATCCTGCAACCAAGGATGCTTCAGCAGTTCCGAAGCTGACCACCGTTCGTCGGGATCCCATTTCAGCATGCTTCGGATGAAATCGAAAAGTTGCGGCATTTCTGGCTCGATCTCTATTCGATCTTCAAGCTTCTCATGTGCGATCTCACCGTGTTTCCAGCGCCCTGAATGTCGTTTAGTGCTAGTACGATCACGTCGCAACACATGCCGGTCACTTACCGGATTTGTCGAAGAATTGGTCCGCGCGTGTACATCGATCCAGGAGCGCGACCGGTGGAGAACTTAGCCAACGCACCATCGACTGTAGTGCATACTCCTCGGTGCTATCCCCGAACAATCGTTGATCGATCATCAATTCGAGGATCTAAGAATCACAGATCAGTCTCAAGGTTTCCACGTCAGCCGCGAGATAGCCAGAAGAGGGAGTACCGACGATGACACCCATGCTCCAGACATCGATCTTCTCGTTCCAGTGGCCCTCGAGAATGACTTCCGGAGCGCGGTAAGGCAACCCCTGGGCGAGACCCTCATGAGGTGGGCGGCCAAGTACGGCCGATCCCAGGTCGCAAAGGATGGGAAAGGTGAAATCGCTCTGATTCATCTCTCGGGACTGGACGACAGGATGCCCACCTGCTGTGATCTTCGCAAAGCTTGGAGATAGCTTTTCAGCCGTGACCAACTTGTTCAGTATCGCGGATCGATTCGACGGAAGAGTGAGCAAGATGTTGTCCAGCTTCAGATCTGGCCGAGGGTCAACGAGGCATACTAGGTCATTCAGAGGAGCAGGAGCTACCAGCATGCACGACTTCGTGGGTGTGGAGGAAGTCGAGCGCGTTCAAGAAGTAGATGGCCATCCATCGCACTTCGGCAATGTGAAAGGTCTTGTTTTCTCTGCCTTCCATGAACTCCAGTAGGCTCGGTCCCAGAGGCTCGAACACGAAACATTCATGGTGGCGTTCTTCGTCTGCAGAGTCTATGTTGAATATGTCTTCGGGCCATCGCACACAGTACTTGCCTTGATGCTCCGAAGTCGCCAAGGTATCGACCAGATGCTCAATGACCCGCGTCTCCCGACACTGAGCCTTGCCAGCAGTGGAAACTTTGAGCGTCTTGAAGGACTGTCTAGAAATTGTTGGTCTGTACGAGCAAGCTCCTCGGGTGTTCTGGCTTACGATTTGTTGGTGCATAGCCATACCGTGGAGTCCCTGCCATAGCCCAGCTTCGCCTTGATTTTGTAATCATCGCAGATGGTATCTCCCACGTTGATCGGGTAGTAGTTGGTGGACTTGTAGCCTGAGATGGTTTCTTCATCAATCAGCGTGGTTTTCGTGGACTGCTTGCGTGAGATCCTCAGCATTGGCATCGATATCGCTCGCAGTCTCAGTCCGGTAGCGCATCGCCTTTTGGCACAGCATAGAAGCATGTCTGGACGCCCAAGTCATACAGTCATGGAGACGTGAAGCATGGAAGCCTGAGGTGCCCTCCGGTCCTTGAGCCAACCTCTGTTGTGGATTATCAGACTGACCATCAGTGAAGTGCACGTAACTAGTACCAAGGCATTTACACACATAGATAGCTAAAGTGAGAATCTCACACTTGAGATTCTCTTTGCATAATAATATATACCTGCTAATTAGAGGTCTTCTTCTACTTAGCTTAAGTCTAATTATAACAGGTTATAAGCCCGGCGTAACTACTGCACACTCGAGGAAGAATTATCTGTTCTAAGCGCAGCTACTAGAACCTTACTGTACACTGTTTAGATAGTTAACTAGCGAGCCGAGAAAGAGCTAGTTACAATAACAGCCGTAATGCAGACTAATAAGTTTAAGACTGCGAAGGAGAATAAAGTCCTAAGAAAGGAAAGTAACTTCTTAGACTAGTTAAGGATGCTTAAAGCAGCCCTTATAGACAAGGAGGTGTTAGGCTATGTCTTTTATAATATTCCCTAGTGCCCTACCTAACTAAAGCTAGGAATTAAAGTTAGATATCCCTCTCTACTAACTAAGGAGAGTACTGCTTTATCCTCCTAGGCTTTAACTCCTTCCTAAAAAGAAGGAGGGGATACTCTAGTAACAGAACCTATTCTAACTAGTAGACTAAGACTAACTTCTCTCTAAGTCTAGTATAAGCATAACCTAATTATATACAGGATTATTAGCAAAAGGATTAACTAATCTCTAAGGCCTAACTTTAGGGATATAGAGAAGATAGCTAAGGAACTATATAATACTGTTGCAGCTACCTATAGGCCTGTTATAACTATAAACATTTATAACAGCCTAAGGATTCTTAGAATTAGTAATATTAAGATCTAAGGAACAAACACTTAGAAGTACTGTAAGGACTTCTAGAAGTAGTATTATAAGTACATCTCTGCAATAGAACAATACTCTAGGTCTAAGAGCATTCTAGTCTTAAAGCTTACCTTTAGTAATAAGCAGATTAGGCTGTTCTTTATCTAGGGCCTCTACTATCTAGAATACCTAAGAAGCTAGAGACAATCCTATTATATTAAGAACATAACTCTTAAAGAGCTAATTACCTTATTAATTAAGGAACCTCCTCTATAGATATAGAGGATAGCAGGAGGATTTAGGGGTGCTGCAGTAGATAATAATTAGTATACTAAGTGTACCTATTATATCTATATAAATACAGATTGCTTTAAGAAGCACCCTAATAAGGCCCTAAAGTCCTAGGTACATAAAGGAAAAGGAAGATCTAATAAGGATAAGAAGAAGTCCTAAGACAAGAGCAAGAGACATAATAAGAAGGGAGGAAAGGGTGCTATAGCAATTAAGCCTATCTCCTCTTCTAATGCAGGCTTAGGCTCTAATTTAGATAGCTTATTTGTAGGAGTAGCAATTGCTGCCGCTAGAATATAAAGGAGTAATACTATTATCTAGGATTCTAGTATATTATACTACTTCTTTAATAACAAGTCCTAGTTCTTAAACCTTAAACCCTTAGAAACCCTAATTAGGTTCTCTTAAGCTATTAGACAAAGTACAGTTACACACTTAGGAAGTATAAGGATTATAATAAAATATAAGGGGAATAAGTTAAACATTACTTTGCAAGATGTGTTATACTCTCCTAACTCTAATTATAACCTTATCTTAGTAGAGACTCTCTAGCTAAAGTGCAAGGTCTACCTAGACAGGCTATCTTTATGCATTCTAAGAAATAACAAGAAGATAGGCAAGGTTTAGTCTACTTATAATGTTCTAATCCTTTAGAATGCAATTGTCTCTCTCCCTAAGGGGAGTACTAAAGTTGCTTCTATAACTAATAGGAATATGTCCTGTCTAGCCTTTGCTATACCTAAGGCTAATATAACAAGATAGCACTAGAGACTAGGCTATATAGGGAACAAGATTCTTAGTATAACAAAGGCTTAAGTTTAAGGACTTAAGTAGATTAACACATCTACACTTAAGCACTATAAGCTATACAAGCTTATAAGGTTATAGAGAGTAGTATTAAGAACTCTAAGACTAACACCTTAATCCTTATTAGATAAGGTCTATATTAACATTATAGGACTAATCTTTCTACTAGATATTTTTAGATGCAAGTACATCCTTATAATTACTAATGTAAAGTTAAGAAGGAGATAGGCTATCTTCTGCAAGCTTAAATTACAAGCTGTATAAATTATTAAGAAATAGACTACTAAGACATTTAACTAGTACAAAAAGATAGTTAAGATCTAGTTCTTAGATAGAGGAGGAGAGTTTAATAACAATAATCTAATTACATTTGTAGAGAATAAGGGACTAAGATAGGATTTCTTAGCTCCCTATACTCCTAAGCAGAATAGAATTGCAGAATTATCTAATAAGGTTATCCTTAATAAGGCAAGAGCAATAATAATTAACTCTAGCCTACCTCTCCCTTTCTAGAGTTTTGCAGTTGCATATGCAATCTTCCTTACTAATAGGCTAGTATGCTTATTAACTAACAAGATTCCTCTTTAGGAATTTAATTAAGATCTTAATACTAGAACTCTATATATTAATCTAACAAAGGTTAGGAGATTTAGATATAGAGTATATCTATATAATTAGGGGAGACCTAATTTATAGAAGTTCTATTCTAGAGTAGAGAAATACTAGAATCTAGGATTCTAGGAGAACACTTTAACTAACTATATAGTTTAGAAGTTTAAACTATCTACCCTTGCTAGGTTTTAGTATAAGATTATAACCTCTCCTTATATAACACATAATAAAGATAAGGTATATAGCATAATACCTGCTGCCCTAGACTTCTAGGGGGAGAGTTTCCTATAACTAATATAACCTATTACTACAGAACAGGAAGTTTATACTATCTATACTAAGGATTAAGATTAGGGCTAGGATACCTAAGGGCAAGATGCCTAACCTCTTACTACTTCTTATCTTTAAGAAGTAGAGAACATGTTTAATACTATATAGAGAGAGAGAAACTAAGCCTCCCTTTTAACATCTTAGGGGGAGCAAACATTAGGTTAGGACATATAGTCCTAGGATAACTAACACAAGTAGTCTAAGCCTAATTAGCTAGAGGCTACTAAGTATAAAGAAGCCTCCTAGCTAGCTTAGGGGGAGCATATTTCTAAGGAAATAGGAAGTCCTAAGGGATTCTAAGGAAGTCCTAAGGGATTCTAGGAGCAGGCTAATACCTTATTAACATAGCTACAATATTAAGTATTAGTAGAGGATTGCCCTAAAAGGGAAGACCTCTAAGATTATACTATAACTCCCTTCCTAGACATTTATATTACAGGAAAGAGGAAAGCAGGGAGAAGCCCTAAGAGACCTAAGAAATTAGGCAATAAAGCAAGTCCTAAAAGCTTAGGCACATTTAGACTCTTAAGAAGTAGAAGATTAGTTGTAAGAAAAGACTATAGCAAGATCTAGAAGATAGGACTTAAAGCAACAAATCCTAATCTGTCTAATCCTAAGACAGTTAAGGAAGCTCTCTCTAGATCTAACTATAAGGAATAGGAGAAAGCTATTATTAAGGAAGCTAAGTTACTTAAGTCTATAGGATGCCTTAAATAGAAACTCGTTAGCACCCTCCCTAAGGGGAGAGTCCCTCTTATAGGGAAATAGGTCTTTAAGATTAAGGTGCTCCTAGATAGAACTGTAGAGAAGTACAAGGCTAGATAGATAGCTAAGGGATTTACACAAAGGAAGGGACTTAACTATATTAATACCTTTGCTCCTACCCTAAGAGCTGTAACAGGGAGAATACTTCTGTCCCTCTTAGTTAACTTTAGCTAGAAGAGGAGACAAGTTAATATTAAGACTGTATTCCTAAATCCAAACCTAGATAAGTAGATCTTTATTAAGCTACTAGAGGGAGCTTATCTCTTTAAGAAAGATGCCTACAAGTATATTATATATATTAAGAAAGGACTGTATAGGCTTAAGCAGGCAGCTGCTCTCTAGTACTACGATACTATAGACACTCTCTAAAAGCTTAGTCTAATAAGAACTGTTAGTAATGCTTGCCTCTTTTAAGGGAAAGGCATCCTTGTTCTCCTTTATATAGATAACTTCTAGATCTTTAGACAGTTAGACTATAAGATTAACAAGCTAATTAAGGGATTAGAGCAGAAGTACACAATTAAGGTTGTTAATACTAATGTCTTTCTTAGACTTTACCTAAAGGAAGGGAAAGATAGCTCTATATCTGTCTCTTAGGAACACTATTCTAGAGACAAACTTTAAGGATATAGTCTTAGTAATGCAAAGAGTGTTAAGTACCCCCTTAACACCCTCCTTAAACCCCTTTAGGATAAGGGAACAAAGGAGGACTATAATCTCTTTAACAAGATTATTAGGGAACTGCAACATCTGTTAAACTATACTAGACTAGATATTAGTTTTGCTATTAACTACTATGCAAGGTTCCTTTAGAACCTAGGACCTTTATATGTTTAGGCAGCTAAACATATCTAGAGATATGTTGCAGGCATAATTAACAAGTGCCTTATATACAGGAAAACTAAGGAGCAAATTTAGATTAAAGCATTTTTAGACTCTAACTTTGCTAGTAATCCTAGTATATCTAGGTCTACCTTAGGAATGCTCTTTAAAATTGTAGAAGGCCTAGTTGTCTAGAGATCTTAACTATAAAAAGAAGTAGTGCTGTCTAGTACTAAGGCAGAGTACCTCTCTCTTACTAAGGCAACAAGAGAAGTAAATTAGGTAAGGAATCTTATTAATAAGCTCTAGCCCTTTACCTAGGCCAAAAGCATTTCTACTATCCTTATTAAAGTAGACAATTAATCAGCTATTAGCCTTATAGAAAACTATGCTAACTCTAAAAGATTAAGACATGTCTCTCTTAGGAACTATTACTGCAGAGAGCAATATAACAAGGGGAGTATTAAGGTAGAGTTTGTAAGGACAGACATGCAGCTTGCAGACTATCTAACAAAACCAAAATCCCCAAACACCATCCTCTAATATAGGCGTCTACCAAAAAGAGCATCTCGTGCGAGCATAAGAGGAACACATCCTAACATGGTCGCACGAAATAAGAGGCTAATACAGGAATTGAACCTATAACCTTCTAATTTGTAGTTAGAAATCATACCACTAGACTAACTAGCCCTTAATAAGAAGAGGGAAATTGCTCTTAAATTTATGCCTTAGTACCTACATTCCTACCTAAGAAGGATTCCCTCCCTAGAATTACACTATTTTATTTGTTACAAAACTAAGAAGCATAATACTTAGAACACTTATTTTATTCTTATCTGTATAAAGGAAAGGAGGTAACTACACACCTCTACAAAAGCATCTAAGAAACTATAAGAAAAACACCTAGCTAAAGAAAAACTTTTCTATAAAAACCTAAAAGCATTAGAGCATGTCCTAGAACCTGCAGCCTACCCCCCTAGAACTACTACTAAAAGACTAAGCTAATTCCCCTAGAATCTTAACTTAAAGCCTAGGAGAATGTTAGTTTCTATTAGGGAAGAAGGGATTTTAAGGAGAACATATATAGGATGCTATACTACTAACTACTGCTTTATCTCTGCCTTGTTAGAGCTTAACATTTGGCTAAGAGGAGTCTAGTTATAGTATAACACAAATCCCTAAGGATTAGGAGTTATTAGACTAGGGTAGTTTTCTACTAGGAAGGCCTACTCCCTTAGGTTATATAGCTCCTCTATTACTATATTAATAAGGTCTGTAGTAAGGAGATCCTTATTAAGCTTAGCTATAAACCTATTAAAGCAAGCTATAAAAGAGAAGGGACCCTAAGCCCTAACATTTACTCTATTATAGTGTCTGTTTATCTCTCCTCTAATAAGTTAATATATAGTCTAATATACTACAGAACTATCTTTGTAGATCTATAAGAGATCTTTACTACTAATAGCTCTTGCTTTATCGATAACTTGCTAGAAGGTTTTTCTAGGGATAAAGAAAGCTGCTCTTCTTCTAGAAGCTATAGCTAGTAATATAGATTATGTTATTAATAGCTATAAGGGATAGATAATAGATTAGCTAATAAATTAGCTAAATAGATAAGAGGTGTAGATTATAAAGTAGAGGAATAAAAAGGCTAGAAGAAGATGCTTTTTAACAAGCTAAAGCTAAGCATTAGCTATATAGTAGGTAAATACCTGCTATATTTAGGTAATAGATAGCTCGTAATAATGCAGCTACTAATAGGGGAGTGTTGTAGATTATTAGACTAACTATTAGTAAAGTGCACGTAACTAGTGCTAAGGCATTTACACACATAGATAGCTAAAGTAAGAATCTTACACTTAAGATTCTCTCTGCATAACAATATATACCTGCCAATCAGAGGTCTTCTTCCACTCAGCTTGAGTCCAATCACAACAACCTCCACCTCAGCTACCTTACGCTTACATAAGTCTTGGTTATGTAAGCCCCTTCCGCTTGCGACTTCCCACATTCCTCATCGAGCACCGATCTCTCTTCTTCTCCTGCCCAACATCCCTTATCGTCATCAAAGATCTGTTTCAGATCATTTTCAAGCATCTCATCGCAATCATCATGTCTTCACGCAAGCCATCATGATAAGCGTCCCAGCCTTATCATCATCCAAGCCGTCCAAAGCCGATAGTGAGCCGGCCAACAGCTACAGCCAGCTCACGAGCTGTCCAGGTCACCATGACCAGATTGGGCAAAGCTTTGCGTGTACCGAAATCCAACCTCACCACGTCCGAGTGATGCGGAGAACCCTATCACTTCACTGCGGACTGCTGGTCCGGTGGCAACCATGCTATTGGACACCACCAATCGAGCGCGGCTTTGCGGTGCTCATGCGCGCGTCTCCGCGTCGCGTACTCTGGTACTGTGTTCGAATGCCGTATTGTGCTGCTGCATCCATGTCCGAATGATGGATAGCGAGGGCAGGTCAGAGAGCTATCTGTCTCCGCATTGGACCATCTCTTAGCTACAAGCTCCACGTTCTTGGGTGGTTGTAAGTACCAGGGTCGAGAAGCAGCTTTTCTACTTTTTCCTTACTTCTTATTCCTGATATCTCCCAAACTCTTCATACCTGTCGTTGAAACGACCTGCTGGAATATCAATTTGTTCTTGTTGTGCTTGACGGATACACAATGGCCACCTCATCCCGCGTCGTCATTATCGGCGCTGGCATTGTCGGAACCAATCTCGCAGATGAGCTCGTCAAGCGAGGATGGAGGAACATTACTGTCCTCGACCAGGGACCTCTGAACATGCCGGGAGGCTCAACATCACATGCTCCAGGCCTGGTATTTCAGACCAATTCGTCCAAGACAATGACACGCTTCGCACAATACACCGTTGAGAAACTGCTTTCTCTCAAGAAAGATGGCCAGAGTTGCTTCAACCAAGTTGGAGGGCTGGAGATTGCCACCACACCCGCCAGAATGGAGGAGCTCAAGAGAAAGCACGGCTGGGCGTCCTCATGGGGCATTGAAGCACGCCTCATCAGCACAGAAGAGTGCGTCGAGAGATATCCTCTACTTAACAAGAAGATGGTTCTCGGTGGTCTGCACATCCCAAGCGATGGCCTTGCATTGGCAGCTCGCGCGGTACAGCTGTTGATTGAACGCACGAAGGCAGCTGGTGTCAGATACTTGGACATGACACCCGTCACTGGAATCGAGCAAAACGCCGGGCATGTCACAGGTGTAACAACGCCAAACGGCTCGATTCCTGCAGACATTGTCGTTTCGTGTGCTGGATTCTGGGGTGTCGAGATTGGTGCCATGATTGGGCTTCCTGTCCCTCTCCTTCCACTGGCTCACCAGTACGTCAAGACGAAACCCGTTGCAGCCCTCAAGGCACGAAAGAACCCACCCAACAGCGCGAGTCTTCCGATTCTACGACATCAAGATCAGGACCTTTATTACCGCGAACACGGAGACTACTATGGTATTGGCTACTACGGCCATCGTCCGATGCCGGTCAACGCTGGGTCTTTGGGTCTGACACCAAAGGACGTGCACGAGAAGAACATGCCATCTCGACTTGGCTTCACACCGCAGGACTTTGCACCAGCATGGGAAGAGTCAAAGAAACTCTTGCCCGTCATGCAAGAAACGGAGATTGCGGATGGATTCAACGGAATCTTCTCATTCACACCCGATGGCGGTCCTCTGGTTGGCCAAGCGCCCAATCTTGACGGTTTCTACGTCGCCGAAGCCGTCTGGGTGACACATTCTGCTGGAGTTGCTCGAGCCGTGGCGGAGATCCTCACAGATGGGAAATCCAAAATCGATATGGGAGACGCTGAGCTCACTCGGTTTGAAGAAGTGCAACTGGCCACAGACTATGTCAGCGAGACTTCTCAGCAAAACTTTGTCGAGATCTACGACATTCTGCACCCTCTCGAGCCCAAAGAGTCTCCTCGCAATTTACGACTCAGTCCGTTCCACGCACGGCAGCAAGAACTCGGAGCGTTCTTCCTTGAGTCCAGAGGGTGGGAACGCCCGCACTGGTACGAAGCAAACGCTTCTCTTGTGAAGGATCTCCCATCAGCCTGGCGCCCAAACGACCGCGATCCTTGGTCCAACCGCTTCTACTCTCCTATCGCCGCGGCCGAAGCATGGAAAACTCGCACCGCCGTCGCAATGTACGACATGAGTCCGCTCCGCCGCATCGAAGTCTCCGGCCCTGGTGCCGTGCAATTGCTGAACCAGCTATGCACCGGTAAGATCACCAAAACTCCTGGGCCAGTGGTTTACTCCCTCCTTCTCGACTCCTATGGCGGCATTCTTAGCGATGCCACCGTCGCGCAACTCGGCCCTGAACTCCTTCACGTCGGCGTGAACTCCCGCGTTGATGAAGTATACCTCACCCGGGCCGCTAAAGCTCAAAGCTCCTCCAACCCGCGAAACTGGGTTCACATCACCGACATCACCAACGGATCTTGCTGTATTGGCCTCTGGGGTCCCAAAGCACCCGCTTTGATCAAGACGCTTTCCGCAGATGATTTCTCCGATGCCGCCCTTCCTCACCACACCGTTCGAACCGCTCATATCAAAGGCATCCCTGTTGTTGCCATCCGACTGACGCACGTCGGCGAAATCGGCTGGGAGATTTACACTGCTGCCGCCACCGGTCAGAAACTATGGGACGCCATCTACGCCGGAGGACAAGCTTTCGGTATCATCGCTGCGGGAAGAATCGCGGGCAACTCGTTGCGCATGGAGATGGGATACAGAGACTGGGGATCGGACATGTCAACCGAGCATACACCTTACGAGGCAGGACTGGGCCATATCGTCGACATGAGCAAGGATGACTTCGTCGGCAAGAAAGCGCTGCAGGGTCAATCATACAACACGGTGACTCGCAGACTGCGGTCGCTGGTATTGGAGGACAAGAAGACCGTCGTCCTAGGCAAAGAGCCGGTGTTCTACAAAGGACAGTGCGTGGGGTATGTGACAAGTGCTGGATATGGCTTCACGGTGGGAAGGTGCGTGGCATATGCGTACTTGCCCATTGAGGTACGCGAGGGTGAGAAGGTGGAAGTGGAGTACTTTGGGAATAAGGCCAGCGCTGTGGTCGTGCAGGAGGGTTGCGAGGTTGGGACCGCGAAGGAGAGAGGAAAGTCGCAGAATGCGTGGCAGGAGTTCAGAGCAAGGTTGTGAGGGATTTTTGGGAATGCTGGTGGTTTCGCGATGCGCATACGACGAATGTCTGGGTCTTTACGGCGAACGGCGGTTGATGAGTCGTCTTTGATGATGAACATTTGATTGCAATGACTTTTTGGTTTTTCTGATATCATGAAAAGTGGTGAAAGCACACCACTCTTTCGCCTCCTGTCCCTCAGAGTGCAGGCCATGACATCAAAATGCTTCGTCCCATTCCAGCTGGGAGCGCAATCACTTTTGCGGCCGTGCTTCGAGCTTCGACGTCAAGACACTTCGATCGACCCACG
Source organism: Zymoseptoria tritici IPO323 (assembly GCF_000219625.1). Taxonomy (NCBI): domain Eukaryota; kingdom Fungi; phylum Ascomycota; class Dothideomycetes; order Mycosphaerellales; family Mycosphaerellaceae; genus Zymoseptoria; species Zymoseptoria tritici. The sequence continues at coordinate 2,308,436 of NC_018216.1, read as the reverse complement.
CGCAAGATAGCATACAAACGATGCTGACTATGAACCATGCCAGTATCAATGATTCTTATCTGCAACATCGGACAGAACTCCATTGATGTCGCGAAACTCCAAAAATTTGTCCAGTAGTACCCATATAGCGAGCTCCCTCCTTCCCAATCGGGCTCGATAATCCCGCTGCTTTCACTTCCCAACCTAGCTAGCTCCAACGTCCCGGCACGAAGCGCACCCAGTTCTTGGACGTCGGATCATCCTGCGCCGCCATTTCCCACCCCCAGTCTCACGACACCATGCTCTATCCCAACGAGGAATACGTTTACCTGGGCATGATCATCACGAACGTGTTTCCGCCGTGAATCAGCCCTTATCATGCTTTGCGGGGAAAAGACCCGGTGGTGTGGAGGCAGGCCGGCTCTGTTCGGACGCTGAGACGCGGGATGGCTTCACCTTGTCGCCATCGTCGGGCCATATCCGGGGCGTGGACGCATTGCATTCACTGCTCTGACTGTGCTCACGTTTCTGCCCAGCATCCGTCAGGAAGGAGGTGCCGGATGATGTGCTTTCCCCGGACTTGACCTGTCGACGGACCTGTTGTGGGCACCTGGTTGACGGCAGGGCGAACAGCGGGGAAGGGACAGGCCATGCAGTCATACTGCAATCATTGCCATCGGCAGTCCGCTCTGGCATGCCAGAGCAGGAGCTGTTACGAAGTCCGCATGCTGATATCGAGATCTGGACAGCAGCACCCAACTGCAAACAGGGGCTGTTATCGACCGACATCTGTCGACTTGTTTCAATCAGTGCAATATCTCCTGGATACCCGTGTCGTCCAGCTGATCTGGCGGGTCATGCGACTTTATCTGTTTCCCGCTGGGTTTGGTAGGGTGAGGGAGATAGTGTGTTCCATGGTCTGGCTAGGCTTAGTCTCGGCTCCGCTTGGACTCCCAGCCCTGCTATGCGACGAACAGCCATATCGGGCAATTTGTTCTCCTTGCGTGGGATTTGCACCTGGATTCTGTTATCAACTGCGGTGCGTTGATGTCTTGGTGACGGATAGGGTGGTGTATTGGGTCCACGATCTCGACTGCACCGTGCTGGACACCGTGTCTCCATGGGGTATCCTCGCCCATCTATCGAATCGTCTGGTACCGTCGCCACGCAGGGGGCACATACTTGATATATGTTCCTCCTTTGTTGTACTGCTGAACATTCTCTTTCCTCCTCATCTTCTTCACCATCTCTTGGCTCTTCTCAAGACTTCTACTCCTCGAGTCACATACCCCATCAAGACTACTCCTTGAGTCACCTACCCTTCTCAACATATCACATCACATCCAAGATGTCTCGCAAAGACTCAGTTGGCAAGCTGATGAACTGGTTCGGCTATGGTGCAGGTGCCGAGTGCCTACCCAAGGCAGTCAACGACGACAACTCGCCCATCAGAGCCCTCCCTTCAAACTGGTACAACTCACCAGAGATGTTCGACCTCGAGCGCCGCGCCATCTTCTCCCGCAAGTGGCAACTCATCACACACAAGAACCGCTTCAAGCAACCCGGAGACTGGCTCAAGTGGACGATCACCGGTCTCGAAGTCGTCCTCTCCATGGACCGAAACAACAAGATCAACGGCTTCCACAACGTCTGTCGACACCGCGCCTACCCTGTCGTCACAAGTGGCGACAGTGGTAACTCCAAGATCTTCTCATGCAAATACCACGGCTGGTCATACGGTCTGAGCGGAAAGCTCGCAAAGGCCCCTGGTTACGACAAGCTCGACGACTTCAGCAAGGAGAACAACTCTCTCTACCCGATCCACGTCCGCATCGACCACCAAGGCTTCGTCTGGATCAACTTGGATGCCAAGTCAACACCAGAGGTCGCTTGGGAAGACGACTTCGAAGGTGTGGACACTCAAGAACGCTACGGCATATACAACATGGACGACTACGAGTTCGACCACTCATGGCAGATGGATGGCGATTACAACTGGAAGATTCTCGCCGATAACTACAACGAGTGCTATCACTGCGCTACAACTCACCCTGACATCGGTGCTCTCGCCGATCTTCACTCCTACTCCGTCGCCACCGTCAAGGGACAAATCATCCACGACGCCGCCACCACCGAGGAGCAACGCGCAAACGGCCTCGTCGTCGCAAGCACATACTACTTCCCCAACGTCTCCACCAACATCTCGTAAGCTCCAGTCCATCATCTTCATATCCGATATCCCATACTAACCATCACTAGACCTCACTTCTTCATGATCCAACGCTTCGTCCCGCACTCCGCCGACAAATCCACCATGTCGTATCAAGTCTTCCGCAACAAGCACTCTTCGGATGCAGACTTCGACCTCGTCAGCAATATCTACAAGCGCATCATGTCTGAGGACAAGGCCCTCTGCAGTGCTGCCCAACAAAACCTCAACGCCGGTGTCTTTACCAACGGCGAGCTGCACCCCAAGTACGAGAAGGGTCCTCTCCACTTCCAGAAGACATGCAGAGAGACCGTCGTCGGATGGAGAGAGAAGGAACTCAGAGAGGGTGGCACAGAGATCTGGCCGGCACGGCCGACATTGCCAGAGACGGCGAATGTGTCAATTCAGGATGAGGACTTTTGCAAAGGGTTGAGTTGCTCGACTCAGCCGCCGGAAGGACTGGCTTGGTAGAGAGTGATGAGGATTGAAGTTTCTTTGGAGGAATTCAAGCGGCGGTCAACAGGAGTTCGCAGGAGTTTTCTGGCGTTTGGGCTTTGTGACATGGACAGATTTTGTCCGGAGGAGTCGACATTGGGATTGATGACGTGCGAAGAGAGATGGCTTAGACACTCCACCACGACTTGATAATTTTTCTATTCTACAACACATTCTTGAACATTTTCGATACTCTCGTCGATGCACCCTGTCATTCCGCGCATGTTCATTGTTCGTCTGGCCACACAAATCTGGATCCTTGTGGCTCCACATACCTTCCGCTTTAGGAAATTCTGAAGCCGCTAGTCAGGCAGATTATTTCCCGGACCATCTACAGAATAGTGGATCAATGGCTACTCACATCGTACAAGACGATTCTAGCGACGACTGCCGCAGCAGAAATACCGACCAACATTGCCCATTTGTTCGCAAATTCTCCTCCCCTTTACAGGCCACCGCTCCCAACGTTCCTCCTTCTGTCTTCGATGCAAAATAGAGACGAACGGACTGCTAGGCGGATCATAAGTCTACTTCAAAGCTAAAGATCCGGCCACACAACAGACGCTCTTCGTCTTGAAGTTACACAAGCCACCGAAAAGACAGTTCACCTGGGCAGCTCTTTATCGGGCAGCGGCAATTGCTGGCGATCCAGTAGTAATCGTCCACATCACTCCAATCAACTTCCGAAAGAGCGGCTCAGGAGGACCGACTCGCGGAGCAGCGTATGACCGCAACTTCAACCTCGACAACGGGTACGGCGTAATCGAAGAGAAGATGGACCATCAACTGAAACTCAACTGGGACCCTCGACGCTTCGCTCACGGAGACAGGAACTTCGTCTGGAAGACTCGTGTGGGCGCGAAGATGAAAATCAAACCCATGGTTCTGCACGAAACCATCAAAGTGTGGCCGAAACCGAGAAGCAGGACGGGCAAGATGTTGCACGAAGTGGTGCCGGAGCGGCTACCCTGGGCAAGATGAAGGCCCGGATGTCTTCGTTGTGCAGGGCCAGTGCCACGGGAGGCTACCTCCACTCCAGGCGCGACGAAGAAAGGACGCTGCTACCTGGTCGTTTATGTAAGCGAGCTTTCTCTGAAGAGGAGATGGAAAGGACGATCCAGTGTTCATGGAAAATATTCTTGCCAGTCATATGGCGAAGACGATTGTAGAGCTGCGCGGGCATGACTAGACTACCCGAGCTCGTGCAATCGATTTGCGGTTGACCGAGATGGATGTCACCACTGTCTTGGTTGGCTTTTCTGATGTCAGTCCGAGTATGCAATCGAGCGCTGTTCAAAAACGGCTAATTCTCTAAGATGGCTAGAAACCATGTGCAAGATCCGCTACAAGTCTCAGATTGTCGTTCGCAGCTTGCATAAGGACGTACTAGTAGAGCTGGAAGACCTCTTGCCGTTTCGGGTAATTATCTAGCGCCATTATAGCCGCCTTTTTGCCGAATACTTCCCAGTGACCGGGGATCTACCACGAGACATTCGCTTGTCTGGCCAGTAATGCTTTCTCCGCGATCGGCAGTCCATCAGGCTCAACAACGGACTTCTAGAAATCATGGCTTTCGCTGAGCTTTGGTGTTTCCTGCTATTGCTGAGCTCGAATGACCCGTGATTACAGCGTCCGGAGGCCGACCAATCATCCCAGAATGACTCTCAAAGATCCTGTCGAGCTGCTATGCAATCACAACGACAATTAGTGCGATGATTACGGACGTTCCATGCTCGCTTGTTGCTGTGTCGATGTACATACATATATGTCTGCACTTCCAGCGTCTCGATACCTGATCGTGCCAACAAACATCCACATCCATCCACCTCAGTCCAGCTCAATTCAGCTCAGCTCAGCTCAGACTTCAGTTCAGTCCAACTCAACTCCGCGTCGCTCCATACACCACTTCAAGCCACCTTCATCCACAATGAAGCTCACCCACCAACTCATCAGCGTCGCCTTGTTCCTCGCCCTCGGGGCCCAGGCCGCACCCAGCCCGCCCGATCAAAGCAACGTCGCATTCGGCCAAGGAACCTACGATATGGGGAACCTGTTCAAGCGCTTCCAACTCTGCGGCTATGGTACGACGAGTCTCGCGCTATCCCTTGACGTTGTCAGATCAAACAATACTAAAGTACCCGGTAGACACCTGCAAAACCCCCAAGTTTTGCTGCAACACCTGCCTCGACGGCAAATGCATCAATTAGTGAATCAGGTCGAATTGGCTTTGGGAGGGAAGAGCTCAACGTGAGCTGGTGGGCGCGCTGTGTTGATGACGGCGATGCGGGTTGTGTTCTGCCCTTCTTCGGTGAATTTGTCGATAGATAGGCTCTCTCCGAATGAATCTGCATGCCCTGGTGTGACATTAAGTCTGCCCTGCACCAGAGAATGCTGCACAAGATACTCTTAGATCGTTCTTCAGATTCAGAACACCCTTCCCACTTTAGCAAACGCGTTAGGCCAAACCACGGCATTGCATACAACATGGAGTTGAGTCGTTTTCAAGCATCGCTTAGCTTGGCTATTCCCTGGCTGCAGAGCGGCACGTCATATATCTCTTGGCTTGTTAAATGGTATGAGATAGCTGTCTTTTCTTCGATGTTTTGACATCCCTTCTTTCCTGACACGTTCTGGACTCTTCACATTTCAAGAGTCAAAAGAGGTCGCATCGAATGATGAAAAGTGCCAATTTCCGACCGGAACATCGACCAATTTTCGACGCTCGCTTTGAGTCGATGTTCGAAGCCCAATTCAGTAAGGCAAAGAAGCCATCTCGTCTGTTATTATGCAAGTCCACCTCCTCTGGTTGGATCTGTCCAGGGTTCGCCAGCAAGCCAGACCGTGACAGAGTAGCAACCTCATAAGATTCACCTGCAGATAAAGTCCAAGCTATCGTCGCGACAACGCTTGTACTGCCCTAGCATTTCTCGGCCGAGATAGTCCGCAATCGAGGCGTCCGAAGACCAGAGTAGTTCGCGACGGAGCGTCCTGATGGCCTGCAAGTGTGAAAGGCAGAATGAGTGTCGATAAGTTGCGTTGGAATGATGGTCGCCAGGAATGTATATATGTTTGCTCCCATCCGCAGTTATCCAGTTCATTCGCAACAGAATCCAGTACATCGCATCAATGCTTCCTCGCCTATCATCGACATCAGCACTTCTCAACGCCACCTTCTCCTCCCACACCATCCGAACTCCACAATGAAGATCGCTTCCCAGTCCATTTAAATCGCCATGTGCCTCGCAATCGAAGCCCAAGCAGCACCGCGCGAACCTGAAGAGGATTCAATTGGCTTCGCAGACATCTTCAAACGTCTCACCCTCTGCAGTCACAGTACGTTGTGTTATCAACGGCGACAAGCGCATTCTTTACTGACCTGGATCCATCTGCTTGCAACATTGGTACGGGATGTTGCAGCCACATCTGTATTGCCAATAAGTGCCAGACCTGATCGGTGAGCACAATTCTCGGCGTTCTCTTCCTGAAGCGTTCGAAGCGGCTGACTGCTGATAGTGATGGCCTTGATGCAGTTCGGGTGTGAAGCACCACGCCGGAGGTGAAGGCAAGGACCGAATATGTGTGCAATGTAGACGATAGAGCACTCCCTGAATTTAGCACCAGCACCAACACCATTCGTCTTTCAAATAGAGCCTTTCAAGTTGATCGTTGCCCAGTTCGAGGCCGGTTTTGAGTTCCCGATTTCGAGGCGCTGGACTTCGTTCCGGGGTTGGCCATATTCCGTCGAACGGTACAGTGCAGCCGGAACAGCGTGTTGATGACGGCGATGATGAATCAAGGTCGGTACTACACCTTATCAATGGTTCACTCAGGGTATTTATAGACGAGCGTGTTGGTTCGGTACGACGTCTATTGTTCTCTTTCGAAGGGCAAGCGGTCTGCCTTGTGAACCTTTGGTATATTCGTCACCTGTATTTGACTGGCACTTACGTGTCAAGCTCGAATTAAGCCAACAAAAAGCTGTACAGCCCTGGCCTCCGGCATCGGGAAGGTTTGAGCGAGATGCCACAGCATGCTTGTACTACCACACCCCAGAGACCGGCCCGTTGGTGAAGCGTTCGGAGATCAAGCAGAGATACCTGAGAGTGTTTGTCCAACGGACACATGACCTTGACCCAAGTTGAGCTGTTGATGAGCCGCCTGGCGGGACTACGTGAGCCGAGTTGATCCCGCTGACTGGGCTTACTCATGTTGGGTCGGAGAAGTTGGGTCGCTGGTCCAACCTCCAGTATGCTCGGAACCTCGAGTATAGCAGACACCAACCAGAAGAAAGGACGGTGCTCTGCGCACAGCCGACACCTGGTGTTGGTGCTGATGTCTTGAGGAAATTAGCATGTTGCTGTCCAGAGATACATAAGACTCTCGTCCCATGAACAAGAAATCGCACCCAGGCAACAGAACAAGAATCTTCCATATACACATACCTCAACGTACTTCCTCAACACCCAGCAACCAATTCAATCCACCAGCACACCTCCAAGCAAGATGTATACCTCCACCGCCGTCCTCGCCATCGCCCTCGCGGCGTCCACGACCCTGGCAGCACCCAGCCAGGTCAAACGCCAGACAGCACCCTGCATGCTCAACACGGTCAACAACCCGTCCACCAACCAGGTCGCCAGCTCGATCAACCAATGGAACGCGGATGTGGATGCTGTCAATACGTTCCTGAACACAGCCCTCACGCTGTCCGTGAGCTCGCTCGGCGCTGCTGCTCAGAACGCTTTCAACTTCGCTCAGGATGAGCCGTGCCAGCTGATGTACGTGAGACACCATGTCCGCTACTCCCGCATGAAGAAGTTGAAACTGACATTCAATGCTTGACCAGGACTCTGGCTTCCGTCCCCGCAATCGGCACTGCAGCGTTCACCTGCGCGGTCTCAGACTTGACCAACATTTTTAAACCAAGAGTAAGTCATCTCCAGCGGTCCGTCCACCCTCCACATTTGCTGACTGCCTTCCTTCTCAACAGGTACTGGACAACCTGCAGTCGATCATCAACAAGCCCACCGACACCGCCGCCGTCCACGCGGCAGTCAACGACATCAACCTGATCCGCTGCTGCAACGTGCTCCCAGATGCGACCATCTTGTGGACCGATACTGCTGAGGACTCGGGTATCGGTGGGACCGTGCAGACCGTGGCTAACAGAGAGAATGCTTGTGCTACTGTTGATTGTTCGGCTCAGACTCCGGTGTGCGCGTCTATGGATAATGGCTCCTTCTGAGAAGGGGAACAGATTCGGTCGATGTTGTCGCGGAGATGATCGAGGATGGCTGTCGAGAGTTGTCCATTGTGTTGGAGCAGGGCGTGGTTACTACTTGATTTTGCCTTCGGAGTAATGAGACTGGGCTTTAGAGGCGTTCACCGCCATTATCGATCCTTACGAGTATTTGACAACCAAAACAATGCGTTGATGCACGCCTTCCGACTGCTGGCAAGTTTGAGGCCACGCTCCATGTTCTTGAATGTGAGGCTCAGAGGTTCGTTTCGATTTTGCCGGCTTCAGTCCCAACGTGTAGTCCCAGCGTCTCCAAATCCGCAGTCCAAGCCAGACATCAAGAATGTCAATCGCATGAATCCGTTCATTGTATTGTGGTGGGCGTATTTCAGTCACCTCCCACCCACAGCCGCATACCCTCCCCTACCTCCACCAGACGCAGCCCCTGCACCCTCTTTCGCAATCTTCCATCGTTCCCACACTGGTTTCAACAACGCCCAACCCAGCAATCCTCCCGTAGCCAAAATGAAGCCATACACCACCGCCTGATCTTTATACGAATCCCTCTGAAAACAAGTCGCCGCTACATCTTCCTCTTTCGCGTCCGCGCAGATAGGGAGATTGTAAGACAAGCAGAAGGACTTGTTGCAATCGGCGCAGGTTTTGGGATGGAGGGTTGGTGTCTTTGGAGGGTCATCGGCGTCGGCGCGGAGGGTGAGGGGCAGACCGGGGTTGGGAGGAGGCGCGGTGGGTGGAGCGGGCGTGTTGGGCCCGAGGAGGGGGATTATGGTGCTGTTAGTGAAGCAGGTGCATTTGCAGAAGGAGGTGGGTTCTGGTGAAGATGACTTAGAGGGGAGTGAGTATTGGACAGAGTGACATTGGATTGCTTACTGGCTGCGAGGGAGAGGGAGAGGAAGGAGAGGAAGATGAGGACGGCGCGGAGATGGCGGTTCATTGTTGCGGTGTAGTAGACTGATTATATCATTTCCATCGCTTGTCGCTAGGTATTGTGCTTGGTGGTTGTGCTCGATGTCGGACTCGTACTTCGTTCAATGTCAATGATGTACCGCCGAGTCCATTCACATGTGGAGACGGGGTTCCCTCAGGGCAGCTCCTCCGGGCCGCCCAGCCCGACGATCAGCAGAAGATTAATTCCGACGATCCACCAACCTCCATCCTTTGAGTACCCTACACGCTCTTCACAATGCTTCGATAAGACCATGGAAGCTCCAGCTCGCGTTCGTCTGCACATCACTCCTTTCAACCCGTCACTTCTGGATCGCTACGTCCCGGACTCGCTCAAACCGCAAGCTTCGAATATCTCCTTCCACACTGTTGAGACTTTTCCGGAACGGGGCTTCGGCTACGTCGAATTGCCAACGACAGAAGCACAGAAATTGAAGGCGAAGCTCAACGGGATGACGTTGAAGGGAGCGAAAGTGAAGATCGAAGAGGCGAGGCCGGAGAAGAAAAGAAAGAGTAGCGAGGCGATAGACGGCGAGGATGTAGAGGAGGAGAAACCGAGGAAGAAGTCGAAGAAGGACAAGACGGAGAAGAAGGAAAAGAAAAAGGAGAAGCCGAAGAGGACTGAAAAGGTGCTTACAGGATATGTCTTGGACGAGGGAAGGCATGTGAAGAGGGGATGGGCCGAGGAGACTGGCAAGAGCAAGACAGGGAAGAAGGAGAAGGAAGGGAAGAAGTTGAAATTTAAGACTTCGGTGGATGAGAACAAGATGGTCGTTGATGAGCCTAAAGAGAAGAAGGACAAGAAAGAAAAGAAAGAGAAGAAGGAAAAGTCGAAGCACGGACACAAGAAGGAGGTCGTGGTTACGGAGTTTGCGAAGAGCACGAAATTGAACTTTCCGAACGTCAAAGGCGAGACGAAGGACTTGACGTATGAAGAAGGGCAAGGATGGGTAGACAAGGAGGGCAACGTGGTGGAAGCTGAACCGTCGTCGAAGAAGAGGAAGCGAAGCAAGGTCGCCAAAGAGCCCAAGCCAGTTCCAGTGGAAGACGCAGCTCCAGCCGCAGATTCACGTGCCGAGATGGAGAATGAGGAAACTCGCGACCTCTCGCCCAATGGCGATATTGCTTCCTCCGACTTCTCACCATCCGAAGCCTCCACCGTAATATCATCCGATGAATCCAGCGACGTGGACGAAGAGACCACCCGACATCTTGATCAAGCCACATCGAACGCTCTCGCCAACACCGGCTCGACAGAACTGCCAGCCACAGCTCTCGGCTCCGTCAGCGAAATGATCCAAACTCCACCACCAGCTGAGGACCAATCTCAGAAAGAAGTCCACCCACTCGAAGCCCTCTTCAAGCGCGCTCCACCTACCGCGAGCTCTTCCAACGAGCCCACAGCTCAAACCGAGTCATTCGGCTTCTTCGGCAACACGGCTGATGATTCCTCCGAAGACGAAGCGGAGAACATGCGAATTGATATCCCCGCGGCGAACACTCTGTCAGCCCTACAAACCGCCCCACAAACGCCTCACACGAAACGAGATCTAGAATGGAGAAGTATACGATCCGCGGCGCCGACGCCGGATACAGCTGCGATTGGCAAAAGATTCGAGTTCCCTCCTACGATTAATGGCTACGATGACGAGGAAGCGGAAGAGGAGGCGCAGGCGGACGACGGAGAGGGCAACGCGACGGTCGGAGCGGAGGACAAGAAGAACGCTGGCAGAGAAGGCGAGAGTGAGTTCCGACAGTGGTTCTATCAAAATCGAGGAGATTTGAATCGAGCATGGAAGAAGAGACGCAAGGAGGAGAGGAAGGTCGAGAGACAAAGGGAGAATCGGCGGGTGGGAAGGAAAATGGCTTGAAGTACATTTGACCATACCGACAGAGTACAGGCAAGAAGCAGAAATCCAAAACCCTACGATGTATGCGTTGCTACACGCCATTTCCCAAGCCACAACCACCGTCCCATCTCTCACACAAATCCAGCCACATCACAACATATGTATCACTCACAACTTCACCCCGGCCCGGTCCTTCTCCTTCGCCTCCAGCACCTTCCCCCAAGCCATCTCCGCAAACACCCCTCTCTCCCCGCCATACTTCTGCGCCTGTCCACTACTCGCCTGCCTCATCGCGTACCTCGCCGCAATCCCCTGGAAAATAATACTATCCCTAAACAGCGCAAACGCCGTCGCCCACGCGACATCCTTCTCACTCACCGTGAAACCCACATCGGACTGATACCAGGCTATACACTCTTCCTTGGTCGGTAGTCCCGGATGAGAAGCAGCCGTCGACTGGGGATGATCTGCGGGCAGGAAAGCTTCGTCGGCGTGAACCCGCGGCCAGGAAGGGGTGGATGTGGAGATGGTCCAGGGTTGGATGAGATTGGTGAGGTCGGCGAGGGGATGTCCGATTGTGGCCATTTCCCAGTCGAGGATGCCGATTACGCGGGGTTCGGTGGGATGGAAGACGAGATTGTCGATTTTGAAGTCGCCGTGGAAGAGGACGCCGCGATCTTTGGGTTGGGTGGCGGGTTGGGAGAAGTAGGAGAGGAAATCCTGAAAGTGAGGGAGTTGACCGACGGGGATCCCCGTGTCGACGTCCTTTGCGGAAGCTTGGGACTCCGCGAGGGAAGTGAAGGTTTTGATTTGTCGGGAGTAGAAACCTGACGGACGACCAAAGTTCTCCAACCCGACGGACTTGATGTCGACGCGGTGGAGTTTGGCGAGGGTACGGATGGCGTCGCGCCACATTTCTCGACGATCGGAAGCGGAGATGTCGTCACCGGGAATGGCGGCGTTGGAGATGAAGCGGCCGTCGAGGAAGGACATGATGTAGAAGGGAGTGCCGAGGATGGAGTCGTCTTCGCAGAGGGCGTAGGCGGTGGGGACGGGGACGTCGGTGGAGGCGAGGGCGTGGATGACTTGGTATTCGCGGTCGACGCGGTGGGCTGTTTTGGAGAGCAGTTTTCCTGGAGGTTTCTTGCGGAGGACGTATCGCTTCGCGGTGGAGTCGGTGATTTGGTAGGTTGGGTTGGATTGGCCGAAGCCGAACTGAGAGGTGCTTGTTAGGAGTGAAGGAGACAAGGAACGGGGAAAGTCTACTGACCTGCTTCAACTCGATCGGAGTCTTGATCTCGGGCACGTTGTCGTTGATGTACTTTTCCAACTTGGCCTGGTCGATCGGTTGACGGACCTCGCCTGCCATGTTGGCGGAGATGGAGTGATAAGATTCTACCAAATGAACAGCGACGTGAATCAAGCGATCAAAATGACAGTCCCATATGATACAGCAACTCGGAATATGTATGCAAGATGGTGTCAAGGTATCTCTCTAGACGTCTCTTCGATTTTTACAACGGATGCGGTCGAACAGTGATCGACTTCCCGAGGCAATAGCGGAGGCAGGTCCGTTATATCTCTTTGACCCTTCCCGCCCTCCGTTCCTCCTCTTCCATTCTTTCCCGATCCGAGCAATGCTCCGACTTCTCCTCACTTTCCATTGTCCATCCCCGGGCCATTGGCGTGTCGCATACATCCTGTCAGCGAGTGAGAGAACTGCTTATTGTGCAATATCTGGTACTGTATACTCCGACTCGCGACACTCTGTGTCTGAGTACTACCAACGGTCAAGCAACACAACCTCTTGTTGTCCTCTCATCTTCTCCTCCACCAAGATAGCAAGGTCTTCTCTCCCTCCTTTCCCTCCGCCTTCTCATATCTGTAATCACTCCCCCACAACAATGTCATCCCCAACCCTCCACCCCTCCTTCCACCGCCTCCCCCTCTGGGTCCGCGAGAACCTCTCCCCCAAAGCCCTCTCCCTCCTCACCCGCGTCTGGACCTGGGTCGAGGAAGAATGCATCCCCGCCGAACACATCTACAAAGCCCAACTCGCCGAGCCAGGTAAACAATGGCAGCATCCACCGATCATGTTGGAGTTGAGGGAACGGGCGAAGCGGGAAGGGTTGTGGAATCTGTTCTTGCCGAAGCACTTTGGGGAGTTGAGTCCCGGGTTGACGAATTTGGAGTATGCTACTATGGCGGAGGTTATGGGGAGGTGTTATTGGGCGGCGCAGGTGAGTCTTGAGTCTAGTTGATGTCCTAGCCCGTTGCGACTCCCCCTGGATGGTTGAAGCTGTTGGGACGTTCGGTTGACGCTGGACTGAATGTTGCAGACGATGAATTGCCATGCGCCTGACACTGGTAACATGGAACTATTGGCCAAGTACGCATCCTCAGAGCAAAAGGAGAAATACCTCATGCCTCTTCTACGTGGCGAGACCTTCTCCTCGTATAGCATGACAGAGCCGGATGTTGCGGCCTCTGATGCCACCAACATTGCCTGTCGCATCACACCAGATCCTGACGACCCAGACTACCTCCTCATCAACGGGAGGAAGCTCTACGGTACCGTAGCAAACAACAAAGATCTAGGCTTCTACATCCTCATGGGCTGCAGCGATCCCGAGAACCCAGATCCATGGAAACGACACACTACGGTGATCGTACCAAAAGGAACACCAGGCCAGCACTTCGTTCGGAATTTGACCGTAGATCATCCTCTCGTCCCTCTCTCCACCTCCCCTTCTAATCTCAAACCAGATCATGGGCTACCCCATGCCGCCCGAAGGCCACGGCGAATTCATCTACACCGACGCCCGCATCCCGCGCTCTAACATCATCCTCGGCCCCGGCCGCGCCTTTGAAATCGCCCAAGGCCGTCTCGGACCCGGTCGAATCCACCACTGCATGCGACTCATCGGCGCCACCGAACGCGCCTACGAACTCGCCTTGATCCGCGCCACCGACACCCGCTTCACCCCTCGCGGCAAAACTCTCGCTTCCTTCGACTCCAACCTCGAACGCCTGGCGGACATGCGCATGACCCTCGACTCATTGCGGCAAGTGGTCATGAACGCCGCCCACACAATGGACGTGCAGGGTAACAAAGCGGGGACGTATGCTATCGCACAGAGTAAAGTCTTGGTTCCGAGGGGTTGCGCGAAGATCATCGATGAGTGTATGCAGATGTATGGCGGGCAGGGACTCACGCAGCATACGGTGTTGCCGGAGATGTGGACGTATGCCAGGTTTGTGAGGGTTGCGGATGGACCGGATGCGGCGCATCGGCATCAGGTGGGGAGGGGGGAGGTGAAGGGTGTTGAGGAGCGGAGGGAGAGGGTTAGGGGGTTATGAGAGGAGGGGAGCGGAGTTGGGGAGGAAGTGGGGGGTTGAGATGGAGGGGTTTGCGGGGGTGGATTTGGTGGATGAGAGGGAGGAGGGGGTGAAGGCGAAGTTGTGAAGGAAAATCGTAGTAGAGGTCTTTGAGCCAGTCGCCTCATCTGATCTCCTTCAGCCAGGGTGGGAAGCTGATGCACCGCCTCACACAAAAACGTCGTCAGCTCATCAGTCTTGCTAGCACCTTCCACGGGCAGTACAGTTATTCGTCTGCCTGGAGAAATACCTTGCTCTATTCACCTCTGCTCTGCATTTTAGCCAAGCTTCTCGCTATCGCATAGACGGGAGTTCACCTGATGATCAATGCAACGTGGCTAGTGTCGCACGTGAAAGGAAAAAGGTGGCGTGGCTCAGCGTCAGCCTTCCATTCGAAATTGGAAGAGTTGGCGTGGATGACGTCTCCCGCACAATTCACGCAGCAAGAGCCAGGGCATTCAACGCACAAACACCGCAACTGACCAACGTATAAGAGACATCCTTCTTTCTCGTCTCTTGCTTCAACAAACACAAACATCCTCCACACTCTTCAACAATACTCTTCAAGACAACACCACCACACAAAACACATCACCTCCACCATCATCATCATGTCCACCGTCCAAGTCAAGGGCATCAGCTCTCAAACGTACGTGTCCCCACCACCCCGCCATCACACCCCCACCCCAACCCTCACCGACCAAACACTGACTTCAACACCACACAGCTCCGAGAAGGAGATCAAGGACTTCTTCAGCTTCTGCGGCAAGATCCAGTCCCTCTCCGTCAAACCCGATGGCTCTTCGCAATCCGCCAGCGTGACCTTTGAGAAGGAGACCGCCGCTAAGACCGCCCTCCTCCTCGACAACACCCAGCTCGGACCTTCCCAAGTCGAGGTCACCTCCGACTCTTCCTCCACCTCCTCCAACACCTCCACCTCCGGCAAGCCCATCTCACAATCCGCCTCCGAGACAGCGCAATCCGCCGCCGACACCGCCAAGTCCGCCGCCGCCGATGCCAAAGACAAAGCCACCGACCTCAAAGACGCCGCCGCCAATGAGATCGCTCAAGAGGACAAGCCCCGCGCTCGCGTCGCCGCCGAGATGCTCGCCCACGGCTACGTCATCTCCGACCAGGCCATCCAAAAGGCCCTCGCGCTCGACCAGCAACACGGCGTGAGCAAGCAATTCACCACCGCCCTGCAAAACTTCGACGCCAAATACCACGTCACCGAGAAAGCCCAGCAGGTCGACCAGAAATACGACGTCACCGGCAAGGGCATGCAGGCGTGGGCCGGCTTGACCTCATACTTTGAAAAGGCGGCCGAGACCCCGACCGGACAGAAGCTCCGTTCGTTCTACGAGCAGGGCTCCAAGCAGGTACTCGACGTCCACAACGAGGCCAAGCACCTCGCGTCCATGAAGCAGGGCAAGTTCGAGAAGCACCCCGTGCCAGGCAAGGAGGGCCGCACCGAGTGCGCGTGCAAGGCCAACACGGGTAAGTGCTCGTGTGCGCCCGGAGAATGTGCTTGCTCTAGCTGCGCAAAGAACCCCGACTCCGGCGCCAAGACGAGCGATGTCACCCCCGAGCAGGCCGAGATGGAGAAGGTGACCATCGGAGGTCAGGAGAAGACCAAGTGCAACTGCGGCGGTAACGAGGGCAAGTGTCCTTGTGAGGCTGGCAAGTGCGCTTGTGCCAGCTGCCCCAAGTCGTCGTAGGTGTTGAGAGATGTCGGAGTCGAATGGCGTTGGCGGTATGGAGTATGAATCATGATGAATTGTATGAGTAGCATGTTTTCAGAGGGAGGATGGAAGAGCGATGAGAGAGGAAAAGGTCGTCGATGATGTATCGCGTACCGGTGCTTTGCTAGCGATTAGTCTGTTATGAGACCATGGATGAGAATGAAAGATTGAGCTTCTACTTGCCCTGCGACATTCCCTCGCCTCTTGGTGCCGAGCTGCCATGCCATGCTGTGCTCTCTGTCCTTCATCTTGATATGTCGTGGTGTGAAGGCGTAGATTATGGCATAGCCGCGACCGCAAGAGACGGTAAAGAATGGATTGGAACAACGTGAGAGATCGAAAGGGAAAAGAGTGAGAGTGCAGGCACAGCGTGAGGTGGCCTATGTACTATTTGATCTAGCATGCATGTCATTTTGAGCAAGTTTCCCATCACGTCTTTTGCTGTCCGGTCCCGTCCATCACAGTTCCCCTTGTTCGTCATCTGATGTGCCGGTTCCGAGGAATTGCCTGTCCTGTGAGAGAGTGTGACATGTGATGCCATCCTCCAGCGTCCTATTCATTCTTCTCCGTACAAATGTGAGATACTTTTGCGCTTCTGTCTCTCTACTTGCTCAAGGGGTCTTACTATTGCTTTTGTGTCGGGCTGGCAGAGTCTGGATGTATGGATGAGGGGGAAGATGGATTGGAAATCAGCGGTGACGATGAGGAGGAGGGAGTGGGGCTCGACTCGAAGCGAAGTCGCTCGCAATGGTTTCGCTTCAATCCACCTTGAAACCTCCCTCCGACTTCTCATCGCTGCACCGGACTGAGCAGAGACATTGAATTGACGGACGACATACCACGAAGACGGACATTCACGTTGCGTTTATACGAAGCTGAGATACAGACACCGGGATTCGAGTCGAAGAACGGAAGAAGAGGGAGAGAAAGAGCAGTGGCATCCAGTTGTTGATATCTGAGGAGCACGAATAGGCAGAGCACCTCAGGAGAAGGGGTACCTTATTCGAGAAGCAGTGGTACGGCAGCGAGGTAGGGCGTTTTGCTTGGGGAAAGGACTGCGCGGTTGAGTTCAAAAAAAGTGGGAGGTTACACAGCTGGCAAAGAAGAGCAATCGCCTGGAGACGCAGCTGTGTAACGGGCGAAGGTGACGGAGATCAAGCCAACAACCGCAGTGAACGGATAGAAGGGACACCGATTTCAAACGTACAGAGAAATTCAGCACATTTGGACGGACCACTCGAACCAGCACAGCACAGAAATCCAACCGCCAAAATGACCATCCCACCCTTCGAAGCCACCTTCGCGACGCCCCTGCACTGCGACTCCTGCGTGCAAGATGTCAAGAAATCCCTCTCCCACCTCCCCGACATCCACTCCTTCGAAGCGTCCCTCGAAAACCAACAGTTCTCTCTCTTCTCCTCCCTCCCTCCCAGCAAAGTCATCACCACCCTCGCCTCCGCCGGACGCACCGCCATCCTTCGCGGCAGCGGAGACTCTGATTCCTCCGCTGCGGTAGCGATTCTGGAAGACCATTCACAACCTGTTGGGGAAGCGGTGAAGGGTCTGGTGAGGTTGGTGGAGGTGAGGGAGGGGTTGGTTGTTGTTGATGTTGGAGTCAAGGGATTACCGAGAGTGGAAGCTGAAGATGGAAAAGAGAGGGTTTTGTCTGTGACGGTGAGGGCGGCGGGAGATATTTCGCGAGGGGCAGGGAGTGTCGGTGGGGTGTGGAGGGAGGAGGGGAAAGAGAGAGGTGTGCTGGGTTCAGTGAATGTTTCTGCTTCAGGAGAAGGGACGGCGTTCTTCGAGGTGGAGGGACTGAGGGTGTGGGAGATTATTGGCAGGGGATTGGTGGTTTGTCCGCAGGGGAGGGAAGAAGATGAGGAGCTACTGAGCAGTAATGGACAAGGCAGAGGAGATGTGTTGGTTGGCGTGGTGGCTCGGAGTGCGGGTGCGTGGGGCAACGATAAGGTGGTGTGTAGTTGTAGTGGGAAGACGGTGTGGGAGGAGAGGGAGGAGATGGTCGGGAAGGGGATGTTGTGAGACCCCTAACCAGAGGGCGAGACATGAGGGACAAACACTGCGCGGTTTGCTCGTCCACATCGAGAAATTCACCAAAAATTCATATTGCCGTCAATTCCTACAACTTTGTCGCACAACGCTGGATTGACACATCGTCGAACCGACGACAGCCAACAAGAAATGATCGCCATCTACAATGGCTCGCTCCGAACGCTTCTCCGCCAAAAGCGCATCTTACCGCTCTTTCCACGCGCTCAAGTGTCTCGGTCAATTACTGCGCTCGTCCCATATTTACATAAGAACAAGATCCAGGACGACCTTTACCGCGCCCAGATCCAAAGCCCGAGGAGGCCTTACGGCTTTGACTTCCAATCTTACGGTGCCGTCACTTCACGATGGCTACCTGCCAAGTACGCTGAGCAAGATCAATTTCATGATGTCTAGGATATGACGGTCATCACCTGGAACATCGACTACAAGAGCGCAGGAGCAACGTGCAGAGCTACAGCTATATTGAGCCATTTGGAGGCCGCATGTAGCGACACACCACTCAACGCCATGATCACGCTGCGGAAAGTTGGCCATGAGGCGCTCGACACCATCCTGAAGAGCACTTGGGTGCGGGAACACTTCAAGGTCTCGAATATCCAGCCACCGCCGGCTTAGCTTATGGAGTGGAGCGTCAAATCCAGAACTCGCATTACGAACGCCCGGTTTACAAGGCTCTACCACTCGGAAGACCCACTCTCGAAGACATCCTGGTCGATGAACCGGGCCAGCAGCTCGGATTCACCGCAACTATGATTGAGATGGCCTCCACGCGTTCTATCCATGTCATGTTAATCTCCGCCGATGTGCCAATTCAGCGCAGCTTTCGGATTCCGTTAGCGAGAGGCAATGACGGCTTGGTGGCAGACTTCTGCTCATTGGGGTCCAGTCATGAAGACGATGTCGTACGAGTGTGCACAACCGATCTGTATGACGTGTCCAGGGTCGTAGGACGAAGAGGGTCGAAGCAAGATTGTGACTCGGAAGTGATTCTCGCTTTGTGTGAACGTGGTTCGTCAGTGGGCTATAACATTGTTGGGAGTATCGTCACCGGCGATACAGACCCACACGCCGTCCACGAACCCAAGAGACCGAGCACCAACGCAGATGAGACGTATCTACGAGATGTATGGCTAGATGGACCACCGGAAGTGATCCCCAAATTCAAGCCGGGCCAGCGAGACTTCTCGGACGGACTGGCTCGTGGAAATACTTGGGGATATCAGCACAGTTTCAAGAAAAGGAACGGTAGGCGCGCGGAAAGGATTTTGAGCGCAGGAGCATGGAAGGCTGTCCGTCTGTGCGAAGGCGAGCAGTTGACGAGAGGGCTGAGAAGACTAGGCGTTGGCGCGAAGACGGAGGTGAAGGCATTCAAGTACGTCAGTACAGAGGAGTTTTATGGACCTGGAGGAATGCACAGCATGAAATCGGTGGTACCGCAAGTCTCGTTTCGTGACAAAGACTAGCTTGAGCGACCCGGTGCTATCTGGTCTACGAGCGACCACTGGATCAGCGAGCATTTTGGTCTACTGGCGAAGTTCAAAACGACATCGACTTAGCAGATCGCTCCCGACATTCTCCGAGCTTCTACTTCTTATGATAAGACACCTTCTCAAACACGCCCATCTCCGACTTCTTCAGCCCCGACATGATTTTCTTCGTCCACTCGCTCTCCCCCAACTTCGCCATTTCCGCAGCTGGGAAGGTCTCTCCATCGATGTAGTGCTAGCCAACCACGTCAGCCCGAACCTCATGTAGCATGCCAAAAAGAAATCATACCAAGGTCAAAAACTTCGGCGGCTCCAATGGACTCGTCGCTCCTTCCATCGGGAACGCTGCGAGAAGCTCGTAGCGCTCACTTCGTCGCCAACCCGGGACCGTGGCGCAGTCGGAGAGGTGTTCTTGGCGGTAGAAGTTGTCGAAATCTTGGTCGTCGGCTGGAGTCATGGCCGCGACGACGAGGAAGTCGGATTGGCCTTCAAGGGGAGGTGGTGGTTAGTAAAAGCCCTCGAGGTGGAGAGAAGAGAAGGTGAGACTTACCTGGCTTTGCGTTCTCCGGCGCGAAGAGCTGCGTGCATTTGTAGGACCTCACGTCCAATGAAGCTATTTCCGACAAATTCCCACTGCTGGGGAGGTCGTCGTAGTGAGTTGGAATGGCTGCGAGACATCGATCAGTCTACCACTTTTCGTCGCTGAATCGGGATCTCAAGTAAAGTCACTCACTCCCCATCTCTGCCGTGTTCAAAAATCCCGTATCTTTCAACGGATAGAACACCAGCACGGGACGTTCAAAGGTCGGATCCTGCGCCTGCCAGATGTAGGCCTCTTCGACGCCGGAGGTTTTCAAGACGTCTGGGACGTGAGAGTCTCCGTACCATTTGAGGTAGTCGTCTTGAGAGATCAAGTCTGGCTTGATGACCTTGGAGCCGACGTAGCTGTGATGTCGTAGCGTTAGTTTACGGTCGAAGGATGGAAGGAGGAGTGGAGGTGAATATGTACAGCAAACCAGGAGATGTGCCTTGCGGTTGTTTGTCCATTGTGAAATGGGATTGATGGTGGTAAGTGTGTAGATTGAATTGCAGTGCAGCAAGAAGAATACGTGGTGAAAGGGTTGCCTTTGCAAGGTAAGCTTACTTCTAAGAGCGCAGAGCTACCAAGCTATACGACTGACTCTAAGGTATCTTTCCTGTAGGCTGACGTCGCGTTGGACCCTTGCTGCATTCCGATGACTGCCGAGCGTTCAGAGCACGCTGTGCTTAGAAAACAGAGAAGGTCAGAAACTGTTGCCCAACAGGCATACCGCTGTCATTGCAAGGTCTAGGTTATCGATTGTGAGACCCATCAAAATCAGCCCCGTCCAATCATGTCCAGAAGGTTCCGCTGGACAAGCAACAAGTTTAAGCTCACGCCAGATCGTCAAGTCAATGTGCCCATAAGGTAGGGAGAGTTGCCTGCAAGACACTTAATTCTTACATGGAATGGGATGGCGGAGACTTTGAACTGTCGGAATGCCCCGGGACGATTGGGACGTTGAGAATTAGAAGGGAGCCAAGGATTCAGCCTCCGATGGAGAGGTGAGAGCAACAAGCGACTCGTCAACGAACAGTAGGAGGAAATGCAAAGGAAACAAACCAAATGACGCACGCAATCGGGAACAGTCGATCGCCTATACCCTGACACTTCTCTCATATTTTCGATAATCTCCCCGCCGCCCATCTCGCACCGCCATCCACCGCGATATCCTCGCCGTTGACGTACGAACTCGCCTTCGAGCATAGGAACAGCATCACTCCTGCAATGTCGTTCGGCTCGCCCAGTCTCTGCCTGGGATTCGCCCGGCTCAACTCGTCCACGCCTCCTAGATTCTCGATGAGACCATTTGCCAGCTTGGAAGGGAAGAATCCAGGAGCGACAGTGTTGACGGTGATATTTCTCGGTCCGAGTTCCATCGCTAGGTTCCTCGCGAGATGATGCGCTGCGGCTTTGGAGGCGGAGTACATGATCGTTCCGTTGTCGCCGACGTGGGCGACATTCGTACCGGCAACGGAGGAGACGATGATAATTCTCGACGGGTCCGATGGCTGGCCAGCAGCGACTAGCATAGGACAGAACAATCTCGCCAGATTGAAGACGCCGCGAACATTCAAGTCCAACACCTTCTGGCTTGACCAGTCTGGTGTCGGCTCGAATGGTCCTCCCCACGTCGCTCCGGCATTGGCAATCAAAATGTCGAGGACGGGAGAATGCTTCTGAACTTCTGTGACAAGACGTTTGATGTCTTCTTCTTGGGCTACATTCGCTGGAATCCCAATGGCTTGTCCGGGAAGATTCTTGCTGCGGGCGAGTTCATTGAGACGGCGAACGGCCTGGTCGATGCCTTGCTCACCGCCGGCCTTGCGCGCGCTAATGAAGAGTGTCTTGGCGCCGGCGAGGAGGAGCGCAGTGGCTGTGTGTAGGCCGAGTCCTCTCGATCCTGAGGTAACATTAGCGTGTGGAGTTGTAGACTGGCTACGAGCTTGACGAACTGACCTCCCGTGATGAGTGCTACTTTGCCCTCGACTGAGAAGAAGCCGTTGATGTTGATGTCGGACATTGTGTGAGTGGCTTCGTTCGCCGATAGACTCTGATACAGTCCGTTCGTTGTAGCATGTTGGGTGATACCACTTGATCCTGGGTCGTTGTAAGAAGGTGGAGTCGACCGGACTGAGTCAACTGCTTTAACCGACCCAGCCGATCGCTCCTCCTTTCCATCACGTGACTTGTGCAAAATGACTGGAGTTGATCCTGGAGCGGGTAAGCTTCCTCCCCTCGACATCACCGCGCCGTGTTCATCGACTACACGTACTCTGACATTCTGCGACATCGGTATTCAGACTGTCGCGAGGCTTATTATTACGACTCACCGCTCTCGACCTGCCATGAATGCCGCGGCACGCCGCCGCATTTGCAGCTGCGACGGAAGAATCGCTATCCAAGGTCTGCTCTCAGCTGAGCAAGCCCTGAGCAGCCATAGCCTTGGCACAAGCCTCTGCACTCCTCAGTGGTGGCGGCATGCAGGATATAGCTCCGGCTCGCGCTAAACCACCACATCAGCTCGTTCCATCGCTGGCTAGAACATTCATCCACTGCCCTAATGGGGAAGGAGATGAAGTTCAGCTGGCGGCAAGACCTTCTCAGCCAGCCACAGTTCAGGGTCACGGCCCAAGAAGCCACATGTCCGCCTTTTCCATTGCTCCTGGCGCGTCGCAGTGTTGAGCATGGAGCTGACAGAAGGCGGATTTACATACGAATCGATGTAGGTCAAGGTGAGGAAAGGACGCATTGTTCGCGAAAGACTCAGCCAGAACGCGTAGAGCTTGCCACGGCGACTCGCAACCATGGCATTTTCCGGAGCCTGTCTGATGCGAAGCTGAGCTTAAGATTTGAAGAATCACGCCACCTTTCTCCGCGCTTGAGAAGTTGAGGAGACGGCCTATAACCCGTCCTGCAGCTGGACAGCAGAGCTAAAAACCGTGAGTTTGTAGATTGCTGCAACAGCGCTACGGAAGCAAAAGTTCGAATTTTGAGCCTAGGTCCTCGCTTGATCGCAGTCGGCGTGGCGCTCCCTGTGTCGTGATAATGCTGCTGTTTCGCACCCCAGCGCGAGAAGTCTCCTTCTCTACGATCATACGCACTCTGATTCGACACTTTGACACGAACTGGTGCGCCGACTGTCCTCTGTTTGAGAACGACCAGCCATGAGGACGCCACTATTCTCCTTGTGGACCCTGGGGTCCTTGATCTCAAGTGTCTTTGCGAGCCCACCTCATTCCGAAGACAGACAAGCAGTACAATGCTACAACAATCGTCAGACTCAGATCGCTGGTCGGCGCTGTGTTCAAGTCTGCAAGACCGACTTTCCGCAGTACGACTTCCAATTACTCCACGCGCCGGACTTGAATACATGCATGAAAGCATGCGCCTGGAACAAGAAGTGCGAGTTTGCCTCCTACGACCGTAGCTCCAAGAACTGCTACCTCAAGAGCAGTCGGGCACAGAAGAACAAGAGAAAGTGTGCATGGACGGACTCCGTTATATGTCAGCCCGCTCCATCCAAGGCGGTCACCACGACGACCGCGAGACGTAGCACAAGCACAACTACTACATGTCCCACGACGACTTCGAGGACAACTGCTCGCACCACGACCCGGTCAACGACTGCTTCGTCTACAACGCGGGCGATTCCGACGACTGTTACCTCGACCTCCACTCGAACCACGGTGCGGACGACCACTGTATCGTCAACGCCCCGAACTACTTCGACAACCTCCGCGCTGACGACGACGTCAACTACACTTTCCACTGCAACTACCGCAACTTGCCGCACCGACAGCGGCCAGTGTCAATCTGACCTCGATTGTTGCGGCGGATTCAAGTGTCGAGATGGGTCTTGTTCTGGCTGCTTAGGCGCGGGAAGCAGTTGCGAATCGGGGGACGATTGCTGTGTCGGGTTTTGTTCTAGCCAGTGTCCTGGGCCTGACCCTGCTGCTGCTGTCACAAGAACTAGCAGCTCAACCAGTACGACCACAACGAGCGTTGTGTCGACGCCTTCTCCTATTTCCTCGTCCAATCCCGTCGAGAACGTGCCATCCTCTGGGCGTTCCTTCACTCTCAACGCATTCAGCAATAACGGCGTCGACATTGGCTCTGGCGCAATCTCCGGTCAAAGCTCCCCGCGAGAGTTCACTTTCAACCCACAAAATGTCGCCTCGAGCTTGAAGATGGATTCCTCAAATCGCTTGGTCGATGAGGGCAGTGGCTTGATCGCGAATGTGCAAACCACATTCAGTCGAAAGAGAGCGAACCCAAGCGTGTCACAAATTTTCTTCTCCTCGTTGCAGACGATAGCATCAAGCAACGCTGCAGCATGCGTTTGCGAGGTCACCCGACAGCTTGGTGTCGATGTGTTCAGCTGCAGCTGCAACGGCCTCAAAGGTCTTGTGCTGGGTCCGAATGGCGAATTGGGCGTGGGAGAAGGCACAGGCTTTTCTGCATTTCAAGCACGCCCAGCGTTTCGCGAGACTTCGGCATCGACCGCTACCTCTATTACGAGTCCTTCTCAGCAGACGACGACTTCCAACGGAGCCAGCACATCCAATGTATCATCATCCACCAGCACCACTGCCGCTGCGAGGTCTTCTTCGTCCCCCTCTGCGGTCCTCACTGCCACCGGTTCCAGCTCCTCCACGACCTCCGCGGACGCTGTGGGAGCTGCTTCGCCCTCTTCCGCTACCTCTGGAGCATCTACAAGCACGACCTCTGCGGCGTCAGTCACCACCACCACGAATGCTCAAAGTAGTGCATCGACGTCCTCGAGTAGCACTAGCACCATCGAGAATGTAGAGACGACAACAACCATGTCGCAGAATGCTGGTGACGTCGTTCCGTCATGGACCGGCTCTGTAACGACCAGTAGCGCGACTCAAGACAGCGGTGTCATCTCGTCCCTGACAACGACCGGCAATGTGAATCAAGACAGCGGTAGCACTTCTTCCTTGACGACGTCCAGCAGCACGGGCGAGCCCGAGTCCACAGCAACAACCGAGGAATCAAGCACGACGTCTTCGACAGCTGCAGCGTCAGTCCCCTCCGCGCCCACCACGCAGCCTCCGACGACGACGCCTTTCGATCCCTTGCCTGATTTCGATCCGTTGGCTTGCGGCGGCGGCCTTAAGAACTGCGGAATCGACATTTGTATCTTCGGGAATTGCGAGAGTAGATGCAAAGACGTGAAAACAGATGGTAATAAGCCGCGTCCAGGAAGCTGCAGCAAACATTGCTAACCGTCATGTAGGACGCCACTGCGGCGCTTGCTACAATGATTGTGGCGAAGGGGAGTGTAGCAACGGCATTTGTGGGTGTCCTACCGCCGGCGACACTCTCTGCGGTGCTTCCCCGAAGCGGACCTGCTCTAGTCTCCAGACTGACAACAAGAACTGTGGTAAGTAACTGAAGTGCAGAAGGCCTCCAGTGTCCGAGACTGTCTTGGACGCCGGGCCTTCGTCCATTCCACACTGTCTACAACATCCGCTGACCTTATACGCGTTGCTTTGCAGGTAAATGTACGATCACTCCGACTGCTTTGTTTATCTTTTACGATGTGCTGACGATTAAATTACCCTGAGGTGGAAATGCGTGTACAGGTGGTCTAATCTGCCTGGGAGGATCCTGCGATCAATACTGCACACCGGGTTTGACGACCTTTTGTCCTAATATAGGCTGTCGAGACCTAAGGTCCTCCAACGACAGTTGTGGCTCTTGTGAGTGCCATCTGATCAGCTTGACACTGTGTGCAGCCTTGCTCTATCAAAGGAGATGCTGACGATTCATGCAGGCGGCAATACCTGCGGTGATGGCGGTACGTGCTCAAATGGTCAATGCCAATGCCCTGCTCCCGAGAGCAACTGTAGAGCGGGCGACAGCAATTACTGCGCTAAGCTTGACTACGAGCACGACAACTGCGGGACCTGGTACGTTACCCCCTCATCTGCTGTTCCCCATTCTTCGCCGGCGCGTTGGCTGACCATGGTCTCTGCCTTCAGCGGATTCAAGTGTCGAGACGACTCCAGGTGCCTTCTCGGCAATTGCTACAAATGCCCACCT
Organism: Zymoseptoria tritici IPO323; assembly: GCF_000219625.1. Taxonomy (NCBI): domain Eukaryota; kingdom Fungi; phylum Ascomycota; class Dothideomycetes; order Mycosphaerellales; family Mycosphaerellaceae; genus Zymoseptoria; species Zymoseptoria tritici. The sequence goes on along the minus strand of NC_018216.1, from coordinate 2,282,369 downwards.
GAAAAGCCAAGCTACTGCTCAGGTCCTGGAGCAGGTAAGTTGGCCAACACAGATCGCTGCCAGACTTCAACAGGCTGACCACACGTTCTAGGTGGATGCACAGACCTTCGTGATGATCGTAAGCTGTCACACTGCTTATGTGGTGAACATTACTTGCTAACACAACTCATAGGCAATAATTGCGGCAGCTGCGGCAATGTTGTTCCAGAAGACCTATATACTTACGAGAGACCACCCAGTCTCCGTGTTAGCTATTACTGCGACATGGGCAAGATAGGTTTGACGTTCCATTGAGGCGACTGAGAACTAATGCCTCTTGTCAATTTGTCGGTGACGACTTCTGAACTAGCTGCCAGCATAAATAGCACTAAACATCGAATTGACCATCCACCGCCGATCCTGCAAGACATGAAGGAGCTCTGCCTTGGAGAGGATCTACGACGGCGTTGAAATCCTTCCACGCTGCCGCCGCGGGTTTCGTCCTGTCCCACGCCTCAATCGCCCTCGACATTCTCCATCAGCAACATTCAGCAACTGACATACTCGAGCGGATGAGATGTGCTGGTCTCGAGGTTAATCCGGGCTCAGGGCGGTACTATCAAATCCTGCACTGCCATTCGGTGGCTCTGAAGCAGGCGGTGCTCCGCGAATTGCACGACAACTGTTCGTCCGTGGTTTCACTTTCTGCCCGTCCGCTTGCCTGTGGCCGACCTTCCCCACATCGTGCGATACCCGCCTTGAGGACGAAGATGGCCGAGTGCTGCCGCACGAGGCTGGCGAGCGAACCCGAGAGTAGGCAAAGAAGGCATCGAGCTGTGAGTATAGCTGCTGGGCATACATCGCTTGATGTTGAAGCTGGCCCTCTTGCAGGATATGACAAGAGAGGCTGATGTGTTCGGGCCCATACCCAGCTTCACAAGACTCCACGATACACAGCTCGAATATCCTGATGCGCCGCGCATTCACAACGCGCCATGGAGATCGCACATCCGATTTGACAAATCGTGCGAGCGAGAAAACTTGGCTCTCTTCGGCCGGTGTGAACAGCAGGAGTTGTGGTCGAAGTAGGAGTCTCGAGCTCTCCGGATATGCCTGGTCACCTCAAACGACTCGCCATCTCACTCTGCCCAAAGAACGTGAAGATATCTGAAACGGCGACGCCAGCGATTGCGATATCTCGAACACTCGATGCCCGGCTCGAAACGTGGTTCCGCTAATAGGACGAAACTCTAATCCCTGCGTATAGAACGCGAAGTATGCAGGCGAAAAGCTTGCCAACACACGTCGTGGCGTCGTCGGCTTGTCGGTGAAGAATTAACATCGCTACAAGCCGCATACCGCGGTTGCTCTGTCGAGGATGCTCTAGAGCTCGTTCGTTTTTCCCTCCACCGCCGAAAGACCGCAGGTGGATGTCAGAGCTAATGCTACAGGATCCCAGGTCGTCTTCCCTGTAGCACCAGATCGAAAGCGTGCTTTCTATTGGGCGAGTCGTTCAAAGCAGGGGATTTCTCACTCATCATTGACCGGGTTATACCTGTCTTTACCGGATCATTGCGCAAACGGACACACAGCACACGCGGCGAAACGACCTCACCGCTCGAGCTCCAGACCATGTCTCGTCACAGACACCTCGAATTGTCCTCCAATATGCTTCTCCCAGGCTCGCATCTACGGCGACTTATCTCTTTCATGACGACCAGCACACTCTCTCCTTCTACTCTTCAATCCTGTCTGCTCGAGTTGTGTAGCAGCAATGTTTCCTTCAACGCGCTTGTTCGACATAGTGGTGGGCCTCGTGGCGGTGCTACTTCTGGACGTAGCATGGCACAACTTTGGCCAGGCAAAGTACTCGCTACGTGACATTGCTAATATGCAACGGAGTGGTTCACAGTCTGTCCTAGCCCTCTTCCGAAGGCCCTTCAACTCGCGCTGACGCTCTACTGCCAGATCCACGCTGGGGCATGCGGACCTGCATAGGCTCTTCTCCGGTATCGTCCAACCTATACACGCCGCATACACGGATCCGACCGGGAAGATCTTCGAGATGCCGCAAAGTCGGTACTGGAGCAAGCCCCTCGGAAAGCGCATTCTGGTCCTCGATATCGACACCCGCATGCCAAACGGTACGAATGAGCTTTTTGGAGAGAAACCGATGGAATGGGCGACACACTAGTCTAAGGGAGGCGGCCTCGTATCGAATGCAATCATGGATCATTACCTTTATGGTGAGTGGCAGGATGGCATGCGTGAGCGTCCGGAGTGATGGCTGAGCGAAGACAGCCCAGATCCATGGCTACGACTACAAATACGTCCATGCGCAGCAGATGGACGGCTACCACGTTACGTGGATCCTACCTCATATTCTCGCCTCGCTACTTCCGGACTATGACTTTGTCCTCGCTCTCGATTCCGACGTTACCGCTACGCAGATGGAAGTCCCTCTTGAATGGCTTTTCAATCGCTGGAACATTACGTCGCAAACGTCGATAGCTATGCCGTGGGACACACTCGAAGAGCGGCCGGACACGCACCAGATTCTGAGCCAAGACAGCAAAGGAAACCAGGTTCTAAACACGGGCTTCGTGCTCGTCCAGAATCTGCCCTTCACATTCGACATGTTGCAGGCTTGGAGCGAGTGTCCGACCGAGAAACGGTATAAAGGATGTGGGCACTGGAAGAAGAACTGGAGTCATGAGCAGCGCGCTTTCTCCGAGTTCATCCGGTACGACTTCAACCCGCAAGGCGACAACATCGTGGTAAGTCTCCATCGCTCGCCTCTGCGCTTTGATCTTCGACGAGTACTAATGTTGCATGTCTTTGAAGCCCATCGCCTGCGATGATGCCATGTCCTGGCCCGGTGCCGTGGACGAACGACCAGGGCCTTACAGACTATTGAACGACTGCCAAGGCAGGTTCTTCCGCCATCACACGTGGCACAAGGAGAGGCCTCGGGAAGAGTTCCAGGACTCGGCTATGCAGCTCCTGACACGGCTGCTGCAGGAGCGGGTGAAGCAGAACGTGGACACGATCTTGATCGAAGAGTCCAAGGGACAGCTCGGAAGGAGGTGACAGGGTACATGAACAGACCGAGAAGAGATGGGCAGAGGCGACTGCATGTAGCGGAAATACCCGCAGGGAGCACGAGGCGTTCTTTGAATCGTCGTTGCTGTTTAGACATAGATGAGTATTAGCTGGCTGGTCGGGTCTCTTGACTGGATTCTCGTTCAACTGTGCCTCTCCGCTGCTTTCGACGACTGTCTGATTCTGTTGATGTCTTCGCCCGCGGCGCTGGGCCTTTTGATCGGAGTATTGCTGGCTTATTTGTTCGTTGTCCTCGATCACGACCGGAATCCGTGGAATAGACAATGACAGAAGCGAAGTAATAAGAGGACAGAAGTCGATCACGTCGGAATAGGTATTTCCATGTAGATATGCCGCATTTACCGAAGCTCTTCCCCACGTTTCGCACTGCACAGCTTCCATTCCTCCTTCACCTTCAGCCACTCTCCTCCTCACGGGCGCCCGCAATTGCCATGCTTCTTCCCGAGCGGAGGCTTTGCTCCCAGGACTCTGCTTGCATCCCACCAACCGCATGTCGTTGACTCGTGCGGGTGACTCGCCGAGGTCAATGGCCGCATGGCCGGAGGATCTATACCGGAGCTATGCTCCCTCCATGCGTAGGAGATCTGTACATGCAAGGTAGGAAGTCTGATCTCTTCTTCTGCTTCTATTATTCATATCTATACATTGCATTTCAGCGGTCCAAGGGAACAGATTGCTAGGCACAGGCAGGACAAGAACGACCACAACATGATCTTTAGCTCGCATATCCCGGATATTGACATACCCAAGGTAACACGATCCCTTGCGATACCCTCAATCAGCCCTACTGACCTACAGTCACACAGTGCAATGTCCTCAGCTACCTCTTCCCGAAGAACGAACCCGTTTCCTCCGAACCAATATGGATAGACGCTGCCGACCCTTCGATCAATGTGTCTCCACAACAGATGCTCATCTGGATCAAAAGAGTAATAATCGGCCTCGACAAGCTCGGTCTGAAGAAAGGCGATGTCTGCATGATCCACACGCCCAACCATGTCCTCGTACCGGCTGCATACCTCGGAATCGTTGGTGGAACACGATGCTTCAGCGCCGCAAATCCGATCTACACGGTGGAAGAGATTGTGCACCAGATGAAGCTTACGGAAGTCAAGTGCTTGTTGGCGCATCCGAGCTTGGTGGAGAGAGACTTGCAGGCTGCGGCGAAAGTGGGATTGAGTAAGGATCGGATATTCCAGTTCACAGAAGGAGAAGAGTTGTTGCCAGAGTTGAACGGCGTGAAGGATTGGAGACATATGTTGGGCAGCGTGGATGAGGCGGAGAAATTCAGCTGGACGGAGTTGGGCGAAGAGGAGTCGACGAATACCATTGCCACGATCAACTTCTCGTCAGGGACCACAGGATTGCCGAAAGGTGAGCTATATGTGGAGGAGTTCCAACCTCGATCGGTTGCTCAGCGTACTGACACAACCCGACAGGCGTCATGATCTCCCACCACGCTTTAGTCGCCAATGTGGCACAAACCGCCCGGGTACGTTGGCCGAAGCTCAATTTCGAAAATGGTGATAAAGTCAGTGGTAGTCGCTGGATTGGATTCCTACCGTTGTATCACGCCTACGGCCAAATGTACGCCAATCTGATGTGCGCAAAATTCGTCGTGCCGATCCACATCATGAAGGCATTCGTCTTCGAGGATTTCATGAAGTGTATTCAAGATTCGAAAGTCACCGAGCTGCAGGTCGCGCCGCCTGTGCTGGTGATGATGGCGAAGCGCCCGGAGACGAAAAATTATGATATCAGCTGCGTGAGGGAGATGCTGTGTGGTGGTGCACCGCTAGGCAAGGATTTGCAGAATGAGATCTCGAGGAGATTCAAGTGCGATGTGAAGCAAGGCTGGGGAATGACGGAGGGTGAGTTGCGATTAATTGGACAAGTTGGTGGAAGCAAAAGCTGACGAATACCATCAAGTGACCTGCGGATCGATCATTCAAGAGGAGCCGCAGGATACCGGAACGATTGGAAAGCTGCTTCCCAACACCAAGCTCAAATTGATCGACGACGATGGCAAGGAAGTCGGCTACGATACACCAGGCGAAATGTGCATTCAAGCACCTAATGTCATGCTTGGATACTGGAAGAACGAAACAGCAACACGCGAGGCGCTCATGGATGGCGGCTGGCTGAAGACAGGCGACGTGGGATTATCAATAAAGAAGGCTATGTTTGGATTGTGGATCGCAAGAAGGAGGTGAGAGCAATGATCCACAGAGCTCACGAGAACACACTAACGCTTTAACGCACAGCTCATCAAAGTCAACGCTCTGCAAGTGGCTCCCGCCGAGCTGGAAGATCAGCTTCTCAAATCGTCCATCATTGCCGATGCCGCGGTCGTGGGTGTCACAATTCAAGACGAGGAATGGCCATGCGCGTATGTCGTGTTGGCGGACAGTGTGGAGGCGAAGAAGACGACACCAAGGCAGATTCAGGACTGGTTCCGGCCACGGGTGGCCAGGCACAAGGCACTAGTGGGTGGAGTGAAATTTGTCGACGAAATCGTGAGTCTTGCGGTTTGCCCTCCGAAATGCTCCATGCATGATTTGTTGACCGTTCGTTGTAGCCCAAATTACCCAGTGGCAAGATTCAACGCAAGATCTTGAAGGAGTGGGTCAAGAGGGATACTCCGGAGTTTGCGAAGAACTTCAGCCGGGCGAAGCTATGAATCTTGTTGCTCATTCCTTCGGATCGATCTGTTGCCAAGACGTATGCATCGTATCATCGGAGCCAGAGACTCATTTGCGTATGACGATAGCGTGAGACAGCGCCTGTTCGTACCACTTGTAGATACACCGCGATTGTGCTGATACTCTCGTCCTCTGCAAATTGAAACGCTTGACGATCACTGAGCTCAGGTCCATCACTGTCCATTCACTTCGTAGTTATTGCAAATGCGCAGAGCTCGTGGCGGAGCAACGCGCGGTTTTCGTCCGTGCATTTTCCCCGGACTTACCCCGTAAAACTTCCCCAGATGATCTTCCAGTAGCCGGAACCCAAGGCTCCACTTGTCGACAGCGCCCCTTGAGCAGCATTCCACACTACACGCCTTTTCGTGTACCTAGCGGTGTTGTTGTCAAGTGAACCCCACGGTTGAAGACTCAGTACGCTCCACACTGGATCCACACTGGAGAAGCATGTCCCGATCAGGATGCACTCTGCAGCAAAGGTGGCGTGTCTTCTCGGATGTCAGCTCGGCTGTGTTACCTGGAGCGCCAGAGCTGCCCTGTCGCGTGCCATGTACCTTTGTACCAGAGCTGTCCTTCCAATGAGAAGCCGGCCTTTGTGCTTCCTCCGCACTCAATTCGAGCTTGTAATCAGCGCAACAGTGAAAACGAGGCTGCGTGCGGGGTACTTGCACATGACCTGTGGTGTCTCCTTCCTCGTACTTAAGAACCGCGACTCCCTCGTACCTCGAAAGTCCTTCTTTGTACTCCTCAGGTCACTTCTTCGTCGAACTTCCAACAACACCCACCTTCACACCAGAGCAGCGCTCGAACAAACTCCACTCCACACTCCACTCCACAACAGACGCCATCACAATGTTCTCCACACCAGCCGGCACCAAGATACTGTACAACGGCGCCGCCTTCTTCGGCACCTGCTCTGCCTTCGCCGCCTTCTGGGTCGGCGTCAGACTCCCCGTGCAACACAACAAGCAGGTGAGCATTGTCGCAATGAACTCCTCATGCGCCGCGACACTTGACTGACACGTTCTTCTCAGGGACCATACCACTACCACCGTCTTGCAAAGGCCGCCGCACGCAAGGCACCATACCTGCGCCGTCTCCCCAAGATGGTGTAAATGACTCCATCTTCCTCGCGGAATCGAGGCACTCCGCCAACCTCGTCGCTTGCATCCACGACTTCGCGACACGTCGACATCGCAGTTTGGTCCTTCTCGTTCGTCGGAGCAGCTTTCGCGTTGCCATCGACGCGTGATCGTCAGTCAAACTGATCACCGGCATCACCCTCCCTCGCCGTCGCACACCGACGACCGTGAATGCGGACGCGATATCCACTTGTCGAAAGGCATGGCTGCACGCGATCATCGCCAGCGCGGAGTGTTTCTTTGTATTTAGTTTTTCTGGGCCAAACTGGCAGGTCCTTGGGATTGGCGTTTCAACAATCATGGGCTCGGCTTCGCAACACGTCGCCTTGAGCCTTGATTGGGGCATGGATGGATGGATGGGAACTTTCGATGTTATCAGTGCTGAACCAAATCATTTCGACTTGCAATCGATACAACACCACAACGTATTGCACTCTGTTCCACTCGGCGCCACTCCTTCCAATCATGTCCATTCCTGTTTCATCGTGGTGAAGTTATGTTCCCCGATGTCGACGAAGGTCGAAGTTTCTGGGTACCTCCATCGCACGCCACTTTCGACTATCGTCTCGTCGCCGTCTTCATGCAAGCGGATGATGGAGAACATCTTTGGGTTCGGCGTCGCTCTTCACGTGGTCTTTGCGTCGGTCTGTGTGCGGGAAGATTTGAAGCTAAACCAGCGGTGCGAGAGTCGGGTCCATCGAGCCATTGGGATTTCAGTAGAAAAAATACTACACGACATTGTCATGATGACATTTTCCCAGCATGATGCTTTATGCGTGGAGTTCAGCGTGTCTTCGGCAAAGCAAAGCAGGGCAGGCAAGGCAGGTAGATGTTCAATTGATGCAGCGGAGGAAAACGCGAAGAGTGGCGGAAGATGTTCCAACCGAGAATTTAATGCCTCAGGCACAAGTTGCAGCGACTATATCACGAATCCGTGTCGAAGCTTTCATTATTGCCATTTAATTTGTGCCACCAAATCCATTCGCTGGATACTGTCCGGGCGCTCCATTTGAACTACCTCCACCATTGCTGGGTAGCGACTGCCAACGATTCCAATCCTCCTCCGTGGGCAAGTAAAGGAACTGAGATTGGTCATTCGGCAGGGGAGCCAGACCGCCATTGAGAGCGGGAGCTTGGGAAAGCTGATGAGAGAAATCTTGACTGCTCAAGTGTGGATCATTCCACGCAAACTGAGCGTTCGACGGCGACGGCGTCAGCATGTGTTGATACTGAACATTCTCAAGCGGCATGGCCGGCCATGATGACAGTTCGCTCCCCGGCGGTAGCATTCCGTACTCTCCTGTTGATACTTGGAGTGGAGCTTGAGTTTGTTGCCCGAGCATGGCGTTCTCGAGGCTCACGTCACTGATGTGATTCTCTCGCGGAGCGGAAGTCGGCGCCTGGATGGAGGAAGAGGAGTCCTTCTTGGAGAGGGAGGACTGCAGGGAGGATGATGAGGCTTTCTTGGAGATTTTGTTGGTTTGTCTTCGCTTTGCGACGCCTCCTTCGGGCTCCAGTGTTGTACTGCTGCGTCGAGCAGGATTGGTCGAGTTCGAGGGACTGATGGGACCTCCGCGAAGCTCAATCATGACGGCATTCAAGACAGCAGCCATCCTCTCAGCAGGTTGGAAGGGATGCGCCATGTCTTGTAGGGCCGAGTGTAATACCTCCAGATACTGCATGTTGTTGTTGCGATCTGCAATATCCGGCATGTATGCCAATGCCGCGATCAGAGCCGTCGCAGCTGCTCCGGCGTGCTGCATGCCGATGCTGAAGATGACTTTGCCATCGAACTTTTGGCGATGCTGCCAGAAAAGTCGGGCCATAGCGATTGCAGATTTCGTGCAAATTGCGCGACTAGCGCGAGAGAAGTGATTGTCCAGTGCAGTGACCTCTGCAGACGTGGAGCAGTCCGTGTCATCGTATCGTGCGAAAGGGCGGTGGAGGAGGATGAGTACTGCATGGTACTGCTGATGCAACAGATAGAAAGAGAAGGGCGCATTCTTGCGATTCTCTTCGTTGTAGCGCAGATCTTGTGGCAGTCGGGACGTCCAGTTTTTGAGATCACGGTCGATTTCGGCCATGCGAAGGTAGGCTGATTGATCAGGAGCGCTGACTGTTGGTGTATTCCGCCGAAAGTCTGCCAGCTCGGCGATCTTGCCTCCAATTTCCATCAAGTCGATCAGTGCCTCGTAGATGCGTGTGTTCAAGCTCTTCTCCCTGCCCGCAGGCATGCACGTTCCGAGCCGCTCGAATTCGTCCGCCAGTGAGTAGATTTCCAAGTCGACACTCTTCATCGTGAGCGGTCGTCCGAGGAAGAGCGACCAGTATCGATCGTAAACGACGCATGCCCACAGAGTCATCCGCCTGATGTCGATCTCGCGTTGGGACAAGCCGGCTCGACTACTGTCCAGATGGAGACCGATATCGAAGCAGAGTCTCATCGCCATTCCAGCGTACATCCATCCAGGGTTATCTCGGCCGACGCCTACTTCGGAATCACCGAGAATGAGAAGCGCTGCGACTGATGGGATACCCCCCGGACATTCCAATTCCAAGTCCAGCATGTACTTGGCCTCGCGGTGGAGTGTGCTCTCTCGCTCAGGTAGAGCGAGTCGTTGTATATCCGGTCTTGACTTATCAGCGTGTCGATAGCCCATCTTGAGATACGTCAGCTCTGGTAAATCGTCGTTCGGCATTGGCAGTAGCACTTACAGCAAGGATGCAGACATGCAGGAACCCGGAGTAGAACTGTGTCCTTCCATGCTCTCGATCTTCGTTGAATGCCTCCTGGTGAACGACATGGAGAACACCGTTGTAATGCTGCCAGAAGAGCTCCATCAAATAGTCATGCGTCTCCGATGACAGCGTCCGTATACATCTCTCAGCTCGTTTGGCTTGCTCGGGATGCTGGGTGCAGGGCGCCGTAGCGGGAACATCCAATTCTGAATAGATGTGACAGTTGGCAGTGCCTCCATACCATCGTAAGCGTCCCGACAGCTGGTCGAAGGATAGATGGCCTCTGGTCGACAGTAGGCGGCTGACAAGTCCAGTCTTCTTTTCGTCAAGGTTGGATCCGCCATCGTGGTCGTGTCGATCTCGCTGAACGTCTGCGTTGGAAGATCCCAATTCGTCAACGCTTTCGTTTTCCGGACTTGTACCTCCTGCAGAAGTGGGCTCATGCTTGGCTGCAGTCGACGCAGAGGCGAAGGGTGGCACAGCAGGTCGAGCGGGAGACTCGTCTCCATCGGTAAACAAGCTGCCACGAGTTGTCTTCGGTGGATATGTCACTGGAGGCGGTTCGATCCCGTTCTCCTTCAACAAGGTTTCCAACAATGCGACTCGCTCGGTAAGTGTAGTCATGTACGCTCTTGAAATCGGTCGTCTCCGTTCGTCGTCGTTTTTGATGACGCATTGGGCTCCCGACCGCTTGCATTGCTTGCATTCTCGCTCGCCTGGAGGCACTTCGCACTGTTTGGACCAGTCAGTGTCCACCGAATTGCGAATCTCGTCAAACCTACACGTATTCGACGTTCGCGGCACGTTGCACAGGCGATCGACGCACGATGTCGTGACTTTTGTCGCTTGTTGCTGCTGGCACCCGTCTCACTTTCCATCGCCTGGGAGTCGTAATTGATCGTCGCCTCGGGCATTTTGCGAAGACTGTCCTCTGCATTCAAGAGCAATGCACATCAGCATTGAGGTTCAAAAGGCGTCTCGGCAGATGTGGGCCTGCATGAGAGAATGACAGATAGGGCTCTCGATCTTGGGGTCGGCGTAAAGCATGAGAGCGTTAATGTTTTCCTCACTCAGCACTGCCGACGCCCGCATGGAACGGTGCGAGCGACCGCACCAGTTGTACTTCGCGCCTTCGCTCGCAGCCCTGTGCGAAGCGAGTCATGGTACTGGCGCATGGACGCGATCGCGATGGGCCCACTTCGGCCCGTCAAAGCAAACCAAGTGAAGATGTCAAGGTTTGGTCAAAGTTTCTCACGCAAGACGGATGCAGAAAAACAAAAGTCATCTCTTCGACAAGGCTGTGCAGTCAGTCTGCAACTAAACCATTGTAGTCTATGATAGTGGACTCGAATCGAGCGAAAGATAGACATGATGCATTGATGGTTGATGCAGTGCTTCACGGCATCTATCGCAAGGGTGGAGAGCGATCAGCGCTCTGACGCCATAATCGATAAAATATGCGCGGAAAAGTTCCTGATCTACCTTCAGTACCATGTCTCTGTCTTCTTTGAACACTTGACCAGCTGCAGGTCGACTCCGAGGACGGAAATCTGTCATCTAATAATAACCACTTCGATCCCACTTCCTCAACACATCTCGCTTGTGTCGGCCGGACTGCGGGTTCACTGACAAGGCCGGAATAACGGTACTCCGAGGCGGTACCTGAAGGTCATGGACATGAAGAGATTACAGCATCCTAGTCACGAGTGAGTCTAGACCCGTACACGACACTTGTCGGCGAGAGCCTTCTTGCGAGCTTCGACAGCTTCGAAGCGTTGCTGGGCCAATCATCGCATGCTCCCATTCACATAGCACACGAACAAAAGCCACGGGATTCAGGAACACTTTGCAGATCAAGCATACTCCCAGCAACATTATTGTCTGCTGAGCCCGTCTCGTGTCGTCTCAAGGCGCATCGACTTGTAGCCTTCGGCAATGAGTACCGAGATGGGGGAAGCATACGTGGCTTGCCAGGTACTTGTTACATCGCGCGAAGTGAACAGCTGAGCCTGAAGACCATCGATCCGCCGTCGCGATACTTCTCGGTGGTTGGACACTAGTTGGCCTTGGTGCCAGGTTGTTCGGGGACCCCGGCGGTAGTGTCGTGCTCGAACAGGCTTCGGATTGGGGCTTCGATTGGTAACGCGATCCCTAGGCCGTCGCTCCATCCGGGCCGGTCGAGATCCAGGCGTATACCCTGATGGGTGAATTCACTGGAGCCAATGGGGGGCTATGGGGCCGAAAGGCAGTACCAGGCCAGTTTGTCGCTCGAAGCATGCCGAGCCATGGTCTAATGCAAGTGTAAGGACCCAGGCGCCTGCGGCATATCAGACTATGCACGCAGTGTCGGGTGGCAGCTGAGCGTTTGATTCGTTAGCTGACGGTCCTAGCGCTTGCGTGCTCCGTAGTCAAGTTCGGGCTCCTCAGCACGGTGTTGTACGTCCAAGTGTCTAGGAGGGCGATCGGAGCTCTTCATTGACGGTGGAAGAGGCTCACGTCCAACTAACCTTTTCCGCAAATTGGATGCGGCAAACCGACACTTGCCCTCGGACTTTAGCCAGAGAAGAATCGATTCGTAGTTGAGTCGTTGCATACGACGAGAACACTCCGGACGATCGACCACACAAGAGGACCAGACCACAGCATTCCCATCTCAGATCACTCCCGTCAGCCGATGACAAGGTGACACGGTCATGGTTCGAGAGATCCACAATCTCAAGGTGACCGGAGTCATGATTGAAAATCGGCGAACTCGAGGAGGGATTCGGTATCGTTCTTCCGCATCGAACTCGGCAAGCTTCGGAGGCTAGAAAGGCGGCCCATTGATCATTCCACGCAATATTGGTCTCTGCGTCCAATATAAGAAGCACACAGTCGTCCAGCAGACATCGGCGGGTGAGAGGCGGTACCTCGAGGCTACGCGGCTGCGAACTCCCTGTTTTGGACCATCATAGGTATTGAGATGGAGTTATATCAATGGCGCCGTTGTTGCGATAATGTTGGAAGGAGAGAGGGTGATGTCAAAGGTGAGATGAGGTTGGAGAAGGAAGATGGGAAGATGGGACCGCCCGCCAAGCTTCGATTCATGGCGGTCAGGGTCCACGCGGACGTCCACAGATCTATTCTTGGGGGCTATGTCCAACACAAAACAACACATGAGACAGCATCCCTCGTTGAAAGGCTCACAGTGCAGTCCGTTTAATATGCCGATATTCAAACAAACGTGACGTTGAAGATAAGGACGATCTTTGTGGACTTTCAATCTTTTCCTTCAAGCAACAACATCAACGACGGCATCACAATACCAAGCATACTTATTTCGAAAAAGATCTCGGACAACCTGGAAGTTTCCCAACAGCGTAGCGAGCAGTATCTCCGCCGACATCTCCGACAACGACAGCCATGGCTCCGGCGCCTGAGGTCGACTTTGCAGAATATGTGTCTCCAGCCTTTCACCATTTCGAACGGCGGGACCTGACAGTGAATCGGACACAAGCGATCACGGTTGGAGTCATCGGAGTATACGTCGTCGTCATTGCTCTACTTTGGAACATTCCCTACGTCAAGAATGTTCTATGGCCCTTCAAGGTACGAACGAGGCGTTGGACCGCCCGAACAATGTGATTAGTTCAAGCTGACCTTGCCACAGATGCTTACCATCGCGTTCCACGAGTTTGGGCACGCCATGGCTGCCGTTCTGACCGGCGGTAAAGTAGAGTCAATCGAATTGAATCCAAACGAGGGTGGCGTGACCCACATGCGTGGAGGCAAGCAATTCTTCACAGTACGTACAGCCATTCGACCGGACCATCTGGGCGGCTCAAACCTGCCACGAAGTAACAATCGTAGATCTGACCAGTACCACAGCTGCCGGCAGGATATCTTGGATCGTCCCTGATCGGAGGCCTCCTGGTCTTCTGCGGATTCAACATCGTCGCCTCGAAAGTGGCATCGATTGTGCTCGGCGTCTGCTTCTTGTTGACACTCTGGTGGGCTCGCAAAGACTGGCTTACGATCGTAACGATCATCCTCGCGACTGGACTTCTGGTTGGAATGGTAAGTTTTGAAGTGTATAAGGTCTGCGGTAATCCGAGACTGTTCCGTTCCGCGAACACGGCAGCAGGTCTTACTCTGCATCGGATTCCCATTGTCTCGACCATGGCTGACTTATACACTTCGATCTGCAGTGGTTCGTGAATTCAGGATTGGGCCTGCGCTTCGTTGTGCTATTCATCGGAGTCATGAGCAGTCTTTACAGCGTGTGGGACATAGCGGATGATTTGATCATTCATAAAATAAATTCCTCTGACGCCAGCGTCTTCGCGAAGCGATACGGAGGATCATCTCGCTGCTGGGGCCTGATCTGGAGCTCTGTGTCTGTCTGTTTCTTAGCCGCTGGCATCGTCGCAGGTATTGCAGTCTTTCGGCAGGACTTTGCGCAGCAGAAACAAGATTCAGACGACTTCATCCCGACACGATAGAGTCGTTCAATGAATCAATTTTGCGACACAGACCATCGGGCCAGCTGCAGAGTCCAACTCAACACGAGGATGTGCTGACATTGGCATTCTATCCCGGTCTTCTGCACATTGGACCCTGAAGCTCACGATCCGTGACAGGCATCTCGTGGATTCTGGCCTTCTGTGGTTCCCCTCTGACAAGGAGCAACCCTGGTCATTGGCCATCTCATTTCGATTATCTGATGCCTTCATAGCACTTCGTGCGCGTCGTACTCCTTCTCCTGTCATCTCCGGCTATCTCTCTGGCGGAACATCGACACTTCTGATACCTTTCCCAAAGATGTGGGCCATTTCCACAGTCCTACTCGCCTTTTGCGCGACAGAGGCGTTTGCCTTCGGAAGGGCCATTGGAAGACGAGCCTCGATTCCAGCTCCGGAAGTGGAGCATCCGTGGACTATTCACAACGGCAGCTTCACGCAGCTCATTGACCACAGCAATCCTGATCTAGGCACCTTCCAGCAGTTCTACTGGTGCGTGGCCATTATTGCAGCAGGCACAGCGTGGTTCACTCGACGCAGACGGCTGAAATGCGTGCTGACCTGAGTTATCGAAGGTACAATTATTACTGGTACAAAGGAGAAGGATCTCCAATCGTACTGTGGTCACCTACCCATGACAACGGATCGGATTACGCTCCTTTCGTCTACAATACTACCACGATGGGCCGCATAGCTCAAGAGGTCGGTGGAGCTGCAATCGTTTTGGAGCATCGGGTGAGTATCCGGGAGTGGTCGGTTTGCATCGGTACGCAGGGTAATCTCGTGGGCCACAGCTGACTTTCGTGCTTCTCGACCTTAGTACTGGTAAGTCACGATTTCCACAACCGGACACGAAGAAGCGCCTGCTGCCTTCGAGGCGACGATGGATGCCGCAGTCCGCAAAGGTCTCATGGACTGCCAGCGCCTCGCAATTATATCCCTACCTCCTTGGATGCGCATAACTGACTCTATCCTTCTACTCCTCCAGGGGTAACTCCAGTCCATTCGAAAAGCTGACGGTCGAGAATTTGAAATATCTCACGGTCGAGAACGCGATGCAAGATGTCGTCTACTTTGCCAACAACGTCGAGCTTCCCTTTGCACCGAACGGCGCAACCGCTAAAGATGCGCCCTGGATTCTTTTCGGTGGATCGTACGCTGCCGGTATTACCGCTTGGGTTGCAAACGTTCATTCGGGCACTTTCTGGGCCTACTATGCAAGTAGCGCCCTGATGCAGGCCATCGACCCTTACTGGCAATACTTCGTCCGTATCCAAGCAGGCATGCCGAAGAACTGCAGCAAAGATGTCTCCAGCGTGATCGACTATATGGACGATGTTTTCTTACACGGATCCGAGCAGAACGTTACCAACCTCAAAGCAAAATTCGGTCTGGAAGTCCTTCAAAACGACGATCTAATGGCTACTATCGGAAGGGCCCCTGGAATGTGGCAGCTAGGCGACATAAAGGACAACCATCTTTTCGTCACCTGGTGCGACTACATCGAAAACGTCAACATCACGCACACTTACACCGGACCGGAGGGCGATGGCGTCGGCGTCGAAGCAGCCTTGGAAGGGTACGCCAGATGGTGGAAAGAGGCCGGTTACACCTTCTTCCGCGGATTCTACGGCTGCACCGCTGACGACACGGATCTCGACTGCTTCGGGAGCCATGATGGTCGCAGTATAACATATACAGATCTCTCGTTGGATGGTAGTCGACAATATACGTGGTTACTCTGCTCCTCACCCCTCGCTTGGTGGCAGACTGGAGCCCCGGAGGGTATACCATCTCTTGTCTCGCGCCTTCTTACGGCTGAATACAATGACCGGATATGCGGACAGTACTTCCCTCCTGGACCCGACGGCAAGTCGTCGTACAACCCAACCAACCGGACCGTCGACGACTTCAACGCTTTCACCGGCGGCTGGAACCCGCAAAACCTCAACCGTGTGCTGTTCGTCAACGGCGAGTTCGATCCTTGGACTTCATCGGGCGTATCTTCGGACTTCAGACCGGGTGGGCCTATGCAGACTTCGGAGAATGTGACCGTGTTGATTACGCCGGGGGGCCATCATGTCACAGATGGATATACTGCGAACGGAGTCGGGCCAGGGACTGAGAAAGTCAAGGCGACGATTGATGCGGCTGTGGCGCAGATTGTGAAGTGGGTTGGAGAGTGGCCGGGGAGGAAGCAGGAAGAGTAGCCTACAGCAGATAGTCATGATGAAGCACATGGCATCAGACTTGAGCATCCCGCATCGAAGACTCGAGTCTTTCGCCTCCCGCAGTATGTGATTGTCCTGCACGTAGCCTTTTCAGTCGAGTGCACGACCGACCAAGTCTGCAACGAACACGAGAGATGCACATTGTATCGGCATCTTTCACAAGACTGAGAATGGAACACCACCTCACGTTCTCAGTCATGCGGTTTGACGAAAGTATTGGCTTGCTTGGCATGATCATTGGCCGGACAACCCAAAAGGCTATTTTGGTGTTTTGAGCAAAAGCAAAAGCCGTTTCGTTCCAAATGGAAGCTCCCACGCGAACCACCAACGTCTGAACGCCGGAGAGACACGCGATATCGCAGGCTAATAATAACACATCATGGAGTCGCCTTCGATACAGCTCGAGACACATTACGAGCCCAGCATGCTCGACATTGACGGCCCGCCCAGCTCACCCTTCGTATCCGAAATCGAGCAGAGCAGAATGGCAAGCAAACATTGGGTTGCGCCGCCAAGTGAAGAGAACATCATGGAGGAGAACACAGTGGATATCTCGTCGACATCAGCGGGGAAGGCGTCTGACATCGCAGCGGACATCTTCATGGAAGACAAGGAGAACATGCAAGAGACGGCTCATACAACTCCACACAAAGCCACGCCGCTGAAGACTGCACCAGCAACACCAGAGACAAAGGCGACACCACAGGGAGTGAGAACGACACCGATAGAGTCACCTCGAACCATCGAACAGAGACGAGGTAGTCAGGACTCAGATCTCATGCCGCCGCCTCCATCAACCCGCAGGACTCCCAAGAGGAGCCCCCTGAAGCCTACACGATCTGCTGCCAATACACCACGAGCAACACATGCCAGAACCGACTCGCACGACGCTCAGACTCCTAAGAACTTCCAACAAGGTCTCGATTTCCGTGCTTCCCAGATGCCGCCTCAGGATCAGTCCACTGTGGACGACACCTGCTTCAGTGCATTCTCTGAGGTCCCCGACATGACTGTATTTGCCAAAATCGGACAGAGTGCAACCAAGACATTGCGCACGCCTGGACACGAGTCGAGCCGGAAACGGCCATCTCCTTCTCGATCGCCGTCTCCAACTCCGCGACGAATGAAGACTCCCGGGCACGGCAGTCAGATGAACAATGATGGTACGACCAGCTTTCTGATCGACTTCACTCAGCAGATGGAGGGAGTCAACACGTACCGCCAGCACTCGCCAGTGAAATCAAGCACCGAGCCGAACCTCCTGCAATACATGAACAGCCAGCGATCGCCGAACAAGGGCACCGCGCGCCAGAGTTACGCGACACCCGGCAAGCCGAACAATATCCTTAACCTCCTCGACTTTGAGCTCCCGCCCGCTCCCACGCCACGATCGATTCCCACCATCACAGTCCGCGAGCTGGAGTCGTTGAAGTCCTCATATCTTTCGCAGATCTCCTCATTGAAAGCCACACTATCCGGCCGTGAGGCTGAGGTAGAGAGTTTGAAGCGCGCGGTTGGAGATGCCGAGCGAAGAGTCGGCGAAGCACAAGAGTCGCTGAGGGAGGAGAAGAGTCGACGCGAGTATGCCGAGCAAGAGAAGGCCGGTTGGGAGAAGCGTGGACAAGAGGTTGAGAATGTGCTGAAGAGTGTCAAGGAGGAGATCTACAACAGCGAGGCTGAGAAGGAGGAGTTGCACAGGAAGATTGAAGATCAGGAGAGGAAGCTTGAGGATGCTGAGGGTAGAGCTGTGAAAGCTGAGGAGCGCTTTGCGGATGCGTTGGCTGCGAGAGCTACTGCGGGCGAAGGATGTGAGGAGGGAAGTGCGACGGAAGAGCAAGTGCAACGTCTGGTTGCTGCGCAGATTGACAGCAAGATTGAGGCTGTGAGTCGCGAGCTGCACTCAGTATACAAGGAGAAGCATGAGCGAAAGGTTGCCACGTTGAAGAAGAGCTACGAAGCGCGGAATGCGCAGAAATGTGGCGCTCTGGAAGCTCGCCTACAAGAACTCGAAAAGGCACACGATGAGTTGTTGGCCTCTAAGGATGCCACCTTTACTGGCGACCTTTCCCACGCACACCGCTCGGGAGGAAATGCCGAAGTGGAAGCAGAACTCAAAGCCCAGATCGAAGAGCAGCGCGCTCATCTCGCACGCCTGGACAGTGAAATGCAAGCATCCCGCCAGCAGCAAGATCAGCTCATGCACGATCTGGAACAAGAACGCATCGAAAAGGGCGATCTCGTCGCTGCAGTGGATGAGATGCTGCTCTTGCAATCCGAGCAGGGTCCAACTCAGGGAGCGATGAGTGTGGTCGAGGACTTCAGGAAGAGCATCAGCCGACCGAGTGGACTGCGTGCGCCGGGTGGTATGGCGCCGCCGGAGAGTAGGATTGGCAGGTCGATTCCGTCGGGGTTGGCGCGGGCTGGGAGCAATGCTGGGAAGAGCAAGATTTTGTCAAGCATTGAGCGTATGGGAAGGAGCAATTCTGGCAGTCATGAGTGATGATGTGGTCAGGTCGGATGATCGTACTGGGAAAATTTCTTGGGTGGTGGTTCCTTTGGCGTTTGGGACTGGTTGTATTTCGGAACGATTGAATGCCTCGGGACTGACTCAAATGTGTTATGACCACGAATGCTGTATCAAAGATTCCATAGGACGGAAAAGGGTGAAAATGAGCCGCTGGCCTCGGTCGAGGTTCAATTTGTGGAGACCGGTCTCCCTCAATTCCTCAATACCTGGCGTCCATGTCTTCCAAATCCTGCATCTCCTCTTCCGAGTCACTCTCGTTTTCCCTCACCACCTCCTCCACTTCATCATCACTCCCACTATCCTCAACAACCTCACTCACCACCCTGCGATCCGCCAGACTCGCTCTACTCAAGCTCAATCCCAGATCTCTCGCGTCCTCTGGTTTGACATTCAGCAATCTCGCCTGCTCAGGCGTTAGATCCACAATCTGCGGCGCAAACTCTCCCGTCTCGTCGTCTTCGTCGAACGCCGTGCTGTCCATTTGAACCTGCTCGCCGTCTTCCAGCTCCAATACGCCGCTTCGAGCGAAGTCGCCGCCGAACTGCCAGCCGTGTTCGTTGCGGAGATAGTCTTCCAGGTCGTCCAGCTCATCGACGACGTCGGCTACCGCTGTTCCGGTCAGACCTTCTAGACCTTTTCTGAATCGTGCGAGGAGGGTTTTGAGGAGGGATCCGCTCTCGTCAGCGAGGTCGATCAGGCCGCCTTCGGCGTCTTTGCAGTGTTGGAGTTGGAGGCGGAGGGCGGCAATGGCTTTGATGAAGAGGTCCGGGTGTTTGACAACCGCGGCTCGACAGGTGAAGAGTAGGGTTAGGATTCGTCGCCATTGTTCTAGGCAGGAGAAGTTGTTGATTGTGAGGACCATGAGGAAGCAGAATTGAAGTTCGCCGATGACCTGTGAAATGTCAGAGTGATCTCAGTATTACCTCCGTATGTTTCCTCTCACCTCATTGATATCTCCATCACTACACTGCGGCCGCACGACATTCTCCAACGCCCAACTCCGGTCCTGTGCGGCCTCCGTCCGCTCTCGGCCAGTCGCACCTTCCCGCCATGTCTGCTTCAGCTCGATAGGGAGAAAGTTGAGTTCGCTATCAGTCTGCAGTTCCTTCTTATCGTTGTCGTTCAGTCCAGGTATATCCTCAAGGTCTCGCTTGGCAGAGCTTGCAGATGTTAGATGCCATGCGTTGGAGTTGCCACCAGTGATTCTCGTCAGAAGTGACGCTGTAATCTCTGATATCAGAGTAGGCCAGTCATTGAGCTCCTCTTCTGCTTCGCCATTCTTTCGGTCTGACGACGACTGTCGATATGGCGTTAGGCCTTCTTTCCAGATGCTTCCCAGATTTGCCCGCCAGCGTAATTTTTCTGCCTCATCTCGTTCCAACGCCAGGGTCTCGTCGTTGGCAATCCATCGGACGACAAAGAGCGGAAAGTCTGACGTCTGTGTACTTCCAGGAAAATATATCCAATGGCCGTGCCTCTCTGAAAAAGCTGTGGTTGTGCCGGCGAATGCGAAGTGAAAGCCAGGAGCTGGGATGTCTTTTACTCCACGGAATCGAGGCGTGACAGTGAAGGAGAGGAGATCAATGCCAGCGAGTGCGGATGAAGGGAGATCCAGTAGAAGTAATGCGGCTGAGTTTGCGGTTTCCATGTTGTTGTTTCGTGCTGATGGAAAAGTTGACTTGCGAGAGCGCAGATGCGAAATTCTTGACACCTACTCTACATTTCCATCCTCCATCTAAACCGACCAGATATTCCGATGAGTAAATCGGTTGTGTATACCGTACAGCAAATGGAGATCAAGTTCTACCCTTCATTGGAATGGACAGAAAGAGGACTGCCCTGCTCGAGTGCGGGATATACTTAGTAAGCGGGCTCCATGTTCAAGGTTCCATTGTTGAGAAAGCCACAGCAACACCTCCTCTCCATTCCTTTCCACGTCCCCTCTTGCTTCCACCTCATAGACTCGTCCAGTCACTCTGCGCGCTCGTCATCCCGCCCCGAAAGTGCTTCTCGTCGTCCTCATTTCTCGCCGGAGTAGCAGATGCGGTCGCCGGCCCACCCCGAGTCGGTATCTCATGTTGACGATATGGTATTCGGCTCGGGGCCAGGGTGCAAGAGTAGGATGGCCGAGAGCTTGTTCGACAGACTGAAAAGCGTCGGCCATTCGGACTCGGTATCTCGTGTTGGCAATATGGTATTCGACGAGGGGCCAGGGTATAAGAGTAGGATCGCGGAGAGCCTGTTCGACAGACTGGAAAGCGCCGGCCATTCGGACTCGTCGTCTTCATCACCCAGCATGGCGCTGATGGCGTCATGCTGGGCATCGTCGGCTGCGTGCTGAGCGGGATATAAGTCGTCAGTGGTGGCTGCTATAATGGAATATTGCAGGCTGGCTTGCGCTGTGTATGAGGTAAGGAGATGGCTCGAATTCAATAACTGCCAGGGAAAGCAGGACAGTTCCAAGTCCAGGTCAGAGATCCCCACCCGCAATCGCAGAAGAAGTGACGACCGCCGTGCAGCAAGGGAAGAGAAGATCAGACCATCGTGTGCCTCCTGAATGGCAGCAAAGCTTTTGGGACTCTCGGACCACAGAAGGGCAAAGACGGGCTTCGAAATTATCGCGTGTATCTGGTGCTATCAATCTGCGCCCTTGTCCCCGTCCATCGGCATGGCTGCGCCGTCGCTCTGCTCGTCCTGCTTCAGCTCCTCCTCATCGACCATCACGAGCTCCCCGTGGTCTTCCTCCGGCCGCACCGCCGCAGCAGATGTCGTCGCTGGACCCGTCTGGGCCGGTTTCCCGGCCACGTTATTCTCGTTCGACGTGGTCTCGGTCCTGAGGTGGTATTAGCACGGTCCATGCGGCGAAAGAGCAAAACATATGAGGCGGAGCAGAGTGGCAAAGCGAGGAAGGCGGCACACAGAGAACGCAGCAAGGAAGCAAACAGGTAAGCAAGCAAGCAGACAGGTAAGCAGGGCGGTCTTGGCGCAGTGATCATGCATACCGTTCCTTGGACGTCTCCTTCTCCTGGAGTGCGCCTTCGATGATAGTGAGCAGGTCCCGCAGAGGCGCGAGACGCTCGTCAATCTCCTCCGCTGACTTCTCATCGTCCCGAAGTACTTGGACCATGTCGGCAACGGACGCACGCGCATGGTTGAGGTGCGACTCCGGATCGTGAGCGTACATCGCGCGAATGAGCTGATACTCAGCCCGGTACCAGCGCGGCAACGCCGGGTCGCTCAGTGCCTGGTCGACTCGAATGGCCACCGCCGGCCAGTCTGGCGGCGCCTCTTCGCCGTGCCCGACCATGTCGATGATGGCATCGTATTCAGTGTCGTAGAGAATGTGTTGGTCCAGGAATGGATCGATTGAGTCTGCCATGTTGAAGACTGCTGGGTGTTTGGTATGGCACAGTGTAAAGAGATGGTAGAGGAGAGCGCGGTTTGGGAGCGCAAGTCGATAATTATGTTGCGTTTGCTGCGCATGAGGCCGCGCTGCAGAAATCGAAAAATACCAAGGACGAAATTCGCACAGGCGGCAAATTCGTCTCTGCTTCACGCTATCCGACCCAACACCCTTCGATTCTTCCCTACCATCTCGATAGCCTCACACGCCATTCCCCCGTTTACACAAGCAAAGCCCTTCAGTATGGCGCGGAACACGCTGAAACGGAAGAAGAATCAAGGAGGACAGACGCTAAAGACCATGAAACGCATCAATTCCCGCAGTAGTGACAATCCACCACAAGAGTCTGAGCCGGAAACCGCGGAGTTCGCAGTCGATGTGGAGGAAGCCGAGTCGATGGCTACGGAGAAGAATGAGGACGAAGACAGTCGTCCAACCCCTACGGTCGTTGATACCACCTTGTTCAAGGCCCGGAGAGAACTTGAGACCCGCGGCTACCAGACAACTGCGGCCTTCGCTGAAGGTCTCACCAACCTTGGGGACAGAGACCGTCTACTTGCAACTCTCCGCCAGCTGAGGTTGAGACCTCCAAGACTCTCATCGCCCTCTCTGGCTTTCGGCAGCTGAACGAAGTCGCGAAATGGGAGCAGGCATCAGAGGCACCAAAGCCGTTGCTTCCAGAGAGTTTCAATTCTATTCACCCTCTCCAGAAGTGCGCAAGGTTTCGTGCACCGCCCATGTCCAAAAGAACAGTCTCATTTTCCATCGGCCCACTGCCAATGCCACCCATCTACGAGACATCAAGAAGAGTGCGTTGGGACCTATCAATATGACAGCGAAGATACCATTTCTGCGTCGCAGTGGAGAGCAGTCGGCGACCACGTTGCGGTCGTTCTACAGCATGTCGCATCTTTTCACATCGTCGCCTGTACGCGTAGCAAAATCAACACGAACCTTCCAGCAGTCTCTGCGCTCCCCGCCGGTGCGATGTTCAAGACGCGAGCTGGGTTCACTGCGTCGGAAGCCCTCATCAGCACGGCCCACAAGGCTAGACACCATTGGGCCAGAGGGTTTTGCGCATTCTGGAGCTAGTCTGTGCAGACGTCGGGCAAACCGCAGTGTTCGTTCAAGTCGCGTGACTCCATTGCTGCCTACATCGAGAGCCTTGTGCAGCGCTACGTGGGTTGATGCAACGCAGTTCGTAAGTATTTCTCACCTCCGTGTATGAAACACACGCTGACGCCTCGAAGGCAAGTGCGAAATCTACGATTGCAAGGCTCTCTACAGCGTCCGCCGTCAAGGACGCTCTGGAGCACGTCTGGATGGAGCACGCGGCCACTACACGACGTGTTTGGAAGCGTCAAGCTCGACAGGAAGAAACTCACGCGCAAGACAAAGCAGATTCCAGACCGTTCGGCGTGAGGATGGTGCCAAAGGTCTGTATACTGCCAATGCGCTGATTCCGCTGAATATAGGTCCTATACCACTGTACTTCGGTCACCTCAGAGGGTAGGTGAAATCCGTTCATCCAAGATTGACCTCCTGTCATAGACGCTAACTCCATCGATAGTCGATCGCACTGTGCATCGGAACGCTGACTTGGGAGTTCAAGAATGTTGATGGTAGCTGAAGCTCATGGAGCGTCGGTCTACCAGGCCGCGAATACAGACTGGCGCTGTGCAGGTGATTTCCAGCTCCGCGGCTAGTGAGGAACCCTCACAGTGCGTCGCATTGGACGTGCAATGGACAAGATTTCGCCGCCGTGGGCTGCGTGTAGAATTGCCTCCGCTCGAAATCCGCATCAAGGTCAATGCCGCTGAGTTCGACCGTGCGTATACGAATGTGCGTGTCAACTTCGAGCAGTCCGCCGCAGCGTGTATCGCCCGCGTGCTCCTGAGTTGAAGCAATGCTCTCAGGACTTCCAGACACTAGAAGAACTCAGCTGGGACACATACTTCGACTGCCTTTACCGCCGGTCTTACCAACCATGCCCTTCGAGACTCACTCCTGTCAACACGTCAACCGGCCGAGCTCGAGAGCTCCAATGTGCGGTTCGCGGAGAAGGGCGCTCACCGTTCCTTGGCGATGAAGAGGACATGTTTGAGAGCTGGTCTTCTTGGATGTGCTGGGTCTGGGCGGGCCACATTTAGGTTCGTGAACCAACATTTGCGAGTGTCAAGAATCTGTCGATCTTGATCGGAGTCGAGCGCAAGGCTTTCCCTCATCCATCGCACAAGCGAAATGCGAAAGACGAAGCGAGGCATATCATCGGCCTCGCCAACACTAATGATGAAGGTGCGTCGGAGGACGTCTATCAGCCTGGCGAGCTCCGTACCGACAATACCGAGGAGCCGTGGGACAGGCTGTCTTAGGACGCCATTTTCCAGAGCGTACGTCGTGGTGATGGCACGAAGGGTTCACACACCTCCGACCCACTCAATGTCGGTCCCACGTCAATGTGGATGCAGTCCGGCAAACATAACTCCAACCCTGGCTCCATCGCCGCCTATCTCATGAGGAGAAAGGTAGAATTCAAGTTGAAGACTGCCTCTGGTCCAGAGCGAGGAGCCCTGCGTCAGCGGGTGAACGAGATTCTGCAGCAGGAGTTCGACATGTACGCCGTGGATCTCCAGACGGCATGTCAAGGCTGCTCGGTTGACTGGGACGATCTTCGAACAGGCCCAGGCGCGTCTGGACTACCAGCGTAAGTCCGAGAAGCTTCTGGGTCCCGTCTCCGCAGACATCGAGAAGCGTCTGCACGAATATGCCAAAGCGCCACGCCCTCCCAAGAAGGATTGGAAACCCTGCCCGACCGAGGACGACTTCGAGAAGCGCCTCAAACCTCTGATCAACCAGATCATCAACGCCGGTGAGCAAAAGACTGGTATCAAAGTCCCGCGCGGAGAAGATGGCTGTCCCTTTCCCGGTGAGGAAGAAGATATGCCTGAAGGCTGGGGCTACTGGATGTGTTGCGTGTGGTTCGGTCGCCGCTTAACCCGTTTGTGGCTCTGGTGCAATGGTCGGTGGGTGTCATTTGTACCGAGACCTTGTTCCTCACCTGGCTATACTGCTTTGTGTTCGGCATGCGTGGTATGGCGGGCGTCACTTGGAACATTCGAGAGCTCCATATCCGCGGCCTCGTCTTCGCGCATGAACGCCACGGGGAGCAAATGATCGACTTCTTCTGCCGGCTCATCAACTCTAGCCGATCTCCGCGATCCTCAGGACCGCAGTCTGCGCCCCGAGCCCACGTTCGAGAACTTCGTAGTCTTGAACTGGGATTAGAAGGACCCCGAAGCCGTCGCCAAGATTGGTTCTCAATTGGACCAGGTCAAGATCTCGAAGAGCATGTTCGACCCCGACCTCCCTCGTCCGAAACGTCCAAAGCCGACCAAAGAAGACACTGCTCCAGCAGGAGACGATGATCCTCCTTTTGTACGCGGCATGGCGCAGACATTGGAAATGAGGATGAGGGTGATGATGATGGAGGCGAGAAGCCCAAGAAGACGGCGAGAAAGACAGCAAAGAAGCAGAGCAGCGACGACGGCGAGATTGACGACAACGCTGGAGCGAGCGTGGAGCCGAAGTCGAAGCCTGGCAGAAGCAGAGCGGACAGCCGAAGGTCGCCGTCTCAGAGGATCGTGGGATGAGAAAGACGACTCTGAGCGCCAAAGCTCAGCAGCAGCGCAAGATCTTCTGTGATGATGATGACGCAGAAGAAGACCTTCCGCAAGCAAAGAAGGCAAAGCTCAAGCGGCCCACTGAATCTGATGGAGAAGAATTCCTGGTGGATGAGGATGACTTCGGTCTCATCGACGCAGAGGACGATGACGGCAATGTAGACGACCTTCTGGTCGAACATAAAGAACTGGCTCTGCCAGGTGATGACGATGAAATGAACGACGATGATGGCTTGCCAATTGCGAGGATGTCAGCGACGCGGAGTATGCTGAGTGATGATGAGATCGACGACGACGACGATGAAGCTGAGGAGGACGACGGGTTGGACCAGAATCGCAAGGACATGCGGGCGAGAATGCTCGAGCCCCAGCAGAAGTTGCAGAGGCTGACAAGCCAGGTGTCAAGCCGTTTGATGTTGACCTTAGATAGACTGCCGCAAACTTCTGATCCAAAGACCGGCGCCTATGCGGCGCCTCCTTCATGTGTCAAACGCAATAGCAGTGCGGAAGACATTGGTCAAACATAAGCTTCTCCCTGAATTTGTTCAGTCAAGCTGACATGTGCGCTGAATTCCCAATTGCTGCCCCGACTCCTGTCCCGGAGCCCCAACATGCTTTCGAAGTGGTCGACATACGCACTGGAATCGTGTCACTCTTCCCCCTGGCATTCTGCAATGCCACGAGGTCCTGTACTTCGCGCCCTGTTTGGCTGGCTATCATTGGAAGAACTGAATGTCATGGTCTCACTGCGAGACCGCGGCGCAAACATGGAACTTGACGGTGTCCCGATCAGTCTTGTTCACCTCCCATACCTGACGGGATCATTGATAGGGGCGACTGGCCGTCTGGGTGGTTCGTAATCCAGCCAAAAGTATGTGCTCGGCACGTCTTGCAGGTCGTGCGTCAAGGCTTCAATCGCCTGTACCTGAGCCGTTCTTGCGGATCCCTGCCAAGCCCATCGGGCAGGCCATAAGGTTGCGTTGTCTCCTAATCCACGGAGCAGGGAATTGTATGCGGCTTCGCAGTTCATGAGGAACCGTGTTTTGTTCAACAGTTTGTACGAATGTCGAACATCAGTCTTGTCCATGGTCGCGGGATTGGTGTCGACGGCGTGGATGTTTTCCAACGAAACGGTCTTTCCTTCCTCTACGAGCGTCTTGGTGTCACAGTATAGTGGCAGTTCGTCGTAGCTAAGCCAAGGTCAGCTATTGTCCAAGATTGGCCCTTCACTTGACATACCATGCTTCGAAGGTGTCGTAGCGGTCGTGGAATCTCGACTGCGCCATCCAGAATCCAAGTCCACTGGTACGGTGAATGGTGCGCAGAACGAAGAGATGGAATGCGCGTCGGGATTCGAGACTAGCATTCTGCTCGACTGCAGCACAACGCTGCCAATGCTTGCGCAAGGTCTGTTTCGGGAAGAAGTGCGCAATCTTGTCCCAGACGTCCTCTACGCTGATGGCTCCGAAGCGGTATATCGAGAGTCTCGCCGCCATGATGACATCCCGATTGATGTGAGCGCTGCGCTGATCCAGGTCATCGAAGAATGTCTCTCGCGCAGGTTTGTAGTCTTTCGGCGGTTTGGTCGCGGCGTATTGCTTCCCTTTTGCATCGTCGTACTCTTCCTTGCTACCGCATATCGCGTTAAGTGCTGGGAGCTGCAGGCGAGGCCCGTAGCCACTGATTGCGTGGGCTACCGCTGCATCGGCTTGCGCGAAGTAGGCTGCCATTTCGGGTGACATGATGGCGGTGTATGTAGAGATGAGAATTTTGATGTTGATGTTTTTGATGCTTAGGAAGGCTAAGCTCTTTCTGCGTTACGCTTGCGCGTACGTGAATGGCCGCGGTTGCCGGCGCCGGTCCATGGGCAATGCACGTACAACGAAAGCCCAGAGCGGGAATCACATGCGCGTGAGCAATGATTGTCAGCACAATTGGAATCGCATGTGCTTGAGTAACGAGAGTAAGAAAGTGGAGCTGATCACTCACGGCCTTCCACCGCATTCAGAATGGGTGCGAGATCCGGATTCGTGGTGAATGAGAGCTTTGGTGCAGCCCGGACGGATCGAGCAGAAGAGCAGCGTGGTTGCTCCATTCCATCTTGGGAACCATCGACGGTCCCAAGGCACGGTGGTCGGCGATGGACTGGTCGTCCTCGCATCGAAAACTTCCGCGTATTCTGCTTAATATCTTGCGCAGTAGGGACACCGGCGTTGGGATGTTGGAGAGCTGAGCTGTGCTGTGCCTAACAATGACTGTGGCCCCAAAGCCCATTTCCACGACGGTGACAACTTTTCGTGTTCTATACAGAGACTTGACGAAGCCGAAAGCGGTGGTTTACGGCAAATCGTGCTTTTGGACCAGACTGCTATTGCATCCCGGGATCATGGGGAAGAGATGCAGAGAGAAGGCTTCTACGAGTTCTCTCTCCCATCTGGCAGGGGCGTTGCAAGAAGCCGGCGAGTCACCGTTGCCCAGTCTTCACCAGAGGCAGGCTTCGATCATCCGATGTGAGCTCCATTTCTCTTCTGGGGCCGAGTCAGCATTCGAGTCGTGCTTGGAAAATGCATCCAGAGATGAAGTTGAATAGACATTCGGTCGCTCTGAGAGAAGCAAGCCCTTCGTGCCGCCAGGGCGACGTGAACTCTGGAAAATGGCAACCAAGATCGACCTCTCCTGTCGAAAGGCGGCACTAGACGTCTTCCAACCCCCCAGCCTCATCATTCGTGCCGGCGAGTTCAAAGATGTGTCTGTCCTCATCATAGATGTGGAAGGCGGTTCGTTCTGCACAACGATCAATAAGGTATCGATAGATTCTTGACGGTGCTTTCATAGCCCGGACCAAACTGGGCGTGTTGGAATGACTCGAAGGGCAGCGTTGGAAGAAGCCTTTGCGAATGTAGAAGTCCCTCCGCCCAGAACATCCTGGTCATGGACGGCGAAAGTGAAGCTGAAAAGGTGTTAATTCGTGACTGCTTCATGAGATTGCCCCAAGGGTCGTCTTTGCTGCCGTGTAGAGGCTTGCTGTTCGCTTGGCAGAGAATTCGAGCTCGTAGATGGTGCACAAGTTACTGGCGTCGCCTGGAGGCGTATTGACAAAAGAAAATCATTTTAACAGTAAAACGGCCAAAAGGACTGGACCCACGGGGGTTTGACTACACATCATTAGCTAATGTCCGTAATGTAGGCGTTGATCGGAAGACGTACACCCCTGGGAGTATGTTAGCATAAGATCATTGTGCAACGTTGCAGTAGAACTGGAAAACTCACCGGACCGCTCACAGAAATGCACAGAATGCAAAGCGAGAATGCTACCACTGCACCATAAGCCCTAAGCTGTAGTGTCGGGGAAGCCGTAGCCAAATATATAATTAATTCTACGGTTCCAATAGATCTAAGCCACGATTGTCTTCTGAACATTTAAGATCCTTCGACCTTAAACGGCCGTAAATATTGACCGCAGGGCCGCAAATATATTTCGAAGACACTAGACGATAGTCACGAGAGTGCTCGTTCTTTTGAGCCATTCAACACGTTATTCCGATCAAAACGGAGGATGCAATGGCTAGAATGGCGTATGTCTAATGCAAGTCCGATCGTCACAATTTCTATCGTCTGACGTTTGGCAGTGAACTTTGCTGCAAAGCCACGACAACAACGAACACATTCACAGAGACTGTCCCTGCAGGACTGGTCAGCGGGCTCATGCATGACTGCGAAAAAGGTTCCTGTGTTCCTGGATTCTTGGATTGAACATTCATTGCTCGTATCACCAGCGACAGAACCTGCCTCAAGAGCTATACAAGCGCCCAAAATCGTAAGGGGAGGCTGTCTTACGGCATTCGAAAGCCTCGATTGATCCGCTCCCAGGGAATGATCAAACATCATGCTGCAAGAGTACCCAATGCGTAGCGTTCCGAAGTTCGATCATCTCAAGCCAAGAGACCCGTAATATCAAGTTCCTTCAACCCCTTCGTCGAAGCTCGTTGCCGGCGGAACCCAACATCAATCGTGCCACCAAGTGTAGCTTTGGTTCCGGGACCTGAGAGCCCTCGCGAAGCCCAGGAACAGGCCAGGAAAGCAATATCCTCAACACCACCGCTGTTCCGTGGGAGTCTGTCGAGCAATGCAATGTATCAAGCGCTCGACCAACATCCACATGGTCGAAGCGACTTGTCACTGGTTAGCTAGTGACCATCGACAACGGAACATTTCGCCGTCATTCAGCCATGGTCCCTTATGTACTTTCCCCTCTCCTTAATTTTCTTACCCAGACCTACAAACCTTTACTACGCTACGACCGGCTACTTTGAAGAAGAGGAATCAAGCAAGCAATGATATGTGTACTAGTGACGCACTTCAACGAGACACCTTGAAGGCACTGGGTTCAGCGCACAGCAAGCAAATAGAGAACCATCTCTCACCATCTCTCATTGTACAAGACGAATCGAGAAGACGGATGACAATGGACCAAAGGATACTAGCAATGATTGTCGTGTAATCAATCAATACGGCGCAAGCAAGCGTCAGTAGTAAACTCTTATTTAAAGTCTCGTTAACAGCATCACCGCTGAAGAACCGCTCAGCATCGCTGCCACGCCTACGACCGAAAGCCTTGTGGCATACTCCGACAAAGCACTGCAGCAGCTTATCGACGACGACTCTACCACCCCGCTCCGACATGTCTCCCGGAATGCCGAACGAACAAACCCCCGTGAAAGACGAAGTCCATGCTGAAGAGGCGAGAAAGACGGCGCATCGTGAAGAGATGAAGCGCATGGTAAGTGGCACGACGATTGGAACTCAACTGCTCGAAACCCATATAGATGCATCCCTCCGAACGAGACTAACATCCTTTGATCCCATCCAGGAAATCGAGCGCGACCAGTTGGAGTCCAGAAACACGATCTATGGTGCTGCCCTCTCGCAAACCATGGCTGCTGTCCTCAAGATGGATCAAGCCCAGAAAGCCCGCGACGAGGATCACGATTTGCAGGCCAGCGAGGACTTGCGTTCTGCCGCACACGGTATGTTCTCCATAGTATTGCTGCACTCTGAAGCAGGGTCTCTAACAGGCCGCAGCGTTGTTTGAGTGCGCCCAAGCCCTTCCGCCAGCGTCGAGGAGCCGCGGGAGATGTCGCCGACGGAGATAAAGGATTACCTCGCAACCATCGCGTCCGGAGTCAAGAAGGCTATGACGTCCATCGGCGGGAACAGTTCGTAAAACGAAGCAATGAGACTGGGACTGGCAAAGCAACTTCTTCTTTGAGACAGTCAGTCCTGCTCACATGGTGGTTGCTTGTCAGTCCATTTGAACTGATCCGGCACGGACAGGCATTGCTGTAGCAGAATTCAAAATCGTCCATCATCGTTTGCCATCGTATTCCACAGGTACCCTTTCCAGATCGACCACCTTCCTTGCCTTACGCCTCAAACGCCTGCTCTGTACTGTGATACCATCCCGTCCATCGCGATGCACCAAATTTCGGTCATCATAAATCATCTCAAGTCCGCCTTCCTAGCCTCAGATTCCTCCTCCCATCTCCATTCCCGGCACCACCCCAGCCACGATCTAGCAGCGCACACTTTCCTCCTTACGCTCGGACGCTTAGTCGCGCTCGGTTCTGCTCCGGAACTCGTAGTCGGGGAAGGGTCGACACAAATCAGACCGAAGAATTCTCTCGAAGTGCACTCATCCGTTGCGGTAGCAGTGTGTGTCGACTTGGGAACCGACGAGGTGGTGGGCGTCGGGTCGTAATTGCGGTCGTTACAGCCAAAGAACCCAGGATGTTTGCAGGTACTGGTTGAGGTGGAAGTGGCCGTTGTGGTTACAACGACAGTAGTATGGCCTGGTTCGGCGCTCGTAGTGGTGATTGTGTTCGTGGAAGTTGCAGTTGCAGTAATAGGGTCTCTGCAACCGAACCAGCCCGGCGTCTTACAGGTCGACGTCGACGTCGAAGATGTAGAGCTGGACGAAGTTGTGGTCGCAGTAGTCGTGGTACTCTCGTCAAGACAGCCCCAGAATCCTGGCGTCTTACACGTCTCCGTTCTCGTCCTCGACGTCGCAGTACTGCTCTTCGAAGTCGTCGTAGTCGTGGTCTCCGTCCCGTTGCTTTCGTAAAACTTCCAATTGAAGCAATCCTGACACTCCGTATCCGTGTCACAACTGGGGACCGTATCATACTTCTCCAGCACATCCCTGATGACATTGTTGATCTTGTGCGTGCCAATACCCACTCGCCATCCCAGGTCACCGACTGTATCGTATATACAAGTCTGGCCCGTATGACAAACTCCTTGAAAAGCATAGCCTGCAATCGTACAGAACGATGACGCCGCATTGCAAGTCCCCATGTAGATCGGATCGGCGGTGTGGCCAAAGTGGTAAATACCCAAGCTGGACCTCGACTGATGAGCCCCGATCTTGTAGCCAGGTGGAGCGGGAAGACCAAGTCGTGAAGCCGCCAACGCATCCGGGAAGGCCTCAAAAGTCAGCGTCGGCAGACCATATGTCAGTCCAAGCAGAGAGCTGACCACCCCTCCAAGTGAATGACCCGACAACCATACATCCGAGTTGGGATACCTCTCCGTCACATTATGGTAGAGGTCTCGTACCGCCCAGTAGTAGTGACTCTTCTGCCGTAGCGACTTGACCAGGCAGGTGTTGTTGCATGAATATGTCCCAGTCATACAGTCGCAGACCTGCTTCCAGAGTATCTGGCCGCCTTGTCCGCAACAGCAGGATCCGAAAAGGTTGTCGTTCAGCTTGTCATTACCAGTCGTGTCAGCGCCATCAAAGATTGCTGGCGATGTTCCTGTGGAGGTGTCAGTCTTGTCATCATTCCTCGAGAACACACCAACGTACCCTTCAATCCTATCACAACCGTAGCGTTCTTCTCATCCGCAAAGATATGTCCACGAAGACCATCCTGCTGCCAGCCAAAATCCTCCGTGTAGTTGAAGCCACCCTTGACATCTCGCCACTCGGAATCCTCAGGACTTGTGTAGTAGGCGTTTAAAGCCATCTTCGCAAAGGTAATGATCGTTTTCTTGTCCGTAATGTTTGGTCCCGCGACGTGATCCGTTGTCCATGCTGATGAAGGAACATCGGCTGGTACGCCGTGTATATATGCATGCTCAAGCAGGTTGTCAATATCCGACTGCTTCCTCTTCCTTAGCCGCTCAATCTGCAGTGATGCCGCACTCGCCTCCAATTTCTGCGGTGCCGCTTCGAAGGTCGCTCCGTAGTCCGTCGAGATCTGAAGTTTCGCATCTTTGGGGACGTCGATATATCGATGTAGTTCGGGGTACTCGTGGGAGCCGTGGTGGTAGATATGGCGGAGAGTCTGTGGTATACCAAGTCAGTGAGTCGCTCTCCGACTTCCAGTAACCATCTGTCTTACAAACTCCTTCTCCCCGAAGCCTACTGGAGCCTTCCCATTTCCAACATCCTGTCCTATTCCAGGTGGCAGTATGATATAAGGGTTCGCCTCCGCCCGCCGTTGCTGCCATGATCTTGCTGCCTGAGCATTTCCGACGAACGCCAACAGGCAAGTCAGCAGTATGCTACCGCTCCACATGGTGAGTATGTGTTGTTGACGCAAGAACGAAGGAGAAGTCACGCATAATTGCATAGGTATTGTTGCCGCCTGACACCTCTACGACAGTGTTCTAGAAAGTAGCTGAGTTCGATCACGAGGCGCCTTACTAGTAGCACTGTCGACAGAGCTCATGAGGTCACATCTCGGCCCGAACCGTGAGATGTTCCGTCGATAAGAGATAACAGAGAGAGAGCTCAGGACAGAAACGAAGAGCCGCGGCGACGAAGGAAGAGTTCGGAATGAGAATGGCTCATGGGTTTGGTCAGAATTTGTATTAACTGCACTGCTCCACGAACGATGGTCTGGTATTGATCTATAGCCGTTTCACCGGCTCAATATACTGCTGTTGGCTCGTCTCTCGGCTTCTCGATTCCAATGCCTGGCTGCAAGGTAGCAGATCACCCGTTCGACACCAGCACGATGGTTTGTGCATGTACGCATCGCCGCGGATAGCCACTGCAGCGAGGCCGAGCGTGTGGCCTGTCTTTGCCACTATCAGTTCGCAGCCACCTGTCTGTGCATATTGGTCCGCGTGGTATTTTGTACCTGCCCTTAAGCAGCTGCATCTAGCTCCAGATGCTGCAACGATGCCAAACAAACACATGCTGTGTCGACCACGATTGTCGTTGGATTGCTGCGAAGTCATCTCACGCACTCAAAGCAAAGTACGTGCCCGTATTTCCTGTCAAGCGCGTCTCAAATCGACAGCTCTGCCGGCAAGTTGTTGAAGTCCCGGTCTCGCGCGCATGCGAGAAGTCTTATCGTCAGTTCCAGACATCCAGCATTCATCCTTGCGGTGCAGCGTTGTACTTCTCGCCGGCCGACTTGAATAGCTCCTCCTGTGCGCGGATGAGCTCGTCGCTGGTCATTCCACTCTGCTCGATCTTCGTCTGCTTCTTCTCGCGATGCTGTAGCATTGTCAGCACATATCTACCTCATTTCAAGAACATCTCCCAACATACTGCAGCAGCGCTCTTAAAACTGTCCGCCTGCTTCAACAACTCCGGCACATATTCCCCAAAGTCCAACTCTTGCAACGCCTTCGTGATGTGCTCACAAGCAATTGTCTTCTTCGCATCCTTCTCGGCGATCTCGTTGGCTTCGGAGGAGAGCATGGTGATGAACTCGACGCAGCAATCGATCAGGACATCGCGGGTCTCCTTGGCGAACGCCATACCACCTTGTTGTCCATCCGTGTTGAGTGAGGGGTTCGTCGCGAGTACTTCGTTGATGATCTTTTGTACGGTCGCTGCGGGCAGGTTAGCCATGTTTGCGGGCGGATGGTGAGGATTGTTCAGGCAGCGTCGAATAGAGCAAATTCGTACCTTTTGGAAGAGATAAATCGTCATTTCCTGCGAGGAAGAAGAGGTCAGCATTCACTGGTGAATAGGCAATTCACGAACATGGCGCACATGCGCGGGATAAAGCTCACCTCCAAATTCCTTGTCCGACATCTTCTCGCTTGTATGAGATGATAGCTCAAAGTAGTTTCAAACGTTTGGGTAACTCTGGTATATGTTAGATCGTCCAGATCGTTGAGTGTAGACAATAGTCCGTCTTCAAGGTATCTCTCCGTAATCCATGGATGCACGAAGTCATAAGGTACTGAGTAAGCAGCGGCCTCAGCTCCGCTCGAACGACCCCCCAAACTTTTTTCACCTCAAATTCTGGGCCACCAACTCACCTTCGACAACACCACACGCACCCGACACCGCATCACGCGCTCGGGTGCTCAAGCCATTCATGGTATGTACACTTCCCCTCACTCCTCCATCCTCACTATCATGATGATCCGTTGTCGCCCCTATCATACCAACGAGCCTCTTGAAGGTTTCTGTGGTGATTGACCGTGCCGCCAAAGCACCGACTGATCGATGCACAAATTCACCTCTTGCACACATGAGAAGTTTGATGAATGGTCGCTGACTTCTTCATAGTAGTACCGATGGGCCGCACGCTGGGTGTCGAGATGAAAGAGTCTGTACGAGATGGAGGTGGGATTCTGGTTGTCAAAAGAGCTTCGATACAATGCGCACATGGGCACAATTGGTAAGGACACATCCTTCGACACACATCACCCACCTCTACAATGATGACCAAAACATGTACTATCAAATACCGATCTTTCATGACGGAACAAACTGGTTCGATTACCTGAAATCGCTCAAACATCACATTTGCACAACACATCAGCAGCTTTCAGTTCCTTCGCTGACATTGCTAGACAGGTAAGTTTCCCGTGAACTCGTATCTATCTCTCCACCGGAAAACCGCGCAGGTAAGAACTCCCTCTCTCGTCCTTCCTCTCCTCCCTCACATGATGCAACAAAACATTCCATGCTAAGCCTGAAGGCTTCGGCCTCATGCTGTCAAAATGTATGCTTTTCATCTTTCAACTGATCTGCAACGCCTTCATCATGCTCTTCATCATGCAACCTTCGTGGTTAACAGTCACTGACTTGCTACCAGGCCTTTCCATTGATACCTCAAGATTCTCATTTGCACCACATCCATACACTCGATAGCCTCTCGAATGCCATTCACTCTTGAAACGTATTCAGTTCCTCCGCATTCCACGTCAAGAACTGTCCGCTCAATCCCTTCGGCGCATTGAGAACCAGCTTTGCCATGACATGTCCTGGCTGCTCCGGCTTCAGCAGTCCACCACTGCTCTTCAATTCTGCAAACTTCTTCGAATCTCCTGCATCCATGCCACCACTGTGCTTCTCTCTAATGTCCTTCTGCATGTCCGTATCAACCACACCTGGGCGTATTGCCAGGCTCACGACATCAGGCTCCTCCCGCCCAAGCGTCGCAGCCAAGTGGTTCACCGCAGCCTTCGCACCACCGTACGCTCCCCATCCAGTATACGCGCTCGTCGCCGCACCAGACGACACCAAAATCAAGGCACCTTTGGTCTTTCTCAGCTCAGGCACTGCCGCCCTTGCGATCGCTACCGCCGAGAAGAAGTTCACATTCCACGACTCTCGGAATTCGGCATCCGACGTGTCCACAACACGCTGCACTGGATCGAGCACGCCGTGGTTGACGATAACGCCGTCAAGCCGCGAGAATCGAGAAAGAGCAAGATCGACGGCGGATTGGGATACTTCGGCCTCGGACAACGACTTTGCGAGTACGGCGACTTGCTGTGGATATTGCGATTCGAGCTTCTGCAAAGGCTCGGCTGTCCGAGATACCAGTACGAGGTTGTGTTCGGCCTTGAGGAGGTAGTTTGCGATTGCAAGGCCAATGCCACGAGAGGCACCGGTGAGGAGGATAGTCTTCTTGGAGGACGACATTGTGGCTGTATCTGGTGGATAGCTCTTGAATGAGTTGGAAAGTAACAACAAAAGGTGTTGTGTGAGTGCGAAACATTGCCGCGATCTGCCCCACCTCACCCCACTTTGGTGTCGAACGCCATTGTCAACACATAGGTATCGTTCACTCCCACTCATGTCCTCTTGCACATGCTAAGTGGTCAATGGAAGACACAATCAAAAGGTGACCAACGGATTTCTGCCTGACCGAGACAGCGGGGCAAGACCAGCAAGAAAAAGCAGCCAAAACGAGTGGCCCATACGGATTTCAAGAAGCGAAAATGCCACAGTGATTGACTCCTCCTCAGGATGCTTCCTCCAAGCCCCTACCTCCGAGCCTCTCCATGATACTTCCGGTGCCTGGACCACATCGAAGCATCATTACGGGCCTGTGCGATGCACTCGAAGACTCCATCCACATCCCCCATCTCCTGCTCCACGTCTAGCTCATTCTTTCAAGACCGAATCGATATCCATCGCTCCATCGTCGCTATCGTCGCTGCTTGCTGATGCCTGACTAACCCCAGGCGGCAATTCTGGCGTCTCATTCGCCTTCTCACCAGCTGCAACACCCGGCAACACGGCATTGACCGGCGAATATTCCCTTCGAACTGAGACCGGCGTCGTATACACATTCCCCTCCAATGCCGAGGCCACTGAAGGGATACGAGTGCCCACTTGAAATACCAGCCGAAGGCTTCGGGCAGGCTGAGGCGTCTCAGGCGGCTGCGATGTGATACCCTGTTGGGAGCTCTCGCTGGGTCCCGTTGACTGGCTCGTTCCAGAAAGTTTCTTGAAACGAGGGTACCAGTTGCCTCTGTTGACCCCTTGGATGAACTCGAGCTTCTTCGCATTTGTGGATCCGTACTGCGCTGGTGGAGCAGAAGACGAGGCTTCTCCCGAGACTTGCGGCGGGACTCTGCGGCAAAACACCCAGAAGCCGCGGCGAGCATCCCAGAGGTACTGACCGCCAAGCGTATCAGGGGGACGCTCGACTTGAGGGTTGTCTATGGTCTGCTCTGTTGGCGATTGTGCAGCGCATGCTGGAGTAGAAGTACTGCTTGGTGAGGTTCGCTCCGTTGATGATGACGCAGTCGCTAGCGAACGAGGAGGATCCGACAGTGATGAACGAGAGGAACCTTCAGAAGCGTTGTTCGATCCGAAGAAAGTCGAGACGGCCTGAGGGCGTAGGTCAGAGCATCCATCAATGCCGGTATGGGCCTCGCTATGGTGACTACTGGCAAAGAAGTGGGGTCTTGTGGTCGCTGTCGTCTGTCCAAGGCTGAGACCGGGACTCACGCTGTTCACAGCATTGATGGCGGTCCATCCGGTGCTTCTCGATTGTGCGTTGCTGGCGCCGTTACTGCTTCCGTTGACGATGGTTGGTAGGTTCTCGTAGTCATCGCGGCCCCTGTCACTGCCATCTCCAAAGGCGGAATCGGGCATCGTGTCGGTGAAAGTTCTGCTGTATTAGCGATACTGTGGTAGTGAAAGTCCTGGCGGTACGAATGGAGAAGAGCTTGCTTTGGACTGGCAAAATGGCATTTCGAAATTCGAAAGCTGCTCGCGGTCGACGATAGCTGACTTGCGACTGCTCCTGTTTCGATAGGCCACGTGCAATTAGTTGGAAGGGTCGACAACAACTCGCCAGTAGGAGCGTAGCACGCAGTCCTTTCTTCGAATCACTCTTCTGCCGATGGTGGAAGGCATGCTTCGGATCCACAACCAGCACCTTGAAACTGCAGCTAAGCCTGGGCGAGGTCTTGATTGTTCGTCTCTGCGTGGGCATTACGAGAACTCACATTACCTTTGTTGTAAATGTCAAGGTTTGGCTTTGAGGTGCCTCTCTCGCGTTCTCTACACGGCAAACTCTCCTGCCGTTTCCCTTCAACTGGAACGGCAATGCTTTGGCCAAAGATCCTAGACTCGTTGGTATATCAAAGTCGTGCTGACGGTGACGATGTCGAATCGCTCACTTGTCTTCATGCACCATTGCATGTCCTCGGAGCTAACGAGATCATTGGCCGTATGTCCTCCTCGATGTGCCGTCGTCCATCCTGCAGCATAGGCTCGGATCGAGACCGACGACTCTTGATCCCACTTTGCCCTTTGCATCTGGCGGCGGTCGAAATTCTGCCCAGTGCTCTGCCATTGCGGTTCATGCTGCTGTTAGATCATCGTGACTGCACCTCATGGGCTCGGAGCCAGACTCCATTCATACGTCGCTGCGCTGCTATGTTGCGGTGTTGATGATGTCTAGCAGGCGCTTCGTCTTTTGTCCTGTTGTCAGATGATGTGGGCTGAAAGGTCT
Source organism: Zymoseptoria tritici IPO323 (assembly GCF_000219625.1). Lineage (NCBI taxonomy): Eukaryota > Fungi > Ascomycota > Dothideomycetes > Mycosphaerellales > Mycosphaerellaceae > Zymoseptoria > Zymoseptoria tritici. The sequence goes on along the minus strand of NC_018216.1, from coordinate 2,243,112 downwards.
TGCGACGTTTCATCGTCCGACTTCACCGACATACCAACATCACATTCTACACACAATCGTCAGCACACGAAATCTGATCAGAATGTTCGATCCAGTCGAGCACAGCCCGTGTGCTACTCATCATCATGAGCTGTGTCGCAGTACAGTAAAAAAAGGTCAAGAGCGGGATCTCTCAGCTTCGTGCAAGCGCCCACGCTTCTAGCCGCAGCCAGCCTCAGCACCAATGAGCATCCACGAGACCTGGTCACCACAGATATAGCGCTATGAGCGGAGGCTGCATACTGCAGATGGTCTGCAGACAGACGTACGTCAAATGCCCGCGATGGAGCCGCGCCCATATCTCCCACGGCGGCCTTCAGAAGGATTGCATGGGCGCGAACACAGACATCAGTCCAACCAAGATCTTGCCGAAACCTCACTGCTCCAGCTGAATTGACCAAAAGCGTGTGTTCTGCTGCTGTCTATAGCTCACTGTGCTCCAATGGGAAACAATTCATCAGCGCAAAGTCCTCCGGATCACCCATCAAGCAAACCGCAAGACCTCGAAGCATCAAATGAGAAAGCTCAAGAGAGCTCGAACGAGGAGCTGTACAATGACATCTACGCAGAATTCGACATCTCCACACCGGAACTCAGGGTCAAAGGGGATAAATCCATGGCCAAGATCCGCGACTTCGAGGATGCGGTTCAGCCTCACACAGACGAAGGCGGAGATGCTCATTATATTGGCGACGCCTATGAAGAAGCCAAGTGTGCGCACGAGTGGGAGATCAAAGAGTGAGTCGGAGACATAGTTCTATCAGCTGGAAGATGAGGAATTTTGCTAATGCGGTCCGTCGTTGAACAGTCCAGCGCCATATCTCAAGTACGTAAAGCAGCTCGCTGGAAACCCAACTTGGCGCCATCTGGAGTACCTGGCGCATTGGATGGAAGTAAGCGCTGCACCTCCCAAATGGAAGTTCATCAAAAAGTTTCCGAAGAAAAGAAACGATCGGGCGGCCCGCACCAACGTCTGCGTGATCGACTACACGAACAATGTGTTATCGGGGACGAAGAAATTTGTAGACTCATCCGCTTTGCTTGCCAGTCTTGGAGAGACTCCGCAGACAGCCGCCCAGGCACAAGTGCGACTTTTGATTGTCGAAGACTTGTCGCGAGACGTCGTCGAGACACTGGGGGCTCACTACGACGTGGATCGTAAGTCTTGCATTCTGATCACCTTCGCGCTTCCACTAACGCAAAAACAGCCCTTTTCTTCCTCTCTCACATCAGCGACTACCTCTTTCACAACGTTCGGGATCGATGGGCCGAGCTACCCAGTCTCGAGATAGATGCCCGCAATCGAACGCACTTCAACCTGCAATACCTACGGCCGCGGTACTTCCAAACAGAGGATGAATTCACGCAGGCTGAGAAGGACAGCGGAAACTTCAATGTCCTGCGCCGTTTGGACAGTGATCGAAGTCGACAATTGCACATGGGAACTCTGTTTGGAAAGGAAGGGGCCAGTGTTGCATTGAGCCGAGCGAAAACCTCTCTATGGATCAAGCCGAAAACGGTTAATGGTGTAGTCACAGGTATGTTGCAGCGACGTTTCCCATTGTAGCATCACTGATGATCATCAGCCATCCTTCTTGTCGACCCCACCGTTGGGACGGGAAGCCCTCTTTGGCACGGATACCGACCTTTCACCAACACACCGTCCATGGAGTCGATGCGGAACAACTCCGAGTCTCATACCAGCCCCTCTCAAAACAATCTCTACGAGAACATCATCTATTGGAGCACACGTATGACCCCTGAAGACATTGCCCGCGTGCACGAGGATCCGCGATCAATCGCATTGCCGATGTACCGCTTGGTAGTCGCTGACTGGCTCGTGGTTCTCACGTACATGACTGCGATGCTCTTCGACATCGATTGGGCCATCGTGAAACCCCACTGGGCCAAGAATAATCTCGACAGGATCGACAAGCTCCTCGACCGTCTCTCACCATGGAATCGCAACATGAGCTGCTACAAGAATATGATATCGGAGAGTGTCGCGCGGCTTTTCCCTGAAACTGAGGAGGGCCAAAATAGTGCCCTGCATAGGTCGCCTACTTCGACTCCACTGTTACCATCATCTTCGCCTCTCATGTGTCTGTGGCCGGATTTCCGAAAAGTCGCGCAGCAAATGGCCGCCGTTCAGCTGCGCATGACCAGAGTCCAGACCATGGTTACGGACGCCATTACCAACGAAGAAGCACACCAAGCCGTCGAACAGAACAGGGAGCTGGCTCGCCTTACCGTCCTCGCCGCCATCTTCATTCCATTAAGCTTCACGGCCAGTTTTTTGAGCATGTCGCCCGACTTCTTCAATGCTACGCAGACAATCTGGCTGTTCTTTGTCCTAGGAGTGCCTGTCACCGTTGTGGCCCTGGCGACCGTGGATCTGACGCGGCCTGACCAAAGCGGTTTGTGTCACAGAGCATGGAGGAGCGTATCTGGGAAGACTGAACAGAAGACTGAACTGAAGAAATAGAGTGACCCTGAACCGGATGCGATGCCTGCATTATTGACATGCAGGATGTCTTTGCGAAGGGGCTGTCCCGGATGACCTAGATATTTTCTGGAGGCCGGCCGATAATGATGGTATTGCTGAGATACATCGTCAACTAGAGATAACTGACGGGAGGTCTTCGAAGACTAACGTGAGCACATGACGGCTCCGAGCATACATTCATTCCTCGCCTAGACACATTGTCAGATCTAGCGACTGACCTCATATTCGTGTTACCTACGTAATAACTAGCATCAGCATCAACCACATACTCAACATACGAAGGAAAACCCACAATTTGTTCTTGCCGCTCGCTATTTCGGGCAACAACTCGGCACTACGAAAATGTCCTATGCGATCGTGTCAGCAGCAACGCTTAAATTCGTCGCAGAGACGCTTGGCTTCTCGAGAGTCCTTGGGCTCTTTCATCGCATTTTCAATCCCTACCGATCAAGGAAGCAGTCTTGAGTTGCTACGCAGCCACAATACCAATAGCCATACCACCCGCATCGACAAGCGGAAACAGGAATGATGCGGCAGAGGATCACGGAGAGGGCAGATTCAAAGCAACATCTACGGAGCTCATCAGTCGGTTTCCTTGAGCAGGAAGCGGGCATGAGCGCTCTTGTCTTTGATTCTTACTTGACAATCTTGCATAGAGCATGGTCAGCGCAGGATCAGAAGACCATCGTCAGCGGAGATCTCGAGACACAGTGAAATTATTGAAAAGGCTCAGGTGCCAAAAGACCATGTCTTTCGCTCTTGGAGGCGACGCAATAAAAGCAATTGGTATACGAAAAGATGGAAAGCAAAGCCAAAGCAGCATGACAGACCCATTTTTCGTTTCACCGTCCCTATACTCCTTGTCCTTGCCCACCACCTTGACCTCCCTCGTAATGACATCCCACGCTGTTGGGCCCAGTCAGCTGACTCTCAACGATGACCCCTTCCTGCTGGACCATGTTCACGACGGTGCTTCCATCCAGACCATCCTTTCGCCCACCTTGATGCTTGTAACTCGCTCCGTGGAATTGAACGTCCGTGAAAGCCGCCATTGGAACCCGACCGTTCAAGATGAAGTCTTCGACGATCCACTCGGCGGTCCCCTGGCACAAGGGAGCCTCGTTCTGAAAGCTGTGCGACCTAGATTGGCCTGTGCTCTTGTTCGTCCACCATACTTTGCCGCTTGTTGAGCTGTACGCTACAACACGTATGTCAATTTGGTCGCCCGGGTGGATTGCGACGTGCCAATAGCCGGACCTTGCAGGCCACCATTGGTACCAGGCGTAGTACTGAACGCCGTTCTCATTGATTCGCCAGTCGATGCCTGTCCTCGCCGAGTTCAGCTGCGGTCACTCCGAGGAGCGTGATGTGCAACTGTGCAGTCCTTACCGGCCTGGAGAATCTGCTCGCTGCAGGTTTGGGCATCATCGATGCCGACCCATGCGGAGCCGCTGTACGTCTTGCCCCGCTCTGCATTGGGCGGCAGCGATACTCTGGGCACGTTGAACGATCCATGGACTTCGGTGATGGCTTGGCCGAATTGCACGGCACCCTGTCTCGTCCATCAGCGAGTGTGTCAACGGGCTGGAAGAGTTGCACGAACCGCCCAGTATTGAAGAGTTGCTGATTGTTGTCGACGCTCAATGTCCCGTTTCGCGATATCAGAGGGTGGTGCCGCCGCGACAGATGATGAGAACAGAAGAGCGGTGGTTGCTGCCCAGAGCTTCATGGTGAGGGAATAGGAGGGAAGAATGCGGCTCGTTTTCGGGAAGTTTCCAGGCTATAGAGAGGACACCGCGGGTACTTTATGGATGCAGGCCATTGAGGTCTGAGTGAGGGGCTCTGCGATGGATCGATGGCTCGTAGGCGCGTGCTGCCGAATCCTCCCTGCGGACTGGGAGCGACATGTTGCTTGACCTGGCATAGCGTCTAGCCAAACGACGTTGTTGACCAGGAGTCTGGACCTCGGCGGACAAATTCATGGAGGGACTCTAGCATCACTCGTATGATAGCGCTATTCGTACAGGCCGTCATTCAGCGTGCGATGCACGCATTGGAGTGTCGTCCATCTGCACCAGGCAAGGATATCCTCGATATCCGACGCCTCGTTTTGTTGCGATCCTTGCAAATAGGTCTTTGCCCCAGGGGCGCGATCGAAAGGTTGCATCATGGCAGGCCTATGCGTTCAATGCTGGGGTCAAATTGGAATTGATTGCTGAACCTTGTGGCGAGGCGCTTGTCACTCCCCCAAACGACGTGCAGGGATCCGACAGGGGATGTGCAGAATGTTGAGTGTAATACCCTCGTATTGTGCGCAAACTTGCGTTGGAAGAGGATGAGTAGAAAGTGACGTGTTTGAAGCAAAGCGATATGTTGAGTTGGACTTCAATGGTGATGAGATTGACACTGTCGGCGCCGTCAGAATAAGCATGTTTCGAGTTGCAAGGAAAGTGTTCGAAGGGAAGCTGCACGAACCGAACGGGGATAGCGATGAGAAAGCGCTCGACAAGGTCGACTTTGCTGCCCGCATTTTCATGGTCTATGCTTGGAAAGCCACACCACGCAATCACAGTCTGTCATACAGACAGACCTGGCGACCATGAACAAACTCAAATGCAAAGACCGGGGACGGGGCGGAAATTGAGTTGGAGCAACGGCCTCATTCCCTGACCGCGGCGCAACAGGGTACCTCAACGATACGAAAGCTTCGAGAAGAAAGTGTGTCTGCGTGAGATTGTACAGCATGTGTACGCATCGGAGTAGCCACCGTTCCAGCCTTGTCTAAGGTTACGTGGCCTGTTAACAAGGAAGCAGACCAATCGAGTGATTCGAGCCCTTGGTATACCCTTGACATTGCAAGGAGCGGTGGCTACTCCGATGCGTTCACACGCTGTAAGTACCCTTTAAATCAACGCAACGACCAATGAGGGACTGAACTCGATCGACAAAAACATCATGTGCTCCACTGCCCCGACATGCCCTCGTATCGGCCCCTCATACCCTTGGGCTCACCCTGCATGCAAAGCTTTGCTTGACGAAGAAGACATTGTTCGTCTTCCAGTCGGTCGGAGCAGCAGGATCCGGATAGTCAAACTCGAACCTGCGGTACAGCTGAGTGATGACCTTGGACATCTCCAGCAGGCTGATATTCTTGCCGATGCATGTGCGGGAGCCCAGTCCGAATGGCATGTAGCCTTCGTTCATGCGAGAGAGTTCTTCTTTGGACGACTCCAGCCAGCGCTCTGGGCGGAATTTGTCGGCGTCCAAACCCCAGATTCCTTGGTTGCGGTGCACTGTCCAGGCATTCGCTCCGACACAGGTACCTGCAGGGAAGAAGTAGCCGCAGATTTGAGAGCCGCCCGGAGGTACGACACGATCCAGAACTTGGCCAGTAGCCGGATGCATGCGAAGAGCTTCCTTGATGACAGCTTGGAGATATGGCATGTCCTGAGTTTCCTTGAAAGTCGCACGCGCGGAGAGCTTTCCCTCCCGGTCAAAGCTGTCGATTTCGTTGCGAAGCTTCTGCGCGCAAGCAGGGTCGCGGAGCAGGTAGTATATGACTGCAGACAGGCTCACTGTGACCATGTAAGCTTCGGAGCTACGTGAGCAATAGAAATCCTTTGAGCTTACCAGCGGTGGTATCTGAACCGGCCGCTATGTTCGCGCCTATGAGCAGGGTGTCAGTCACGGTATGAGAAAGGCCGTTTTTGATCTTACCTATCACTCCAAACTGGTTCGAGAGATCTATTGAGCCCATATCGATGAGTTTCATGGTCTTGGTGAGAAAGTCCTCTCGATTGGACTCGGTCTTGCCGACGGCACGTTCTTGGATGCGCGCTCCAATAAACGCAGTCAAACCCTGCATATCTGAAGATACACCCAGTCGCTTCATAGCACGAATCGTTGGAGCATGCAGCTCTGGAAACAGTCCAAATCTGGAGGCGTGTCTAATTCCTCCGTCGATGGCATCGAGGATGTCCATCGAGTCGTGGCCCCTTTCCATCATGCCAAACGCCTTGCCAATGGTCATTTCGCCGATGACATCGAACGCTGGAGGTCGATCAGCCTTTGCTTTGGTGGGTTCAATCTTGCAGACTCACCGTAGTATTGCATCCAGGTGGGTATATTGACAGGAGATCCTTTCTCGACATGAAGAGTCAATTTCGAACAGAGGAGATCGTTCATTTGGTCGACGAATGGCTCGTACGACAGCAAATTGCTCATGCTGTACAATGAAGCCACCTTGCGTCGAGCGGTCAAATGTACTTGAGGATCCCGTTCTGCGAACAGATTGATGCGATGCTGGTCAACATCCTGGGCAGCTGTGTAGAAGGACGATTTCGTAAATCCCGAGCCAAGACCATAGATCACCTTCAGGGCGCTCTCGTCGTCGACGCTGTAGCGACCTGGAGCGAGGCGAACCACGGGTCCTGTGAGCATGCGTCAGTTGCAAAGCATGCTTGCCATCTGATGGTTTCATTACCATATTTTCGATGAAGCCTTATGTTCGTTTTCTCAAAGTCTCCCTTGATGACTTGGTACAGTTCCCAAAGTCTAGTGAATCTTGCAAGGAGAGGTCCCGGGATGGAACGCAATGGGTCAGAAATGACTTGGTACGATATGATCAGTAGAGGGAGAACGACCAATAGAAGTAGAATTGCTCTTGTATCCGTCAGTAGCGACATAATGAAGCTGGCCTGGTCAGATTGCAGCACGGTCATGGTGGCTATGTGAGGTCTGGGTTTCGAGGGAAGTCGTTGCAGGCTGCATCATGCGTGGACATGCAGACCTGATATAACGCGAACACGGCGAGGGAGTTGCATGTTCTGCGCGGGCGTGCGAGAACATCCGAAACCCCGTGCCATGATGGTGCATTGCAGATCCGCGTGCAGAGGACCATCAAAGAGCTCCACAGACGTGGTTGTCCCATTGAATAGCACCCATTCATTGGCCGTCAATCGAAGGAGCCATCAGATGGCGGGCTGGTTGGCAATGTTGGTAATCTGCTGAGTTGGCGTGCTATGTTGTACCTTGTGATTGTCGTGGGTGGATTTCTTTGCCGACGGTCTTTAGTTGTGCTTCCATGCATAATTCTCGAACAACATGCATTGCCGGGAGAGAGCAACAACGAGCATCAGAATCATTGCGAGAGCCGACTAGGAAGGCGGGAGCCGGGAGGACCGATTTGATCAATTGCAGTACCGACATTCTGCTCGTATGTCTTCCAAGCTTCGAGGAGATCTTGCAGTCTGCAGTCTCCAGAGTGGGAGGGTTTACCAAACTGTTGTAGCACCGCGAGTATTGTTCCTGAGGGACGAAAGCCAGCTCCCCTCGGGACTCCGTCCGATGCGACAGAGGCCATCACAATGTTGCGGTCGTACGATCCTTCGCTGATTTGTAACGTGCAGCAGGAAGGTGGATTTCTCTGCAGGATTGGCGTGCCAGATTTTACCTCCTACATCGCCGAGCGGGAGGCCTTTGGCTGAAGTCCTCGATTGTGCTTCCAAGCATCATTCTCGAACACCATGTATTGTTATGTTGCCCAATTGATGGAAGGTTGACAATTAGGTGGCGCGGTAGTCAAAGACTCGAAGTATTTTTCGAACAGGGCCAGGGGTCGTGGTTCGTCTATCCTTCTCATTGCGTCGGATCTCGGCTGGCAAATGTGACAGCTTAACACTCGAACAATTCTGAATTAGCACTTCCCTCGTAGTCCGTAGAATTGACGTCTCGAAACGAACCGAACCGCAAAAGACTCTGAGCTCTGATCGACGTTCAGCTCTACAAAAAGAACGATTTTTTGCCTTAAGCGGTCAATAAAACAGGGAATATAAGTGATAGATTCTGCACTGCCGCCAACCAATCAGCTTTGACGTTGATTAGCCTTCTTAGCTCAGTTGGTAGAGCGTTCGTCTCCCTACAACCCTCAATGCCTGTCTGTGTACTGACAGTAATGCAGGCGGCACTAGTAAGATATCTTCTCTCAGAGACGTCTCTAGACCATGCCGAGGTCGGTACGTAAAATCTTCGTTCCTACTCCTCACTTAGCCTGTACTAACGCACACTGAAGCCAGTTCAACTCTGTCAGGAGGCATATGTTTTTTGTTTTGCAGTACGCACAGCTCAAACAGACCTAGGAAAGACTCTACCTGACTGCTGTGCAGAATGATTGTGGTCGAACGTTCAGATGCTGCAATGTTTTGTAATAGTTCATTCACTTCGCGGACGCCAAGCCACCCAACTCCCAAGATGAGGCAGGTACGTATCTTTTGTTCGAATCACCTGCATAAAACTTGTATTCGACAAGGCTCAATGCACTAAGGTACTGGCTATGGACACTCATCCTAGCACTCCTCTGCACAAGATCTTGTCAGCTCGCACTTCGAGCAGCTGACATCGATCATCGCCGCAGCGAGAAGACGTACTGCGCCGTCAAGCTCTCCCTGCTGTCAATTCCACTAAAACGCCTGCGTTCTCTTGTAGCGCCTCGGGCAGGTCAGTGCCGAGCAGAGATAACAACCAGCGCCGTAATGCTCTCCATGCTGTCAAGCCTACTGAGCACCCTAGGTCCTCTCCCCGCGCCCCAGTCGGAACCCATGCAACCGGTAGCATGGCGATCAGACTGTTGCTGTCTCTGCTCAGCATTGAACATCCAAGGTGGCAGACGAGGATGCAGGCTGTCGAGTAAAGTTCACATCAGGGAGAGCATTCGCAGAGCGGCTACTTGATTGTCTCTGCTTAGCATCATCCTATGAAATGATCGAGGCCGAAAGACAGGGTAGAAGTCCTATCATCGCCTTGGAGCCGAGCCCATTCGAGTAGAGAAGTGCCCGGAGCGATGTGGTAGGTAGAGTTGCAGCTGAGTAGATAAACAGAACGGCGGACGATGCATACATTTGTATGCTGTTGATCTGCGCGATGACTAAACGAGGCATTGTTCAGTAGAGTTGTCTCAGTATGCATCCCGATACTACGAGCTACGACGCTTATCCAGCGGTTTCATAGTAGCATCTCTTCTGGCTGCGTGGACTCCACACACATCAGCGCCCTGTAACTCCGCACTGTACACAACCACTCCCCTCTCCCAGCCAGTGTGTCTGCAATCACCTCCCAGCTATTCACAACTTCTTTCCATTCCTCTCCGCCTCCAGCTCCCTCTCCGCGTTCCTGTAGTATTTTGCAGTATCCACGCCATGCTGGTTGTGGTTCACAAAGTTGAACCACGGCATGACATGCGAAAATGTGCCCGCATATCTGCTCTGCCTGCTCGCCGCACCTTGCATGTATTCTGTGAGCGTGCTCTTTCCGTACAGTGGCTCGCCCTTCTTCACTCGGTCCGTCATTTCCCGCATGTCCATCTCAATCTCGCGGCGGTTCTCGCTGAAGCCGTAGAATCGGTTGATCGAGCGGCTATAGAAGAGCATGAAGCCCGCGGTGACGCTGATGAATCCGGAAAGACGCATAATCTGAGCGAAGCCGCCGCGGCCGACCTCCGAGGGCGAGATGCGCTCCCACCAGTACATGAGTGCGGGTCCTGATGCGGCGAAGGCGGTAGCGGCGAGGTAATCGGAGCCGCGAGCATAGCCGACGACGCGCTTGAAGTGAGGATCGGAGTCAATGAGCTGTAGGGAGCGAGGGAGGTCAGTAGATGGAGGCGGCCGCTGCATTTTGCTCGGCAGGGCGTACTGGGTAATCGGAGTTGAGACTCCTCGCGGGCACGAATGGTTTGCTCGTCTGGCCCAATTCAGGCCCTTCGATGACGGACTGCGTCTCCTTGGGGTATTGTTGTTGCGCCATGGCGGGCGGAAGGTTGTGGTGTGCGGGGGTGGAAACACGAAGACGTCGAGGTCGAAGCGTGAGGTTCAATGCCGTTCTGCGGAGGTCGGAAGTGTACGGCGGACTATATCGAGCTATATTCCTGACGCTCCTGCCAGTACAATCTCGAAACTTTACCAGAGCGATGCCTTCACTTCCAGTCAAAACACCACTGCGACAACATGTCGCGCCCGAGCATCAGCGACCTCACCGACGACAACGACATCGCGAAGCTCGCGCGCGAAACATGGCTGTCCTCATCCGCGCCTCCAAAGGTGCTTCCACAGACACTCGGCCAGCTGTGGAAGCTCGTTGAAGACGAACAATTCTCACAATTCTCCCTCCTCCTCCTCGAACAACTGCAGACCGTCGAACGATACCTCTGGCCAGGATACACCGACGATGCCTCCAACCAACACGTTTTATTGCTGTGTTTGCTGGCCAACACCAAGCGACAGGAACATCTCCCCGTCTGGCCTCTCTTCACTTCCAATCCGGACGGTTTCTCGAGTTTCTTTCAGCGAGTCATTCATCTCAGCATCGACACGTCGGTCGCGACCAATCTGAGGACTTATCTCCTCACATTCGTCGTTGGCGCATTCCAAAGCCTGGACCATGGCATTGTGAGGAAGGAATGCGCTCCGTTGGTTTCAATTGGCATCTGGCACAACCTGCACAGCGCAACTTCAAGAGATGCGCGTTTGGCAAAGAGCGTGCAGTTACAAAAGGCGTGGCGAGCGGCAGGGAAGAAGTTTGACAACGCGGACGGCGCAGGGCAGGCCAGATTGAGGTTGGAAAGGAGTTGGTTGCACGCTCTGCTGCTGAATTTCTTCGACATGCTATACAATACGAAAGCCACGGCAGACCAGCGACAGGACAACACACGGTATTGCGAGCGTTTACTCGAGTTGCTCGCCGATTTGCAAAGCCAACTTCCGACGAGACGATATGTGAACACACTGCTGCATGATCTCAATCTGCTCACGGTCATCAAACTGTCGCCCGTCTTCCAAGACGAGGAAAGTCTCAGGGAAATGTACACTTTGCTCGAACACTATAGTCTGTTCCCAATTGAGGATCAGACCGGTCGACAGTTGGGCAGGCAGGAGTATGAGGGAGAGCAGAATGCAAGAATATCGCGGCTGCAGAAGGCAGCGCAAAAGCTGCAGCCGGAGAAGTTGAAGATCTTGGTGTTGCAAAACTTCGGCGCTCTGTCGCAACGGGCAGAGCTCCAAGGCCACCTGGAAGCCTTGGCCGATGCTGAGCTGATCGCGCTGTGCCAGGAGATGGACTTACGAACTTTGGAGTATCCTGAATCTTCTCTGCTGGTCCGCGATCGCGCCTTCCTGGTCGAATCGCTTGTCTCGTCGCTCGAAGCAAGACCATACTTTACGGAAGAATTGCGATATCTGCCAGTCCTCCCCAGCGAGGCCGTCCTTTACCATCCCGCCATGCTGCGTACGGACGGACACAATGCATCTGAACCGCTCCCAATTCCCAAACTAAACCTACAATACCTCACAATCGGCGACTTCCTCTGGCGCTCATTCGTTCTGTATCGTCACGAGGCATTCTACGAGATTCGAAAACATCTTGAAGATACCGTCAAGCGATTACAGCCACGGAAAGGAGGAGGCGTAACACGATTTGATGGCTTCTCCCGCATGGCCATTCCCATCAGCAAGCCTGCAGTCGTTGATGCTCTGCCACCTCGTGTAGGCGAGACAACCCCGGCCGAGGTCAAGGTCGAAATCATTCTGGACGTAAGCAGACTGCAACCTGGTTTACGGAGAGAGTGGGAAAGTCTCCGGCCCGATGACACAGTCTTTCTTTTGGCTTTGCACCCTGAGGAGACCTCGACAAAATTGACAAATGGCGGCTCAAAGCACTCTCCAGCTGAAGCGATCGGTCTGAAGGATATTCGATGCGCCGATGTTATCAGCGTTCTCGACGACAATGGGAGACCTCTGAGACAGAACCAACATGTGCAGAGCAACGACGATCAGTCGCGACCGAGACAACGCCGGCTACTACTTCGAATGGACGCAGCTTCGTACAAAACGGACAAAGCGCGAGCGGACGCTGGCAAGGGTGAGGTGTATGAGCACATCAATGTCATTGTGCGGAGACGTGCTAGGGAGAACAATTTCCGACCAGTCCTAGAGAGCTTGAAACAGCTCGCTCTGTCAGACTCGCCGGTACCATCGTGGCTGCAAGAAGTGTTTTTGGGCTATGGAGATCCATCATCTGCCTCTTACAAGCGCTTACCAAACCGCCTCAAGAGTGCTGACTACCGCGACACGTTTTTGGACTGGCAGCATTTGATTGAATCACTTCCTGGGAAGACGGTAGAGCCTGAAGCTTCTCAGAATGGCATCTTCCCACCTCCGTATATTCTGGAAGCTACGGACAGCCAGCCGCCACCACCACCCACCAAGAGCAAAAAGAGAAGACGCGATCAACCTGACGGACCAGAGCCAGCGCCCACTGCAGAAACATTCAAGGTCTCGACCTACCAGCCCGCAAACACTGGCCCATACCCAATGGACGCCCCAAGGCTCAATAACGTCCGATTCACTCCGACTCAAATCGAGGCCATCACTTCTGGTACACAGCCAGGTCTGACGATGATTGTTGGACCGCCTGGCACCGGCAAGACAGATGTCGCGACCCAGATCATCAGCAACATATATCACAACTTTCCGCAGCAGAGGACATTGCTGATTGCACACTCAAATCAAGCCCTCAACCAGCTGTTCCAGAAAATCGTCGCTTTAGACATTGATCAACGGCATCTGCTAAGATTGGGCCATGGAGAGGAGGAATTGATGACAGAGGCGAGCTTCAGCAAAGCGGGCCGAGTCGAGTCCTTCTTGGAACGCGGAGGCTATAACCTTGCGGAGGTGCAGAGGCTTGCCGACAGCATCGGTGCCATTGGAGCTCATGGCAGCAGTTGTGAGACGGCTGAGTACTTTGATCAGGTCCACGTACAGCCGCGATGGAAGCGATACTGGGAGGAAGTGTCAAACGCTGATCCGTCAAGCGTGGAGGAGATTGTGGTTGCGTTCCCGTTCCACAACTACTTCGCCAACGCACCTCAACCGCTTTTTCCAGCTGATGCCGGACGCGAGAAGTTGGTTGACATTGCGAAGGGCTGCGAGCACCATATTCGCCGCCTCCTCGACGAGCTTGCTGACATTCGACCATTCGAAATTCTCCGCGCTCAGCGAGACAAAGCCAACTATCTGCTCGTCAAAGAGGCACGAATCATTGCCATGACATCGACTCACGCGGCTATGCGCCGACAAGAGATCGCTGGTCTCGGGTTCCACTACGACAATGTGATCATGGAAGAAGCTGCGCAGGTCACGGAGGTCGAGAACTTTGTGCCATTTGTTCTTCAAGCTCCTCGTACACAAGATGGAAAGGCGCCAGAGTCGCAGATTCAAAGGATCGTTCTCGTCGGCGATCACCTCCAGAACTCGCCTGTCATCCAGAACAGGGCTCTCAAGGACTACGCAAACTTGGAGCAGTCCCTCTTCCAACGTCTCATTCGCCTGGGCGTCCCTCACACCACCTTGAATGCCCAAGGTCGGTCACGCCCATCCCTTGCAGCTCTCTACAAGTGGCGGTATCCATCACTCGTCGATCTTCCCTTCACCTCGACATCTCCCGAATTTCTCGCAGCCAACGCTGGCTTCCGATACGACTACCAATTCATCGACGTTCCAGACTACAAGGGCTCCGGAGAGAGCGAGCCCTCTCCGCACTTTCTTCAAAATCTAGGGGAAGCCGAATATGCAGTGGCTCTCTTCCAGTTCATGCGTCTCCTCGGCTATCCCGCCGAGAAGATTAGCATCCTCACCGCCTACGCTGGTCAACGCGCTCTGATCAAGAACGTCCTCGACCATCGCTGCAAGACAAACCGACTCTTCGGTCTGCCCGGTTGGGTCGGTACTGTCGACAAGTACCAGGGTGAGCAGAACGATTACATCATACTCTCCCTTGTTCGCACTACATCGCCCGGCTACCTGCGCGACCTCCGGCGCTTGACCGTCGCGCTGAGTCGTGCCCGATTGGGACTATACGTGCTGGGCCGAAGGGAAGTTTTCGAGTCCTCGCTCGAGCTGAGGGAAGCTTTCGCGCCGTTCTTTGCACGGAGTCAAACATTGGAGCTCGTCACCAATGAGATGTTCCCTACAATGAGACGCGCCGACGACGAGACTGGTCAGGTCAACGGAGCCGCCATTTGTACGACAACGATGGAGGGCGTAGAGCATCTGGGACAGTATGTTTTTGAAATGACGAAAGCAAAAGTCCAGGCTTTGAAGGCCGGAGGTGGGGCGTTGCCGCCGCCTGCTCAGACGAAGGAGCTGCCAGTCGAGGATGGTGAGGAGGACGAGGAAGAAGACGATGGTGAGGACCTGGCAATAAATGGAGATGAACCGGACGATTCGGAAGTTCAGCTATCGTAAGCTAAGGTAGAGCTGCACTGTGCATTTGGAGCAGTATGTTGCATTTTTGCGAGTGAAAAGTGTAGAAAGTACTATCAGAATATGTACAATCAGGCACCGAACAGATCTTCGGTTGCCAAAAGCAAGCCTCGATTACCACCCTTCACGAAAGACTTGCTGCTGACAAGCTCATGCCTCAGCCAGTGACCCTATGCGGGAAACTTGCTGAGCATCTCTGCATTGCACAACAGATGTTTGCCACGAGGTCTGCTGTAGATCTGACCCGAGAGCAGGAAATCCTCCGACGCACGCATTCTAAGCCCCATGTCACCCTCACGCAGCACAAAAGTCCCACGCCGTTCACACGTGGCGGACCCAGTCCTCCACCCTTGTCCATGCTGTACAACCAGCACAATGCCACCATTGTTTCGAATGTGCACGCGACCTTCCGTGCATCTTCCACCACCCAAAGGGCCCAAACAGCCGAGATTAAGTTCCCGGCATAGCGGATGGGTGGTGACACGGCTTCCGGCCAATGTCGCGGATACTGCAGACAATGTGGATCTGTCCGAAACTCCAGCCGAGAGTCTTCCATCATATTGTAATCATGCTCAGACCACATGTCCCGTGAATCGTCTCCAAGCGATGCAAGCCTCCGGTGCGAAAGAGCAAATGTTTCTACCAACCCATGCTCGCCATAGCTTCCTCATCGTCTGCGAAATCGTCATCTTCTTCAGCAGGAGGCTTAATCGCCTGTACACTTGATGTGTCTCTGGTATTGCTCTCTTGCTCCGCCATGAGTGCGTCCAGATCATCGTCGTCGGAATCCTCAGCAAACGGTCCTCGCGTCTTTGCTGGTTGGGGAGGAGCAGCAGCAGCATCATTCTCTGCGAGCAGAGCGTCCAGCTCATCGTCGTCAGGCTCGTCTCGCAAACCGTCTGTCCGATCGGGCCGTGTGTTATCGCGACCTGGTTCCGTATTGCCTCCACTCTCTGCCATCAACGCATCCAGCTCATCTTCCCGAGGCCCGACTCCTACATTATCCCCGAACATTGGGCTTTCCTCTCGCTGACCATTCGCATCCGTGTTGTCTTCTCCATTTGCACCCGACATTTGCACGTCTGGATCCAGGCCTTGCCGATTTGGCTTTGTGTCGTCCAGCCATGCTCTTCTTGTGACTTGCATACGCTTACTGTGTCCAACCTTTTCCACCATTGTCAGAGCATCTCGGAACTTCGCTCGCGGATAGAGATCGTCCAGCCATAGCTGATATGTGTTCAGAAGGTTCGATATGTCGGAGAATTCATAGCCCTTGCCGCGGAACTTGAGCTTCGTTTTCGTGATCTTGCGGAGTCTAGGAATACCGGCATTGGACAATAATCTGTGTCCGTCAGCACTGTGCAATGCTTTGATTATGCGAGAGCTTCCTACCGGTTCTCGTCCAATTTTGGAACAGGATTCCGCTTTTTCTTCACCTGAACTTCCTGATCTTCATCGCGTGCTGCCGGTTCCGTTGCTCTTGTATTGCCCTGCTCGCCGGCGCGGGCTCCAATGTCGTTCAGGAAGTCGTCCACGGCATTGTCCATGTCCAGCAACTGATCCAACTCATCGTTCGTAGTCGCGCCAGCATTGGCGTTGGGAGATGCTGTGTAGGCCATGGTGTATTGTGGTCGTATTGCTGTCGTCGGGAAAGCTGGGAGACGCGTTGAGGTAAAGAATACGCGACGGAAGTCACGCTAGGAACCTAACCGAAAGTTTAACGTGACATCCTTGACAATCTTCAACATTCACTTCCAAGTTGGATTGCTGCGGCGACATCATCTCGCAGATCACATCAAAGCGCAATCACCGACATCACAGCAATTGCGCCGGAACCTCGCACTATAACAGGACACCCACCGAGGCTGCTACGGACGATTCATCTACCGCGGTCAGCAATGCCCGCATAACAACATCGAAGATTCCTCCGCTGGATCAGCGCATCCTTGCGATCACCAAGCGGACGTCCGAATCTCCTCGCGATGGCGGTCGAAGTCGCATCGGATCTGCAAGTGGTCGCACAAATTGCTTCGCGACTGCAATCTCTGCTTCGGCGGGCCAGCGCGGTCAAACCAGAGACTTCCGTGGAGCCTGCATTACCCACCGCCGAGTTCGTAGATGACATCGAAGCGCTGCTGGATGATTTTGCGGAACACCACGATCAGCAGTACAAGTTCTCTGCTGTCGAAACTGCCGTAAGAGAGGTGTTCTACTCATTGATCACGTCTACGAGCATTAGCGATCCGGCTTTCGTCGGAGTCTGGAATCTCCTGGACATTGTTCTCATATGCGGTGATCGCGGCAGATGCGACGCTGCTCTCATTTGTCTGCTGCTGGAGGAGCTTCTGGACAGTCAGACGACCGATGGCTGCAGGATTGTCTTCGATTATCTCGATTCTCGACGGGATCGACTGGCACAGAAGGATTTCCACAAGAAGAATTTGATCTTCTTGCGATCTTGCAATGAATTGCTGAGACGATTGAGCCGAGCTGAGGATGCAATTTTCTGCGGTCGTGTCTTTTTCTTCCTATTCCAGACATTCCCACTGGGCGACAAGAGCTCCGTGAATCTGCGAGGAGAATTCCACGTCGAGAATACGACAAAGTTTGACGATTCCGAAGTCGTCCCGGCAGAGGGTAATGGCGAGCACATGGAGATTGACTCCCAGCCAAAGGAGGAACCGATCAAAGAACACACACCCGCGCCTGCAGTGCCCACCAAGCCTGGAAGCAAAGCCGTCCCGATCAAGGCGCCACACAAGAAGATACCAGAAGAGGAGGCACTTCCTACAAGCGAGCTGTATCCCATTTTCTGGAGACTCCAGCATGACTTCTCGGACCCAACTCGACTATTCGACACAGCAAAATTCACGGCGTTCAAGAAAGGGTTGGCAAGTACCATTGTCAAGTTCAAGAAAACGCCGACAGTGGTACAAACGAAGGCCGGTGAAGAGGAGAAGCGAGGCACGAAGCGAAAGATTGGCGAGAACGGCACCGTCGATGACAGTAGTGACCACCTCATGGATAACTACAACCCGAAGTACCTCACGAGCAAGGATCTGTTTGACCTCGAGTTGAGCGACCTGGCCTTCCAACGCCATATCCTGGTCCAGGCGTTGATCCTCATCGATTTCCTACTATCATTAACCGACAAAGCGAAGAAGAGGTTGGCTTCGTTGACGACGACGAACAAGTCTATGCTTTATTCTTTCGCGCTGAATGAAGGAGACACGCAATGGGCGACCACGACGCGATCGACCATCACTTCTTACATTTCGTCGACGGCAGAAGGGCGGCAATATTGTCGTATGGTCGAGACAGTCCTTGCTCGGGACAAGAACTGGGTTCGTTGGAAGGTTGAAAGCTGCCCCTCGATCGTGCGAGGTCCTGTTTCGACTGAGCAAGAGATGGCTGCAAGGAAAGGAGCCGCACAGGCAACTCGCCCTCGCAAGATCCCGGAGAAACCTATGGGCGCCATGAATCTGAGCTTCCTAGATGAGGGAAGCGGCGGCGGTTTAGAAGCGTTGAAAGACCCGGCCCGCTACACTGCGCCCACGATTGAGCAACTGGTGGACAAGGTAAAGACCGACAAGCTGGACGCAGACTTCGCAGCAGATGATGAAGAGAAAGCCAGCTTCGAAAATGCGATTCAGAATGCCAAATGGCGTGCCCTGCGGCAAGCACGATCGTCAAATCTAAGCTTGTTGAACAAGGTGGAGAGCACGAAAGACCTTGAGGAGATGCCCTTCGTGACTGCCGAGGACTTGGAAGCAGAGGCCGAGACTGAAGCAGCGGAACAGAATGGAGATGATGCCGCGGTCACTAATTTGACGAACGCGGGCGAGCGGGAGAACACTACGGTCGTCGACGAAGTTGTCGCAGATGCTCCTGAGGAGGAGACCGCGGTCACGGAAGCAGCGTGATCCGCGTTCAACATGCTATGTCTCGAAAGCGTAGAGCATGCCAAGATATATTTGAATCTGAATCTCTCCTCGACATCATTCCAATACACATGGAATGTGGACCCCAATCTCGCAGCTGAGCGGTGCGCAATCAGACGTCCAGTATGCAGGTACATATCCGAACGATGGGTATGAAGCCGCAATCCTTCTCGTTTAGATGCGCAGCGATCTGCCGTCGTATAGGAGTGGTGCTATTGCTTCTCACTGTCACAGCCTTATTGGTGTGCTGGCTCGCTGGTCATCAGAGCAGTTGGCCATTCCATTGGCACGATATTGGGACCGTCATTAGCACCGGAGGAAGCCCCAGATTGGGAGAGGTCGGTACGAGTTCTTGTACTAAAAATCGGGACTAAAGTATAGAAGGAAGCGGAGCTCAGCCGTGAAGTCTCTCGGCAATTCCATTTGCCGCCCCCAAGCTTTGATGCTGAACTCTGCCTTGGAGTGTTGAAGAATTGAAGGCCAACAACGGATTCCAAATCACTCTTGGCACTTGGTTGGAACTGCGTTTAAGCTTAAGTCTGCACATGTGGCCATCACCCGTGACCAGCATAGTTCAGTTTGAGTATGATCCTCTGCGCTGTGCAGATGCTTCCTCAGTCGAGCCAAGTGCAATTTTTCCTTCGCTTGAAGCTGCTGTTCACTTCACTCTTCGCCCACTGCGCTGTCTGGGACTTGTCAGGGTGCAATCTGAAGAAGCCCTGCAGGTCCTTCATGGCAGATCTTCCATCTCATCTGCCCAGGCAGCCTGGTGGTTGCTCGGCCGTACGTCGAGTGGTACGAAAAGCGCTTTCGACATCTCAGGCAAGCCTTGCGTTGGGGAGGCGAGTCCCGTTGATCTAGCGTGTGGAGTGTGCGGAGCGTTGACGCCATCTGCGCATATAGGCTCACGCCCCAGAGTTTGGACCAGATTTCCTTCTGGTGAGGTCAGACTTGCAAGCTGTGATCACGCCCATCGGAAGCTATTGATGATGAATGAGAACAGCACCCACAGATAGTCGTTATGGCTGCTCGTGAATGTCTGACGGTGTTATCTGGTCTTGCTGCGTCATCGCCGCTGGCCGAGAGGCCATGGCTCGGATGC
This sequence comes from Zymoseptoria tritici IPO323, assembly GCF_000219625.1. Lineage (NCBI taxonomy): Eukaryota > Fungi > Ascomycota > Dothideomycetes > Mycosphaerellales > Mycosphaerellaceae > Zymoseptoria > Zymoseptoria tritici. Next base: position 2,223,216 of record NC_018216.1, on the reverse strand, counting down.
ATGACTTCCACGGAAGATGTGGTATGGTGCACTGCAACTGGTCCACACGCTTTCTGTCGTGGACGGCCCTGGCTCATGCTGGCCGTCGTCTGTCCGGACATAGGGCTTTTCGTAATACCCGCGTGGAGCTGATCGCCGCGTTGGGCTTCAAGGTAAGCTTTGTGCCGGGAAATCTTCCAAATAGTTGATCGGATAGGAGAGGCCGAACGTGCAGAATGGTCATTAGAGTGACTGACATGCGATTGTGGCAGTGTCTGTGAACAGAGTTCCATGTTGTGCAGAAGCACCTGTGATGATCGTTGGTGGGCCGACGATCAAGGAGGGCTCAAGGGCTGCTCGGCTATCTCACACGGGACCTGGGCATCAATGAAGACGGAATCGTCAGCTCGAAGCGATGGAGCATGTCGATCATGGTATCGTATGTATTTCCCGCATTCTTTGCTCTTGGAAGTAGGAGAAGAAGAGGAGTCAGAGCGACCGGGATTGTCGACCGGGCCCTCCGATGCCCCACAATCCTCTCTCATCAAGGAGGGAGAAGTTCTCCCCGTCCCGGGCGCTCGTCAGCCGCTTCCACTGGGCCAAACCTTCTGCCATGACTGAACTCTGTTTGACATCACCGCCGATTGACCATCATCATCCGACCCGAGCTGTGCAGGTGACGGCACCGAGTGTTGCAGCAACAATGGGCCGCCGGTCCCATTATCGTCGGTTTCGACGTGGCAAGCGAGCGCATCCCTGAGCGCGATCAAACAGCGCCCGATTCACCTCCAATTTCCGACCCACCACTCTCTTCGGAGAAATTGCAGGTCAAGAGCATCTGCATGCTGTAGGCGCCGCTGGACAGATGCGCCTCCAGCGTCCACCGTGTACTCCACCCCTCAGTCCTGCTCCCAGGGTGTGCGGGCAAGCGAGACCATGTCAAACGATAGAACGTTTGAAAGGTGGCACCAGATCATGGCTGGCGAGACGGTGTGCTGCACAACAATCATCAATAGCACGTGAAGTCCATGTACCGGCCTGTCAGCCGTGGGAGATGCGCATCCACGAAACCCTGCACGGACGTCCAGCGGGCAAGCTCGACGCTCGTCAACTTCCTTCCTTCAAGCCCCCGCTGCTGATCTCGCTCCATCCACTGGCGAGACCAACCACACATGCAGGGGTTCATTTCTCCTCGACGTGACCGACCGTGCAATGCTAACCCGGACGATCACCGCTGGACATTGAATCACAACTATCTTGCCCGATGCGGCAATCACATCTTCCGTTCTGGGGAGGTGGGAGCCATCGACCGCTACCAGCACTTCGGAACAAATACGCTTTACCTTAGCATACCAAACATTGCCTACGAGGCCACACCGAGAATTGCTTGGAAGATGAGCCGGTTCGGACCGTGCTATCGGGTTCCGATCTTGGAGGCTTGCGATCTAGAAATGAATCCTCCGAAGCAGACCCACTGGTTGGTGGATCGTAAGCGACTGGGCGAGTGCCGCGACAGGGGAGCATCGGCATGGTCCTTATCGATCATGGACGGCCCTAGTTTTCAACGAGCACATGTCCATCTTCACGGATCGACTAGGCCGTTTTGGTGGCGGCGTTGCGTCAGTCGTTCATGCAGGAGCGGCTGTTCAGAGCAGTGAAGCGAAGAATGTTCGCAAGCGACGGCAGGCGCTTTCAACAACGACCCACACGATTGAGTTGCCTAACTTGGTCAGTGTCTTCAGATGCCGCAGCTTGGGGCTGCAGGATCCTGCTGCCACAGGTACACAGGCGGTCCACGGGCGACTAGTCCCCGCAGAGGTCCACGCCTTGTTGACGAGCTCAATGATCCTTACTAGCACATGCGAGACTCGAACGGCTCTCTGGCAGCCAACCACACGTGGTGAGCGTGCATTTTGCCAGGATGCTCTCCCACCCTCACCCCTTCGTCCTCAAACTGCATCTAGTCTTGCGAGAGGGGCATGACCCGCTACTAGTGTCTACACTTCGAAGATCGTTCCAACATCCCTGGGATCTTCTCGGCACGCAGGCGGGCCTTTATACGTTTACGGCTGTTCAGGACCCTTTCGGTTCGTTACCCGTCCGCTCTACGAGTTTCGAGTCCAAACTACTCAAGCTTGCAGCATCATTCATCAACTGAGCGAGTGCGGTCTGGGAAACTATCGCGCTGCCGTGCACCGAGACACACCGTTGCTCGTAAGCATCTGATGCGGTTCGAGCTTAGAAATCTCCCCGACCCTCAGCCTCCCTTTGTCAAGGCCAGGGCTCCAGCGGATCAACTACTTCAACAGAGAATCCGACAGACGGGCACCACTGCATCAGATCATTCGCCTAATACCACATCGTATTCGTGCCCACTTTGAACGGGCTTGCTCAAGGCGCCGCCGCCTAGCCAACACACTCCTCTTAGCTCCGCCTTTTTCAGCACACCTGCTTCGATCACGAACCACACGATACCATCGTTGCCTCTATCCACCTGATCTCTCACGTTGAAATTGACCTCACGTTCGACTCTCGGAAGGACACACATTCGACATTCGGAAGGACACCGGTCTTCTACGATCATCGACTGCTCAGTCACTGCGATATCTGTCGCTTTCCACAGCTGTCGAAGTGCTCTCGCCCAGTCGCCAGGTTGCTCCTAGAAGGTTGACGTCCTTCCACTTGGTTGCACGATTGTGATCTTGTCCTTGCAATCGACAATTCGCAACAGAGGCGTCACGACGATCGTTTCGAACCATCGCCTAACATCTTCGCCTCTTTCGAAACGAGGTAACCAACGTTGGCCAAAGGAATTCCTCGATCAGACATTCGACCAACTTGTCTGGATACATCGGGAAGCAGCATCCACCAATCAGCAACATCAACTTCTTAACGCACGTCTTCCTTCAAACATCGCAAGTCGGACTCTGTGCTGTGCTCGTCCAGGTTTGTTGATCATGCGACGCTTGTACAGAACTACTCTAACTCTTTGATGTGTAGCGCAAGTCACCGTTGTATCAGCCACTTTCCAAATGGTGGGAGGAAGGTTCATGGTTCCACTTTCGCCGCCGACCTCACCACGTATGTTAGACATGTCACGGAGCGAAGCCGATGGGCAGAAGCGATTCTTACATGCGTCTTACGGTCTGCACGACACTTGCTATCGAGACGAATATCCGAGCCAACCGATGCATCACGAGAGTTCCGATGGCTTTGCCAATGAATCGCACCGACAGTCTCTGCGGCCTTACAGGCCATTCCCCCATTTCCAGGGCACTTCTGTTGGACCAAATCTGCAAACGCATGGGTTGAACATGACCCCAGAAAGCCATGTCAGCTCCCGCGACTATCCCTTCCCGCAGCTCATACAGCCTACTGTCACAGGTGTATCGATGTCTGCGAAGTCTGCAGATTCAGCACCGCCCAGTCCAGCTAATCGACTGACGCCTCGCTCAGCAGAGCAGAGCGTCAAAGCGGATGATGATGACGAAGAGATGGTAGATTCAGGAGGCGAGGACGAAGACGATGCGCTCGACAAAGTCAACATGACTCCTGCTGAGATACGTGCTCAGAAGCGGAAGATGAAGCGGCACAGGTTCGCAAGCACCATGCTCAAACATCATCAAGCAATAGTGCTGACTCTCCCGCAGACTTACACACACGCAGACTCGCTTCTTGGTGAGCGAATTTGCTCGTCAGGCTCACCCTGATGCAGCACATCGCGATCGATTAGCACGAGAGATTCCTGGCTTGAGCTCTAGACAAGTCCAGGTCTGGTTTCAGAATCGGTATGTTGAGTGAATGCTTGTGTAGTGCCTTCATGCAAGACTGACATCGTTATAGTAGGGCGAAACTGAAGCGCTGTTCTACTGCCGACCGCGACCGTATCATGAGGTCAAGAGCTTTGCCAGCTGATTTTGACAACACAAAAGCACTGCGTTCGCAGTATGGCGCATCGCCGTCCTCAATGAGTGCATCGACACCAGCCGCGAGCGGAGGTCCAACCTTTGCTGATCATACGAGCGCACGATCTCTGGCATTGGAAACGACGCAAAGAATGTCAGAGTACGACGGTCGTAAACATGCCTATGCGAGTCCTACCGGCGTCAGTCCGGCACTTGGATCTTTCGCATTCACTCCTCCAGCAGCGGGTAACATTTCACCGGATTCAGGAGAGGTTTTGTCGCCATACATTTTACAGCATCCCAACGTCCAGGACACTTCTAGAAGACACGGTATTGGTATGCCTCCTGCGAGCCATGGCTACCCTCATCAGAGCGCCTCGTACCAACTGCCGTATGAGGAGCGACTGGTGAGACATGCCGCCGATGTGACCAGCACACCTCTCCGATCGAGTGTCTCACATACGGGACTTCGTACCACATCTGGCAGCATACATACTCTGCCCGAACGCTCATCATCGTTTCCAGAGCATGATTCGCAGGAGAGAAGCGGTTTCTACGCTCACGGGAACCTTGTAACTCCCGCCGCGTCTGAGCAGGAGCCATTCGGCCTTGGATTCTCCTGTACGTATCGACACTTGTTTGAGACAATCTTCCACTGATCCGTCGATAGACTACCAACAGAGCGAACGATTGCAGCAGCAACCAACGGTGGACTTTGACGTCTTACGCCGCACTTCGAGCCTTGGTTCCATGTACCAGCCCTTTGCGACCGCTGCGTACACACCCTCGCCGTACGGCCAACACGCGCCTCACCAGCTGTCCTCCACACTACCTTCAGAGTACCGCTCGCACTTGACGAACGCTGGCCCGATTGAGCACGCAATTGCCTCTCACACTTCCCGCGAATACCAGCCTTCATCGGCATCACGACCACCGCACTTTGCAACCGGCGACGATTTCAACTCGAGCTTCCAGTTGAGAACAGACATGAACGATACGATCCTTCCACCGACGTACTAAGCGGCTTGCGATCATGAACGATGAACGGAAATGCGACGTTCCAGCAGATCATGACATTCGTGGCACCAGAAGATTCCTTCTGAGAATTGCGACAGATCAAACAGAAAGAGCTGCGCTACATATATCACCACGCCCACATATCACGTCGCCGAACAGCGTTGGAGCGGCGATGCGAGCGGTGGACACATTTTCTTCTTTGGCTAACAGGCCTCACTTCTTCCTCACGTTGAGGACCAGCGCAGGATGCTGATCATGCAAAGCGTGTGGGACAAAAAGCTTCACTTCAGCATTTGCACCTGGATACCCCCTTCGGCCGAATCTTTGCATTCGTGTCTTGTTCTTCTTTTCATAGAGGCAGCCTTGGAATTCGGATGGGATATGCCTGGTGCTAGGAGTCTATATATCCTTAGGATACAGTTTGGGAACTTCCGACGGAGAACTTGACACTTCTTTTCCCTTTCTTTCTTCCTCCCAACTCAAAGCCCATCGAATCAGTCACATGTCTGCCCATCGCCAAGCTCGTCTGAAGACGATACCCAAGAGTCTCGATTCGCGAGGCACACGAGCAATATACATTCGCGGCATCTTGCTCCGAAGCCCTAAAGAAGCTGTGCGACGTCCCAAGTCGCGCCATCAACCAGACAAACATTCATGGACTCACGAACCAGTTCATACATTATACTCCTCAATCTCACCGCATCGAGTGTCTGCCGACATCATCGCATCAAGACACACCTCCGCTCCACACACTGCTCATCGATATCGTGGCAAGCTGCCCTACTCTACCACGCTGATCCATGCGACCTGAACCTCCACACACCGGTCTTCCAACCGACGTGCCTCACTTCAAGCCAAAGCCGCCGCAAGTCCTTTCCGCATCTCTAAATTACCCATTCGCCTTCCGGATGTGGGTGCTGCTGTAATTTTGCTAAGCGAAGCAAGCATTCGTCTCAGATTTCCTCCGACAGGTCAGACGTTCTAGAGTCTAGAAGCTCTTTCCTGGCGGTGCGTGGGTTTCTTTTCGGTCGTACGACGTGGAGCTGGCTGGTGAAGTTTCGAGACCTGGAAGATTTGCAGTCCCCTGCTCTGCTTATTTCGTTGTTTGTTGAGGATGAGAAGGAGGGGAGGTGGATCGACGTCAGTTTTCCGGTTTGTGCGACTCGAAGTCGGAGTAGACGGCACGCGGGAGTATGCCGGTGGATCGATGGCTGGGAGCATATATGGTTCTTCTGACAAACGCTGGATTGCTGCTCGCGACGAGTCTCGTCAAGTGCTCGTCGTTTTACTGAAAGGTATGGAAGAGTGTCGAAGTCATTGCAGTCGTGCCATTGCAAAATGATATGTCAATACCGCGGTGACGTACGGCGCTAGCTCAGAAAATAACCACACCTTTCTTGTGATGAGGGTTCCAGCGATCGTCACTCATTACCCACTTCTTCACGTTCGCCCCAAAGCGGTAGGCGTTTCTCTCCCTAATAAACTCGATCTCATCTGATACACGCAAAGAAGTCGATGAGCACGACGAAGACGAAGTAATAACGGCCGACAAGGGATGCGAGGACGGATCGGAGCTGCCGTCTAGTGCCGCCCCGAGCGGACCGCCACTGCGCGGCCGCCTCCATCGCAGCAGCCGGTTTCAGCTTCGACTCTTTTATCCGGTTGGCCCGTCGAAAAAGTCTTTGACTTTACCTTATACGTCGAACTCGAGCAGTCAAGGACTTCTGGACTTCTCCTGAGATGTCGGATTAATTTTGCGTCACGCTTCTCCATCTCTCGAGCGAATCACTGAACAAACGGCTTGCCACGAGGAACTGAGTCTCCATGATTTCATTTGCAGACCGTTGTATGTGCCGAGTCTTTGCCACGGATCCCGCGCAACAAAGGACGGGGCTGCGTGGGAATCAGACAGTGGGATGAGGGTTTTGCGAATGTGGCTCGTGGCCATCCACCAACTCACCGGATGCTCCGGATGCTGAAATGGCGAAGGCCAGTCTCCGAGGCATCCATGCCATCTGTTGTCACTCGAGGCGTTTGTTCACCGTGGCAATGATGCCACGGATGTCGACCTGTGGAGTGGCGCATGTGCTGCGAGATGCGGTTGGCGAGCCAATTGGGCACCGGTCAAGACTTCCTTCGCTATGCGTGTCACTGCAGCTCGCCGCTCGCTAGATCGTGTCAGAACTTTGACCGAGTCATTGTTGTGCAGCGAACTACTATTTCGAGGATTTCACCCTGACATTGGGGCTGCAAATGTCGTTTTGAACATGAATTGTGTATTCGCAGTATACATTTGACTTATATGGACCATAGGTCCTTCCCACGCGGAGAACAGCAACGAGGGACTGAGACATGCCCCAGGTGAGACAGCTTGCAAGTACCCGATAGATAACGTCACGTTCTGCTGCCCGCCATAGGATCAACCGTTTGGAGCGAAAGATGACAGGTGCTCGGCATATCTGAGGAGGAGGCATCCAGTATTTGCTTTGTTGTAAGAGAACAATCACAACACAAGGCATCGCTTCTCGAGATACTCGCGTGCGTGACAACGGGCAAGCAAGGCGCAGCGCATGTGTTCACCAGTGTTTGTCTCGACCGAGTTGTGTTCATGTAAGGTGGCATACATGGATCTTGGCTCTTGTGTAATGATGCGGATACTGCAAACGACTCACGGACAGCGAGGCATAGGTACCAACAAGGGATCCTTTGGTGAGGGAAGTTGGAAATATGAGCCATGGCCGAATGTGCTATTCGAGTCTCGCTACTGCGCATTGCCGTGTGTGTGTGTGTATATATCGACACCTGGTTGAATACAGTACCTTATGTCTATATTCGTATCATTATGTCCCGTGAAATGTGCTCGGTAGTTGGGAAGGGGGCAGACGGGAGAATTGGGCGTCATGAGTACATGGCAGGGCAGCCAAGACAAACCCTAGCGCTAGCCGGACTACCTGGAGAGATTTTTGTCCAGCAACTCGCCATTCTCCCACTTCTTCCTCACCATCGAGGACCGACGTTGTATCACACTTCGTCTACGCCCGCCCGTATCTGTTCTTCCATAGACGGATACCCTCTTCTTCCAGCAGAAGAGCTTCTCGCATCTTTGCGCAGAACCTGCCGGGACCTTCCTAGCCGACGCCGTCGCCGCGCTCCCTTTTCCTGAGCACCTCCAGCCGGCCTCGAACGATCACCCATCACCTCCGCTCCACCTCGAGCAGTAATACCTCCGCGCGACACCACGACCTCGAACCGGTCACGCGATCACGAACTCGTCCGCACGAACAAAACCAAACCCGATCCGCTCATGACAAGCGCGCTCCCAGCAAGCTCGCAAAACTCCGCCAGCGCCGCCTCACACGCCCGCAACTCATCGAACAACTCCGGTACGACCACGCCATCATCAGGAGCTGTGCCGGCACAGTTGCCTGTCAGGTCGTACGCCTCAGCCACCAAGACGGCTACTCCACCCACTTCGGTTGGAGCCTCCGCGCCCCCACAACATGCAAAGTCAGCTGCAGACTCGCAGATGAACGGTAACATGGCGCAAGGAGGCTCGCAGCCCACACACAATGGCATTGCCAACGGCTCAAGCGATCATTCGCGCAAGCCTTCGGTCGTCATCAACGCTTCAGGCGCATCGGGAAGCTATCCCAACGGAGGTCCAGTCGGCCAGAACGGCAGACCGGCCATCAGCTTCGGCTCCATGAATGCGCCTAGCGCAGAGTCACCCGCCAATGTGTCCTCGCAGCCTCAGAACACTTCACTGCCGACTCCGTCCAGAGATCCTCGCGTCACGTCACCAGCGCATTCTCCATCGCCAATTCCGCAGCCAGCTGCCAGCGGCGGCCGGCCACCCGCCAACCTGCCCGGTCAGAACAACGCTGTACTGAACTTTGGCGCCATGCCAGCTGATACCGAGATGGTAAGTCATTTCTCGAGTCACTCGACGACATACCTGCTGACTTCATCTCAGATGCGCGGCCAGCACCCGTCAGGCGCCATGGGAAACCTGCCCATGCACGAGCGCCGAGCTTCTTCGCAGTCCATGCAGAGCGAGGTCAGCAACCAAGGCATGAACCCAAATATGAACCGGCAAAACTTCCAGCCGCAAGGACGCGGCAGCGGACGAGGATATCAGCAAGGCCAGCAATTCATGAGCTCGCCGGGTCCTAGCTTCCGCAACATGAACAACCAGCCTGGTCGGCCCAACATGCCTCCAGCTTTTCAGCAAGGCCAAGCTCCCGGTTCGCCATTCAACCGTCCCGCTGCGCGAGGCAGCCCTTCTCCGATGCCTGCGCAACCCAACATGCAGCAAGGCCACATGGGCCCGAATCATCAGATGCAGTACCCAGGATACCCGCACCACCTCAATCCTCAGCAACAACATGTAAATATCGCCCCTCCCTCGAATTCTCTTCTCTCGGCCTCGCGTTCTGCGTCAGCGAGCTCAAACCGCAAAGTCAGCTCCTCGAGCGACATGGTGGACAGCCCAATGGAGCAGGACTCGGCGGTCTTGGAGAAGAGGATCGTTCCTACAAATGACGTATCGAATCACAATCTGACGAAGACTCAACCACAGCAACAGATGTACGGCATGCCGTCCTACGACCCGAATCAGGGCTACTACCAGCCATACTACTACCCAGGTTATGGCCAGCAGCAGGCACCTCAGAGCCCACGTCCGCAATACCCGAGCCCATTTCCAGGTGCTCCCGGCGCTGGCATGCAAGCTCCCTTTCACCCATCGAACGCACCTGGCATGGCGCGCACTCCATCCCAAGCCTCCGAGCGACCAACATCCAGCCTCGGACAACCTGGAACTCCCGCACAGAATGCGCCTGCGCCTTCACACACGCCGATCAGCCACGGGCAGCCTGGTCAAGCATCAGCAGCATCGAGCTTCGTCCGGCCAGTCAAGAAGAGCAATGCTATTAAGATTACTGACGCACAGGGCAACGCCGTCAACTTCACCAAGCCATCTCCTTCTCCCAGCACGGCGCAACCTCAAGGACCTGTCATCGTCTCCACACCCAACGCACCCACACCTCCACCTCGCACTCCGAGCACGCAGCACAACCGCGTCGAGAGCAAGAGCACCAAGTCTTCGGAAGAGACAAAGAATGCTTTTGCCGAGCAAGTCAAGCGCCAGATGGCAGAGACGAAGCGTCTGGAGGACGAGGCCGCGGCCAAGTCCAAGCAGATCGCCGGTGACCAGGCTGCTGCTGAGACGAAGCAGAAGGAGGACACGGCCAACGCTGAGAAGGCTGTCGCCAAGGCAGCTGATGAGAAGAAGTCTGCGGAGGATGCCGAGGCTGTGAAGAGGAATGCAGAGACGGCGAAGAAGGCTTCCGAGGATAACGAGGCAGAAAAAAAGCGCAAGGAGAAAGAAGAGGAGGACGAGCGCCTCGAGCGCGAGATCGCCGAGATGGAGGCTCGTGAGAAGGAGGAAGAGGAACGGGAGAAGGCTTTCCAGGAGAAGCGGGCCAAGGAGAAGGCTGCTGCTGCTGAAAGGGAGAAGGAGAAGGCCGCCAATGAGGACGCGGAGCTCAAGCGGCAGGAACGTGAAGCTGAGGCTCGCGAGGAGGCTCGCGAGAAGGAGCGCAACGGCGAGAAGCCAGAAGCTGCGGAACCTGATGAGGAGTCCAAAGCTCTCTTCAGCTCCCTCAAGAAGCCGACACTTGGACCTGGTGCTACCGAGGATGGCGGGGATACTCGGGATGCCAGTCCGGAGGCAGACTCCACACCTGCACCTGCCATGCCTGCACGCGGCGCAGGCGCACAGAAATCTAAGCCTGCCGCACTCAAGCTCGAGACAAACAAGCCTGTCGAGCGCGCCGAGCCTACACCCGGAATGCAGGCTCTGAAGTCTGCTCGCTTCCTCGAGCTCAAAGAGGACGCCAAGTATCCCGATGGCTTCAAGTCGCCAAACCCGGCTCTCAACCAAGGTTCTCAGCGCGTGAAGGGTCGCGCCTACGACAAGGATTTCTTGTTGCAATTCCAAAACGTCTTCAAGGAGAAGCCATCCGTCGACTGGGATCAGAAGGTGAAGGACACTCTCGGACCAGGCGACGAGCCAGGCTCTGCGCGGGCCTCATCTGCTCGCACTCCATCCGGCATGACCTCCAGATCGGGCTCAGGACGCCCTGCACAGCCAGCTGCCAATTTTGGTGGCGCGATGGGAAGCTTTGCTGGACCAATGGGCGCTCGCGGCACCACGTCCGAGCAGAGATTCATGGCATCACAAGGGATCGGCGGCGCCATGCCCGGTCGCGCTCCCTCAAGTGGCATGGGCGGACGCACTCCAAGCAGTCTCGGCATGGCCGGTGCTACAGGCATGAGCAGGACCAACAGCTTGCAGATGATGAGCAACATGGGCGGCCAAGGCTCTCCACGCCAGCCAAGCTCACGCGGCGGTCGTGGTGGCAGCAAAGGCGGCGACCGACAACACAGCAAGCGTCAAGACCATGATCAGGCCGCCAAGATGCCGCTCACCGCGCACATGGAGATCGCGCCGTTGGAGAAGTCGACGACTGGATGGAAGCCACCCAGTGTCTCTCAACCTGCAGCTCACAGCTCTGGCCCAGATCCATCTGGCAACATGGCTCCCGACATGGTGCAGCGCAAGGTCAAGGCTGCGCTCAACAAGATGACGCCTGAAAAGTTTGACAAGATTGCCGATCAAATTCTCGACATCGCCGCACAATCGAAGAATGAGACTGATGGCCGCACTCTGCGCCAAGTCATTCAGCTCACATTCGAGAAGGCTTGTGACGAGGCTCACTGGGCTGGCATGTACGCCAAGTTCTGCTCAAAGATGCTGACTGCCATGAGCTCAGACATTCGCGACGAGACCATCAAGGACAAGAACGGCAATGCGGTCGTCGGTGGTGCGCTCTTCCGCAAGTACCTGCTCAATCGCTGTCAAGAGGAGTTCGAGCGTGGTTGGGAGGCCAATTTGCCAGACAAGCCGGAGGGCGAGACCCAGGAGGCTGCTCTTCTTTCCGACGAATACTACATCGCCGCTGCTGCCAAACGTCGTGGTCTTGGTCTGATTCAATTCATCGGCCAGCTCTACAAGCTTAGAATGCTGACGCTTCGCATCATGCACGAATGTGTTATGCGTCTTCTCAACTTCGAGGGCGAGCCGGATGAGTCTGCCATCGAGAACTTGGTCACCCTGCTCAAGGCGGTCGGTGGATCCATGGAGGAAGAAGAGAAGGGTGAAGGTCTGCTCAACACATACTTCGAGCGCATCGACACCGTCATCCTCAAGAATGCGAACCTGCCCAGCAGACCGCGATTCATGGTCATGGATCTTCTCGACCTGCGCAAAGCTGGCTGGAAGGGCAAGGACGATGCCAAGGGCCCCAAGACCATCACGCAGATCCACGAGGAAGCTGAGGCAGCCCAGGCGAAGGCTGAGGCCGAGCGCCAGAGGACCAGCAACCGTGGTGGCGGACGCATGGGACAGGGACGTGGCGACGCCCGTAACTTCTCCGGCGGCATGCCACCACCAGTGGATTACTCACGTACCACAGTCGGCATGGATGATCTGCGGAGACTCCAGGCTCGTGGCACTCAGCGTGCTACTGGAGGCGGTCTCGGACCAGGTGGCGGACTTGGACCGTCCAGCCTTGGACCTCGTACCGGCAGCAGCAGACGTGGTGCCGCTGGCATCGGACCAGGCTCTGGCAACACTACGCGTACCAACACGCCGCCCGTCGACGGCAAAAAAGACGAACCAAGCACGCAGCAGAATGCTTTCAGGTGAGCAAAGCCTCTCGGCCCCTGTTCCAATCATGACATACTGACTTTCTTCCCAGCGCACTTGCCGCCCTCGACCCATCTGGCGAAGTCACCAACAACGACGAGTCCGAGAAGCCCGAGACTGAAGCCGAAGCTCCCGCCGCTGCTGAGAAAGAAGAGACAACCGCATGAGATACCCCATTACGCTTCGTCGGCTGTATTGTATAACTTGGAACTTCAGTAATCTTTCAACGCATTGTCTTAGCAGCACCGGGCTCGCGAACGGGTCTTCACAATTAGAGCTTCCCCGAAACCGACTTCTTCTGGAGATGCCGAAGGCCTTTCTTCTTCGGCGAGTGTGTTACAACATGTCTGCACGACGCAAGAAATGTGGGCTACCATTTGGGAGAGAATAACAAAATGGGCAAACGGCGTTTTCTAAAAGGACCGGGATTTGCTTGCTTTTAGAGCTCTTTCTTCTTCTGCACGTTTTCGACAGCGCTGCGACACGGTTCCCGCGATGGTTCGACTTTGCGTTCTATTTGCGCCTCTTTCACGCTTTCTTGGAGATCTGGATCCGCATGGTACTGCAACCTCGAGGACAAAGGCTTCTTGCCAAGTTATACGACACGTACTACCGGATCGGACGGGCTTCACTGGCCACTTTAATAGGTTCAAAGTATGGGGTCTTCCTCTCGGAGGATTTCACGCATCGGACTGGAAGTCTTTCGAAGATTGAGGAGAGTGGGAAGGAGCGAGTCGCTTCTGGGGCGGGCGATGTGGAGAAGATGAGAGGACAGTCCTCAAAGCTGAGGAGACTGCCAAGTGTGCGATAGATGAGACTGAGAGTGTGGCTCTTTTGGTTCGGTGCTTCTTACAGTGTGCGGATCGGACGGTTATGGGCTGTACATACTTTGCTTGTAATCTGAACTGAAACTTTCCAATGTCTTCTTCTCCTTCCATGTCTTGTCCTGAATGATGGTTGTAGTCTGTGAATCACGTGATGCCATCTTGCCATGCTCGCCTGCTGCTTGACTTCACTTCGAGCTTTTCCCGTGAGACCTTCTTTACTCTATTTATTCGCCAACATGAGTTCACGTTGCCTACCGTTTGTGAAGTCGGTCTGGGAGTCTTTTCGGGCCCATTCTGGACTGGAGCCGAGGTATCGCTTTTTGCCCAATGTTGTCCGTCGTTGGAATCAACACGCTGACTTGTGTGTTTGTGTAGGCTCCTCGATGGTGTACGTTGCAGATCTCCGAAGCAGCGGGTCATACATGCACTCCGGAAGATATCCTGAATTCGCATTGACACGCGCTGATGCCGAAGCCTTTGACTGACGTGGGAGCTCCAATGTAGCTCCGTGTTACAGCAGCTCGTCCAGGTACTGTCAATTTCGAGTTGGACATTGAGAAAGAACACACCGTACGTCTCTCCGCCGAAGGCTTCTTCGAAGACAGCAGAGAAATTCGGATTGGTAGTATGCACCTTTGCTTATGTCAAATGTCAGAATCGCCTGCAAATCCTCCATGGCGGAACAATTGCGAGCATGGTCGATTTGGGAGGCAGTCTGGCAGTGGCTTCGAGAGGACTGTTTGCTACGGGTGTCAGCACGGACTTGAATGGTATGTCGATCTGTATCCTGCAAGGTAGAGCTTGGCTGACATGTCTGATGCTGCAGTAACGTACCTCTCCTCCGGCGGCAAAGTTGGCGATACCATTCGGGCGGAGGCGACGTGTGACAAGTGTAATATCCCCACGTTTCCGCGTTGCTGGAGAATATGCTGACGATTTCCACATGTGCAGTCGGCAAGACTCTGGTCTACACTTCAATCAAGTTCATGAACTCGAAGGATGAAACGTTTGCGAGAGGAAGTCATACGAAATATGTGTCGATGGCGTGGAAGGATCCGCAGAACATTACAGATGAGCTCTCGCCGAGACCGTGAGGAGATTCGCATTCGGTCTCAAGGCGAGCATGTACCATTTGCACATCAGGATTCATTCTGTTACTTCATCTCCGCGCTACTCAGCGTCATGAATACAGTTTTCCAGAAGGGCTCCTGACGGACCAGCCAAAGTGCACTACTGGAAACGAACCGCCTGGTGGCATACGTCTTTCTGGTTTCACGTCTCAGAACTCATCTCCCAGCCGTGAAGGACAAGCAGTCAGATCGAATCGCGGAGCACGACCATAGTGAGTCTGCTGAAAGAAGCAAGCCGTGCATACCTGTAGCAATTGGTGTCCTCCTCACAGGAAACGGTGCTACGAAGACGTGAATCGCGTACGGGATTGCTATGCGTGTCTGCCGAGCGGATGTAAGCGCTTCGAGTACGATCTCGAAGACACAAGGCAGATTGCTGACGACAGTCTTCTAGTCGATTGCAACGTCGCTAAAGAATGCTGCTTAAAGACGTGTAGCGATAGTGGTAGAGGCAAGGTATGCTGAGCCATATATGCTGCCATTGTCTACAGCAACGCCAAGCATCCGCAGACTCGATGGCCAACGCCCAGCCTTCGGGTCAAGGCACGATGACCAACGTACCGGGTGGAGAGAGAGACAGTTCAGATGGCGAAGCTGCCGTGTACGATCTGTACAGCGGACGATTGCTGCAATGCCTGTTTCGTCTCCATCTCATGGCAGACTGCAAGGTGCACAGAGGCTAGTTCGAAGGCCACTTCTGGCTCCCTAGTTCGCTTCTCTCTAACCTTGAATGAACCACTCCTCGCGCGTATCGTAAAGCCTCAAAGCAATCCGCGGGCGTTTGTCCATCAATGCGATCGCAATATCGAACAAGAACTCCGGGCAATGGAGTGTCGCATCCTTTCCAAACCAATCCGAATGTCCAGTCTCAACGTGGATGTGGACCATGAGCTTACGTGCTGGCGATCCAGCAACCGTACCACTGTAGATCACCCGGACAGCTTCTCTGATAGGGCTGTAGGTAGAAGTGATTGTTCCCGCGCCATCGCGTGCCATGAGGATGGCCGACAAGACTGCGTTTCTGAAGGCAACGCTCTGTACTTTCTCGCCGAACACGTACAGGTGAGCAAGCCGGATGTACTGCTTGTCGCTGTCTTCGTTCTGCAGGAGGTGGGTAGATGTGACAGCAATTTTCTCTGTGTACAGCCACTCGATAAAAGAGCCGATCACTTCAGGCTGGTCGTCAGGCAGCTCGATCTCGTGTCGCTGGCCTTCTTTCCATCTCTTGTCCATGGCAGCGTGAAAGAAGTCGTGTCCATCTCTGATGAGGTTTTCGTGCACCGTAAAGGTTGCGATTGCGTCCGACTGCGCGCCTACTTTGAAGGTGACAAGGGGGCCAGAGAACCTAAGCGTTGTGAGTCATAGTCCACACGCTCGCATGGGGCAGTGCTGCGCTGCTCGGAACATGTTGGTGCTCACCTCGAACCCGTCACAGTTGGAGCTTCGACCGCCATGCTTGCTGGTAGATGCGCTTGACGACGTGGTTTGCGGTGGTGGATGTCGGAGGTGTGTTGAAGCAGCGAACAGCGTTTGTGATGAGACTAAGAATTGTCGACGCTAAACGCACGTGGAAAAGGTCGAAGGAAAGCAAACGCAGCATGCAGGGTCCCGGTGGAAATGAGACAAAAGAAACGGAAATGATCTTACCAAGTGGATTGATAGCATCTTCTCGTACGCTCACGCTCTGCATTACCGAACTCACAAGAACAGCACGTACTCACCGAGGGGACGCCATTCCATGCCATCGTTGCTGACTCACGCTATGCACGTGGATATGCTACACTTCACTCTCGCTCTTCTCATCGGTTTTATTCGCGCGCTCTCCTCCTCTACTTCCACAACTTACTCAAACTCATCTCCTTGTCGTCGTGCCTGTTGAGCACCTTCGCCGTAGCCAGATCGAAATCCTCCTGCGTCACGTGCACTCTCCGCTCCCTCAACGCAAACATACCAGCTTCTGTGCACACGCCCTTCAGCTCAGCCCCGGAACACCCGTTCATCTTCTCCGCGATCTTCGTCAGGTTAATACCGCGGGTCAAGTTCATGCTGCGGGAGTGAATGCGGAGAATGTCGGCACGAGCTTCGGTTGTTGGCGGTGGAAATTCAATCTTGCGGTCGATACGTCCGGGTCGGAGGAGGGCGGGGTCGAGGATGTCAAGACGGTTGGTGGCCATGATGACCTTGATGTTCTTGGTTGGCTCGAAGCCGTCGAGCTGGTTGAGGAGTTCCAACATAGTTCGCTGGACTTCGGAGTCACCGCCAGAGGATCCTTCGACACGTGAGGAACCGATGGAATCGATCTCGTCCATGAAGATGATTGATGGTGCGTGCTCACGTGCCATGACGAACAGCTCTCGAACCATGCGCGATCCCTCTCCGATGTACTTCTGCACCAACTCAGACCCAGACACTCGAATGAACTTGCAGTCGGTATGATGTGCCACAGCTCTTGCCAACAGCGTCTTGCCCGTTCCCGGAGGACCGTAAAGTAGGACACCCTTCGGTTGCGCAATTCCAAGTGATTCGAACAATTCCGGGTGCTTCAGACCAAGCTCGATGACTTCCTTGATCTGCTTGATCTGCTCGTCCAATCCACCAATCATGTCGTATGTGCTGTCTGGAACCTTCTCCACCATCATGAGAGATACGAGAGGGTCGACCGATGATGGGAGGAGTGATGAGAGCTTGTAGGAGTCGGAGAGGAGGGTGACGCGCTTGCCGGCGGTGAGTTTGGATATGTCGATGCTGTCCGCCACATCGACGACTGCAACCTTGTCAGCTGGATGAAGATAACAGAACTTCTGTCGATGCTTCGCCTACCATATTTGCCCTCTGGGTGTACCTTGACCAGCACTTTCTTCGTTCCCATGACTTTGACCACCTCACCAACATAGCTCCCTGGCTGTTGTAGCAGACCCAGCTCTTCCCGTAGTAGCCGCACTCGGCTGTTGTATTCGTTTCGCTGTGCTTCCAGACGTCGCAGTACTGCCTGGCCCTGGATGATCTCGAGCTTCATGCTCTCGATCTTGTTGTTGAAGAAGGTGTCCAACGCCATCGTGGCGGTTGATCAAGTTGAGCGCGGGGCGATTTGACGGTGTAGTCCGCGTTGTATGAGAGATCGCTGGATGTCGGAGATGGAATTGAGGCGAGGCACGTTGGTCAGGTCGGGTGAAAGTGCATGTGAAGGCGATGTTTGATGGACAAGCAGATGGCGTTGCAAGCGCGAGAGAGGCGGAAGCAGGTCCGCCGAAGCTTGAATGCGGTCCTTGCCGAAGCGTCGAAATTGATGGGACAGCCGTCAATAATTGAACCACTCAAAGACAATCCGGCGAGCCAAATCCATGGGTCTCGACAGATGACGCTTGGACGCCTCCGAAGAGCTTTGGAAGTACCAGACACAAGGGTAGCAGATGACATGCTGCAAGTGTTAGGTTATCTGCAAAATCTGGAAAGGTCCGCCTGGTCTCGTCCTCGAGTTCTACTACATAGACTTATTCTTCAAGAAAGAGAGTATACCTTACCTCATTTCCTGCCGACGGTACTGTCATCTGATCCCATCTCCCGAGTGCGCGTGTCGTGTCTGCTATCGTTTCACTCTTACGCCTCACAACAACATCCGATTGCGAGTCTTCCTCTGCGCGTGAGAAGAGGCGACAATATCAGATCATGCTTACGCAGTATTGGTAACCAACAGTCGATCCGCTCTTCGCCAGTCGTCGCCGAACGTGGCCGCATAGGAAAGCGCTCCGCAAGCCGATCACCTCCACTCGCCGGGGAACTTCCGCGCGGCGCCTCGAAAGTATAGCATGGCCGACAACAACATCCCAGGTGCTTCGCACGACTGGGCAGACATCTCCTCCACGGCACCGGGCACCCGCCGGACGTCGACGTCCTCGATGAGCACTCCGCGTGCTACCGACCAGTCTGGAGCTGGCGGCAGCAGCACGACCAATACACCCAATCCGATGCAAAACAGCCAGGCTAGCATTGCGTCCGACTTGGGCAACAGCACTGTTCGGCGACCACGCGCTCGACAGGACTATGGCTCCATGCAGGGATCATCAACAGGAGGTCGTTCTCTACAGTCGCCTGCACTGATAGGGCCGCAACAGCATCAAGCGCCTCAGCAGACCCCCAAACGACCCAGCACAACGCGGAAAGCATCCGTAGCTCCACATCGTGGCGACATATTCTCCGTGGATGACGACCCGACCGAAGTGGACTTGGATCTACGCAGCGCGAGAAAGGAGCCGAAGGAGGATCCCCGTCGCGATCGCACGCTTAGAAGACGTGAGAGTACAATAAGGCGGCGTCCAACAGCTCAGCCTCCCACTCTACCGCGAGTTGAAAGTAATGGTGACGATGAGGAGGTTGGGAAGACAAGCGGGACCGATGCAGTTGCAGCCAGGCCTGCTTCCGTGAAGGACCACGCAGAACCGAGTTCGGAAGGTACCCTACAAGGCGATGAAGAGGAGGATGACGAGGATGCATCGCCGGACGACGAAGATGACGACGAGGACGGCTTGAGCGATGCCGAGAGCTTCACGCTGAAAGACAGACAAGAGGCCATCAACGAGACGCATCCATTCGGTATCAGGATTTGGAAGCCGGCGCTGTACAAGAAGAATCGATCAGTGCAACGGAACGCAGAAGGAGACATTCACAGTGCACCCGGAGGCAATGTCAGTCGATGGCTCTGGGTATTCAACGCTCTATGGACGATCATGTTCGGATGGTGGCTGGCAGTGATAACTTCGCTCGGAGGCATCGTCTGCCTCATCTTTGGCATATTCCAGGACGAGGATTCTGATGGCTGTCGAGCTTATGGCCGGGTTCTCATCAACTTGGCCCATTACCTGTTCTACCCATTCGGAAAGTACGTCAAGCTGGACCGCGACGAGGCATACATGCACGAGGATGAGGGCGAAGGAAGAGATATTGCCGAGTACGAGCGATGGCAAGCTGGTGACATTGAGGAAGGCCGCCTCTTCTTCGGACCCACCGACATTAATCGTTCGCTTATTGGGCGACGACGAGACGAAGAGCCCGACCTCGAGGATCACGAGACTGATAGTCTGCTCGGTCGTGGCAGACAGAGCTCCGTTGCAAAGGCTGCGCGGGTCAAGACGAAGAAACGACTCTTTGGCCGTGGAAGATGGAACTTCGGCCGTGTCATCTTCTTCCTGTCGTTCTACTTCCTCATCACGCCATTCTTGTTCCTCGTCAGTGGGATCTGCTGGTTCATGGTCTTTACCATCCCAATGGGCAAAGTCACTCTGCTGCTGTTCTACCACCTCCGCCGACATCCCCTTGCAATGAGTTTTCACACCGACAGCCATTACCAACGTGGTTCTTTCCAGCGTCGTGGAAGCAGCGATAGTGTTATCCTGCTTTGCACTTACCGAGCTGTCGGATCGAGATACTGGAAATACACCATTGACGGCACAAATATCTTCCTGATCAACCTTCTTGGCCTGGTCATCTTCGCGATCTTTGACTACTTCGTGCTTGCGAAATATTTGGGCCTTCAGATGTGGTTTACTGCGCCGGGCTTCATGTTCGTCCTGGCACTGTCGTCCATCATCCCCTTGGCATACTTTATCGGTCAGGCCGTGGCGTCCATCTCTGCGCAGTCATCGATGGGTGTCGGCGCGACTATCAACGCCTTCTTCAGCACGATTGTGGAAGTATTCCTGTACTGCGTGGCTCTGCATGAAGGAAAGGCACAGCTGGTCGAAGGCAGCATTATTGGGTCTATCTTCGCAGGCATCCTTTTCCTGCCAGGATTGTCCATGTGCTTTGGTGCTATCAAGCGCAAAACACAACGCTTCAACGTTCGATCCGCTGGAGTGACATCCACCATGCTGCTGTTCGCTGTCATCGCTTCTTTCGGACCAACCTTGTTCTATCAATTCTACGGCACGCACATTCTCAATTGTCGACAATGTCACACCAAGCATGAAGAAGAAGAGCGCGACTGTCGGCGATGCTACTTCACGCAGGTGCCGGAGTTGAACGATAGGTTCTTCAACGAGGCCGTGCGTCCGTACATCTACTTCTGCACCGTCTGCCTCTTCCTCTCGTATGTGGTTGGCCTGCTCTTCACGCTGCGCACGCACGCCGCCGTGATCTGGAACAACGAGTCTGATGAGAAGAAGGAGGTCAAGCATGAACAGCCACATCAGACCCAGCACCAGCATCTCCACGGTCATATGAATTTGCCGTACACTGCCACGCTTGTCTCAGGTGATGGAGCGCAAGCTGCCGCTGGTGCAAGAGGAGCATCGGGCAGTCTACCGAAAGAAGACATCAAGTCTACACAGATGTACAAGCGCATCCTGACTCAAAGCCTGAAGCAAGCCGGCGTCGCGCCGTCAATTGCGCAGAAAGACTCTGTGGACGGCGGGTCACCCAAAGCAGAAGGACAGGTACCGCATATCGTGCCACCCAAAAGCTCCGGTAGTGACGCGATTCAAGGTCTGAGTACCGAGGACAACCGTGCTCTGCTTCACCAAGTAGCTGAGATTGCGGCGACCGCAGCCACAGTTGCGGCCCGAGACGCGACCCAAGTGCCGCGACGTGGCAGCGCTATATCGTCTAGGCATGGATCCGTCGCGAGGGAGCCTAAGAACGCTAAGGATCAACATCCGACCCATTCGACACATCAGCACGCCAACGAGGTGCCGCAAGAAGCAGCGCCAGGTGCTGCAGCACCGCACGAGGAGCCAGCATCGGGAGGCCATGACGCTCCCAACTGGTCACGCACCAAGTCCGCCGTTATCCTCCTCACAGCCACCATCGCGTACGCCGTCATCGCGGAGATCCTCGTCGACACCGTGGATGTCGTGCTCACGTCTGTCGATATCCCCGAGAAGTTTCTCGGCATCACACTCTTCTCCCTCGTCCCGAACACCACTGAATTTCTCAATGCCATCAGCTTCGCTATGAACGGCAACGTGGCGCTGTCCATGGAAATCGGATCCTCCTACGCGTTGCAAGTCATCCTTCTACAGGTCCCGTGTTTGGTTCTGTTCAGCGCGGTGTATGCGAACTACATCCCGAAGGAACAGATCATCAACCACACCTTTTCCATGATCTTCCCGCAGTGGGATATGGTCTGTGTGATCTTGAGTGTGTTCTTGATGGGCTGGGTTGTGGGCGAGGGAAAGAGCAATTACTTCAAAGGGAGCATTCTAATCTTCACGTACTTGGTGGTCATTATTGGGTTTTGGTTCGCGAGCTTTCATGATCCGAAGGTGAGTGGTCGAGAGGTCGATCCGAGACGACGAGAAAGGACGCGCTTACTGACATATATCACAGATCATGGGCATTGACGCATACGACACTCTTGGCCTGCCAGAAACCTTCCGTACCTTCGGCAAGAGCTCCAGCGGACCAGCGTTCCCAATGGCATAAGCACACGACCTCCACAAGCTTGTGCCACAGCTTGCTCATTCATGGCATCGTTCAACAGCTCGCGGTGCGGATGGTTCTCTTTCTGCTTTTCGGTCGCGTTCGAGCAGGGCGTTTCTTGGGGGGTTTGCATTTGCATGATTGGAGCACACTTGGAAGAGTTGGTTATTCTTCTCTCAGTCTGGACAGCAGGACAGAGCATCGCAACAATATTACATGGCTATTCGCTCACTCTCTTCGCAGCGTATTTTGTGACCTTCGATCCGCCGATCATGCATGCATTGCCGTGCGAAAAGTGACAGGCCACATGCTGGCCACACAGGGTACAGGCTTTCACGATCCCCGCGTAATCACGTTGGCGTGAACTCCTGGCTCGCCCTGCGATTTCTGTATGGTGGGGGTGACTCTATGACACGGGCGAGGGCTGACCACTTTACAACGCGAATGGCACACGACTACCCCGGCGGATGACCACGGATTCTCGCAGCCTGCGCGTCTTCCTCCGCCAGTTGGAAATGACACGACTCTTACCTTTGACCTACATCAGAGCCGCAACCAGTGTGACTATCAACCACAATGGCGACTACCGGGGCGAAGTCGACCTTCGTGAGTACTCGAGCCCGCAGTCCTTTTGAGCAGCATCTGACTACTTGTCCAGGCGCCGTACCTGGCGTACAAAAGGATGCAACGAATGCCACGAGACATGCCAGAATTCGAATATGATGACGAAGGCTGCCCGATCGTTCATCACGGCGAGCTCTTCTGTCGTATGCCAATGAGAAATGGTGCATTGTGCGGCAAACGTCACGAGAGAGCCGACCATCTCATACAACACCTCCGTGCCAAGATCCACAGTGCTCCTGCATCGAAGCTTTTCCATCGCAAGAGGAATCTGGGAAGAGATGCGGCTCAAGGTACGACGACTATCTTACGCGCTTAATTTCCCTCTCTGATATGATTCTAAAGACTGGTATCAATTCCTGAGCCACCGCGGCATTACGACAGGCCCCGATTCGTGCGGTGACAGCGATACTACAGAAGGTGACGTTGCCTCGGAGACCGGTGACGCTCCGAACGACCGCGACAACGTGCAAGACGACGATGGCATGAAGGATGGCGATGCGATGGAAGACATCAGGGTCGCAAGAGATGGTGGCATTACCAGTGCCGATCATTTCGGCTCAGTGGAAGGGACATCGCCAACTTGTACCAATACTCGTGACCGGCGTCACCTGAGCTTGTCGAGAGATGCATTGAAAGAACGGCGTGCAATGGACAAACCCAGCGCGAAAGTGGACTGCCACTCCCTCGACGACGACACCGTGGCCCAACATACCGACATCACACACAATCAAGGTGTAGGCAATAATGAAGCCGCACCACAAGACAGGAACGACGCCTCTGCAAATGACAGCAGCACAGAGGACAGGGGTATATTGGCAAAGCTCAAAACAAGCACAGGAACCGCACCAAGACCTGGTCCAAGTCGCACATGGTTCAAGCGACTCACGGCCGAGATGGTCGCCAAGACTGAAGCTGCTGCTCTTGGTCCTCAGGACTGCCATGGGCTCGACTGTCATTCTCCATCTATCCCGTCGACGCCTCTGCGCAAAATTGCGGCTCCAGCTACGCCCATCTCAGCTGGACTGAAGAAAGGCGACAACACGGAGGCCCACCTGGCTTCGCGGCACAAGAAAACTTCTCCAGCCCCGTCTGAACCGCCCGGCTGCACAGCACCTTCCTCAAGCCTTATCACTCCGCCCTCCGAAAGACGTAGAATCGATACCGCTACTGATGGAATCACAGTCGCACGAAGCGACGGCCAATGCACTGAGCGACGACCGACTGCGAAGCGCGTTGTGCCAGACGAAGAACACCCGACGCTAGAATCCCCTGAAGAGGAGCGTCTGAAGGTCCACATTTGCCAGACTCGAGTGGCCAAATGGGAAGCCGAGGAGGCCAAATGGGCGGCCCAGGAGGCAAAATATGCGGCTCAGGAGGCCAAACATGCGGCACATGAGGATATGCTGAATGCTCAGCTGCGAGTGGCGCAGGCTGCACGAAGAGATGGATATCAGTCTGCAAAGCGAAGATGCATGGAGTCCACTGATGTACGTACACGATCTTGGTGTCCAGCTGATTGAAGCAAGAAGTGGGCCACGTGGAGACGCACTCTCAAGTTCAAATTTCCTCATATGACCGGCACGTGAGTATCGTCGGCCGCAGCAGCTCAAGACATGGCTTGCACGGGGCTGAGAATTGTTACTCGACACCGATTTCGGGGTCGCGCCAAGCTGAAATGGAACTGCCCGATTGGGATCAGGTCCACAAAAGGAGGCTCGATGCGCACGAGCTCCGCCTATGAGCGACGAGACGCCGTCGCTAGGAGACAAGTCGATGCAGCCAAAAGATCACGACTGTTCGAGTAGGCTGAGCTTACAGAAGTGATAAGACGATGGCATTGGAAGACAGAATGGTGCGTGTTTATGCCCTTGCGAATGTGCATACTATACTAACCTGTCTCTCCCAGTATCGCCGCCCGCTATCCAGCAGAAGACCGGCTCCGACTTCACACATTCCGGGCTCGACGCCGACCAAGAGACAATTGCCTCCGCTTATGAAGGATGGATCGAGCCTCGAGACTGCTCGGCGGAGGTCCAGAGAGTTTCCACAACATGCGAGGCAAGAGGGCAAGCAGAAACAAGGTAAGATACTTCTGCGATCTTGCATCGTGCCTCGACCAACCGACTTTGCCAGGATGGCTTGCTGATACAACATCAAACCCAGTAGTTCCCAACGACAAAGACACGCTCGAATGCCACCTCGACCGTCATGTCGCCTCCATCGATGGCGCCGCTACAAGATTCCACGAAGACGAAGGTCCAATGGATATCGACCCCGAGTTCATCGACGACTCCTCTGTGACCAAGGATACGAACATGCTAGAGCCGCACGAGCAGCATTCCACCTCGCCCATCTCGCCCATCTCGCCGAACTTCCTGATAGGGCCCATTGCCTTCTCTCGCTCTGAGGAATCTGCCTATCACGAACAATGGTTCACGAGCACCTCGAGACCGAATCTTGCAGAGGACGACACTTCTGTCGACCCTCTCGCGGCACGTGGCTTGCAAGATCGGGCCACAGATGGCCAGAACTCCACTGACGAGCACTCCCTGCTCGATGGACGGCACAGGCACGACTCTCTTTTCAACGAAGACTCCCACACCGTGGGCGATGTGGGATCAGCCATCAGATCGTTCCAGCTGCTGGGTATCGAGGACACCGACCACGACCCACGCCGGCAGCTCGAGCTCAAGCGACTCGAGGTTGCAATGTTTAAAGATCGGGTGTGCTTAACAACTGCACAATTCCAAGTCAAGAAGCTGGAGTATGAATTAGGGGATTCAAGGACGGGAGCAGTGAAGCATTTGAACAGCTGGGTGCATGAGGACTTTCTGCTTCGGAGCGGTGGTCTGGGCTCCAAATGAAGCACGTTGGGCGGTTGCTGAATGATGTCAAGCGGCCGAGATGGAGGCTTCACAGAGGCTGCTGATTGTGGACGAGCCATGTACGGCAAGGGTTGCAGTGAGGTTTTCACTTACCAGCACTGTGATTTGCGCGCTCATGTCCTTCAGATGCTATGTCAGGAAGGTGATCGCTTGATCGCTTGGTCGCTTCCGCATCAGGTGATGAGCGACGTAACTGTATCAAGTGAGTATCTCAACCCCTTGTTCGTCTCCGTCCTCTCTTTCATCCTTCGACGCTCCTTGTGTGGATGGTGTCATTCTTCTGCTGGTGGATTTGGCCGCAGCGGGACGCCCAAAAGGGGCAGAAGCATCCCCGCTGCGGCGTTTGTCTGCGGCATCGCACTTACCTGCACGAAGCACTCACATCAGCCATCGCCAGAACAACACCGAGCTATCCATTTCGAAACCACTCGAAGTCTCGCAATGCCGAGTAATCACCCGCAGATCTGGCGAAAAACGTTGGTGAGTGGGGGCCGTCAGAGTCCTGCCGTCGCGGCCACAAGAGAATTGTGAGCAGAAAAGACTTCTGCAACTTGCGGACTGACCACGAGGTGCTTCGCCTGTCCGAAGCGAAAGGTTCGTAGGCTCGAATTTCAGTACCTGCCCCTCAGCTCCTTTGTACCTTATGTTTCCATCCTTCCTCTTTGTATGACGTTCTAGCACAGCTTCCAAATGAAAAGGGGCAACGCTTGCTCGATCCAAAACACAATTTTGGAAGGTCTGTGCCACTCGGCAGCTACCGCACGGCGACCACTTGACCTCACGATCATCGCATTCCAACACTGCGCCGGAAGATCACTTGAACCTCGACGGTGGCCGCAGCCGGCACTTCACGATACAGAACAGCCTACACTTCGCGACAGAATACGATCGAACACGATATCCAAACAAAACACCGAACACGATTAGCAAGATGTCTGGAAAGCAGCTCAAGGATTGTGTAAGAAAAGGGTTATCTCAATACGGACACAAACGCGTTTTCTTATCTGCTTAGGCCGCCTATGACAGATACTGCGAGTACATCAGCAATGGCACTGCCATCATAGGCTTCGAAAAGATGCCAACTGGAAGAGACGGCAAGTCTATCAGTAGCGCCGATATCATGCTGGGCGAGAAGATGTGCCGATTGAAGGCGATGCAGAAGGACGCTGCTCCTGAGCAGAACTCGGAGCCCGAGCTCTGGTGCCGCGTATGTGCTCTTCCAACATGTTGGGCCATGCCCCAGATGACCTCCAACACAATGGCTAACATGTTGTAGAGGATCTACGAGACTACTGGCGCCTTGCGCAATCACTACAAGCTGGCTGTAAGCTGCCTTCCTGAACCGGTGACGATATTAGCTAACGATTCAGCACAAATTGCAAGTTGTCAATCGGGGCGACGGACACGACAAAGGTGGTAGGCAGCCACAAGCTACTGTGGACGAGTCCAAAAGTAACATGTTCAGCGAGCAATACGTTCGTGAACATGTTCGCTGACATATTTCAGACTTCTACAAGAACATGATCAACACCCACCTGGCCAGGACACAGGAGGCCGGGGCGCCCGCGGAAGATGAAGTCGAAAATGCACATGTCGCTGAAGTCGGCATTACCGCGCGAGGACGGCCACGTGCTTCGAATCCCTCTCCTCCCACGCGGGCTACTCGTCCTGTCACCCGTGATGCATCAGTCGACCCTCTCTCCGCGTCCGCTCCACCAGTGTCACACTCCACACGCCGACTCGCTGTCACAAGACTCCGTGGTCCACGCCGCAGCAAGCGCAGTGCGCGCGCCGCATTCAGAGAAGAGCGAAGCCAAATCACAACCTCAGTCGAGCAGACAGACACCGAAGCCACCGACAACTATCCGGCTTCAGTCAAGCATGACATGGTGGACGACGACGACACTTTCGCTAAACAACTACATGTGGAAGGCCTCGAGGTTGAATTATTGGAAGCGAGGCTCCGACTAGCAAAGACGAAGAGGGATATGGCGATGCGCAAGCGAGAGAAGCGAGGTCAAGGAAGATCGCCGGACTCGTCAGGGGTATTCGGTTGAGGCGTTTGGGCTGGAGATACCGGTCCGTCCTGGACGAAAGGTCATGACGACGAGCGGGACATACTCGACTGCTGTATGGGATGGATCAGCAGCGTGTCGGCTTTCATAGCAATGCTTGTCGATGAAGTGAGGGAGCAGCCAACGGACTCTGCACCTTGCTGCGAAGAAACACGGGCTTTCGGATCGGTTCTCGTCTCACCACTGCACTATTCACCTTACACGACGAAAAATGGATCGTTCAAAGTACTCGTACGCACCACGGTCTCCTGCATCATTGCGGAAGTCAAGTCTCTAGCTCCACCATGTCCCTTACCCCTTTTCAACGAAAGGATCCACACGACCCTGCACAGACTCGGTCGGAAACAGCCCACGCAACTCTGCTTCGTCAAGACCTTCACATGCGCAAAGCCTTTGTCAGCACTTGGCAAGGGTACGTTCCAGGAATTGTTCAAACGACAGAGAATGAAGTGCCGTGGGATAGAGAGCCATATTCGATCGGTAGCAAGATCTCGCTTGTCGACGGATCGGAGTGGCCGCCTCGTTTGCAGGCACAAGGGCGTGCAAGACATTCAGACTGGTGACACCCGGCTGGACTTCAACAGTGACCACTCGTGATTCCGGTGCGTTCGTATGCTGTATGCCACCTTCGAAAATACTCCGCGCAGGTAGTAGGTTGAGAGAGTGCGGCAGCGACGCTGGTCACCTCTGTGAGCGCTAACCACTGGTAACGATGGTCTTTATCTCTTGAAAAGTGAGTGTCCCTGCTTGGAGACCGGGAAGTCCTCATGCGCCGATATGCTTTCTGAAGGGATCGTTGTCGAAATGCCTCATATACGGAACCTCCACATAGGTAGTGCTGGCTGGCAACCCAGAACGACAGCACCAGCGTTATATCCTTACATCAAGAACTGTTCGTGTTGTCAGCACAAACGTTCTTCAGCACTAGTGATTACCAAGTCGTGAAGCAGGCTGGGAGACAATGGTCGCATGCAGCCGCGGGCAGTGGCCGACGAGTTCCTTCAAGCACGAGAGCCGAAAAGCGCGGTGAAAATCTCCGAAAACGAAGGGCAATGCATGTATTCCATTCGCATTTGATCTCTTCCTTGTTCCCTCTCGAGTCCATCTCCTCTCATCTCGCTTCTCCCTCGCGCCCTCACTCGCATCACTTCTCGAAAAGTCAGGTCCACCTGCCTCTAATACACACAAGCCCGCTCGCATCGCAAACAAAAGCGTAGTCCCACCGCAATTTTTTGAAAAACATCGCATTGTCTTGACCCATCCCAACCCGCCTTTTCGAAGTTCAAAAAACGCCATGCTAAAAGTTTTTTGTGCGCTTGTCGCAGAAAAGTTTCAATCCAAAAGGTAAAAGAAGCTGCCATTTTTATCCCATTCCCACCCATCCCGGATGCCGCATTCAGTAAAAGTTGTAATTCGTTGCAAAAAGCAGACTCGCTCGCCTGTATCCCGAAAAAGAAGGAAGACGTAGGAAATTTTGGCCCGCCCGATCGCTACTTGTGCCGCCGGTGAAGAGTCGGCAGGAAGCTTGCGGGTGGGAATCTGGGCATAGAACCAGTAAAGGCGATCAATCCTTCGAGGTCCGTGTGTACGCGATGTGAAACCGCAGGTGCCATGAAATGTCCAGGCAAAAGTCGAACAGGTCCGGAGGAAGAAGCCAAGCAGGTTTTCTAGACCCAAGATCAAGCACAATAATCGCACAGCCCATGTACAGTGGTAGGTAAAAACTCCAGGTAATCATAGACGGCCGCATCTATCCCATCACGGTCTGCGCCGCGTAACCAGAGGTGATGGGCCACTGCCGGTAGTGATGCTGGTACAAACACTGGGAGCAGTTGCAATCGTATCGATGAGTGCTACCGGTCCAAGAGCTCTGATCCCACGCAGATCCATACGATGGAGTCTGGTAGTAGGATGGGTGTGCACTTGGCGCGTACTGGTACGCGGCTTGAGTTGAGCTGCGACCTGGAGAGACCTTGCGGGCAATATCCTCAAGACCGTTGAAGGACGGGTAGCTTTGCTGTTGCCTGTAGTACTCCTCGTTTGTCGCCCATGGATCGCTCGCAGTGTATGGCGTAGAGAACTGTGACGAGCGAGAGGAGAGAGGCGTATCGAACGAACGTGACGACGAGAAGGATGGTGTCGGGTACGGCGAGAGTCGATCGCGAGGAATGCTCGAGTGCCGGTGCACGTTCGTGTTGAGAGGCGACAATCTCGCAGCCTGCTGTTTAGCCGCGTACTCCTGCTTGGCGAGGTACTCTGAGTTGTACTTTTGCCAGGCATCCATCCAAGCCTGCAGACCGTTCGGCGTTGACGGCTCAATGTGCAGCTCGTAGTTGATGAGGTGGAGCCACTTCATCTCCAGCGCATTCAGCTCGGAAACCTTGATCGCGGTGACATCAGACCATGATCGATTGATGAAGGTGTTGTCGTCGAGGAATTTGCTGCCGAGGATCAGTGCAACAGCGAGCAGTCGATATATTTGGTTCTCGCCCTGAGGGACTGAATCTGGGTAGTTCGCGACACGATCGTTGAGGTAGTGGAGGGCGAGCAGGATCGTTGCTGAGGGTAGTCTTGTCGCGGAAAGCACTTGGTGCACCCATTTTCGAAAAGACGGTTGGCTCTGCATCTGGTGTTGAAAGCTTCGAGTCATGTCAATATCTGCGAGGCAGATTGGGGACACATGGAAGGCATACATTGATTGAGCCGCCTCGGTGACAAAATCGGTCATGCGCTCCATTTCGTAGTCGAGCTTGGCGGACACTCCACCGGTCGTCTTCTCCTCCTTGGCCTGGCGCTGCTCTCGCTCGGCTGCATCTTGCTGTTCTTGCTGGACACGGCGTGTGTAGTCGTCGACGAATGGAACGCGGTCGTTGATGCGCAGAGGCGGGAGGATCGGTGCGCCGATGGGTTCGTAGTAGCCTTGAATCGGAGGGAGAGTCGTCGATGCTTGGTAGCTGCTGGGCTGGTACTGGTAAGTCGGGTGCGTGGGCTGGATGGCCGTCTGCAAATATCCTCCTTGCTGGTAGTCGAAAGAGGTGTCTTGGCGGCATCGCTGACTCGGCTGTGCGTATGGGTCTTGCGGGTAGTGAACATTACTGTACGCGTAGCCGTTACCAGAATCAGGTGGTGTGAGTGGCATTTGGCCCGCCATGGACCGTGAGTAGTAGCCGGGCATGATTGCGGAGGGAGATGAAGCGAAGAAACGGCGTGGAAGCACGGCCTGAAGTATGTCAGCGGTGTCTGAATGAATGAAGGTCATCTCATTCGGCGCGGTTCGATGCTCAGTGCGAAGAGTATGGATGTGGATAGAACGTACCGTTTCTTTTCTTCGCGCAAACAAAGACCAAAGCGCAACAGTGAAGGTGCGCTGTCTAGTTGCTTTTGACCATGCGATGCGATTTGTGATCTAGATGCGTAGGAATGTAGTCGTGAATGTTGCTATCGTTTGCTCAGGATTTGGCAGATGCGAAATCGGCTGGTCACTGAGGTGACGTCTTGTGCGTGCGTTTTTGAGGTTTGCGGTCGGTCGGTCGGTCGGCTGTTGGGCCGGCTGAAGCGGTGGTCGAGTGGTAAATTCACACGACGTGTATGCGACAGCGGATGGTCGACTCGCGCGGTGTATCTCGTGGACGGAGCTAAGTGAATAGGTCGTCCGGGTATAATGAGTGTTGCTGGCGGAGGTCGTGGCGTCGCGCGGCCGGGCTGAAGGGGTGGGAGTACGCCGGCAGTGAGTGGTCGGACTCAGCTGGAGGTGATGCGGTGGTGAGAGTACGAGAGGCCCGCCGGGGGAGTGGTGCGGTGTGGTTGAGGCGGGAAGGAAAGGGAACTTGTCGAACGAACGAGAGGTCGTTGTCGTTGTTCGTTGTCGACGGGAGTCGCAAAAAGCACCAGCGTGGCTGCGTGTGAGAGATTCGATGAAATCAGCCAGTAGACGCTAATCTCGATTCGGCCCAACGCAAATTTGCGATCGTTCCCTGGATTTTCAAACAGCCGGATGACTCGACTCGACTGGACTGGGCAGAAATGTGCTTAAGTTCCGATCTCGCAAGCAATCCAGAATAGCATGCCGTTGCTCAGAGTGCCGTTGTCTTTTCCTCACGAAAGAACAGAGCAGATCAGGAAGAACACGGACACGAACGGGTTCAAGCAGGCTGACGAGTTTGTATGACGGGCGCTGCGGCAGGCAGACGGTTCGACGAATCCGGATCGTGGCCGTTCTGAGCCTGTGCGTGAAATGAGGAGTGACACCACTTTCGGCCGAGCAACACGTGTGCCTCCTTTGTTGATCGTGTTGAAATTGAGATGTGAGATGCACGCACACGCACAATCATATACTACTTGTATACACACACATACCAAGGAGAGACAGGCTACAGCGAGGAGATGCTTCGAGGGATGTCATGAGGAATGCAGCAGGGAGAAGAGACTTCGCCCGCGTGAGCCAACACCAGAGAGGAAGTCCAGTGCCGATGTGAGGAGGTACAGCTGTACTTCCCAGAGAGCGGTGCCACACTTGATCAAGAACGACCGACGACGTCTCTGATCCTGACGCACTACTCATCCTTGGCCTGGCACCTCGCTGGGCGGGCGAAGCTGCAGAAAGCGCCGAGGACATCCGCCTTGCCCGTGATGTATGTATGTACGAAAGTATTGCTTTCGATCCGATGAAGCCCGCCCCAAAGACTCCACTCCGACTCCTCATCGGCGTTGATTCCCACCACACCTCCTCACACATGCTCATCATTATCCGCAATTTTTCCTTCTGTCCGCCAAGCGAGCAAGTCGGCTGCTGACAAAAGGACTGACCTCATTTGTTGTGTACAGAGATAGTCACAGCGAGGATACGCCCGGTGAGCTTCGGCTTTGCAAAACCTGGATGCTCGCGTGTGGTGCACGCTATTATTCTAGCAGCGTGAACCTTCCTCCTGCTTCAACAAAATTCTCTTCTCCCTGATCCCTCCGATGGAAGATGTACCGCATCACTTCGACAAGTGTGGCGGCCATATCCTGACGTGAATACAAGACATGTAATGATCATGACCACGATCATCATTCATCCCTCGGTATTTTGCACTCACACCTAGCATCGCCACGCCGTACACATGTGCTTCTCCCACAATTATCACATGGCAGAAAACGCTCCTCTGGCTGCTTTCGGGTTTTGCCCTCGTGTCGCAAAATTAGAACTCGCCCTTGTGCAACAATTGCGGAATTTCTCGCTGCAGCACTGCCGGCCTGGTGCCGGCGTATGACAGCTGCTCAGAATTATTCCAGCAGCCTGAATGTCGGTCCTATTGGTACATCGATGGCTGCAGCCTGCAGCTATGCATCTGCCTGTATCAGCCGGGACTGTTCGTATCGATCATCACCTTGAGTCCAAAGATCATTTTCGTCGACAGGGCAGCCTTGATAGATTCGGATATGCATGATGATGGAAAGGATGTGGTTGGTCTGCGGTAAGCAGAAGTTAGTGCGTATCGCGACCGGAGTGTTGCACTGCTGGGGTGGAAGATCAAAGGCCGCAGTAAGAAAGTCGAGGATCTTTGGCTTGTTGATCGATCGGTTAGAGTCACACGTCTATCATTGCGTTATCATTAGTGACTTCCGACAGCGCTCTTGATGCTCGGTCGACTGTAGGTTTGCAAGGCGTTCGTAGCAAGGAGGGCTTCATGCTTCGAGCTCCTTTCAAGCGCCAGGAACGACGCCAAGATTGCGTCAATATATACAAGCCGGCCTCGCTCGAAACATGCCGTTTGCTCATGCTCTGGCATGTACCAAACTGGCCTGGTGGCCTAATGGTAAGGCGTTGCTTTCCGGTTATTCGCCTGGCAAAGATTGCGGGTTCGAGGTATGCAGTAAATCCGACGGTCTCTGGTACATCCGGGTACTAACATGCTCTTAGTCCCGTCTGGGTCGATCGTTGAGATCAACTTTTTCTCGCTTGACGAGCTTCTGTTTTGGACAACACTCCCTTTGCATGCTGAGTTCTTCCATGAACTTTTGTGGCAGCTCACGACGATCGTTTTGAGCCACCATCCGTCACGAACGGACGAGATATGGTGGAGATATATCAGCTTTTATTCGATGCCTTCGTTGGCAAGCTGAGGTTGGGCTTTTGCCAAGCCAAAGTTGCCTATTTGGGACATCAGTCGAATTATGAGGAAGGAACGGCATTTTGGTGACGACGAGTTTCCCGTGCGAGCAATTGTCGCCTTGCAGCGGGACTGAATAGTAGAGACATCGAAAACGACCGAGAAGACTTTGCTTTCGACGTCTGCACGGTTCTGGAAGGATTGTCTCTTCTGCTTCATGTAGTCCGCAACAAAGACGAGAACTTTGCGGTGGAAAGATGTGCAATGCATCCAGCGAGATGTATCGTCGCGACTGCAGGGAAGTTCATCTCTGCTAATGATCAAGCCAGCGATGCTGACGAAGGGACGACGGGAAACTCTCTGCATGTCATAATACGATCGACTTGCGTGTTATGATCTCCTCAGTCCGCTGTAAAGCGATCATTGAGATCAAGCGCGCCTTGGGATAGAGATGGTTCGAGTGTCGATAGCTGTGGGCTGGTTGTGTCGCATGGAATTGATTGATGTCTCTTTCGACTTCTCGTGGGCTGCTAGGATCTTCGAGCAGAGGACATCCATGATCCTCTCAGTTTCGTTGCGGCCACCAATGTCTGCTTTGACCCTCTTTCTCAGCCTCCTCAACCCGTGGAGTCCGCCCCGCTCTTGACCTTCTACCGGTCTGCCCATACCTTCTTCGCTATTGCGCTGGAACATTGCGAAACGCTAGATGCGTGCCCGCTCTCCAGCAACACCATTACAGCAATCGTCCTGTACCACCACACGACCACCAGCCAGTCCGATCTGCAAAGTGTACATTCGAATCTCCTCAGCTCTATCGATACAACACAGCTGTCCCGCTCCCGTAGCCATTGTACCGCTAGCCGCTATGGCCGATAATCGTGTGCAGTGGCGCCGGCACGGCATTAGAGCGGAGAGCTGTCCTCAAAATCTTACACCTCTTTCAATAACATCGCCATGCATGACCCGCCTCCCATCCATGCCCATGCAAATCTCCCCAAATCGCTCGAAACGCCTCGCTATGCCTTGAAAATCGTATGGGTATATCGGAGAAGGTCTCAACTAGACGGTGGTGGCGGCGACTCCGAGCCCGGAGGTGGTGTCGAAGGCGGAGCTTGCTGAGTTTGCGATTTCAGTCTTTGCGCCTACAAAGAGCAGAAAGATTGTCGTCAGCTCGGGACTTTTGTCACATACCCTTCTCAACGCGGTATATCATTTCAATCTCTGTACAGCTTCGGCCTCCAGCCGTGCTTCTTCTCGTCTTCTCGTTCTTTCGCCGCTTCCGCTTCACGTACCTCCAGCTCTAATCTTTCCCGCGCGCGTAGCACTTTACTTTGGATGTAAAATGAGCCGCCTTTCTTCGGGTCGTTCAGGTCGAATAGTCGCTTGAAGTTGTTGTGGACTTTGACGAGATCTGTCGTGCCGGCTTTCGGAGGAGGAACGTTGAGGATTTGGCAGGCTTCGCTGAGGGTCAAGCCTGCTGATGATAGGGTGTTTGCGCCGGTCTGGCCTGCTTGCGCGTATTTCTGGTGTTGAGAGTCAGAGGGAAGGCTTTCTCGAGGGCGTAGAGTGCGGATGAATGTACCTGAGAGGCGGATGCTTGCTTGTATGCTTCAGTAAATGCTCGACCAAGTACCCGGGCGCCGGTAAAGGCCATTTGAGTTATTATGCGGTGAGCCATGGTGCGCGACGTGGATGGCGAGATGCTTGATGTCGATGGCTAAAAAGTAGAAAGATGCTCGGCTTTGGAGTGATGATCGTCGACTCGCCGAATCGCAGATGACTCAGCACTCATTCTCACATTTCGGCCCCGTATCATTCCGATTCCGACACCTGAAGAAGGAGTTGAAGATGTGGCAATGGTGGACGGCTATGATGAATTCAGGCCAGTTTGTGTGGAAACAGCTCACTCTTCTAGGGCATGTCATAAACGAAGCGGAACCGACCAAAGTGGCAAAGGCAGTATCATGAAAGCATGAAAAGCGTAAGACATTATGATCGTGTATAAGCAAAGCTAGGGGCCATTAATCCATCCGCTAATAACATCATCATCAACCAGCGCTGTGAAGGGACATTGACCGCTTCTGCTTCTGCGGGACAATCACCTTCCCGGCCGCATCGTAAATCCAAGGGGCCTGCCCTTCCAATCGGCCCTCAATACTGGGCATCCTCACGCTCAAGTGTATCGACGATGTCGTAGAAACATTGGAATTGGTCCGTCGAGGGACCCACGGCCGTGGTCGAGCTTCAAGCTCGTGGACTTCGGCAATGGATGGAACTGTACTGCTCCTTCCGGTGACCGGCCTTGAGGAGTTCCTCGTCCGAGCACTGTCAACGGAAAGACGCAAGGGTGGCAGTTGGGGAGCGTCCTTGGGAAAAAGAGCAATGACCGGAGTTGTGTTCGTGGTACTACTGGGAGCGCTGTTTGACGGCTTCACTGGGAATCGCCGGCTATAGCTCCATCTTTTGGCGTTGGAATATGCAGTGCGAACATTGCTCTCCCCGTCCTGGGCCTTCTCTGGAGCTTGTGCCGTGACAGTGCTTTGCGAGTAAGTACTGCTCGACGTTCCAGATCGGCTCGGTATCCTGACCAGCACTGGCGTCTTCCCACTTCTCATTGGCATGAACCTCGGTCTGGAGAAGTTCACCGATTTAATCGTGTCCGGAGACGCGGGTACGCTACTCCAGAGCTCCTCATTTTTCCACCGCGGAGAAGATCCTCCGAGAGTGGGGGACTCCTGATCGTACACAGCAGACATGGGAGAGACAGCGGATGTGATTTGCGGCGAATCTGAAGTCGGACCAGACCGTAACAACGGTCGCTCTGGTATGGTGAGCTGCAGTCTTTGCTTTGAATTCTTGGCCATGGTCATTTGCGGCTGCAGAACAGCTTTTGGCGTCAACGGCGGAGTCTGACCAAGCCGGAATGGCACAGACCAGGGCCTTGCCGGGGGTAAAGCAAGAGTGTTTCGTCGGCTGATCTCCTTGAGAGCTAGAGGGAGAAGTCCGGTAACTGTCAATACTGAACAGCAAATCAAGGCTAGGAAGTGATCAGTAGTGTAGGCAGCTCACGACGGGCAAAGTTCGTACCCAGATGGACTTCAACCTGAGCGAACATGGCAGGGAATGCGACTTTTCGATACGGATGATTGGCGTCCACGAGAGTCCAAGCGTAGTAGCATCTGACACAGCCAGCTGTGGACATACAGTCAGCAGTGCAACGGTTTTCTGCGACGTGTTCGAAGCTTTACCGATGATAGTGAGAGCGCCCAGCACAAATGGAACGATCACGGACCATTTCTTGGCCTGGTGATGTCAGCAAGTGTTCAAGACATGAGCACATCAACACACGTACCCTGAGACCCCTTCTTGTTCCTGCCATACTCAGTGACGCGGCAAGTATCGAAGCGTCCACTGCAGAGACAAGGATGCCACTGACGTTCAGAAAAGTCTGTATTGATCCGGACGTCCAACATCGACCAGATGAGGCAATGCTCGTCGTCCAGATCAGAGTCGGTGGTGCGCATGAAAATGCTGCACCGATGACCAAAGAGCAAGTTTGCGTGAGCACGACCGGAGACAAAGCGAGAACGATCCAGCGCATGATTATTCGTCGATCCAGGCGAAGATAGAGTAGAAGGAATGACGTCCGGAGAAAGAGCACAGCGGCGATGTACGAGTACAATGCCACCACTGAAACCTGTTGCAGAAGTCAGCCAGATTTATACGAATATCAATGGCGAACAACAAACCTTGCGTATGATCTCAAGATTGTCGCCATCGTTAAGGTCATCATCTGAGCATGTCCGTCAGTCCGTGCTCGACCAAGACGAAGAATTCTCGGCGCCTCACTTGATTTTCCAACACCATAGAACGTTGCTGGATCGGATCAGCGACTTCATAACGGTAATCTAGAAGTCGAGGGAATTCTCACCGATCGTGAATGTGGACGATAGCGCTAGAGCAGCGATCTGGATCAATTGATGAGTATGCGATCTCTTTGGATGGCTTTGCATTGCTTTCTCACCGTGGCGAGGAGCGCGAATACTAGCAGTATTGTCAGCGAAATGTGATTGCGACATGCTGTAAAAACTTACCATCTTCCACCAACAGCTTCCCTGAAACCGATATTCTCCTATGTATGCCAAAGCAGGTCGACAAAAGAGTAATGACCATCAAGATGATGGTAAAGACAATGAATGGAATTTGTTCGTAATGAATGAAGCTCGACGCCGCCCGCGGTATCAAAGCCATGATGAAAAGAATGTGTCAGAGCGATGAGAGGAGGGACTTGCATGTTGGATATAAGGCCACCGTGGGAAATCATCTAGCTGTCTCCCGCTTTTGAGCCTCCGTCACCCCGTTGGTATAGCGAGATCAAACATGGGCTGATTAGGCTTGAGTAACGCACGTGGACCGAGCTTAGCCACAAACTGAATGTGCAAGAAACCGGGACCTGGGGCGGTGATAAGTTGGCAAGGCCGGGGTGAGCATTGCCGATTACGTTCGTGGCGGCAATACTCAACAGAAGATCGAGCAGTTTCGCAGAGACTGATGGATTCTGTGTCACCAAGACATTAAGGACTTACCGCATCAGCCAGTCGACGATCTGTGACCAGCCTGGCTTATATACGAGAGAGAGACATGCGGTCGAGATGGGTGTTTCGGGGTCGGAAACCCCCACAGTTTCCGCCCGGAGTCATTGCCGGATGAATAGGCCGCGTGAGAAGACCGTTCGAACGCAAGAGTTCATCGTGTTTCAGGAACACCCATGTGAAACTGGCCGGCCCGTGGGTGATTCGCGATGGGGGCCCTATAATTTATTCCATAATGCCCAGTGCCCAGCAAGATCTGAGACAGTCATCTCAACAATCAAGTTTTGGGGTCTGGTATAGCCAGTTGAAGATGTGATGGCATTTGGCAGAGTCTCAGGGTAAGTCGGTCTGACTCGATCTTGCTGTTGTTCCGGCGTGAGTGAAGCTTGATGTTGGCACGGCGAAGGGCGAGCAGTTCGTTGAAGACCAGGTCCATCCCTTCAGTTTGCCGTGTGGTCAAGAAGGATGGACGATAGAGGCTCTCGGAATGTAGAAGAGATGGTAATGGTCTGGTCGTGATGAAGGAGGTCGCCGAGAAGTGAGGTGAGCTGCTGGCAAGAGAGTCGCGGACCGAAGTCCTGCCGAAGCCTTCGACCTCCATCTCCAATTGCACATTGAAGACTCCCTTCGCCATCGACCAGCACATTCCCGGACGCATCACCACCCACCATGTCGCAATACATAGGCAAAACACGACTGGCATACTCCCGCTCCTGGCACCTCCTCGACGTCGGCGCCGATCCCCGCCCTCTCGGCCGACTAGCCTCACAAATCGCAATATGCCTCATGGGCAAGCACAAACCGATCTACGACCCTTCATCAGACTGCGGCGACTACGTCGTGGCAGTAGGATGCCATGACTTACACACGACGGGAAAGAAGCGGTTTCAAAAGAAGTACTACTCCCATACGACACGGCCGGGTAGTTTGAAGGAGATCACGATGGACAAGATGATGGCGAAGTGGGGAGGCGGAGAGGTATTGCGGAGAGCGGTGCGAGGCATGCTGCCGAAGAATCGATTACGAGATGAGAGGATGGCAAGGTTGAAGTGTGAGTGTGATGGAGTGGTGGGCATGCTAATAAGGATGGGCGGACTGACATGTTTACAGGTTTCGAGGGATTGGTACATCCATACAAGCAGAATTTGCTTCAGACGCCGACAACGAATATAGCACAATTACCGGAAGTGCAGGCGACATTGCAGGGGCAAAAGACTTTCGACAGCTCGTCAAGTTCACCGCCAGCGCAATGATGGGTTGAGGAAGCGATTGAATGTACCAAGGAATGATCCTCAGTCTGCGCGAAAGCATGGCGTTATGGGAGAAATGTTGTACAGGAACGAGCAGGCATCGACGAGACGGGCAGAGCATTGTAATGAGTCTTTGCATTGGGTATCGTGATCTCGATTCGAGATTTGGTATTCTATCGGAGCGTATCGAACTCCAGACGCCTCTGGGACATGAAGGCTCAGGGACTGGCTGCTGCCCAACACCGCTGCTCTCGCAAGTTGAAGCATCCAAGCATCACAACTTCGAAGCTACCTTCCTGGTAATGGTGCATTGGATCAGGCCATTGGGGTCGCTCTGGGGAGCGTAGACCTCGGCGTCTTTGCCAGTATTCTTTAAGCCATTGTACCAGCTCAGGTCTGTATCAAAACTGTTAGCAGCGAACTCAAGCAGAGACGGGACTCCCCCAACTCACCAATTTCAAAGTAATGCTTGTTGGGCAAGCTATATTCAACAGCCTCCACTTTCGGCACTGCCGCCAAAATCTGTTCGCCCATCAAGTACATAGCGTTCTGTACGCTGGGCGAGCTCTCCTTTGCAAAAGTCTCCAATGTAATCTTCCTCGCTGCAGCGTGTGCCTTGTCGAAAATAGCTTGCTCTTGCTCCACCTCCTTCGCGCCAGAGAAATGCTTCCAACGCCACCCTGCTTCGGACTCCGTGCTGAGAACACGGTCCCATGTCTCGGGCAGACGTGTATACTCATCCCTATGGAAGCTGTGAAATTGACTTCCTGTGCTCTTGAGAACCAAAAGACCCTTGATCCCACTCCTGATGCTAATGCCCTTCCCTCGTCTCACGACAGCTTCCACCACGCGAGTCTCCGCCCCGTCTCGCATAAAGCTGTGAGGATGTGGCTTGCCGTCGACTTCCATCCGCGTCCAGCGGTGGACGATAATGTTGACATGTGCAACGTGGATGTGGCTGTATTGATCGATAAAGTGCTGTCCGAGTATGCTGGCGAAGAGCTCGGGAGGATTGACGGGATGTTGCTTGGCTTTGATGTAGACGGTCTGCTTCTGTGTGTCGGTGGCTACGATGTTGGCGTTGTCGGCGTGCGTCCATGATGCACTGATGTCGCCTTCGAGGAGTGTGCAGACGGTCATTTCGGTCACGTCTTGAGTGCCGTCGGTGTTTCGTTGGACTTTGTAGACTCGGACATTGTCTTTGCCGTAGCGAGCGTAGTTGAGGTGGGCCATGATCGCGTGTCAGATCGTATGTGGTGTTTCCTAAAGTTGTCTCCCAGATGGACGATCTCGAAGCTGTAGCTGTAGCTATTGGGAGTCGTAACGCGAGACTAAGAAATCGCAGTGAGTACGGAGAGAAGATGAGATAGAAGAAGAATTGTACTTTGCTGGTATACAAAGGGAATGGCGTATCTTATCAACCTGGTCACGGCGAAGACCGAGCTGTGTGTCCTCGCGGCGATGGCCGATGATCTGGTCCGAGCTGGCGGATACTCAGTCTCGAAGATCGGGCATGTTGCATTTCGGTAGGGGATGAGCCTGGCAGCATCACAATAGCGTTCGCCTCGCTCGACGTGAGGCTGCAACTCCGTTTGCATGTATTGTTGTCGAACTGGAGTATTTCATCGTAACGTGTACCTTAGACTGTCTTGATCGACCCCTCGAAGTGAAGATGCCCTGTGCTATCGATAGCGGGCCGCCTGGCTGGAACCAAACATCCCGTGGATCACTTCCAAGGTTCGATCAACGACTCTCTCCAACAAGAGCGCGACTCGACTTCCCTCCGCGATTCTATACCGAACATTGCCTCCACGAATGCGTGCGCACTACGCCTATCCTGAATAGCAGCCATTGCCCTTCATCAGACACTCGCAATTCCTACCGAAACATGGTACAGGGGAATCCTTCCAATCCACGTCCATGTCGGGGTCGGCGATAGAGGACGCAGTGCAGATGACGGCCAGTGAGCCGGGGAACGCCCTACATGACGCAGCCAACCTCACGCACAAACGGTCCACCGTTGACCACACAATATTCGAACAATAATGTCCTCATACCTCCCTCCCGCTCCGCGAAGGAGGGAGGATCGCTCTCCACTGCGAGCTTCATGACCGCGAAACCCGGCATGTCGTACGCCCGATCAGCACAGCCGCCCGGAAGCTTCACGACGGAGTTGAGATCGTTCAATTCGAGGCCAGACCTCACGAGATCGAATAGCTACGGCACAGCAATGGAGGACAGTCCAATCGACCCCGCAGTGTCCGAGCAGCGACAGCAAGAGTACAGGCAAGAGATTGAGAAGCAGATACGACTAAAGGCAGGAACAGAGAACCTGCTTGAAGCTCTGAACTCGAAGAATGCCAAGAAAGCGCGAGACCAGAGGATGGCCGCTGAGAGTCAGCTCAATACGTCCACTCGAAAGATTGCGCAATTGAAGTTGGACTTGGAGGCAGAGATACAGCGGAGTAAGGAGCAGCCGATCAGTCCGAAGGGAAGGCTGTCACAGCTGTTTCGCATGCCTCCATTGCAGCCATCGAAGGATCAGCTTCGTATGCAGGACGAAACGGCGGAGCAACAGGATCCTGAACTGGAGTCGCCGACGTATATTCTGGCGGACATCTTGCAGGCATTGGAAGTGGAGAACATGCAAACGGATTACTACGTCAACCAGGCTAACGACTTGGTCGACTTGTTCCGGCGGCATCCGACGTTGAAGTATGATCTCGCGTGGTCAATATTTGGGCTTCGCATGCAGGTGATGCTCTTGAGTGATAGTCGGGAAGTTGTGGCAGCTGGATACCGCGTAATGCGATATGCCATTACTGATCGAAAATCACTTCAGACGATACGAGCACTACACACTGACTATCTGGTCATTCTATCCCTGGTCAAGGAGAGCAAAGCTCGAGTGGAAAGGGAACAAGCTCTCAAGTTCATACGAGCATTCCTCGATGTCAAGAATGGCACGCAAGAGATTCACCCGGCCGTCGCGCGGATCGTGGTGGCCGTGGCAGATCACTCAGACGACCAGCTGCGCAGTATTGCCATTCTCACGCTGGCGGAAATGCTTCTGAAGGAGCCAATGCTGGTCGTCAATGCCGGAGGTATTAGCGTTCTCGCAGAAGCTACAGGAAGCGGAGTATATCATGCACCGGAAACACTTCTCGGACCAATGCTGCATCTCATGGACCTGCCTGCTCGTCGGGGAGTTCTGCGGTCTGGCTTCGAATTCAGCTCAGCATTTGCGACATTTACCGAGCCTCACTTCGCGCACTCATTGGAGGAGAAGCTCGCAACGAGCTCAAGAGTCATTGCCGCGATGTTCAAAAGCTGGTCTGGCTTGATGACACTGTCACTGCACGACTTTTTACCTGTACGGTCCGTGGTCTCTTCCCTCTACATTGCCGAGATCCGAGTACGGAGCGCGACACTGGACTTGCTCATGGACATACTCAGGGTCGAGAAGCGATCTTGGTCGCAACCGTTCATTGGCGGTCGACGACTGACCACTTACGCGCGAGTGGCCAACTTGAACGCTGAAAAGGATGCGACAAACACACAGCCTGCGCAAAACGACACAAGCCAGAAGATGAATCTCGTACAGCATTTCATTGCAGTGGCACTAGCCGTGCTGCTTCGTCAAGGGCTGATGGAAGCACTTCTACATGCCGAGCGAGATGCGCCTACCGACGCGCTGAGGCGACGGACTAACCTGGTCATCGCAGAGGTACTCAAGAAAGCAAGCGAGCTGCTACCGAGTCGCTGGAGCGCTCAGTTGCAGACCATGCCCGGCCTGTTCGACACTGCATTGAAGTTCGATAACGAGGATCGATACCGGGCGCTGTCCACAGTGTACCAAGTTGATAAGGTCAATTTGAAGCTGTGGCGCTCAGATCCGTCTACCAAGACACAAACCAGGAGCTATGAGGAGCAAGACAATGCGCGAGCTCGATCTGGTTCCAAGACTCAAGGCAATGCCAACATGGACGAAGTGCAATTTCGAGCGAGGATCCTCGAGACCGGGGTGCTGAACTCCGTCAATTACATAAAATGGGACTGGGCTATTATCCTCGAGCTGATCGAAGGACCACTGGCAAATCCGAAACTGCTCTTCGAAGCACTGGAGAAGTCGAAATTCGTCCACCGCCTGTTGAAGTTTCTCCGTCCATTCCAGTTCCGATTTTCCGACGCATCCAACACCAAGGCGAATCAACGATATGTCAAAATGGCATGCACGCTGGCCAAGACTCTACTGCAGACCAATGAAGGAGCAAACTATCTGATCAACAACAAGACTGTACGTCAACTTGCCGAATGTCTCGCACAACTGGACTCCGTGAGCGGCATTACCTCGAAGAACCCCATGTTCTCGCCTGAACGACTATCAGAAACGTTAGTCGGCGGGTATTTTGCCATGCTGGGTGAAATGTGCAGCGATCCCAAGGGCTTGATGATTCTGGAAAGATGGCACATCATCAACATGTTCTATCACATCGTCGAGCTTAAGAATCGAGACGATTTGATTAGATGTCTTTTGACCAGTCTGGACTACACTCTCGACAGCCATCCGAGGATCATCTTGTCGAAAGCTATGGTCGCTGGATCGAAGCAAATGCGCATTATGGCAACGAGAATCCTTCGAAAGTATGCTATTGAGTCTCTCGACCAGGCCGTCATCGGGGGCTGTTCGGCTGCGTGGGCGATCAAACTTCTGGTCAGCCAGCTGTATGATCCAGAGATTGAGGTATGTGAAGTGGCAATTAAGATCCTCGAGGAGGCATGTGAAGACATTATGTCTCTCGAGTATGTGGTCAAGTGTCGGCCAGC
The DNA here is from genome assembly GCF_000219625.1 of Zymoseptoria tritici IPO323. Lineage (NCBI taxonomy): Eukaryota > Fungi > Ascomycota > Dothideomycetes > Mycosphaerellales > Mycosphaerellaceae > Zymoseptoria > Zymoseptoria tritici. The sequence goes on along the minus strand of NC_018216.1, from coordinate 2,178,829 downwards.
TTTGGACCACTTGGGAGAGATCGGTGCGCCTCTCCTGCTACGCTTCCTGTCCACATCCGTCGGCTACCACTATCTCGATGGACTGGACTACATCACCCGCGAGATGGACGACTGGTTCCTCGGACGCAACGACAGCTATGTCACAGTCGTGGAAGCCTCACTGGCCCGGGCTCTTGCAGATCTACCCGAGAAACCACAATCAGCCCTCGACGAAACAATGGGTCGTCGAGAATTCGGCCATGTGCCACCGCACTTCTACCGCGAACTCACCCGCACAGCAGAAGGCTGCGAGCTCCTCAAAGCAAAAGGCCACTTTGAAGAGTTCACCGCCACGATCCAAGACTACGCCATGGAAGAAGAAGATCCCGAAACGATCCTCAAAGTCAAAGGCTGCCTCTGGGCGGTGGGCAACGTCGGCTCAATGGAACTCGGCGCCCCTTTCCTCGAACACAGCGACGTGGTGAAATGGATCGTGCAAATCGCCGAGACGTCCCAAGTCATGACCCTTCGCGGCACCGCCTTCTTCGTCCTCGGCTTGATATCCCGGAGTCTTCATGGCCAAGAAATCCTCGCGGAACATGGCTGGGATGGTACAGTGAATGTCATGGGCGAAAGTCTCGGCTATGTCCTCCCTCTCGACTTTGACAAGCTCTTCTCCCTCCGCCCCTTCCAGACGGCATCTCAGCCCAACATCGCTATGATCCGTTCCCGCCCCGGCGCCATCACCGACTCGGATGAGGGCAATATGGCGATCCTCAACGCCATCACGAAGATGGGCAATACCGTGCTGACGAACAAAGCGCTCGGGGAGCTGAACTCGTTCAAGCAGAAGAAAGCATCGGGGTTCTCGGATCCAGGATTGTTCAGGAAGGTGATGATTTTGTTGGCAGGGCATCAGTATCGGATTCCGCAGTATCGCTTTGTGATTGATATGTTTGACAAGGCGGTGTTGAGGAAGATTGTGTTGGAGGAGGATGATGATAGTAGTGAGGAGGACGATAGCGATGATGGGGAGGGGGAGGGGCAGGAGGGAGATGATGATTGATTGGTGAGGGGATCTTGACGATTTATGGCTGGTGTTTGTGGCGTTTTGGCGAATGTTGGAACGACTGCGGTCAGGTCTTCCACAAGGCATGTCTGTCTTATCATGGTGACAGGGAGGGAGGCCACGTTAGCGACGATTGCGATGCTCACGCATATGCGAGATGTTTGGAGCTATCGGCTATGAGGAGTTTTGCTCGAATGAATAAGTCCGAATCTTGCACTTCATGGACGCAGTCTGTATGTTTGCGGAGTCCTTGTATCGCCAACGTCGAGCGTTCTTGATTCTGTTCCGAGCAATTGAAGCACGTGAAGCACCCTAGTGATGTTCAGTCCATCATCATCCGGATAAAGTCTCACCCTCCTCCGAGTCTCGCTCCCGAATCCGACGCAATTCCCGTACCTTCATCCGAGAGCTTCACTGCCATCGGTTGACTGAACACGGCTATCGTGGTAGAAGCGAAGACTTCCCGCCCTCTTGTAAACAATTGTACAGTAGGTCCTCTTGCTCTCCTCTCCGTCCTCTGCTTTTCTCTCTTTCCCTCCACGACCGTATCATACCCTCATAACCTCCGACTCTGCTCCCATCCATCATCCGCAAACATGGCGGGCTTCGTCCAAAAAGGCACCAAAAACATCCTCACCAAATCCCCCACCGACATCGTCTTCCTCTCCGCCCTCCGCACGCCCGTCACTCGCGCCAAAAAAGGTGGTCTCGCACAGGCTTACGATCACGAACTGCTCGCCGCCGTCCTCTCTGCGACACTCAAAGCGACACCCAATCTCGATTCTGCCTTGATCCAAGATGTACACATCGGCACCGTCCTCTCCGAGCTGGGAGGCAGTAAAGCCGGACGCATGGCTGCCCTGCACGTGGGATACCCGGAAACATCCTCCTTCCAGACGGTGAACCGCGCGTGTAGTAGTGGCCTATCGGCCATCACGGGTGTAGCGCACGCGATTGCAACGGGACAGATTGACATCGGAGTGGGAGGCGGCATGGAGAGCATGACGCGGAATTACGGCAGTCGGGCGATTCCCACGCAGTTATGGGACGGATTGAAGGAGAGCCAGGTGAAAGAGGCGAGGGATTGTGTGATGAGTATGGGGTTGACGGCGGAGAATGTCGCGGAACGATATGGCGTGAGTCGGGAAGAGCAGGATAAGTTTGCTGCCAACAGTCATGTGAAAGCGGCCAAGGCGCAGAGTGAGGGACTTTTTGATAAGGAGATTGTGGAGGTGAAGACGAGGAGGGTGCCCGATCCCGAGCATCCTGAGAGCGTGGAAGAGATCACGGTGACGAAGGACGATGGGATCAGGCCGCAGAGTACAGCTGAGGGACTGGCGAAGATGAAGCCTGCGTTTAAACCTGATGGAACGGCGACGGCGGGGAATAGTAGTCAGGTGTCGGATGGTGCGGCGGCGGCGCTGATGATGAGGAGGAGTACGGCTACGGCGCTGGGGTTGGAGGGGAGTATTATTGGGAAGTGGGCGGGTACGCAGGTCGTGGGTTGCAGACCAGACGAGATGGGGATTGGACCGGCGATTGCGATTCCGCGGTTAATGGAGTATACGGGTGTTGACAAGAAGGAGATTGGGATTTGGGAGATCAACGAGGCGTTTGCAAGCCAGGCCGTGTTTTGCGTGAGGAGTCTGGGGATTGATGAGAGCAAGGTGAATCCCAAGGGTGGTGCGATTGCGTTGGGACATCCGCTGGGAGCGACGGGGGCGAGACAGTTGGCGACGTTGTTGCCGGAGATGGAGAGGCAGGGCCAGGAGTTGGGGGTGATTAGTATGTGTATTGGGACGGGCATGGGGATGGCGAGTTTGATTGTCAGAGAGTAGATGGAGAGGAACTGGGCGGCTTGTATAGTGGCATGTGTTGTGTGTGCTATATCGGTCGTATAGCGGGTATCTCAAAAAGCAGCCCAACTCCCTGAATGCTCTTCGTCCTGTGAACAATTTCCTCTCAGCCGTATCTGCCAATTGCCACATCATTCCTTCTTGCCCTTCCCCTTCTTCTTCTTCTTCTTCGCCAACATCTCATCCATGAAACTTGTAGCCTTTCTCTTCGCCGGCCTCTTCTCCACCTCCTCCTCCTGTAAAGCCACCCCCTCACCCTGCCCTAAAATCTCCCTCGCCGTCGCCGGATCCTCCCTCGGATCAGGCGGTTCCACGTCCGGGTCTACAATCGCATCTGCACTCCCTCCTGCGGTCACATACGCCGGCCGCTTTCGATCCCTCACTTTCCTCGTTCCTCGCCGTGAAGAAGAGGTCAACATCGCTGCCCGGCCTTCTTCCTCGTCATCACTGTCGTTCTGTGCTGTCGTTGCTGTCGCTGGTGTAGAATGTGAAGTCGTGGGCATGGGTTTACTCGCGTCGAAGCCATTCGCTGAGCGATGTGGTTTCTGCTCTTTCAGTTTTGCATTGGCGGCTTTTTTGCCGAGTAGTTGTTCGAGCAGTTTTTGGCTGGCTGGGTTGAGTTTAGATTTCGAGGCGAGACCGTCGTCGCCTAGGGAGGATTCGTCGTCTATGCCGGGAGCCTCGCCCGTTGCTGTGTAGTCGTCCTCATCGGAGTCCTTGTCGTAGGCATCGTTCTTGCTCGACTTTGTCGCAGAAGAGCTGTCTTTCTGAGGCATCCATGATTGCAATATACCTTGACTGCGAGCAAAAGCGACGTTGATTTTCGAGAGGAAGATGTCGCCTTCGCTGGCGGGTTTGTCCATGGTTGTCTTGAAGATCGCAAGTTGATGTTCCTTCGTATCTTCAGCGGAAGAGGTCGGCATTTCCAGCTTGGCCCCCCGTCAAAGTTTCGGACAAGACCGCGAGGGAGAGCTAGCTGCCAAAGCAACTTCAGAGCTCTATCAGGATTGCATCTCGGAAACAACGACATCCAACTTCCTCCCCTCCCCCAACGCACACACAGGATGTTCAAGGTCGCCCGCAGCAGCAGGCAATTTGCCTCTGCTCTGCAGACGTTCAGAGTGAGTGGCATCCTCCAAAGCTGCCCACAGTGAGAGCTCCCTCAATCCTAACAAAAACCTTCACCAACAAATAGGAACCCATCCGCCGACAACAAGTGCGCAACCTCTCCATCCACGAATACCGCTCCGCCCAACTCCTCGAATCCTACGGCATCGGCGTCCCTAAGGGTTATGTCGCCCACAACGCGAAAGAGGCCCACGAGATTGCCTCGAAGATCGGCGGAGAAGACATGGTGATCAAGGCGCAGGTGCTCGCTGGAGGACGCGGAAAGGGACACTTTGACAATGGCTTCAAGGGCGGCGTGCGCGTCGTCTACTCCCCTCGCGAAGCCTCGATCCTCGCCGAGCAGATGATCGGCCACAAGCTCATCACCAAGCAAACTGGCGAGCGCGGCCGCATCTGCAACAGCGTCTTCATCGTCGAGCGCAAGTTCGCCCGTCGCGAGTTCTACCTCGCCATTCTCATGGACCGTGGCTCCCAGACTCCTGTCATCGTCGCTTCGTCGCAAGGAGGTATGGACATTGAGACTGTGGCCAAGGAAACCCCGGACGCCATCATCACCACGAAGATTGACATCCACGAGGGCGTGACCGATGCCATCGCGAGGAAGATCTCCACCCAACTCGGCTTCTCCGAGCAATGCGTCGACGACGCCACAAAGACCATTCAAAAACTCTACAAAATCTTCATGGAAAAAGACGCGACGCAAATCGAAATCAACCCCTTGTCCGAAACCTCCGACCACCAAGTCCTCTGCATGGACGCCAAGTTTTCCTTTGACGACAACGCCGAGTTCCGGCAAAAGGAGATCTTCAACTGGCGCGACACTTCTCAAGAAGATGCCGATGAAGTCGCCGCCGGCGAGTCCGGACTGAACTTCATCAAACTCGACGGCGACATCGGCTGTCTCGTCAACGGCGCGGGACTGGCCATGGCGACCATGGACATCATCAAGCTCAACGGCGGCGAACCCGCCAACTTCCTCGACGTCGGCGGTGGCGCTACTCCTGAGGCCATCAAGCAGGCCTTTGATCTCATCACCTCGGATCCTAAAGTCACTGCAATTTTCGTCAACATTTTCGGTGGTATTGTCCGTTGTGATGCTATTGCGAAGGGCTTGATTTCCGTGGTGGAGAGCATGAATTTGAGGACGCCCGTGATTGCGAGGTTGCAGGGTACCAATGGCGAGCAGGCGCATAAGCTCATCAACGAGAGCGGGCTGAAGATTTTCAGCATTGATGATTTGCAGACGGCGGCGGAGAAGAGTGTGCAGTTCAGTAAGGTGGTGAAGATTGGTGAGTTTTTCTTGATATCCTTGTTTGAGGAGGAGGATCGTTCGCTGACATGTGGTGATTCTAGCTCGCGATATCGATGTTGGTGTCGAATTCACATTGGGGATCTAGAGAGAGAAAGGAGGGAGATGCGTGAGGGCGCTGCCAGTTGTTGCGCTGGGGTTGTGATAAGGCGTGCTACCTTTTATGTAGCTTCGCTTGTGTATACAAGTCTTACGGCATTCCAAAACGGCAGTGAACTGGAGAACTGTGAGATTCGGGCTGCCTGTTTGGATACAACGTAGGGCCTCGCGATCCTCTGTGCACACTAGGTTTTGGGGTGGGGCCGCCCACATCACTACACTGGGCTGGCTAGTGGTACTGGTCGGTGGGTTGCCAGGGATCAAACATGCAGTGATACCATACGTCCCTAATCATGCCAATCTGGGCCATCATCACAGACAACTCACCAACCTCACCACCCCCTTTGCCTCCTCCCCCTTCCTCTTCCTAACCTCAACCCAACCACCTTCCTCGACCCTCACAATCGACCCATCAACACAAACTCTCCTCCATCTCTCCTCGGCCTCTTCAAACTCAATCCTCATCGCTTCCACCTCCTCATACCCGACCCTCGGATCCTCAACATGCTTCCCGCCATCATATGCCTTGGTCATGATTTCCATGATTTCATCACCGGGAAGGGGACCGAAGTGTATCACTCGGAGTTTTCCATCAAGAGGGCGAGAGGAAGGGGAAATGGTAAACGTGGACTCGAGGTGGGAGGTCAGGGTGGTGAGGACGTAGGCATGTTCATTCTCGTCCCCGCGAACGGGGTGCCATGTACCTTGTTGAAGAATGGAGACTTTGCCTTTGTACGTATGCGGTGGAGATCCATCGGCGGGGTATAGACATTCTTTCGCCGCGAGCTGGAAGCGTGCAGAGCCGTGTTTGCGATACTCGGGCGTGTCGCTGTCGGCGACGAGAGTGGCGTGGAAGCCCCAGGAGAGCACCACGGCGCCGTGTGCGACGTGGTCGCCCGTTTGAGGGTCTTGATGCAAGGGAGTGGCAGTCTGGCCTTCGTTGGTGAGGATGCGGGAGCCTGGGGAGAAGGTGGCGCGGAAGAGAGGGAGAGGGTGAGGGGTTCCGAGGAGGAGGGAGCGGATGTTGAGGGTTTGATCGGGGGGCAGAAGGGAGGAAGGGAGGGTTTGGGAGGAAGAGTTGGCGAGGGCGTTGCCGGTTCCGAGGGGGAGGAGGATCAGGGTTGGCGGATGGTAGGTCGAAGGGAGAGGGGAGGACGAGAGGAGGGTTGTTGTGATGTCGAGGACCCCACCGTCGCCGGAAAGGAGGATGATGCTTTGTTCTGTCCCGGAAAGAGCGGCTGGTAGGAAGGTGGATTTGGTGAGTTCTGCGATGCTCGAGGGGGAGGTGGTTGTGTGGATTATTGGGGTGAGATCGAAGATGGAGAGCAGAGGAGCGAGGACATCGCTGTAGACGTGAGATGCGAGTCCTGTGCCGGAGCCGGAGGAGACGATGATGTGGAAGTTTGAGGAAGGGAGCTGCTGTAGTCTAGTCCAGTGCTCGGACGGCTTGAAGGGTGCACCGTCCAGGACTGAGTCTTTCGAGGTAATGGTATGGAAGGACAACGGCGACCTGGTCTTGTCTTCTTCGGCCTCTGGGTTTGCTTCGACGTACAGTATTCGACGCTGGTCCGTCTTCTGGTCGGGCACTACGGCCAGGATCTGTGAGGAAGTCGGTCCTGGCGTCCATTTGGAGTTCTCATCTGGCCATGGACATCAGCAAAAACTCTTAGCAGTACCAATCGGAGCTTTTGTCCAAATACCAGCGTCGTGATCTTCCGTCCAAAGCAATCTGCCATTGTTCCCTTCTGCTTGCTGCCACTGAAGAGTGACAGGACGAGAGTCGAGCGTGCCTCCGCAAAGGCGGCTCCCGGCTTTCGACATTTCGATTCCAACGATTACGGACTGTACTGGGAGAGACCTTGATATGTCGATGCTCTAGAGGAGTCAATCGCCGTCGTTCCTTACTCTGAAGATGTAGATGTCGAAGGAGCGAAGGAGCGAACTGATGACTCAGCGAAACTGTCTTGCGCGATTAAGGTAAGTTGCAACGGACGACGGTATCGAACTCGAACAAAGATCCTCGCATTCGATGCCATTTGAGCTCTGTTTCCTAGAGTTCCCAGAGCGACGGTTGTCTTCCCGAACAAAGCTGAGAAGAAAGACTGGTGTTGCTACTCTAATCGATACATTCAGGACTAAAATACACTCCCGTGATATATACTTGACAAGTAATCGTACAACACACTAATCCTCCCTTGTACTAATCACGACTACCTGATCTGCAACCTTCCTCTCCGCCTGTAATCTTCAATCAAGCTCCGCTGACCCAGGTGCTCCAATACTGCGTCCTCCATCGCTCTCCTCGACAGCCGACCATCACTTCCAAAACGAACGCGGTCTCGATTTCCATACTGCGAAGCCGAGTCACAGCTCAATTCGTACGCTAAAATGAGCCTTCGGAGATCCGAGTCGGACATGGAAAGGAAGTCGTTGACTTGCAGCGGGCGAGAGAAAGATGGCGGGTAACGCCCGTCGCGGCAGAGACGAGGTTGTATTTGAGGGTAGCGTGAAGAGGAGAGGGTTGAAGAATAGGTCGTGTAGTCGAGATCATCCCTACGATCAAATTAGAAATCGTCGAGAAAAACCTTGGAGTTTTAGGCGTGCTTGCCGTCGTCGTTGTTCATCGCGATATGATCGAGACATTTGGCCGTGCGGTTGATACAAGCTGTCCTCGTATTGTCGACGAGGATCGATGGCCATTCCGTGTTCGTCCACGGCGATTTGGCGGTATTCGGGTCGCGGTGAAGAGATGTAGGGTGTCCGTGGGTTGCGAGGATCTCTTGTGATTGAGCCTGATGAAGATACGGAGGACCCGGAGCGATAGACGCTATCGTCCATGAAGCGCGGTGTGCCGTAGCGATAGGTCTCGTAAGCCATGATGATATGTAGGAGTGATGAACTGGATGTGTTGGGACAATGAGACGATGTTGGGACATTCCTCGAGTCTTTTATATCAGAGATCGTGTCTCGTACCACCCTCGCTGTCCCACACCCGCCATCGATGACATCGACACCTCTCCGTTCCTGCAGCGAATCACGCGGGTCATCTCACGCACAAATCTCGGGGTGACATTGGCTCAGCCCAGACCCTTTGGCACGGGGTTGTTGCCGAACTGCCATCTCGAGCGAGCCATTTGACATCGTGGGATGCTGCATGATAACCCTGCTCCGGTCGCTTTCCGTGCTTCGGGGGTGTAACGTTTTGATTCCGGAGGCCGCCGTAGATGATGTCGTGGTATGTCTGAAGCATGGTGCAGTGCGGCTGGTCAGGAGCCGGTGGAGTGAGGTCGAAGATTTTGTGCGGCACACAGATATGCTCAAAGTGGTGAATGCTTCGCCATGAGGTGGCGTGGATGGGCCGTGACGTCGCATTTGCCAGATTCGTGCGCTTGGAGTACACCGACTGACTGCGGATAAGAATAGCCCGCGTGGGCGAAGTTGTCCTACTTCGTCGGTATTGCTCATCCGCCGAGCATATTGACAGTAGAGAAAGCAGAAACGATTTCAACTCCGCGACTTGTCCGGTAGAAGAAGTTTCCCAATCTAGAAATGCCAAATCGACTGTCCCTGTTTCAAGTCATCGGCAGCATGCATCGCGCCAACGTCGGGACCGATGCCACGATCCGACATGATCTGGTCAGGCGGGACAAATTCAGGCAACCGCGTGCAACTCGACTAGCAATGTTCGCATCGAGCTACTTCGCGCGCCACCTCCATGACACCACCTTTGCGGCATAAGTTCCATTATCGCAATCCTCACAGCGGAATTTTCAATCCTCATCGTACGACTGCGTTGGTTTCCTCGGCGCAGTGTTGCTGGCACTACGCTGCCTGCCCGACGATACCACCGTCTTGCCGTCGCCTTCAGAGTACTGGTGCGTCTGCGGAAGAGTCGGAAGACTGATTTGCCGCGTATGTCCGGTGGGACGCGCGGTCAAACTGGGCGCCCTTGGCCGTTGTCGTCCCCTCGCGCGGCCACCGATGTAGGGCAATTCGTATGTTGCGGAGCGCCAGATGTAGAGCAGCAGGTCGTAGAGGAGCACCAATAGCCAAGGCCCGATGATGACGAAGGAGAAGAACAGCTTTGAATGTGGAATGAGCGAGGGCTCAAGGTTCAGCTCGATCTCGTGGTACACGACTTACGAAGATTCTGGCGAGCCATGTTTCGAGGCCGGAGAGGTAGGCGGGGAGGATGGAGAAGATTCCCATGCTTGTGGTGGTTGTTGTTGGCGTGATTTGCCGTTGTTGGCGGGTCAAGGTTGTATCTGTAGGAGGCCGTCCATGAGGGTGGATGTAGCGACCTCTTTGTGCTTTGCTGTTTGCTCCCAACGATGATTGCTGGTTGATGATCTGGTTGATGCGGTTGAGAGCAGGGAATCCCGGGGATCAATGGAAGCTCAAGCGAGAGCGGCAACCACGGGTCGATCCGGAGTCCCGTCGTTCTTGTCTTTCTTCGAGAGCAGAGCAAGTCTTTCTTTCTTCTCTTCTTCAATTGCACTTCTTTCGCGTAAGAAGCAAACTGACGGCAGGTCGGTGAGGAACCCCGGTCGCTGATAGCACAGGCTTCGAGCGTTCCGAGGCTGGGCGCGGACGGAATGCGAGTTCGACCACCTCACCGTCCGTGCAATGGCAGTCATCTTGCGATTCTGCTACATCTCTGGACCGTGGACCCACACTGCTGGTGGACGATGTGCTTGCTGCGAACACTTGCATCGCAGCTCACAACCAGTCATGAGATCCACCACGTCCGGGAGGCATTTGGGAGCTGGTACAACAGGAACGACTTGCTGGTGAGCACACTGAGACGATGAGCACACCAAGAGGTCGTCCGCACAGGCACGTGCTCGGTGCCAGCGAGGATGCGGCGAATCGTAACCACTCGCCAGCAACATCGTCACGCTAGTCTCATCATCAACGCCCCGCAATATTCACGCAAGTCTGCCTGTCTCGTGCTTCCAGGAATGACGCTCGAATCCTTCCACCACTGTCCGCGACATGGTCATGGCGGCAACGTGGTCTGATATTCTATCAGGAATTCAGGATGGCTCGATTGGAAGTGAAAATCCTTCTTGCTTTATTAGCACTCTCTGGCAGTGTCTGTAGGCCAAGACATGCCTTCGAAGGGAATCGTGGCACACCTGGCATTGGATGTCATGCAATCATCAGCCCTCCCAGTCCATGGAACGACAGCATTCGAAACGTCTTTGCTTCGGATTCCTGGGACACAAGTCTGCTCACCACGATCCGTGTCAATTTTCAATGGCCATCACGATGAACCCGTGAGTGCCGTGATGGCCCGGCCTCGACTCCTCGCGAAACGCTGACAGGTAATCTTGCAATACGAATCAGTCAATGAAGCTTACTTCGAAGACACCAGCATATTCACCAGGATCTGGGCTAATCCCTCGAAGGGCGTCTGATGAGCTCGCAAATTCTGCGATGGCCCCGACCGAGCGAAATGGTGACTGACGGAGTGGATAATAAGATCACCTCGAGCCCGCCATTCGTGTGGCAAACCGAAGAACGACGAACAGTGTGGAATTGAATTGCAAGAATGGTCACCATGACTTCGAGCAAAGTCAAATCAAGCGACTCAAGCTCGGGCTTCGACGAGTTGTCATCCAGGCTCACATTCGCTCGACGTTTTCGTCGCTACTTCGCTATGCGATTTGTCTGCTGTACACAGCCCGAGAGCGCATCACAATGATGGAAACCGTGCAGGTTGTGGAGCGAGAAGGCTTGCGTCGGTCAAAGTTCAATGAGTTTGTCAGACTCGTCAAAACTTGTGTTGAGCATGAATGTTCAGGCACCTGCCATGGAACCAGATACCATTGATGAGCTTGGACGATGGCTCGATGTCTTCGGTGGATAAACGTTCCGAAATTCGCAGTCTCAGTCGTCCCGGACTGGCCTTGGAGGCCCGTTCGCGAGGTATGGAGCCACTTGAAGCCTGCAGCGGCCCCTGCTTTGATCAATCAAACGGGAATTGCGATGTGACTACTCCCTGTATGCGTGACTTGGCTAACCTGGTAATCCTCAGACTAAGTTTGGAGCAAGCTTTGCGACCTTCTCTGCGCTGTCTGAAGAGCTGTCTGGCGGTATTGCGATATGCAGAACTCGACAGCTTGGACATAGAAGCAGCAGGCGTGCCCGATGTTTTCTACCTCCAAGTCACCCAACAGCTCAAGGTCCGATTCAAGGACACATCCGATTAAGAAGAATTCAATCATCCCACTGCTCGAGTTCAACCTACTTGGAGCACCATGCAGTTCTCCACTCTCATCGCTGCCCTCTTCGTGGGACTCATCGCTCCTGGCGTCATCGCCGTACGCTCGTGCCCTTCATCATCGACTCGAATGGTCCTTCACTAACGCGTGGTCTGTCGTAGGACGTCTACTGTGATAGGTACGCCAAACCGGGAGCATGCCTCAAGCATTGCAAAGATAACGGAGTGCAATTTGGCACGCGCGCATGGTTCGTCTTCTATCGCTCCTGGTATATCCCACTCTGGCGCTGACATGAGCCCGCGCAGCGTCAACGGAAGGTGCCAATGCGGCGATCCATGGTGATTCTCCACCGCACTCCGGCGGCTCACGGATGTTCCTGCGTAGGATCCGACGCTCGTGTCCGGAAGATGAAGGAGGGTCCGCCGGTGACTGCGGGAGGGAGGGCGGACTTGGAAAAGGGAAGGTGGAGGAAGTGCACAGACTTCTTTCGTTCCATGGCCTCGTACGTCTCTATCACTCGTTGGGACGTCCAAGGCATATTCGGCTTGGAGATCTCTGTTCGTACTTCAGCATCGTTGATATGTCGGATCAACACTCCCTTGAGGCTTGCTGTCCACTTCGGTGTCGTTTCCTCATGCTTGTGCCAGCCCGTGCTATGGCGAGCACTCGAAAACTATTGCTTCTGACAACAGACTGTCTCGTGCATAGGAAAGTGCTCATCGCCGAGAGCCTCAGAAGCTTGATGCTCCTCTCGGACAGCAAGTTTGAGGTTAATTTTTGGGACAGCAATTGAAGTCGCCTCATGTCAGACGTAACAGCCTGTCAAGTCGACATCTCATACCAGTTTTCGCGCCAGTTTCGCGACGATTATGTCTTTTGGACCAACGCCAACACTATCGATCTCCGGATAAGACCTTCTTGTTGGCCTTCCCGACAGCCAACACCGTCTGGAAGGACAAGCCTGTTCACCAGGCTTCTTGATGAGCCTGAAGGCTCCGCGATGACTGAATCCCTGATCTGCTGACAAGGGATATTGCAGTCGGCGAGCAGTCGATGAAGCTTGCATTCGACAGGAGGCGTTTGCGAGCAATGATCATCTTGTTGCCTTGGCGAGAATTCCTAGGAGTTGTTGCTCGTGCCGCGAGACAAACGCAAAGTCGAGTACTGATAGGTGGGACCGGAAGGAGAACAATAGACGTCCGCTTAGGCCAGGTGTCGATAGTAGCCCGACTCTGCATGAGTTCGGAATGTGCGAAGCGTCTGACTTCGTCCATTGGTCTCTTTCTATCTCGACTTGACCTGAGCTTGAAGGCCTGTCGACGAGTAGCTGACCTCATTCAAGCCCGAAGACGAGACAGCTCTGCATCAACGCGTGGTATGGCCATGTCTACTCGAGCGTCATAGTCGGATGTATTCCATGCCCAGGACCGAGACCCAGGCCTCTGCGGTGCTGGTCTGGGTGGATTATAACACGAGGCGATTATAGCTGTTGGTGTCGAAACGCAGGTATGCTTTCGAAGGATTGTGGCACAGCCAAAGTCATCCAATCAAAGACCTCCCTGTTCATGCAACAGCTGCAGACTCCAGGCAGCGCAGCCTGATCGCGACTGCTGCATTTCTGAGTCAATCCATTCTCTATTTCCACATCATCATCAACAGTGAGTAGACATCTACGACATTTCATCAATCTCGACAGCCTTGATCCTCACTCTGAATTCGCGGCGTGACATCTGGGAGTACGTCCAAGGATGGACATCCAGGTCGAGAGAATGCCTGCGAGCCTAGGCAACAACCCTCTCGACCATGAAATCGAACCGCCAGATTTCAGAAGCAACAGCCCGGCTCCAGTCACCAAGAACCCTGGAACAATCACATATCCGTCAACCTGCGGACACGGTGTCGAGTCAGTGCCTGGCATCGCCCTACGGAGAATTGAAGATAGCTGCCCGCTTCTAGCAGCAGCATTCGAAACCACGCGTGCTGGCCCAAGACTGCATCTCGAGACCCTCAACTCCATGACCGCGCGACCATTTGTACGCTTCCTACAGTCAGGCTCGTATTCCATGACAGAAGATGGCGATATCTATGCAGTCGTGCCCTCGTCGATACTGCTGCATCTCCAGCTCTACCACCTCGCTATTATCTACGAGCTCCCACCGCTGAAAGATCAAGCGAATGTAAATGTCATCAGACAATGCGAGTTCGGCTGCTCAAGTCCAGACAGGCCTATTGACCTAATCGAAGGAATTCGCTATGCCTACAAGCACCTCCACGGCGAGACTGGGCTACTCAACACAATCATCAGCTACTGCGTCTCCCACTTGAGCATGCTCGAAAGCACCGCCGACTTCCGCCAGCTTGCCTCCGACCTCCGTCCCTTCAGCCAAGATCTATGCAAAGAAAATATGAGACGCGGATTCGAAGACGAAAGTCACCGCAATGCGCTCGAACAATGCGAAGAGCGGATGGCATTCTCCAATCGCACGCCCGAGGAAGTCAAGCAAATGTTCAACTTTCACCCCTCGGAGGAAGTTGATCTTCCCTCCAGCCTGAAGAAGCGCAAGCGTCTGGAAATTTTGCGGGAAAGAGCTCAGTCCGTGAGATTCGATCCGGCAGTGCACACAATACAGGACGAAGTGCATGCGGAGTCGGATAACCTCGAGGATGTGTTGCGGAAGATCCGGGACCGGCACAATGGGGTCAGCAGGGATGGGAGCCAGGGTACCAGGAATACGTTCATCCAGGATTTACGCCGTGACACGATGCCTGAGCCGACGACAAGCGATGTTGAGGAAGAAATGGACTACGCGGATGATGGTCTCGCAGACTGGGTCGCTGAAACATACGCCGCTCGTGTGCCGGAGGTCAAGGCCGCAGAGTCATACAGCAACGCCAGCAGTGGACCACTATTCCACTTCGACGATATGGATGGTTCGCATCAGGCTGCGTATGAGAAGCTGACCAAACAAGAAATCAAGTTCAACTTCGAGGAGCGGCATGATCGATCTGATCGTTTGGCAGTGCGGGCGACCTCAGGGCTAGATGTGGATGCAGAGCTGTCACCGTCGAAACCGGCGCAAGAGGTTGGACACTTCAGCAAAGGAGACTCGATCCCGGTCCTGGATTGTGCTAGGGCTGATCAGCTGTGGAAGGGCATGCTTGACAATCTTGCTGCGCAGAAGTCAGTCGATCACTCGGACGACGAAGACTTCCTGCTCATGCGGCCGACGGAGCGCGCTGTCAAGACGATGGAAGGGTCCTCCAGGATTAGCCTCCACGATCCGGCTAATGAGTCTACCGCTGTGCGTGGACACTCGGACGTTGTAGAGGAGACAATTGTCCGAGACGACGTTGGCAGCGACTCGGGCTCGGACTCGTTCGAGCATGTCGAGCATCCAAATCGGAGCACATTGCCACTTCGACAGCGAGGTATGGAGAGGGAAACCGTCCCGGAATTGCCGCTTGTTGACGGTGTCAGTGCCTCGCCTGATTCAGACTGGTCGTTGGTGTGAGCTGCTTGAGGTCGACAATTTCTTTGGCACAGCGAGGCATAGATTGAGCATTGCTTATGTCGGCGTTTTTTGTTTTTGATCCTGCAAGCGCTGCGATGGATTTACGAATGAATGATATGACAGAGCGACGACTGAGGTCCCGGAGGATATGTGTCAGCATGGCTTATGAAGACAGCGACAGGTGCAATGCATGGATTGGTAACCAAGAGTAGGGCGAGTCTCCCACCTCCTCTTCCAAAAGTCGGCAATTCGGCATGCGTAGATTATGCAGTGCCATCCGCCCTCTTTATCCGTCTTCGGACTTTGGGAGCCTCAATGATCGACCCGGTTTCGCTTAATAGATTTGCAGGTGGGCTTGGATCTTCGCCTTCTTGCACTCTCTCTATACCCTCTCGTTCAGGCATCCTCGGAATCGCGAGTTACGAGACCAATATGGACGTCGTGGGGTCGAAAATATGTCGACAATAATGAAAGCCCACGATGGCACAACGCTGACTTCACGGCCAACTTCCTCTGGGCCCGAAGCCGACCTCGGCACCGTGGAGAAATCATCGACATCCTCCAAGAACAATAAATCGAGCAATGCTCAAGAAGAGACGCAACATCAGGCCGTCTCGAGATCAAGATGGCAGCGCTTCGTCGACGTCCTCTACTGGACACCACCTAATTGTCGATGGGACCCGGACTCGCCACCCAAATTTTCCACCGCGTTGAACGTCCTCTTCGCCTTTGCAGGAGCCTTTACCGTGGCGAACCTTTACTATAACCATCCGATTTTGAATATCCTGGCGAAAGACTTTGGCGTTGATTACGTCGAAGTGTCGCAGATTCCGACGTTGGCCCAAGCAGGATATGCGGTCGGCCTCTTCTTCCTGTGTCCGTTGGGAGATTTATTCAAAAGACGACCCTTCGTCCTCTCCCTCATCTTCGTCACGGCAACACTATGGTACGACCTCTCACTCCACCACCCCCATTCAACTCCACCAGCTAACGGATCGCCAGCATCGGCCTCTGTACCACGACCTCCATCCGCGTCTTCTCCGCCATCCAATTTCTCGTCGCCATCACAACCGTCACGCCTCAACTCATGATGCCCTTAGTCGGCGACCTCGCGCCACCCGCCCGCCGCGCCACTGCTCTCTCCATCGTCGGCTCCGGCCTCATGCTAGGAATCCTCATCGCGCGTCTGCTCTCCGGCGTCGTCACGCAGTACACATCCTGGCGCACAATCTACTACCTCTCCGTCGGATTACAGTACCTCATCTTCGCTTTACTGTGGTGCTTCATGCCGGACTATCCCTCCACCAACCCTGACGGGCTGAATTACTTCCACATGCTGTGGAGTATGATCCTGATGTTGACCAAACATCCAGTCCTCGTGCAAGCGTGTGGCATAGCTTTCTTCGTCTCCGCGACGTTCACCAATTTCTGGACGAACGTGACATTCCTCCTCTCCTCCCCGCCGTACAACTACGACTCCGTCATCATCGGTCTTTTCGCGCTGATCGGAATCGCGAGTATGCTCTGCAGCCCTTTCTACGCCAAACTCGTCATCGATCGCTTCGTACCGCTTTTCACCGTGTTGCTGGGCATAGGCTGGTGTCTCATCGGCATCACGCTCGGAACGTATACAGGCACATTTACCGTTGCGGGACCGATCTTGCAAGCCTGGTTCGGCGACTTCGGTATGCAAACGAGCCAGATCAGTTTGCGGAGTTCGATCTTCACAGTCGAGCCGAAAGCGAGGAATCGGACGAATACGGCGTTTATGGTGTTTACGTTCTTTGGACAATTGGTGGGGACGAGTGTGGGTGCGAAATTGTATGAGAGGGGCGGGTGGACGGCGAGTGGGAGTTTTAGTGTGGGGAGCATGGGCATGGCGTTGGTTGTGGTGCTGTTGAGGGGGCCTTGGGAGGAGGGGTGGGCGGGGTGGCATGGAGGGTGGAGTGTGAGGAAGAAGAGTAAGGATAGTGCTGATGGGAAGACGGTGGAGGTGAGGGGGCATTTGATGGGGAGGGAGAGGGTGGATGTTGAGAAGGGGAAGGACGAGCATGAGCATCGACATGGTAGAGATGATCAGGAGGCTGTGAATTCGACTGATGCGGAGAAGAGTCTGGAGATGATGGCTGCGGAGGATGTGGTTGACTGGAGTTCGGACAAGACAGATATCATTACGACAGAAGGAGGGACCAAGTCGTCCAGCGTTAGAACAAGTAGATGAGTTCACGATTGGACTGAGAATAACGACATATACATAACAAGCTCACATACCCTCTCAAGATATGAAACATCATCGTCCCATTGTAACCACGCGTAAAGCCTCGACCTCGAGCACCCGATCCCATTGCCACTGTCAAACCCACCACCGCCCATCCTCCCTCCCTCCGCCCTAATCCCACCACCCTACGTATCAAACTGCCACTTCTGCAGCCCACCCCGAAACCCCTCCTTCGGCGGCGCCCGACTCCTCACAGGAGCCTTATACGCCCCACTCTCCGCATACGCCTGGGCCAATTTCGCACACACCTTCTTGTGCTGCTTAAAGTCCGCTTTCGTGCAGTCTCGACTGCAGTACTTGGTCGTGTGGCATTTCGTGCAGGCTTTCAGGAGATTGGGAGTTTCCGGGTCGGGATCGGTGTTTGTTTCGGGGGTGAGGCATTTGGCGCAGGTTTCTGGTGTGGATTCTTCTTGTTGTGAGTCTGGAGGAGGAGAGCGTTAGATTTGTGGCGGTGGTTTGGAGGGATGGAAGGGTTGGTACCTGATGAGGTTTGGGATGCTTCTTGAGGTGCTCTTGATGAGGAGGAAGATTCTGCTTGATCGGCCATTTTGGATTGTTTCTGGTGAAGTTGGATGTATACGTGCTATATCTTGTTCAAATTTCTCTTTCATGTGAAGAGGACGTTTTGAGTGAGGCCGATGGAACTAAAAGTATACGCACAGCGGTCTCAATTCTACGCAGCGATCTTCACAGTATACACGAAACGAGGTCTGAACACGGAATGAGAACATGTTCTCCTAGACAAGAAGCGTGAACGACACAGGGAACAGTCCCTGTTTCGCGCTCAGTTGTCAAGTAAAGCGATGACGTGCAGCAAAACCTCTTTCGCGCTGACGATCAATTCATTTCAAAGCCAAGCAGTTAGAAGATGGCGACGATGTTGGGCGGACTGGCAACTCCTCCTGGCACCTATCACAAGACGGTCAGCGATGTAGCAGAACACACAATACGGCACACTCACATTGACCGGCTTCGACACCACAAAGAAACTCCATCTCTTCTGCCTCTCACACTCCGCCGCCAACTTCTCCAGATCGAATAACTCCCCAATCGGCATTCCCCATCCGGCCAACATAACCTCATGCAGCAAATACTCCTTCTGAGTAGGCCACGCCTCCCAACTCGGATGATCCGCCGCGCACGCCGAGAAGTTGCTCCACATGAACTCCATCATGTCCTCGCTCTGCTCAACGCCCGTGAACGCCAATGGCTGCTTCGCTCTATATGCCTCAATCTCCTCTCGTGACAGTTTACCATAGGCGTCCATATACCCGCTGCGAAGCAAGAGAATGTCACCAAACTTGATCTCCGTTCCCTGGTCCTCGGCGACTTGACGGAGCGTCTCGGCGCTGATTGAGCCGGTTTCGAAGGCGCTGTGGGCGACGTTGTTCTTCAGACGCCAGGCGTGGTAGTCGAGGAGGATGCCACGGCCTACGATGCCCTTTTCCGCCCAGGCGCCGATGCCGAGGGTGTTGGTCGCCGTCACGCCGTTGGTGCCGTGGATGTCGTCGAGAGTTACGCCGTTGTAGAATTTGGCTTCTTTCTGGTAGCCGAAATGGCGGAGGCCGTCCCATTGACTGGAGCTCTGTTGGCGGTGTGTTAGATCGCGATGCTGAGAATTCGATGGCAGCAATATTGACGAGCAATAATCCTACCTGCGTGTTGAAGAACCAAGTATCGTCGTTCACGATTCGAGGAGCCTTTTGGTAGACTTTCTTCTGAAAAGACTGTCGACCAAAGAAGGGCACATCTGCTTGTGCATCGAGTGGCCAGTCGAGATTGACACGAGTCCCGGTTTGAATTTCGCTGGCGGCGGCTTTTACGACCTCGTCTGTGAGGCGGTTGAGAGTGCCTAGCTGATCGTCTTTGCCGTATCTATTGCATGTCAGAGGCGTCTCATAAACATTTTGTTGCTGACTTACACGCCCCAGGCGTTATGGTGAGGTCCACTCTTGTCCACGGGGAGCTCAGAGAACTTTGGAATCTGGACCATGTTGAGCACCTTGATGATCTGGTGATGATCTCCGTTTGAAGCGTCAGGTATGATTTGTTGTATATATGTCAATGTCGTAGCTCCTCATTTGATCAGCGAGATCGCAATGCCGTGAGGAGTCGCGAAGTGGAGACCCGAGGGACAGCTTGCAAACTGCCAGCTTGATCTTGTCGTCTCGTTCGCCTCGTCCATCGCGCCCTGCAACCTCATCCTTCACCGTTCGATGCCACTTGGATGTCCGATTCAAACGCATTCGCCGACTTGTGGCATGGTCGCGTCCGCAAGGAGCCACTTCCTGCCATCGCGACAGCAAAGCTGATACGCAGAAATCGTGTCAAGCTGACACCGTCGTGATGCATTACATCAGCGATAGATGGTCGAATTGCGTCAGATGATGGTATGATTCAAATGCAGGACGCCAGGACAAACATCTCATCGTAAATCAAGGCCATTTTGATGAGGAGAGAGGTATTGTGTACACGGGCAGGTACATCTTTCCCAGGCTTCAAAATCTCGCGGGGCACGTTCCACCACTTCAACCTCAATGACAACCATCAACAAAAGATCCAGTCAAGATCATCACGGCGATGAGCACAACCATGCCAAATCCATACGAGATCCCAAGCATCCGCCGACAACTCTACAACCCAACCAAACTCATCGCCCGACTCACCTCCTACCTCTTCTCCCTCCTCCACTCCTCCCACAAAACCAACCTCAACATAACCGTCATCTGCATCTCCGACACTCACACCCTTATACCCACCTTCATCCCTCCAGGCGACATCCTCATCCACGCCGGCGACCTCACCAACGCCGGAACTCCAGCCGAACTCCAAGCCCAAATAGACCACCTCGCCTCCCTCCCTCACCGCTACAAAATCGCCATCGCAGGAAACCACGACACCTATCTCGACCCAGCCAGTCGAAAGACTCTCAGCCCTGCAGATCAAGCTGGTTCAGTGGATTGGAAAGACATCATTTACCTCCAAAACTCAAGCACCACCCTCGACTTCTCCGACCGTACATCCCGCAGCCACGGCCGGGTGAAAGTCTTCGGCAGTCCACATGTTCCTCTCGTAGGCGGACCTGAACATGCGTTCCAGTATCCACGCGAGGAAGATATGTGGACCGGCAAGATTCCTCAAGACGCGGACATCGTAGTCACGCATGGACCGCCGCGCTTTCATCTGGATTTACCGGGCGTGCAAGCGATGGGCGATCGATTCCTACTGAGAGAGGTGAGGCGGACGAAACCGCTGTTGCATGTCTTTGGACATATCCATGCGGGGAGGAGTGATGCGCTGGGCATCCTGAGGGGAGGGCAGGAGAGCGTGAGATGGGATGAGAGTGAGAGAGCGTTGGCGGTGGTGTTGGACAAGGAGTCGAGCGAAAGTGTTTGGGGGTTGGTGTCGTCGTGGAAGAACGTTGTAGATTGCTATCATTTGTTGATCTTCGTGGTCTCTGGGATTTTGGCTCTCTTACAAGATCGAATCTTTGGCTACAAGGTGCCGAGTACACGCATGGTCAACGCAGCTTTGACGTATTGCAATACTGGCAAGCTGGGGAACAAACCACAGGTTGTAGAGCTGTGACTTGTCTCGGCAGTTGAGAGCGGTTCAAACGTCCAGGATGCCAGAAACGGGCTTCGATCGATGTGATTCTGTGCAGGCATGGCTCTGCAGACGATTCAAACTTGAGCTTGGCCGTCCGGGCATGGTTCTGAATCTTGGTGGGATGCCCGCGAACAGTTCACGCAGACTCCGCTCACGGTCCGGCGTTACGCTGTCTCTTACCACATCGAAATCGTTGGGTTTGCAACTTTCTCGCCACCGAACATCTCCGCCTCCTCTAGCCTATCCGGAAACCAGCAAGACATGGAGTTACTCTCACCTGACACGATGCGGGCCTCAAGAACGAGTAAAATGTGTCATGGTTGAGGTGCAAGATCATCGCTTGAAAGGGATATATACAATGGGCAACTCCATCTCAATGCTACACTTCTAAACACGACCGTACATCACTTCAGACCATCTTGCCCTAGGCAACGCTTCAGCCCTACTTCGAGCAGACAACGCCGTTGACATTGGCGTCAGAGACAGGGGCGTTGGCGCGGCCCTTGAGGTAGCAGAACTAGAGCAATAAAATCAGCATACAATTCCTATTAGATGAGCAGGACGGTAATATTGAGACTTACGCGGTTGTCAAACCGGTACTGAGCAGTCACACAGTCGGGGTTGCGATCGCAAGCCTGCGCGCAAGTCTGCAGCGCACCAGCGCCATCAACCGGGCCGATGGCCTGGATGTCGTTACCGGGACGGTCGGTGCCGCACTCCTGCGTGCAGCTGGTGTTGGGGATGGGCTGGCCGTTGGCGCAGGTGCGGCAGAGGACGGTGTCGACGTTGCCCTTGGAGACCGGGTTGAGGACGAAGTTCTTGAGGTAGCAGAAGCCCGTCTCCTCGACGAAGGTGGCGTCGAGGCAGGCAGCGGCGCTCTGGCAGGCAGTGGCGCAGGCGGTGAGGTCGGCCACTTGGAGGGCTTGGAAGTCACCGCCGGGACGGTCGATGGAGCATTCGGCTGTGCAGGTGGTTCCGGAGATGACGAGGCCGTCGCCGGTAGTGGAGGAGCCGGCGCAGATGCCGGAGGTGGCGGTGAAGGCGAGGGCGGAAGCGGAGAGGGCGTAGGTGGACGCCAAGAGGATGAAGGACTGCATGTTGATGTTGTGTGTGGGTGGTTTGATTGGTTGGAGAGGCCTGAGATATTGTCCGTGGGGGTGATGAGATCGTTGGTAGTGATGAGACTTGTGAGACAAGAGGGTATTGTGAAACGACAGGGCGATCGAAGACTTATACCTTTCTCCGATCCAAGCAACACGGATCTGCTGCTCAGCCTGGCCCTCCACCTCTGGGCGACAATTTCCCGCTATCTTCGCCAACACTCCGCTAGAATGCTCAGCTCATGGCCTCGACTCGACTGGCTCGGCGACGCCGGTCAGGCGACGACTCAGGCCATGAATGCTCCACCATTGTATGACCGCCGCATCTAACCCTCTACGGGCTAAAGTAATGCCAACGAGCGGGACTGGGTGGTCTGGGCTTCCACATATGGACGTGAAAACAAATTGGCATGTTCTTGCCGAGCAATTCTAGGCTCTGTGAGCGGAGTCCCCGAAAGCAAAGACGTCGACCCGCCTGGGCTTGGGGCTGGAAAGAGAAGTCCACGTCTCAATCTAGAGTCTGCTTCGAGAGCGGGCCGCTCGCTTGCCATGCAGAGCATCATGCCACATGATCAAATGCGGTAGCGAACACGCGGCGGACTAGTCTGTGCTTTCGCGTCCACGATGCTGATTGAGATCTGGACATGCGCCACGAGGATGGTGATTGGCCGAACCGGTTCCTCAGTAGCGCGGGACCTGGGCATTTCTTGTCTGCATCGCCTGATGCAGTATGTGCTGCTCGTTTGAGATGTGGCGCTCTCTAAGGCTGAAGCGTGAACGGTCTGTCGCCGGCGTCCGTGATCAGGTCATCGTCGAGGTCGACAGCCTTGCGTTCTTTTCTCGCTGAGACCGGCGATGGCGGGAATACACTTCCTGCTTCTCCGCACAGTAGGAGAAGCTCCGCTTGTCCTTGCCTTTTGGTCCTGCCCCTAGCACAGCCCTTGGCAGATGGAGCATTGGCTTTTTCAGCAGCCTTCGTAGCAGCAGCGCTATCGAAATTTAGGTACACCCTTCGCGGCAGAATTTGTAGGGCGGCCAGAGCGGCCTCTCGATGAAACGGCCATTGCGCAAGCAGAAACGGAGAGAACGCTTGAAGTGATTATCAAATCATTATTGATGACAATAGCAGGTCTGGACGTCGTTGATGGCAGGGCGATGAAGGTAAAGGACAACATGAGGTCGGGACATTCATCTCGCCGCCAAGCCGGCTGAATCTTGCACAGACCTCTTCCCGTGTTCGTGTTTATTAGACTCTGGGACTTCGGTCTCCCCGTGCGCCCATGTCGGCCATGTGGGAATTGCGATGAACATTTGTGATTGCCAAGTTGCCATGTTTTCCTGCCTCTTGCGGCATCCTCTTTGGGAAGACTTGACGCTGATATCAGCTGAGATGGCTTGCACGTGGACTGATGAATCCCCATGTTGCGGTGCTATGCTCGACGAGTCAAGCCTCCGGACTCGACATCGAACCCTGGATCGCGGGTGGTCTGTATATCGGCGACAACGCCATTAATTAAACCTTGTCGATTCATGCTATATATCACACGCCACATGCATGTTCATTACACCACCCTCGTCGTCGTGGTGACCAGCTATCTTATTAACTAGCTATCTTATTAACTAGCTACCTCCCTGTCGCCGCCTCTTAAAAGGACTGCCGCTGCTGCTGCTGCAGTAACTGCCAAACTATGAGTCTGTAGGTTTACGCTGCTATAGTGTTGTTAATCTAAACGGTAGCACCGAATCTAGTGTGAATAATACATCGTCGTCGCCGCTGTTTATAGCTGATAGAGCCGACGTTAGTAGGTGGCTAATGCTAAAGTGAGCTATAGATAGTGTCGCCGGTAATAGAGCTATGGTTAGTAAGTGTAGCCTGCGAATTAACGACTAACTAAGCTATTATGGTGTTAGTTTATATAGCGTGTGTTGTGACAATAGTGTTAGCACGTATTCTTTACTAGCTACTGTTTCCTGTGTTAACATTAATAGCTATTAAGGTAGTGCTATAGCTATGCAATTAACGTTCTTCTTGCGGTTCGTATAAGGCGTAAGTTTAACGTGTAGACGGCCGGCATTAATCTAGCTGTAAATGTCGTAGTTGGTGTATTCGCGAACTGCGTCCTTAACCAGCCTGAGGAAGTGTGCTTGTGTAGCTATAGTTGTAGACTTGTCGACAATAGTGTTGTCTTTGATGCGGTAAAACGCGTTCTTAAGGTCCTTACTAACACTGCTAAGGTGCACTTTAAGCCTACGAATTAATAGATTAATAGATACCTCGTCGCCCTCGTCACTACCCTTAACGTAGAACTCTTGAGCTGGCTAGTTAGGGTGCACTATAGTCGCATTAAGGCCCTAATATCGACCGACTATTACGTGGATCTGCTCTCGCGTAAGGGGGTAGTCGTTAAAGCGGTAATCTCGGAGAATATGTCGATAAGCCGCATAGTGCTTAAGCTAGTAGTGGTAATAGCAATAAGGTGGATTCGAAGGGTAGTAGGAACGGTAGTAGTGTTTCTATAAGGGCTTGCCGGAGTTCTCGTTAATTTCCGCTGCCTTCTATTCTATAGCCATAGCCCTTTAAACGACCCTTAGATAGTTCTTAAGGCCCTTAAGATTAAGGACCTTCTAGTGCCTCGTTTTCGTGGAGTTGTAGGTCGCTGTAATTTGCTTGTCGAAGTAGGACTGCTGTGTTGTCACTAGATAGAGCACTAGCCCTAGCAGCGACTATTTAGGCATGCGCTTCTTCTCGCCGTCGCCTTTAATGCCGGAGTAATATCCTTTAGCGGCGTTAGTAGTGTTGCACTAAGAAAGATAGTAGTTAGAACAAAAATTCTAAAACTTAAGAAACTTCTCGAGGGGTCGTTAAATAGACCTAATCGGGCTTAGCGCCGACTTTACGCCGGCGTAAGCTAATCATAAATTCGATAATTGTCGTTAGCGTTGCTAACTTACCCTTATAAGAAGTGGATTGTTTACTCTCGCCTATATCGCCTACGCTATTGAATTATTAACATTCTAGTGTCGCCGCAGATACGTCCTTTTATCGTCCTTGCTACGGTTAGCCAGCATCCGATCTACCCTCTCGAGTAGCTTAGCGCACTTAGCGCGAGTCCGAGCCTGCGACAACGCCCTCTAGAGTAGCGAGAATTCAGCGCGATATCCCTTTAAAGGGAAGTTGCGTAATAGCGTTTCTTTGGCGTGTTTCTGGCATAAGAGCTGTCGGATACTAGCCTTCTTAAAGACTGTGCGAATGGCTAGCTGCTCGGCGCTGCTGTCGTCTGTTACCGCGTAGCGTAGCTTCTACCTTAGAGCCTACTCTCGAAGGGTAGCAATAGCTAGAGTAATAAGGACAGCTTGCTAGTTCTGCGTAATAAACTGGCTAAGGGGGAGCTATTAGCCTTCGTCCGTAAAGTAGTAAATAGTAAACAACACCTACTTTAGCTTGCAGTAGTCGTGCGTTCTATCTATAAGGAAGAGCTGATAATCGCCGGTGTTTAGGTATTCTAATTGCTACGCGGTAGCTATTACAACCCCCCTTACGAGCTCCGCACCGCTTATAGTAGTGACCTTTTAGGCCTTAAAGCTACTGTTTACCGCGGTAGCGACTACCTTATCGACCTGACGCTTGCTATCGCTAACGACTGATCTAACAACACGGCGCACATCTCGGGCTCTGTCGACAGCTACGCGGTTTATGTTGCGAACGGAGTTATATAATATAGAGCTTCTACCGGCCTTAACGAGCGACTGGTTATAGTCTAGCTTCTTCTTTAGCGCTAATAGCTTAGGAAGGACTTCTAGTATTAGCTTTACGAGCTCTTTAACGCCGTTGTTCGTGAACCGGTAGTCTATAGATTCGAGGGAATAGTTGTAGCTACTATTGTCGCGAGTGCGTTTAACTTCTACTAATACAGGCTCCTTGCTTGTAGCATCTTTGTAGTAGAAAATTAGAGCGATTCTAGCATTACAACCTAACTGCATTAGCGACTAGCTATAGCACTAGATTTACTACTTACTATGTTTATAAGCGTTCTAACTTAGCCGTTTACTAGCACCGCTATAGGCCTTACTTGGTCGGCCACACTTGCAGCAACATTAAACTCGTTTAGTAAACAGCTTAGTGCGCTTCTAGCGCTTCCTTTTACTTTATACGTTGCTTATAAACGGCTACACCTGCTTGAACAGCGCTAGTTTCAGCGACAACGGCTCTTTAATATCGTACAGCTTAATGCGCTATTCGGCGATGTCGTCTGGTAGTAGCATAAGGGCAGCGAGTAGATTAAGGAACAAGGCTGCTATAAGGGCGACGGTAAGGTATACATAGCACCAACAACAACACTACTAACTTAATAAACACAACAACAACACGGCTGGTAGATATCGATCGACAAGGGCCTTAATTAGTGCTGACTCGTGGTGGTGTTTAGGCTCCATTTAGTGCCGGTTTGGCGCCGATATACACATAACCGGATCGCGACCTTTCCATGAGTGTGGTGAGACACATCGCTCCACTTGCACTTCACGCCGGCATCCGACGATTTGGGAATTGGTATCCTACTCGGCCTCGAAGGATCTCCGCGAATAAGGGCTCGACAGAATGGTCTTCATCGCAGTCTCTTCGGTTTGTGAACGCTGGATGCAACCGTGTTCCGTACCCATGCGCAAGGGAGCTCAACAATCCTTGTCCAGAGGTTGGTCTACACGAATCACGATGCGGAACCGGGTCAAGCACCTCCGCCAGGACCCAGCTCTGATCCGTCGATCCTTCGATCCTGATGAGACACTACAGCACTGCTTGACAGGGCAACGACAGCCAACGAGAGGTCAATATAGCCGAGTATCCATCCCATGTAATAAGTTACACAGTGCTTGTGTATACGACACCTTGCTCAACTGCCAACCGAGCACATCCGACGAGGTGAACATATCTAGGTCGGGTCGGAGCTGTTATGCTGGTCTTCCGTTGATCCCTGGGAAGGACCACCGGCTTCAGGGTTCGATCGAGATCGTGTGTACTTCGCAGAAATGCGCGTGGTCAATGTGAGCATCGATTTTCCATCATCTCCTATTTACTCAAGCAGAGCCGAGTCATCGTATTGAAAGCGATGTTCGGAATGACTACGCGTATATTGTTCCTCCCATCGCACGCATTCTTTCCCTGCGACAAGCTTTTGCGACCTCGACATCACCTTGCATTGCAACAGCCGAAACCAACGAAAAACGATAAGCTACGCCAATAGGAACTAAGGACCATGATGAACAAAAAGCGTGCCTGCCAGGCCTACGACCCTGATCAGCGGGCCATGGCAGATCATCCGCTTATCAAGTTATCAACCAACCGCTGCTGAGAACTACTCCGACCATCACCGAGGCATCATGCGGGACGACTCAGGGCCAACAACGGCAACACGAGCTCGGGTCAGCATGTTCATCGATGGACGTCCAACAACGGTGCTCAAGTCAGACGACCCTTGAGCACCATCACGTAAAACTGCAGATGCCGCGTATTAGTCCTCATACCGCACAGACCGTAAGCTATCGGTAATGCTCCGGTAGATAGGGCAATGCGGGCCTCTCATGATGTCAAATGCCGTTCGAGAGGGTTCGTCGACGGGGCATTTCGAAAATCTCGCTCACCGCCCGTGTCGAGGGAGGTGCTGATGAGAAGACTATAAGACTGAGCGATGCTCTTCAGGTCGATTCTGACACCCGTCACTCTCCTTCCTCCCATCTCCGTCCAATCACAACTTCTGTCAAGATGCAACTCTCTTCTCTCATCGTCAGCATGTGCCTGTCAGGCATGGCCAACGCAGTCAACTTCGCCGACTACAAACCTCAAGCCGGCGTAGAGGGCGCATTCAAAGACTTCCTGCAAGCGTACGTTCCTCCAACTCGTCCCTCCCACCCACCACACGACCTACAGACACTGAAATCCCTCCCTTTCCAGACTCTACAGCGCAGCCGAAGACCCCAAAGCCACGAAGGGCTTCACCGACTTCTTCGTCCCCACCACCGGCCAGCTCTTCGTCAAATCCCTCCACGGCGCCGGCGCCAGCAAAATTCTCGGCATCAAGCAGATGCTTATGCCCACGGACGGCCACAAACACTGGAACCACTACCCGGGCGTCGCGAAGGTCGGGTCCGAGACGGATACCAGTAAGATCTACAATGTCGTAGGCCAGATCGACACCCGTTATGACGGTGGTAATTGCAGTTCTGCTCAGTGCGTTGCGTCGTTGGCATTGCTGTCTTGAATGATGCTGACTCTTTCTCTTCGCGGGCATTAGCTTCGAGACCAATTTCGAGGTGTTGAAGGATGCGAGCGGAGATGTTCGTCTCGCGCCTGGAAGCGGATCGCTGGCGCTGTACGATGACTATGTCGTTGAGCCGGAGTACACTCCGACCGAATATCCATGCCATGCTTAGCGGGACGATGGTCTGAATGGCGCTTGGAGAGCTGAGCCCTGAGGGTTGTCAGTCGAGAAGTGTACTTTGATAGATGAGAAGTGCGATATGAGCGAATCGCATTTGTCGTTCGCTGTGTCCGGTATAGCCATCGTTCTCAAGCATACAAACAATCGCCAAACGGCAGGGTATCTTGTGCAAAACCAAACTCCTTCTACCCACCACGTGCACGAATCTCGTTGATCTCAGTGCGTAGCTCCTCCGCCCGCACACGCAAAGCCGTTCGCATCAAAGGATCACTCTCGGTACGAAGAGCCTGCGCCACACGAAGGGAAGCCTCCAATGGCCTCCACAACGCACTCCTCCCACCCGCCATATCCTCGACCAGCTCGCTCGCCAGCCGACCAACAGCTGACTCGTCCGCCGTCCGCGCTGGCGCTGTAGTCGGGGATCGATCCACTGGCGCTTCCTAAGCGGCAGCAGCAGTCTCGGCGTACTTCGGCGTCAGGGCAGTCTCTTCCAGCGCGGGACCAGAGCCACCGTATTGTGATGGCAAGTCCTTCCCAAGGCATGTGTGTAGCTCCGAGCCGTAGGTCATCCATGTCATGCGTTGGATGCTGTCTTTGGACATGAGGGCTTTCATGGCGCCCATCATCCATTGCATGACGAGAGGGACGTTGACGAAGTACTTGTAGCTGACGGTTTCGGGGTAGTATCTGTGCGAGGGAGGGTCAGTGACTGAGGTTCAAGGAAGGGCTCAGAGCGCGGGCGTACTTCTGGAAGAGGTCGATGATCTTGCTTGAGGATGCTTTGATCTCGGCGGGTTGGCGGAAGAAGGAGACGGAAAGGTAGTCGTGGACGTTAATGGCTGTGTACGGATCGGGACCCTTGCCGTAATCTGGGATCGTTTTGGTTGCCTCGTTCA
The DNA here is from genome assembly GCF_000219625.1 of Zymoseptoria tritici IPO323. Classification (NCBI taxonomy): domain Eukaryota; kingdom Fungi; phylum Ascomycota; class Dothideomycetes; order Mycosphaerellales; family Mycosphaerellaceae; genus Zymoseptoria; species Zymoseptoria tritici. Next base: position 2,149,333 of record NC_018216.1, on the reverse strand, counting down.
ATTTCAACTCGGCGAGCGTGATCTCCATCTGAGCAACGCGCCAGCGGACGAACCTGTACCCGTGTCAGAATGCTTCAAGTCAGGTCTGCTCTTCACGTAGACTTACGCATCTGTGTCGCCAAATACTTTCTTCGAGTCCTTCGCCGCGGCACCGTAGACGTTGATGGCCACGACATCCTCCTCGTTCTTCGTCTCTGTAGCTCCTCGAACTTTGGTCACGAACCCCAATCCTTTGAACTTGTCGCCATCAAACACCTCGTCTCTTGCTTTGAGCGGCTGATACTCCTTTCTCCACTTCAACGCTTCGCTCAGCTGAACCTTCGCTTTCTCCAGATCCTCGTCATTCGCGCGAAGGAACTTCTGCAGGATAATCAAGGTGGTGTGTGGGGAGGGAGATCTGTTGGCCTGGTCGTTAGGATTTTTCCTTGAGATACGCTCCGTCGTCAGAGGATCGTGGACTCACCCTTCAGACGGAGCAACGAGCTCCACGCCGTACATCTCGTTGTGTCCAGCGGTGTGCAGTATGCCATCTTCACCGGCAAGTGCTTGAGCGAACTGATACAGCTTGTGGTCCTTCGAGAGGTTCGCCCACTCGCTCTTCGTCTCCTCCGGCTTCTTCTCATTCGTGGTGTTGTTTTCTGCCGTGTTGGCCTGGTCGGCGGTGGAGCCCGCGGAGTCTGCCATATTAGAGAGAGCCTATACGCGAGAGACGACAACTTGTGGTAGCATAAGAACTAAGGGAAAGGTGTAGGCTTCGAGAAACTCGAAGCTCGAGACAGATCCGGTTAAACTTTCAAAGACAGCTGGGTGAACTTCGGGACTCTATGTTGCAGATTGATGTCGTTGTCAACGAGGTCTCCCAAGACCTTCTACTTCTGACTGAGGGACTGAGTATCGTTCCATACGCTATAGGAATACATCGATATGCGTGACCAGTCCGCTGAGACCTTGGGGATGTCAGGCACGACCTTGACTTCTACCAACGATGGAAAAGGGACGTTCGGTTTCTAGGTTTAAGTGCCGCTGCCGATGGTGTCACGAGATATCGAGCATAAGGTCGTGTGACCGCGGTGAGACTGCAGTAAGGATATCGTAGCTGTAGCAGAGCAGTGGGGCTGCGTCAGGACTGAAGGTTGGGACGTCGAAAAGGGAGAGTCAGTATGCTTTAATGTGGAAGGTAGTATGCGAGGTTTCGAGCACGCTATATGCGCTCCATCTCACCGAACACTCTTTCGTCCAGCCCTCGTGTCCTCCAGGTTCTCTGTCTCGTTGGCTCGGTTGGCTCGGTTGGCGAAGGATACTGCGGAGACACTTTTTCGTCCACTCGTTATTCATCTCCTCCAGCTTCTTCTCGATCGTGATATCGGCTTCTGCAGAGTTGGCTCGGTCGGCGGTGGATAGTGCGGAGTCTGCCGTGTCGAAGAGAGGCTTTTCCTCGCGAAATAACGAGCCAGCCCAGCTCCTTCCGCCTACGGTTCCTCTCTCAGCTCATACTGAACCCATCAGAGCCCAGGCTCACTTTTCCTGATTCCGATTCTGTCGTATCGTCACTCGTATTCTTTCCTTGCTCAACCTCATCTCGAACCCTCACCAAAAGCTCCTCCTCTTCTCCCTCCGGAACAACCTCCAACTCTGCTTCAACCTCCTTGACATCTTTACTCAATTGCTTCGACCACAGAGCAACATACTTCCCCTTCTTCCGGAACAAGTCCTCGTGCGTTCCCCTCTCCACAATCTGTCCATCATTGATCACCAGAATCAAATCGGCATGCTGAATAGTCGACAATCGATGTGCGACGATGAACGTCGTGCGATGTGCCGTCAGTCGCTTGAAAGCCTCTTGGATCACCGCTTCTGTTTCCGCATCGATCATGCTCGTCGCTTCGTCCAGGAGCACGATTTTCGGTTGTCGGAGGATCGCCCGCGCGATGGAGACACGCTGGAGTTCGCCGCCGGAAAGTTTTACGCCGCGCTCGCCGACCAGGGCTTTGTACTTGTCCGGAAATGTCATGATTTTGTCGTGAATGGCCGCCGCACGACAAGCGTCGTGGACTTCCTCGTCGGTGGCGTCGAGACGGGCGTATTTGATATTCTCCATGAGACTCACGTTGAAGAGCGCCGGATCTTGTGGCACTAAGCCAAACGAGTCGCGCAGGGAGTCGAGGGTGACATGCCGGATGTCCTGGCCGTCGATGCGAATGGCACCGGACGCGACGTCGTAATAGCGATAGAGCATTTTCAAGATGGTAGATTTCCCGCCGCCAGTTTCGCCAACGAGGGCGACGGTTTGGCCCGGCTTGACAGTGAAGGCGACATTCTTGAGAGTGGACTTGCGGACGTCGTAGGAAAAGCTGACGTCGTCAAAGATGACCTCGCCGGCAGTGACGGCAATATCTGGAGCGCCTGGATCGGTGGTAACGGTTGGCTTCGTGGTGAGAAGTTGGAGCAGACGTTCAGAATCCGTCAGCATCTGTGAGACTTTGCGGATTGAATAGGACACGTTGCCCAGCGGACCCTCAATGCTGCCCCAGTAGCTGATCAGAGTGATGAAATGGCCGACAGGAGCGCGACCACGTGCCACACGCCAGATCGCCAGCACGGTGACCGCGAGACGTCCAATGAGCATGACAAAGGACTGCGCGCCGCCTCCCATGAAGAACGCAAGGTAGTAGCGCCACTCAGCGGCCATGAAAGTGTCGACGGTATTGCTGTATCTCTCCGCCTCGTAGTCTCCTCGATTAAAGTGGGAGACCGTCTGCCAGTTGTTAATTGCCTCATTTTGGACTTTACTCTCGGATCGCCAAGCGGCATTGTAGTCTCGTCGTTGCTTCATACTCCACAATGTGACTTTGGTGCCGACGAAGACGTACGAGACTCCAACTGCAAAGAGAATGAGGCTCATGTATATATCAAAGAGCACCGCGACGTAGACGAAAGCCACGATGAGATCGAAGAACATCGGCGCTACATCGAACAAGATGAAGTCGACCTAAACATCAAAGGGTATAAGGATCAGCGATGTTCAGGAAACACAGCGATGCAGACTTAGACCTGGAACAGGCCGAGACAGTCTCAGGCGCCGCAAGCCTTGCCCTCTTCAGAGACTTACCAGGTCTTGCAGATTCGAGCCTTGCTCGATCGCACGAATGAGTTCGCCAGAGTTCTTCTCGTTGTGGAAATCCATTGACAGGCCCATGATATGGCGGAACGCGGTCGTGGAGATGGCTTTGTAGCCATATTGCTGCACCGGAACCTGAGCGACATTCTTAATCAGAGAGATTCCGGCGCCGGAACTGAGCGATGCGTATAGTATCCAAAGACCGATGGAGTGCCACGGAACATCTCCACTTCCAGCGCTCGCCGTAAGCTCGTCGACAATGATGCCCAATTGCCGAGGCTTAAGGATGTTGAGAACACGCTCGGCGATGATGATGATCCCAATGATCAAGAAGCAGGCTTGTACAAGGCGGTCCTTCCATGGAAGCAGCATGGGAATGAAGATCTTGAACTCTTTGAGATAGTTGAACCAACTGCCGGACTGCTGAAGGCGCTTTTTCTGCAACTCTTTGAGCTCTTTGTCGCGATCTGGCTCCTCTGAATCGGAGTCCATGTCCCACATCTCGTCGTCTTCAGTGGCGTCGCCTGAGGCCTCCTCAGGGGATGATGGCGGCGGTTTGATAGTGCTCCCGTTCAATCTGCCGTCCGTGCCGTTCCCATTGGCGTGGCCGTTGCCATTCTCAGCCAGAAGCGCTTCGCTTTCCTCATCGAGCTTGATGCCGCGCATGCGGTCCCTCAACGCGAACCATAGCACGCCAAGGCATAATAGCAGCAAAGCCGATGCTCTTACCGCTGCCAGCACCAGTCGAGTAGTAGTGTACTCATCGGTCTTGCCAGATGTGGCCGCGAGCGATAGAAGACCGACCTCGAAGAAGAATGCAATGACCCACGCGCCAAAGTATGGATGCCATAGTGGACTCACCGTCTCTGCCAGTCCCAGCGCCAGACACAGATGAACTGCGATGAAGATGACCAGGAATATCACATAGTCCTGCTCAGCCGCCCAGCCAGGTTGCCTGACAGCCTGCAATATCGTCGACACCGCCTCCGCAACAGCGGTACACACAGCGATCAATTGTAAAGCAATGGCAGGAAATCGCCTCGACTTGGTGCCTGAGCGAGGTTTCGGTTCTTGCAGCAGGCAGACCGCGGTAGTTTTTGCCGAGACGAAGTAAACGGCGGTGATGATTGGTGCCAGGTAATGCAGCACGGCCAGTGCCATCCCCGAGGCGAGCATGTTTGGTGATGTGGTGTGGGACGGCAAGCGGGTAATGTTGGGCAAGGTCGTCGGCTGATGTCGGAGATGGGTATGTATTGGCGGGCAGCTGCAGCTTCCCTGCCGGAGGATGAGATTGCCTTGTGTGATCCTGTGTGGTTGACTGTCGGTTGACACAGCCTTGTGGTCCAATATGAGCGATGCTGCGCCGCGAGATCGTAGAGGGACTGGAGGTCAGGTCGTGGAAGGAAGACTAACAGCGGACGTGCAGCAAACGCATGTCCGGCAAAGCAAGCCCGCGTTGCATGCAAGATGTACCTTTCTCCCTGCACGTCTGTTATGCAGAATGAAGACGAGCAAACTGCGGTCGATGAGTCGATATGATGGAGAAAGCAATCGCCACAGAGCAGGCAGCCGACTGTGCAAGACGAGGGTCCGGTTCGTAACGGCAGGCAGCGATAGTACGCGGTGGAGAAAATGCCTCGTACAGTGCAGTCGTGAATGCAAATGAGTGAGAATGATTTGCGAGGAAACTGAGAGAGTATTCTCCAGCAATAGCGGTGACGATCGAAGGAAAAGGCGGTGGTGGTGGTGGGGACTGGAGGGAAGCGCTGCCGTCTCCGCCGCCGCCGCTTCAAGTCCTTTCGTCGCCACAGTCGTCGTCGACACCGGTGTTGGTAGCAGAGGTAGTGCAAGTCTGCCTTACCTATATCTCATGATCCCCATCGTCACCGTGAAGCCACACCTTCTGCTCCGCCGGCCAGCAGAGTTTGCACGACCCCCACGAATCCCTCGGACTCCCCATGATTTGAGCTCGGCAAATGTGCAGTATTGCCCAGCATCGAAGCAAGGCCGCTTAGAAGCGTGTGATGGTGCAGATACTCGGCGCAGAGCGGTGAGATGTAATCGGAACAAGGTACGTTCCACAGTAGCGATGTAGAACTGCAACACCCATGCGGCACTTGCCCTGTCTTGTGACATTGTCCTGGTGCTGGCACGTGGCCCGAGGTTGTCGTGTGCATTTCGAATCTCACTTCTCGAACCTCACACCTTATATTGTACATCACGTTGGGGAAACAGGAGTTGGATTTTCATTGTTGCATTTGTCCTTGTTGTTATTCTGCATTGGGCCCGCTCCGCCCTTTTCCGGTCGCGTCATGAGACAGGCATGGTGCTGTCCTTTTTCTCATTGCATCGCATCGCAAAGCAGGTCCATACCATGTGAGAGCCTTCGAAGAAGGCCAGCGACAACGGTCGCCATGTGCCATGGCACATCTCGGGCATGTTCGTAAAGTCCAACAAGCAGAAGGCAAAAATCAAAAGTCAGAAAGCGGAAAGCAGAAAGACACAGTGGATTCTTTTCGGTCCCGAGGTGCAGCGCCATCGAAAAGCACGAATCCACCGTCCACTCACTCATATCACTGGTAACCATGCGTTGCTAATCGAACCAATGTCAGCTTCAGTCTCAGTAATGCCGTGAGCGAGAATCTCGATACCTTGAAAAATCCATACCATCACTGCTTTCACTCGCTGAGCATTGTATGCGCGAAAGCACGAGCCGCGGAATGAAGCCATCTCTTTCTCGCTGCAGTTTCATCGGCACATCTCAAGGATAGTCGCCTTTGCAACCCTTGCCCGGATACTCGCTGCGTCCGCCGCGGCGGCGATACAAGTTGTGGACGTTGAAGATTGGCTCCTCGACCTGTGGGACGACCTGTGGGCGGTCCTGAGCCTCGAAACTGCTGGTGTGGGCCGAATTCTCAGGCTCGTTGGTGTCGGTCGAGACCTCAGGCTCGCTAGTGTGAGCCGACTCCTCAGGCAGGCTGGCGTTGGCCAAGTCATCAGGCTCAGCGGTGTCGGTCAAATCCTCGGGCTCGCTGGTGTAGGCCGAGTCCACAGGCTTGCCAGTATCAGCAGATTCCTCGGGCTCGCTTGTGTCGATAGGACCGTCGAGATTTACCCAGGTCGCCACGTGGGAGAATCGTCTCAAGCCGAGGTCCGGCCTGTGGGGCTCGTACACCGGAGGAGTGGTGTACATGGGAGATGATGGTGGAGTAGTATCGCTCTGGGTGTCGAGAGCCGGCAACGAATCATCGACATGATCAGTGTTCACTTCACCAGCATGCGCAGTCTGAAGAGTGGAAGCCTCATCCGTCACTTGGGCCAGATCAGTGTGCTGAGCAGCTCCGACATGTTCATCACCTCCGACAGGAACTTTGGCTCCGACGGCAATTCCAGCTGGGACAGCAGCTTCAGGTCCGGCGGCAACTCCAGTTTCGACAGCAACTTCAGCTCCGACAGCAACTTCAGCGCCGAGAGGAACTGTAGCGTCGATGAGATCTTCAGCATCGGTGTGATCTCCATCGTTGACGTGGTCTTCAGCGTCGATGTGCTCTCCATGTTCCTCAGCTTCATTGATGGCGGTTTGGATGAGAGACTCCGCGTCGATTGTGCGGATTGTCTCGAGCTGCTTCAAGTTCTGAGAGCCCCAAAATGTGTTCATCATGGAGCCCATGGCGTAGATGTTCATGAAGCCGTGGTAGTAGCTGAAAAGAATCATGAGGGGGATGAAGCGCACATCCGTGGGATGGCGACAGAAGTGCGGGATGAGCTTGACGATCTTGGTGAAGATGATCCAGATTGCGAAGCAGATATAGGCGTTGATGGCGAATGGAGTCTCACCCACTGCGGCTGACAGCAGATACCACATGATTCCTTCCTAAAGGATCGCGGGCGTCTGGAATTGACCGAAGTAGATGATGTACAAACCCCAGAAGAACTTCACCGAGCACCAGTAGGACTCCTGCTCCATCACGGTGAAGTTGCCACGCCAGTGGGCGCGGGCCCAGCGCATGCACTGGTCGAGGTACTTCGAGTCGCCCTCGACCGTGGTCTCAAGAACGGACTCCGGATCGGACTGAATGCAGATGTTCCATCCATTGGAGTACACCCAGCGTGTCAGACACTTGTCGTCGTCGGAATTGAGAGGCTTGCCGCGCCAGGTGTCGCCGTTGAAGTGCGTGAAAAACTTCGGAGTCTGGAGGATCTTGGTGCGGTAGGCCGCAGTGCGACCAGAGAGTGTGGAGATGGACCCGTCGATGGCGTTGGTGGAGATGTTGTTCCACACACGGCGCTCGAGGTAAGCGATCCCGAGAAAGTTCCACATGTCTGCCTTGTCGCGACGAACCCGCTGACGAGTTCCGCCGGCTCCGACCTTGTCGTCCTCGAAGATTGCAAGAAGGCGAGGGAGGTAATCCGCAGGCCAGAACACATCATCGTCGGCGAAGACAACGATCGAAGTCTCGACTTCGCGGAGTGCTTTTAGGAGCTGCGCACGCTTGTTCAAGTGCTCAACGCCGAGGACACGAACGTCACCAAGGTTGGTCTCCTGCAGCATCTGCTGGACGATTGAAACGTTCTGGTCCGCCGTCACGATGTAGATTGCGCCGGGAGCTTCGTTTGATATCCGCTCGACGCATTCCAAGAGTTCACCCGGCTTCTTGAACGTCGTTGGGATGATAATGCTGGCATCCTTGACAGTGTACTTTGGGTTCTCGAGAACCGGCTTCGGCTTGTAAAAGTAAAAGGTGCCAATGCTGACAATCGTGCGGATGTACCGAGCGCTGAAGACGGCGATGAATGCTGCGAGAGCGATGACCCCAATGCGCGGCACATTGACCGCGGCGGACATGGCAGAGATGTGTTGGTTGTGAACACCAGACGTTGGCAGAGGCGGATGGCCGAAGATGTTTGAGCTTCCCACCAGATACTGGTCAGGGAGTAAAGCGAGCTCCATCTTGATGAAAGCGTTGCTGGTCTTTGAGAAGGAGGTCTTTGAGACGGAAGTCAGTAATGTGCTTGTGCAGGAAAAGTGGTGGACTCGAGTGTACCGGAAGATTTGTGTTTGATGTGCGATCGTCACGGCTGGACGCTTTAAAGGAAGCTCGAGGGCGGCAAAGGTGTGTCGTGTGCTGTGACGGCGGTCGGTGAAGGTGTCGTCGACTTGACGCGACAATGGCGTTGTTGTTGGAAGTGAAGAGTCGTGTGGTCGCGTGGTCTGTCTTGACTCAATGGGACAATGGCTGGTCTTCGAGAGACTGCGGATGAAGGTCAGCGTTGTGGCGATGTGGACGATCAAGCAATGGAATTGGAACGAACCGATGTCGACGCTGCGATCGATGAGGATGAGACTCTTGCTAGAGCACTCACACCGGCGCGCAGTACGATGAGGAGTATTCGAAGCGCGAGGTTGTGAAGATGGGTGCTTATCAAGGTGGATTGTGCGGTGGCCCAGCGGCAACGGGGTGTCTGCAAAGACACGGTGTCGTTGAAGACAAAGAAGGGAAGGAAGAACGTTCGACAATGGCTTTGTGCGCTGGTGATGGGCGCAAGTGGGTGTCGATGTTGGTGGAGAAGAGACGGTGGTGGTGATGAGAGGGGGACGGAAGACGACGAAACGGCTGGCAGGCTTTTCAAGCTCCAGCTGCAGAATCGAAAGGGGCTGTTCGATCACGCGCCAATTGCATGCGCCACACGTTGCTTCACTCGATGGAGATTGAAGTATTCACGTGCTCATCATGCAGAAGATTGTGTCGGGACTCATTATGGAAGGGGTGGCTACGATGCATACAGACAAGGAGGAGCGATGCATACGAAGAAAGAGAGCAACGCATGAGAAATAGGAGAAGCAGTGCTCGAGAAGGAGACGAGGCAGGGCTGCTTGAGAAGAAGAACATGCATCGGTATGAGGAGGGTAGCAGAGCAGTGCCGGACGTTGATTGAGAACGAGGAGGATACTGTTCGCTCGGTGGACTACGGATGAGGATATTGACGGCCTGAGTAAGAGGGTGGGCGTCTTGTCTTGTCGAGGACGGCGCTGTTCAACAAGCATGTTTTGTTGGTCTGTCTGTGTATCGTATAACCAGCAATATGGCGACGATTAATCCTACGATGCTGTGGAGCGTTTTGAAGCGGCACTCGAGCGCAACAAGTCCTTCACCAACGATACGACGATTGACGAAGAGCAAGCTTCCGAGACATCGACCTTCTGCACACCGGGGAGACCATCCACGAGATGGATTGATCGTTCGACGATTCTCCATCACGGCAGCGGGGTCGCCAGTGGCTGAGGATCAGCTCGCTGCTCGCCAGCGGAAAGTTCTTGTTGAAGATCGTCAGAGGCTTCGTTTGTACAGGTTCATTTCTTCAGTCTCCTTCACCCTCGACAGCTCAACACGCCTCTCTTCCACAATCTCTCTCTTTTGCACAGTCTCTCTCTCTCACACAGTCTCAAGCTCTCCAGCAACATCGTCTCTTACAGAGTCTGAAGATCCTGCAGCCTCAAAGAAGCACGCATCGCCAATCTCCCGCATCCTCAACAACGCCCCGATCGAACACCAAACTCCGCAAAGCATAGCCATGGCCAGGACCAAGAACCCCAACAGAATCGTGAGGCGCAACGGCAGCCTTTATAAGGGCGGGAGGCTACTCAGCAAGGGCAAGAAGAATGGCATCACCAAGAAGAAGCGCGCTCCGCCGCCGCCACCACCGCCTCCACCGAAGAAGCCGACCTCGAAGTCAGGTGGCCGTTGTCCAAGCCGCTGCACCGAATGCAAGAGAGGTCACCGCAAGTGCGATGGCGCGCGTCCATGTGAACGGTGCATCACAGTTGGTCGTCCGCAAAACTGCGTCTAGTGAGTATAGATTGCCTCGCACGCCTTTGCTCTTACGCGCAGGTAAACTAACAATTCTCAGCCAGGGAACGCAGCCTCCCTCAGCCGCCGCCGCTTCCACTGGCAATGGTTCTGGCTCCGCCAACACTGGCGGAGCAGGCGCGACCGGCTAGCAGGTTGGCGCTGAGAGCAACATTGAGAACGACGCGAGCACAGCGAATGCCGCAAGGGAACACGACTCACCGGAAGAGGCATCGAACGAGGAGGAGAAGCATGGTTCTGAAGAAGACGTGCGGAGCATAGCGATACAAGCGTAGACCTATACATGAATGTATGGTGTCAAGCGGAAGCAGCGCTGAGCAGGATTAGCATGATTCAGATCAAGGGAGTGTAACGATAGAAGCGTAGACTGATGCATGAACGATGAAGTCAAATGGGAGCAGCGGCATGTGGAGGAGGGAGCCAATGTCGGGTGCCATTGACGACTCCTCCACTTCCGTGTGGGGTGAATCTCTCCACATTGCACGATCGTTGTAGTTCTAGCATGACGAGCTCCAGAATGAAATAAATGATTCAACTCCTCGACAACACCGTCGCTCAACTATCACGCGACTCGTTGCCAAAAAATTCGAACCAAGCTACTTCATTCTCGTGCACTTTCAACACCTCAACGCGACCCTCACGCAACACCGACACGAAGATTTGATACAGCTCCACATCGCGGACTCGAGCTGTCACAAGCCGATCAAAAAAGATGGATGTTCCAACGACTAAGTCTCTGGCGGACATATACCCAAGCGACGCTCTCGAGAGCCAGAAGACACGATGGAACAAGCTGCTGAGCAAGTTCAAGGACACATATGGCAAGACACCAGACTTTGTCTCGAGAAGCCCAGGCAGAGTGAACATCATCGGCGAGGTCAGGGCTACGAACAAGAGCAAGACACGAACATTGAGCTAATACGGATACAGCACATTGATTACTCCCTTTACGAAGTCATTCCCATGGCCATTACGGCCGACGTTCTCCTCGCAGTCTCAGTCCATAAGAAAGAGTCCGGACCAAGCACAATCCACCTTACCAACGTCAACCCCCAGAAGTTCGAGACGCGATCCTTCGATATCCCTGACACTGGCGACGTTCACATCGATTCTTCAACACTCGAATGGACGAACTACTTCAAATCAGGGCTCTCAGGAGCAACAGAGCTTCTCCGCAAGAAGCAGAAAGAGTTCAAGTCAAGTATTGGAATGGATATCCTCGCGGACGGATCAGTACCCTCAGGCGGTGGTCTATCAAGCAGCGCGGCATTCGTCTGTGCAAGTGCGTTGGCAGTCATGAAGGCCAACGGAGAAGATCGGGTGGATAAGAAAGAGCTCGTGGAGCTGGCCATTGTCTCCGAGCGAGCAGTCGGCGTCAACAGCGGAGGAATGGATCAGTCGGCCTCGGTCTTCCCACTACAAGGCTCAGCACTATACGTGTCGTTCGTACCACAACTCTCCGCGAAGAACATTGCCTTCCCGGAGCTCAAGTCACCACTCACATTCGTCATTGCCCAATCCTTCGTTCAAGCGGACAAGCACACCACTGGGCCCGTCTGCTACAACCTCCGCGTTGTCGAAGTCACACTCGCAGCTCTCGTCCTATCGAAGATCTTCCGCCTCAAACAACTCCCATCAGACGCAGGTCCCCTCGGCATCAGTCTGCGAGGCTTCCACGACACATACATGCAAGAGCGAGAAGGAATCGCGGACAATCACAGCGTGCCGAAGGAAGACTTTCAGAAGCAACTTCAAGACCTCATCGCGAAAGTCGACGAGTACCTCCCACAAACAGAAGGTTACACGCGCGAGCAGCTTTCCGAGATCACGGGTTTGAGCGTGGCAGAGCTGGAGCAGAAGTACATGAGCAAATTCCCAATCCGCGCGGAGAAGTTCATGCTCCGACAACGAGCACTCCACGTCTTCAGCGAAGCGAGTCGCGTGCTGAAGTTCATGGACCTCCTCACTTCCTCGCCGCCGCAAACAGACAAGGAGAACACGGAACTGCTGCAGGCGCTGGGTGAGCTGCTGAATGAGACGCAAGAGTCGTGTCGCGATGTATACGACAACAGCTGTCCCGAGCTCGATGAGCTGTGCAATCTGGCGCGTTCGGCGGGATCGTATGGAAGTCGACTAACGGGTGCGGGCTGGGGTGGATGTTCGGTGCATCTGGTTCCGGAGGACAAGGTGGAGTTTGTGAAGCAGAAGTGGATACACGAATACTACAAGAAGAAGTTCCCGGATATCACGGAGGAGAAGCTGAGCGAGGCGATTGTGGTGTCGAAGCCAGGAAGCGGGAGTGCGGTATTTGAGGTGGATGGGAGGAGTTCTTTGTGAAAAGCCAACGTTTTTTGAGCGTTCAAGCTGTTGTATAGCGTCCGGATAGGGCAAGCATAGATGAAAGCATCGCAATGGTGTGGCATACCCGAGACAGAACAAAGACTGTTGCCAATGGAGGCTCTCCGTTGTGTTCGATGAGACACAAGCGTACTTTGAAAGCAAAGAAAGCAAATGCATGCTCAAAGAACAACTGCGGGAGCTCACGCCAAGCAGGCCATGGCTTTCATGCTCATTGAAGGCAGATAGCAAGCACTTGATAGTTTTCAACTAGCAAAAACGCAAGCTCAGACGAATCTTCACTGCTATGCGTAAAGCCCGTGCTCCTGAACGAAGAGCCCTGCACTCCAAGCAACTAGCAAGCGCTCCACCATCCTGTCTAGTTCAACCGCAACATATCACGGTCGAAATTCCACGCTCATTCCTCACTCAGCCGGATCCCTCCCTTTCTTCGCATCCATGACTCTCTTGTAATGCTCATCAGTCTCCAAGTCGAATTCCAGCGGCTGCGTAATCGGCACAATCGACAAGCCCCGACTCTCGATCTCCTCCAATCGCTTTCTCGTCGCTGCTCGCGCGCGGTTGATCGAGTACACCTTGATGCGGTGGCATGAGCTCGTGACGTGGAGGTCCCAGTTCCTGCAACAATATCGTCAGCAACCGCTCCGTCTTCGAATCCGTGTATACTGGCTACTGACCAAGCGGATCGGACAAAAGTCGGCTGGGTGTTCAGCGCGTTGTCCCAAGTCCTGCAGCAGAACTCCAGCCAGCCTTCGTATTCGACCGGCACATCGATACTCCAGGTTCGCCAGCCATAGTAGTACTTCGTGCTCATCTTATCGAAGGGCACTTCGTACCAGACTGAGCCTCCATCGGCACTGACTTCGACGCGTTCGGGCCAATGGCCGCCGGTTCCTGAAGGAAGTTAGCAACGAGAGTCGGGAGACGCCGATGAACGGAGAACTCACCACCGGAGTATGCCCATCCTCGAAGCGAGATGCTGCCATCGTGAACGATTTGATCCATGTCTGTCGGCGACATGATTGCGCTGCTGACCGGCATCTCCTGAATGCTGAAGCCGTTGGAGTACTGCACGTTCTGCTTTCCAATCTGAGGCGTGTAGTACAGGTACTCCTTCTTCTGTACCGGAGCTTCGCTAGGTCCGGTAATGGCCTTGATCTTGTACAGCCACTTGACGCTGCGAGCGCCAATGTATCCAAACACCACGACTCTCAATGGCGCGCCGTGGATCTTTGGGAGAGGCTCGCCGTTCATCTCCCATGCGAGCATGACTTCTTCGAACTTGACCTTGCGCCAGGGGACGCTCACTAGGTAATTCTGTACCTTGCCCTTCTTGAAGTAGGTGTCAGCTCCACTGAACTCTATGTGTGTGGTTTCTGGGTCGCCAGAGAGACCGCCGCAGTGGTCAATGACGTCCTTGAGGTAAACACCGGTCCAGCGTGCGTTGCCAATCGCGCCTTCAGCCCAAGGCGCGTTGATAAGCTCGTCGCCGTCGCCAGGGTACATGGCAATCTGCTCGAGGCGACGGGTGCCGGCGCATTGTAGTGTGACAACGTGGGAGTGGCGAGGGAAGAGATTCTCGTTCTTGAGATCGGCAAGGGACAGTTTGGATGGATTCTTCACCAGACCATCCAGCTCCAGCTCGAAAGCGTCATCATCGATCTCAGGCACGCCGCCATGGTTGCGGACGAAGAAGTCCTTGTTGGGTGTGAACTCGGTGTCAGTGAGCCGTGACTACATCATAATCAGCTGAAGAAGATGACCTGGACACGCGTTCCAGCGTACTCGAGGCGGCTCTCCATTGTAAGGAAACTGTAGCACATGCAACATGTCTTCCGACTTCTCCTTCTGAACATACTTCCAGCTGATCGCTGGCAAATCCTTGAGAGTCTTGCCCATGGCATAATGGTATTGCTTCCATCTCACTCCCTCAAGCACTGGATTCGTCTTCGGCAAAGGCACGAGCTGGAACTCGGGCGGCGTCGGAAACTTGTACTGCGAGAGTACTTTCTCGGCCTCTGCCTTCTTCTCCGGATACTTTTCCCACTCCACATATCCTCTCCAACCCGGCCGCTCCTCCGCAAAGTATGGCGCAGGGTCGTTGGCAGGAAAGTCCTCAATGGCTCCGGACATCACCATGGCTGGTGCCATTGTCGTTTCTTGTCTTGAAGTGGGCTTGATAGAAAGGAGAATGGGTGTCCTTGAATGAAGAAAAGCTTGAGGTGATCATGGAGAAGCTTCACTTACGCCTTATTGCGCTGCAGGCCGAGACTGTGATATCTTCATTACGCGAGGTCTCGATTGGCACCCCTGCGAGTCCACTTCTTTGCTCGTTCTGCATGGACAGCTAACGTCACATGCGGTCATCTTGCCGGCAGTCCACGGATAGTACCTACCTACTTACTGAGCGGGCACGGCGAGCACGCGTCTTGCACGTCTTCCGCACGATGGATGCAATGCGGCTGTGAGACGGAGAGCAGCATCGGACTCGGACGCGTGTGCGGCTGCCCGCCGAGGAGGCATTGTAGGCGGCGTCGGCAACAGGTGGAGTCGGCAACCTCATTGTGTGTGTGCCTGTTGATCACTTGTATGAATCGTGTATGCTTTGTTGGTGAGCTGATGTGATTCACGCGACATGCCATCAGGGGTGGATTGTTGACGCGAAGGAAGGAGAGAAGTGTGCCGTGAGATGAGAACCGAAGGGCGACCGAGTGTCATCGACTCATCGTCATCAAGAAATTTGAAAGCTCCACCAAGCACTAGAATACCTCCAATCTGTACATCACCATTTTACGCCCACATGCGACCGCACCTCAACCCATGTTCACTGCCGACAACACACGATATACACAATGAACGTCCAACGCACAGCACGCCTCTTGTCGTCTCGAGCGCGACTCCTGCAACGACCCACGCGAGCCACCTACTCAAGCCAATCTCCAGCAATCGAGTCCACTTCCCAACCTTCGTCCACGCAACTCCAGCAGTCAAGACCGACATCAGAACCACAATACATCCATGTGCCTCGCCCAGAGCCGAAAGAGGAACAACCAGTTGACGGAGTATTCTGGACCGGCCTGTTGCTCATCCTCATCACGCCACCAATGTCGTGGTATTACTACCAGCATCGCAAGGAGCATATGGGAAAGAAGAAGGAGGAATTAATCAAGTTGATGGAGGAAAAGAGGGCGGCGCTGAATAAAGAGCTGGGCAAGTGATGGCTGCGAGTATCATGACAGTGTGAGGTGCCCGGCCGAAGAGTGGCAGAGTCCCTTGAGACGAGATGGAGCGTCAGATACACCCGATACACCTTGTTACGAC
Organism: Zymoseptoria tritici IPO323; assembly: GCF_000219625.1. Classification (NCBI taxonomy): domain Eukaryota; kingdom Fungi; phylum Ascomycota; class Dothideomycetes; order Mycosphaerellales; family Mycosphaerellaceae; genus Zymoseptoria; species Zymoseptoria tritici. The sequence continues at coordinate 2,133,667 of NC_018216.1, read as the reverse complement.
TACGCGAAGGAGAGCTTTTGGATAGAAGCCTTCTATGGCGGATGGGCATGGGATGCCGCTGGGCGAAATGGCTCACACTCAAGACTCTGGCTCGGTGACAAGGCATCGTGGCTGCGATAGACACACGATCATGTGGTTGAGATTCACGAGGCGCATCGAAGGTCGGGTCAGTCAGTGCGGTATCTTGGATCTTGAGCCGGACTATTTGATACAGGCCGGAGCGACAGCTGACCTCGGCTTTCTCCCTGGCGCTATCTCATGCTACAAGTGCTATGGCTTCGGTGATAGTGTCGGACAGCTGGCGATCTCTCGGGGCTGTCGACACTCGCCCACTGCTGCTTCTGACATGCAATCCCGATATCAGGCGCCCGGTGTCCGATTGTCTGACTGCGACTCGTTCTCAACAACTCGTGGCCTGCAGCACATGGGGCGGCAACGCATGTTCGATAGCGCGCGGAAATTGCTTGTCCTTCCAATACTGCTCTTTTCACGTCGCTGGTTTCTCTCATATGTATATCAATTCCGGCTGGACCCCTGAAGCTGTCTTTCCGGCCTTCTCTGGCGCATCGTTCCGAATTTTGGCGAGACAAGCGAACTGGTCAAACCGTGCTGGTCTTCCTGAGGCCTCCTGGCACGCGCATTCGACCTGGCATCTCAATCCGGCTGTCCACTTTGACGTGTCTGGCGAATGCCTTCGCTGCACGGTGGGTTCCAGGCCTCGCAAGATTTACGGAAACTGTCGGGAGGATCTCTTGCCCTTCACTGGCATTGTGCACTGCCGCTTTTGCCGGCATTGAATTGACAGGGCCCGCCGTTATGGCACGGAGAATACTTTGAGAGACGGTAACGTTAGCCGGATGGTTGTACGTCGTGGCAAATTGTGTGTACCTTGTCGCATGACTGGCTCATTCCGCGCGGATATCCTTTGAGGGAGTTTGCAACTCCGTAGCAAAGACCGAAGTTACCACCCTTGCGGCAGCTCTTGGTCTTGTCAGTCGAGGAACGACGGTAGAGGCAGGGGAGCAGCAGTACTTACAGGACCAATGTTGAGTCCCGCCATGGCTGACACGGCCATGGCCAAGAAAGTTGCAAGCTGGAAGATCTGCATGATTCTTGTTGTTGTTCGCCGAATGATTCCTTGGTCTCAGTGCTGTGTGCGAGGACTGAGGTGGGGATTCACGAGACGACGACGTGCCGAAGCCGACACGATGGTTTAATTATGGACAGGGAGGAGCTGATGTCACATCCATCAGGATAATCCAAGGATCCGTGCACTCCTTGTACGATCACTTCCTGATGTACGATCGATTCCCCTTCCACATATTGGTCAATCTGGAATTACTCTAGAGCAACGACCACGCGCACAGCACTGCGTTCCTCCTCCAATTACGAATCGTCTTCGGCATACTGGTCTTTGTGAAGTCGGCTGTTGTCTCGCGCTCGCCTCTGCCTTGCTCTTTTACCCATTGAACACGCTCTGGAGCGGCTGCCAAACGCCGATTGTGTCGGACGGGTTTAAGCACTCTTTCGTAGAGTCCCATCGTTCCGGCATAATGATCTCCGAAGTGTCGTCAAAGCTCGAGTCGTGGAGGGTGTAGTTGCTGATTACGTGCGACACGAAGAGAGTCTTGCCTATCCTACCCACGTTTCCCAGCGGGCATTGGGTGGCCCCGGGCAGGACGAGGAGCAGATTCAGCTGATCTTCGAGGCTGTGGTGCTCTCCCACGAAGTGGAGCGATTCTTGCGGCATAGCATGGAAAGCAGCCATCTCGGCGGTGGTGTGCGCCGTTAATGGAATCGATTCGATGTGGTTCGCGCGGTTGATGTCGTTGAATACGATGGCGGAAACTACTTGAGCTGCTTTGAGACGCTCAGGAATTGTCTGCTTGAGCCTCTTTCCAGCACCCCCAGTTCGAGATGGGATCTGGCATTCATACTATCTGATGGACGCTCTCTGTTTGACCCCTTTGGATGTTGAAGCAACACTCCTTGCCACAGTCCTACGAACGAGAACGGAGATCACGCTCCCCTTGGAATCACTACCACATCAATCGATCACTCCTCATCCTTGACCCACGTATCGAACCAACGCACCGCTTGAAAGTACGCACTCTCCTGCGCAAACGCCTTCTTCCTATTCGTCAAATTCGTCCTTACCGCGAACCCATGCTCAGCTTCAGCATACAATACCGTCTGATACGTCTTGTTTCCCTCCATGAAGATCTCCTCGATATTCGTCCGATTCTCCGGCGTGCTGGACTCATCAAGAGCGCCGAACGCGATGCTGATGGGAGATGCAATGGCTTCCCACTCCGCGGCTTGCACGTTGGACGGGTGCGCGGTGAAACCTGCGTCGATGCCTTTGCCTGAGGCGAGGTAGCGGGCGACGTACTTACCGCCGAAGCAGTAGCCGACGGAACTGATGGTGGAGACATTGTATTGTGTACGCATGGAGCTTAGGGTTGAGTCGATGATGGCTTCGACGCCAGATTGAGGATGGCGTTTCTGCCAGGCTGGGAAGTCAAATGTTGAGTTCGGGTCGCTAAGGGCGTTCTCCGGGACCGGATCGCCTTTGAACAAGTCTGGAACAAGATCAGAATGAAGCTGTTGCCATGAGAGGAAGTACGACATGACTGACCGGGCATCACCACGAAGTAGCCCGCTTTGGCTAAGCTGTCCGCGAGACTGAAAAGACTGTCAGCAATGACCATGGCTTGTTGAGAGGGGCATGATCGTACAGTCTGTTATTGAGCAGTTGGACGCCAAAGATGTCGGTGAAGTAAACGATAGCATTCTCCGTCGTCTCGCACTCGTCAGGATAGGCCAGATAGAGGCTTTCTGCATCCAACTATCAGTCTCAAGACTCCCAAACAGAACGACCATTGGTGCAACACGTACCACCTCCTACTGTCACCATCTCTCCTGTTGAGTTCCCAGTGTTGACAACGCCATCTGGGTAGCACTTCCCGCGATGGACTTTGCTGAACATTTCTCCAGCATGCTCATGTTTAAGGCTGATGCCGCCATGGGCAGTGACGAAGGACACGCCGGCCAGTACGGCTGCGGTCAATAGAGTGAATGTGTTCTTCATAACGAGGTCTTGCACAATGGTAGTGAAGCTACAATGGTTGGTAGTGGGTGAACAATGTACATTTCCACCTATTTCCGGGACCTGACTATATTGCATTGAATAGCCGCATTACCAAGCATGTCGTCGGCCGCCCTCAGTGATGATGACGCCAAGGTCATGGCAATGTGTCAATCTGCACGTGGAAGTGGTCGAGCGAGTAAGTGGAGTCCGGAGAAGGTTGTGGAGATGGAGGAGAAGCCGAACCAAAGTGCCGATCTCGGGAATCCTTTCAGGCTATATGTTGGTAGATGCCTCACGTTTCGTGTTTTTGAAGGGGTGGTAGCCACTTTCGTTGTTCAACTCGCAGTGATCGATCCTGGTTGTAGCATTTCAGATATATCAGTGTCAACAAACCTTTGTGACCCACTCCTGGGTTCTCCAACGACGCCATCTCACGACACACCATCATAGCCAACCTCAATCTTCCCCTCAACACACCCCCAAAACTCCTCCGCGATCTTCTGCTGTCCCTCCCCTCCTCTAACCGCCATATACCTCCTCTGATCCACCTTGGGTTCATAATCCCCCTTCATAGCTCCAAACATCCTCCCTCCCGCCTCCTCCAGAATCACCCATCCCGCACACACATCCCACGCCCAACACCCCGTCTCCCAATACACATCTAGATGCCCCGCCGCGACACCACAGAGATTGAGCTCCGCGGACCCGAGACTGCGGATGCCGTGCACCATCGCCCCGCCGAGGGCTTTGCTCGCACAGAGTTTCTTGAAAGTGGCGACTTTGGTCTCGTAGTCTGTGCCGTCGCGATCGGAACCCCATTCTACTGCGACGAGGCAGTGGCTTAAGTCTTCGAATGGTTCTGGCTCGCGGAGTGGAAGGCGGACGTGATCGTGCGTGGCGTCTGTGACGTAGGATCCTTTGCCTTTTATGCCGGTGTAGAGAGCGTTGGTGAAAGGGTTGTAGATGACGCCGACGACAGGCTTCTTCTCGATGGCGAGGCCGAGGGAGACGCAGACGTATGGATGGCCGTGGAAGAAGTTTGTGGTTCCGTCGATCGGGTCGACGATAAAGGTCGGTTTGGAAGAGAGGGCGAGGTCAGGGTGGTAAGTCTCTTCGCCGATAAATCTGGTACGGTCAGCTCGCCTCTCACTAACACGTTGAGAGAACTGTCCGCACTCAAAGTCTGGGTACTTCTCCTTCAGCATGTCCGAAACCATCTTCTCGACTGCCTGGTCGGTCTCTGTCACCAGATCTGCCGAGTTCTTCTTTGTGCCATGACCGGTCACAGCAGGTGTAGCCGAGCGAATGGTCTCGCCTGCTTTGTATGCTACTTCGACCAGGAAGTCGTGCACTGCTTGGAGATCAACTGTATACATTTCGCTGATTGTTGATGTCGATGTCTAAAACTTGGTGGACCATGTTCAACGTGTCGAGGTCAAGCAATGGCGGGTAGAGCCGGAAGCAAGTGGAGAGGTCGAGAGAACAGAAATCGCGGTCGTTTCACGGTATCCTGATATCGATTGTAGAGAGCACGCTGCTCTCGGATCATTCGTACTATGTAAGACATTTACTCTCCCAAGATTGCAGGCCTACCATATACGGCCAGATTTCATTATACGTCATGTGCTTCTCCTAGATTACCCTCTTCCTCTTCCTTTCATCAGGTCCGCCTTCATCCTCGCCTTCTCGTTCCGCAGTATCCGCCGGATTAAGCAAAGAGTGTACGTTACTCGCCATACTGCTTCTTCGAGTCGGGGGACCAGGCGTTTCTAGTCCTCGGAACGGGAATCTAGGCCCGGGCAGCTGCCAGCCAGCATCGTTGCTATTCGCATAGCTAGGCTGTGCAAAGCTATTCGTGAATGTCGGTGCTCCAGGGTCAATCGCGCCGGGTGAATGTGGTCTTGAGCCAGGATGAACAACGCGAGGCAGTTCGTACTGTGCCAAGGCATCTCTAATCTGCTGGTCGCCAGAATTTGCAGGCGCGCGAGGAGAGGATGGCCATGCAGTCGAGGATTGTCCAGAAGCATATGGTGATGTACCTTGCGTGAGGTGGGCGAGTGGCGGCTGGCCTCCTTCCCAGCCCTGCAGCCGAATGTCTGCTGACGTGTGACGGCGCGGAAGATTCGATGGCGGAGTTGTCTCATTCGCGAGAGGATGTTGCTGAGGCGGAGGTTGTGTGTGGGGAGGCGGTGGCGGACCTGGAAATGCCGGCCTGTTCGGCGAGTACGGGCTCGGGCCTGGGCCCATACCGAAGGAGCCAAATCTTCGAGGAGAAGCTTGCTGCAAGTATGATGGAACAGCACCTCGTGATATGCTCGGACGAGGCAAGCCTGGTAGACCTTGTAGAGACGGTCGTCGAGACTCGTCAAATGGGCGCTGCCGCGGCGACACTGGCATTGCGGGCTCCGTGCTTGCCTGTACAGGTTGGAAGTATGACGGCTTATGTGCAAATAATGGTGGTTCATGTTCTTCGAACGTTCTTAATTGGTCAACATGACGAGCGATGTCGTGTCGCATCGCAGCAATGTCTCTGTGGACGGGGTTCTCGGTGTCCGGAATCATGGTAAGAAGGTGCGACGACAGTTCGTTATTCCAGTGGTGACATCTGGCGAGTCCTTCAAGCAAGTTGTGGCACTTCGAGGTGACCGAAGCGTACGCTTCTTCTGTTCGCGCGAGTCGCGAGTATAGATCTTGGGTGTTCCACTCCAGTACGTTCAGACGTGCTTCGATAGGATCAGGCATTGCCTCCAAAGGTGTCCCAGGAGGTTGTGGAGCAGGCATTTTGGGAGCGGCCGAGAACGAGTCGCGATGTATTAGTGCGTGCCTCGACGCTCTTCGTTTAATTTCTCTCAATCCGACGAGGTCGCCACGTTTGAAGTTGCCAGCTCCATGCTTGAACTCCCACAACGGCGATTCAGGGGATCCGGTGTGGAAAACGTCACTGACTGAACAAGACATTAGCTTTCATTCGAAGTGAACGATTGACATATGCATACCTTTATGAAATCCATACATGTTGAGCTGTCTGACGAAGGAGGAGATATTGGTATGTTTGAAGTATTGACTGCTGTACGTTAGTGACGGTAGCGCGTAGATCAACGATGTGAACTCACGCGAGGACTTTGGAGAATTCGGATGATGGCGACATGACGAAGCTCTCGTTGGTGTTGGACCATGATATTAGGTGTTGAATGGTCTGGTCCTCCAGCATGCTGCGACGAGGTCAGCCATCGAGAATCAAGCAGGACCGCAACACGCAGCAGGCACTTACTTATAGAGCTTATGTATGAACGCTGTCTGAACGATCTTGGGCTGTTGAGCAGCAGCAGCGGCTCCAACAGGTTGTTGTGACCCTCCATTTGTGCTCGGCGTCTCGCTGTGTGCCTGTTGCTGCTCTCCTGCTCTTTCTCCGGCTGTCGGGCTACTCGTGGGCGGACCCATCGGAGAGACCTGAGGTTGGCTCACTTCCATCGGATCGCCACCGCTTCCGACCAATGTCGACGGGAGGATGGGAATGTTCTTCTTCGCCTTCGGACTGCCGAAGCCTCGTGAATCGCTGGCGAAGGGGTCTCTCCTCAATGCTGGTCCGACCGATGCCATTGATATCCTCCTCCTAGGCGTCTCGCTTCGAGCTTTCGAACGATCTTGCGAGAGTAGTCGCCCCGGGTATACGCGGACTACCCCAGAGCTCTGCCAAAACGTCGTTGAAGAAGTTTGTCCACCCTTGGAAGAACGCGATGCGTTCCGGCCCTAAGCTCTTTGAACCCAGTCACTGACAGTCAGCGGCTTACATCCATGCCTGTGCCCCAGACAGTGTCGTCAAGCTCCAAAGCCTTCTTCGCACGTGCTGCTCCTCTCGATGCCGGTTCGATCGGTGATCTCCTCCAAGGTATGTGAGTCGTGTGCCGGTGTAGACGGTCTTCGTGGTCGATATAAATTTGGTGATCCGCACCGAGGGTCAGGCGGGGTTCTCGAGGTATGGACTGGATCCGCCGCGGCCAGATCGCTCTCGTTGGCCGCGAACAATAGAGATTACCGTACTCCGGAGGGGATCGAAGCGCCGAAGAGCAGAACAAGAACCCACAACCCTGCCGGCGTCGGTCAGACAACAATTTCGGCGACTGATCGATGTCGAGAGAAAGGTCGAGGCTCGAGGCCTGTAGATCGGCAGGGGCCGCTAGTTCTAGTTTGCGTTTCTGCGCGGATCAACAACGCGCAGTGCAGGTGATAAGATGTTTCTCCACTTCCGATACATGCACAACGAACAAATGCTCCGAACGATATATTGTATCCGCCCGAGCACGCACGGAAAAGCAGTGAATACTGTTGACCTTCTTCTCACCGTGTGTGTGAGCTGCAGCGACGCGCGAGATTTACCGAAACGCCGGGTCACCGTCGGTCGTCTGTCGTGCAACGGCACCTAAGGTATTCCTGGAAAGCACTTTCTTGAGTGGCCCAGGTGCTCTCTTTCCATATTGTGGCGTAGAGAGGAAAAGAGACGAACACGTCTGCCTGACTTTTCCCAGACGCATCGCTCTCGTGGAGCCCGTCGAACGCAAGAAACGTCTCACGAAGGCATTGCGCTCCTCTGTCAGCGATTGTTACACCAATAACGGACGGCAAGCCTCGTGCTCCATGTTGTGACCCGACTGGCCATTCGACGGACAGCGCACGCGGCACTTCACCAATCGATTCCGCTGTTACCCAAAAGCATGGCATTGCCCAATTTCCCGAAGCACGCTCTTCCCAGTGACAGAGCGGAGCGGCTGGCAATGTACGTCTTGCTCTCGACGACCGCCCACTCGAGAAGTTTCTGGCTGACCGTTGCACAGATGGCAGTGTCTCGTGGACAGATCGACCACCGAGGAGCGCAATGAAGTCCTTCGGATGATATTAAAGCGAAATGATATACTACCGACGCTGCCCATGGAGCTCATCATCGAGCTACTGGATCATTTGCCCTTCTTTGAGTCTTTCAGGCTGCAGCGAGTATGCAGAAGCTGGAGGGCGACTTTCTCCCAAGAAGCCGTGGTCAGAGCATCGTTGATCGCATGGGAATCTCATAGCCCATCTGACAGCGCGCGAGGTCCAAACTATTTGACGTCTCAGACCAATGCAGCGAAACTACGACATGTCAAGGCGATGAGGTGTGGCCGCCCTTTCTCTCAGGCTTCTTACACCGAACTCAATGTGTTCCGCGACAGCTTTCGAGGTCAGACTATCAAGGATGATCCGCCGCAGCTGAAAGGTACGCGACTGGCTTTTATCCGCAGACCGCAGCAGGGATGCAACAGTGTTGTACTTCGCGACCTTACGACCGGCCACGCAACGACACTGTACGGGGATGCACGCGAGACCATCATGAATATTGCTCTGTCCTCGACGTTGATTGCATTTACAAGTCACTCTGGCAAGCTGTATACGCAGGACTTCACGTCCGGCTCTCCGGTTCGCAAGAGTGTTCGTCTGCCTTCCGCGACTATCATGGCTCTGCATGCTGATCATGGCGTTGTTGGCGTCATGTTGAAGGAATCGGGAACGGATTATCAGTACTCGGTGAGGATACTGGAAATTGACAGCCGAATAGCATGGACCGCCTGATCTGACGTGATCCGTAGGTGGCAATATACGAGTTTTCGACAGGTTCCTTACTGGCATTGAACAACCTCCATCCGACGCTCTTATCACCTCACACGCCAAGTCTCTTCTTGGGATCATTTTGTATCTCATCGCTCTTGATGGTCGACGCCAACGACAAAATTGTCGATACTTTTGACTACATGTTCCACATGGGTGAGTCGCCGGACGTTCATCTTGAGCACACCAGATACTCTTTCGACGGCGAGCGACTACATAACTCGGTGTCAACATTCGGCGGCGGTCGATGCGCCGTCGATCTCTCGATGCCGATTTCCCAGCCTTCTGGCTTCAAAGACACCTACACTTTGACGCTCGTCACCAACAAACTCCAAACCCATCGTATTGTGGAAACCACTGAGCCTGCTTGGCCCGCGAACGTTGAGGCGCTCTCGCTGACGCCCTGGAAAGAGATTCGAGGCTTCATTGTACGATTCAACTGTAAAAGTACGAAGCTGGCGTTCTATGAAGGATATGATGATCCCAAGGCCAACGACGTCTTCAGAGACTTCTGGCACTTGAAGAGCATTCATCATGTTTGGAAAGACATGCACTTTCACCGCGTCACGCCTCCGGACCACGCACATCTCATCACCATCAATCCGGAACACGAGTCGGCGCGAGGCCAGGGCCGTGGGTAAGCATTGCACTCCTTGCGCTGGAGACTGCCCGCACTAACAAGGCTTAGCTATCTACTGAGCTGGCTAGACATGCCGGAGGAAGCCTCCAGCGACATCGATCATGACATCGCACTGTGCGTCAACGACACATTCATCGTCGCGTGCTTGAGATCCGGCCCGATAATGCGCATCCGGGTAATGAACTTTGACGAGGATCTGCAAATAGCGGGCGCAATAGGGACGGCCTACTCTGCCACTGACCGAACATTGGCAGCCTTATCGGATCTGCCATTTCTGAGTCGTGGCGACGTGCCCCTTGAGCGCGTGGCGCGTAAGTATCTCAACGACCAGTAGGTATGAACGAATTGTTGCTACGTTCAGTTCGACAGGCCTGGAAGTTCGTCACGCATCACCTCCATGGCTCCGCTCGAACTGCAACACGCAACCTAGACTCGGACGGCATAGCTTGTGCGGCCAAGATCGGGGTGCGATCATTCTGCTGCTTCAGCTCTGTAGCAGATACACACGTCCTCCTCAAACTATCTCTGCGTTCTCCAGCGCGGACAGCACCCCGCGCCACCGAGATTCGACATCTGCGGTGCAGTTTGAACGGCATCAAGGAGGGACCTCAAAACAACCCTGCCAACTTTTATGCCACAGGATACAGGGATTCGATTCCTGCAACGACAATGACGTGGGTCGTGCTACGAACAAAACGATCACCTCCAACAATCTCATGATTTTACGACACTTCTCTCGTTTCTTGGACAACAATCGATAGCCACGAGGCAATAGCAAAACTGCTAACAATCCACTCTCAACCACAGTCACCACGGCGTCCTACTTCGGAAAAATGGCGGAGGATATGGGCAAGGCCTGGAAGGGACAAGGCGGTACACTCATCGCCATCTCCAACTGCTGCAGCAAGAGAGCTGACAAGTCATGGATTCCAGGTGGACTCCAGTCGGCCGCATCCAGCGTTGGGGACATGCTGGCTTCTGAGACCAAGTCCAGCGGCCAGAAGAAGAACGATGCTGCTTCCACTTCTTTGAACGAGATGGCGAATGGTAGGACGATCCTGTTGTTGATGGTGGATCAGACAGTCGGACTAACAAAAGAGCAGGCAGCAAGAAGAGTGGTGCGACTGTCGAAGGAACAAGCATCAAAGCGGATGAGCAGTATGCCAATCAGCAAACAGGAAGTGCCGACCACTTGGGCATGGGCTATCGAAAGGCCTCTGGGAGCGAAGAATGAACCAGAGCATAGCAAATAGCCAGAGCTCGTTTGCCTTGGACTGGTTTCCCATTCATTGTGACATTCTCCCTCATCTGTGAACCCACTCCGCCTTCTTCTTCTCCGCAAACGCCTTCATACCAATCTTCTGGTCCTCACTGCCAAACAACCCATGGAACACCCTCCTCTCAAACTCCACACCTTCTCTAATCCCCAAATCCTGACTCTTGTTCACCACCTCCTTGCACGCCTTGACCGCAATCTTCGAGTAACTCGCAATCTTCTCCGCCGTATCCAACGCTCCGTCCACGCACTCCTGCGGCGTCGCAAACACCCTCGCCGCCAACCCCCAGTCAAACGCCTCCCGTCCACTGAAATTCTTTCCCGTCAATATCAGCTCCATCGCCCGACTCTTGCCAATCGCAGCCGTCAACCGCTGCGAACCTCCCGCTCCGGGTATCACCCCCAGCTTGATCTCCGGCTGTCCGAAGTTCGCCTTTTCACTGCAATATAGCACGTCGCACATCATCGCCAGCTCGCAACCCCCGCCCAGCGCGTGTCCGTTGACGGCGGAGATGACGGGTTTCTTGATCGTATTGGGGATCTCGGACCAGGACTCGATAAAGTCGGCGCCGTAGGAGTCGGCGAAGTTTTTGGTCGACATCTCTTTGATGTCGGCTCCTGCGGCGAAGGCTTTCTCGGAGCCCGTGAGTACCATGGCGCCGATGGAGGGGTCGGCGTCGAAGGACTTCATGGCGGAGTTGAGTTCGAGGATGAGGGGCGTGAAGAGGGCGTTGAGGGCTTTCGGGCGGTGGAGTTCAACTGGGGAGGTGTTAGGGAGCGGTGCGTCCAGAGACCGATCTGAGAGAATGCTCACCGAGTCCGACTCCGGGTCGTGGTGTTGAGACTTTGATGTGTTCGTACGTCTTCTCGGCCGCGCTGGAGTATTGTACTCGTAGTGGCAGCGCGAACTTGCCGAACTGTGTGGCACATGGCCGGAGTCTTGATGCCAACATTGTGAGTAAGCTGATCACAAGAGTATTACCTGTGGTTGCTTGTGTATGGACGTTGTTGTAGGAGGAAATCCAATGCTGTACCTGCAAGAAGCTGTTAAGCCAAAGGTGAGCTTCGTTTCCCTCGGCTGAATGCGAGATCCGCTGCCATTGCAACCTCGTAGACAGATGAACGATCACACTGCAGCTCTTTCTGCTTCTTACAACATATCGACGAAGGCTTTGGTCAGGCAAAATCTCAAGCGATCGTTCTGAATGCACATCGCCGAAGGTGGGAACGTATAATAACAAAAGGCGATTCACAAAGGTCAATGGACGCCTGCGATTGTACCACAAAGTACGCAGCAGGGAGCTGTTGACAGGATGCGACCTCCCTTGTCCTTTCCTTCTTCAACAACAGCCTGCTATGCGGTCTCCGGATCGTACCAATCTCCAATACTTCCGGCTTTCCTTGCCAGAACATCGCTCAAGCTCTTCCAAAGCACCAACTGATGAGATACTCGCAAGGCTCGGGTGACATCAAGTCCAACCTGAATCCTGGCCGGCTCCTTCGTCGAACCTTGGGCGGATGATCGACGGGCACATCTCTAGACCGACGACTTCCCATCGACGGTGCTGCGATCAGGATGATGGCCTCAGCATTCTCCGCTCAGATGCCGACATCTCGCGGACGTGGCCTTCCATGACACTTGGCTTCTTCGAAGGTAACGTAGCAAAGCGGCCAGCATCGCGCGCGAGAGCTGCCTGACAAGAGATATGCATGGCTCGGCACCGCGAGAGCGGCATGTACTGGAGACAAATCCTATGCTCGGTCCATGTCTCCACGAACTTTCCTTCGGGAGACTAATCCCGACGGACTATATTGCTTCAGTAGGCAATAGAGCGGAGGAGGTGCGAGCACAGAGTTCGAAGGATGCATACCACATCCGTCATCAAGGCTCTTTACGACGGGTCGTGTGCGACGGCGCATAGATATTTGACTACGTTTTCTGCTCTCGTTCCAGTCCTCGTTCCACGCCATATCCAATTCCCTTCCACTCACTACAGCTACAATCATGAAAGCTTTTTCGATTCTCTCGTCACTGCTCACCCTCGCTTCAGCGAACATCCTCCAGGGCCGACAAGCGGACGACCAATTCAGCGTTCCCACTCAATTCGGAGCTATCGGAGGAAACGGTTCAGGGCTGATCACAAATACCGGCTCAGGCACAACGACAAAAAACATTGACCAGCTGTTCGAGGCTGCCGGCCGACAAGCAAACGTCTCGTCGCCTGTGACATTTGACCTGTCGTCATCGAACGGGAACCGGGATAACACGACCGGCTGGACATGGCGCGTAAACATCACCGACGTGGCCATCCCGGAGAGCTATTACCCTGGCACGAACCAGTCCCTGCGAGCGGTGAACGAGCAGTGGGAGCTGCAGTGGTCTGCAGGCGGAAGTCTGAGCTCTCTACTCAAGGAGCAATCCGGATTCGACACCAACTCATCGGCGTGCCTGAAAGCCACCAGATACCGCATGCCTGCCAACGTTACACGCAAATACTCGGCATCCGACAACGGGAACTGTTCGGCCGTGCTGGGTGATGCATGTGCTCAGCGGCTGCGGTCTGTATCTTGCGACGACAGCTTTGTGAGGATTGCGAACTCGGACGACTGCGCGAGTACCTTGGGTGTTGGCAAAGAATATTCGTACACGCAATGTCAGTCACATATCTTGATTTCCCAGACGTTGAAGGACGAGGATTAGCTGACGAACACAGATCCCGGATTGAACTCTTCCATACAGTCGGGCGACACGTTCTTCTACGCGACCGGACCAGCTTCGCCAGCTGCCAATGCGACCGAGCTGTATCAGGATGCCGAAACGAGTTTGGACATCTTGGTCGTAAATCTCTTCCGAGAAGGAAACGGCAGCCCGAACGCTATTCTCTGTCAGGTGGTGGATCCGTCCGCTTCCAGTGCTGCTGCACTTCTCTTGGCTAGAAGTGCGTTTTTGGCGGTCTCTCTGGCTTCGGTCTGCGTTATGATGATCGTCTGAACGTGGTAGATTCGAAGAGATCATACTCAGACCCGTCACACATGCTTGGCATGGAGGACAAGCACGGAGGCTCTCTGCGTGGCAGGCAGATGTAAACGATGCTCTCAATAGAACTGAGCATCTGTTGAATCCGAATGAATGTGCCGCCACTGTTTACGCCGTGCTCGGACTGCCGTCGAATGGATCGCTGCGCCGTGATTGGATTGTGTTGCACAGTAACAGTATCTTCCGCTGTCAGTCGGAGCTTGAAGTGAATTCAATCCTTTTTCCGTGAGTTGTTTCGACAATACCTCCGTGTTTCCGCTCAAACTGCAACATCCAAGCCAACCGAGCGATACCCGTACGGTGAAAGTTGCGCGAATGTGTGCATTAGGATCGTTGCTCTCAAGGTCTTGTCGGCGGCATGTCTCTACGCTGTCGTGTGACATGCACCGCACGAGGTGGTGCTAATTGATTTGAAGTGAAGTGTTGCAGTTTGAGCGGAAGCACGCAAAGCACGGAGGTACTTCTGTCAAGTCTGCCTGAGGCTTTCCGGGATGGTCCGCCAATCCTCAGCCACTTCCGCGGATTCTAGCCGCATTCAACGATGCAGGGGCTCAACGCCCGCGTGGAAATGTGGCGCGCGCAAAAGTCAAGGACGATCTTATGCGGCCACCTATTCGCCTTTCTCGCAAACACCACCCGCCCATACCCACGGAGCGCCTTCTCTGCCTGCCTCCGACTGCCATATCGCCGTCGTCAGGTCCTGTTTCTCACGCTGGTCCAGACTTCGCAACGTTCAGCATGGACGCTCCCGAACCTGAAACGCCATTCGGCGCGGTCTCTGCGCAGACGACCCGCTTTCAAAGAGTATGCGGACACATTTGAGGGCATTGCGCGGAGCGAGGGCGAAGCAATGAGAGACACGGAGCGCATAGCTAATCGCCCCCGCAGATCTATCAATCCTACCTCGACAAGTCCACACCCTACGTTACCTACCGATGGATAGGCACGGCCACGATCTTCGTCATGTTCGCGTTACGGATAGTGATGGCGCAGGGCTGGTACATTGGTATGCAAGAGATGCTGGAGAGACACCACCTGGAAGAGTCGCGAGAACACAGGACAGGACAAAGCTGACAGGTCATTTCAACAGTCGCCTACGCCCTAGGCATCTACCTCCTCAACCTCTTCCTCGCCTTCATCTCCCCGAAATTCGACCCTTCGCTCGACGCCGACACCGACATGGAAGACGGCGTGCCCGCAGGCCAGTCCTCGCTCCCGACCAAGAACGACCAGGAATTCAAGCCCTTCGTGCGCCGACTGCCCGAGTTCAAGTTCTGGCACTCGGCGACGCGCGCCGTGACGCTGTCGTTCCTGTGCAGCTGGAGTGAGATTTTCAACCTCCCGGTGTTCTGGCCGGTGTTGGTGGTGTATTGGTTGATCTTGGTGTTCTTGACAATGAGGAGGCAGATCCAGAGTATGATCAAGTACAGGTGAGGATATCAGAAGGCGCATGTGGGAGAATGTTGGCTACAGAGAGCTAACGGATAACACAGATACGTGCCATGGGACTTTGGAAAGGCCAAGTACGATAGCTCGAAGTAAATAGCGGGACGAGTTTGGAGCATTTGGAGCATGTGCGATAGAGCTTCTTGTAATATCATCCCAGCATGGAAGCGAAAGGAGGCAAGCATTTGTCTGTAGCAATGCATGTGCAAGCCGTTGCGACATCGACTCATATTCCCATACTCGACCGCTGGTGTGGTCGGTATACAACAGATCTCGCAGAGGGACCCATTTTAAAGCGAGACCAGAAGGATGAACGAGCTACGACCTGACTCCGTCCAGGACTTTCGTGCTGGTCGACGGCTCATATTCTCTGTTCTCTGGACCCCGGGCTCATACGGTAATCTTGTCTACAGCGAAGCGGTTCTGATCGCTTACAATACATTCTGATCAGTTCATCGTGAACTCGTGTTCAAGCAATACGTTGTCGACCGGTTCCAATCGCCCACAGCGGCGAGCACCGCGAGGACAAAGCAGCGTCGAGGGGATTGCCCTTTCGCGCCCGAACAACATCTCTCGTTCGCCCGATTTTCGTCGGCCATATCATTCAACTACCACGATCATCAACGGTACCGCTCCGGCCGAGCTGCCCCAGTATGGCAGGGAAGTGCCTCACAGCAAGTGAAGTCGACCACGCATTGATCTCCCGGGCTGTGATTGGTCAAATTCTGACGGACCGCTGATCCATCTCCCAGACTTTCCCCCAGAAACTCTCCTTCTCTCCTTCAACGACACACATTGCACCACGATGACCACTGATAGGCTGAGATCTCATCCATGCCGAAGTGCAATGACCCTGACCTTCGCGCGTCGGCATCTCAACGATGGCGGGGCAGCGCGTCGGCCGTGGGGTACTGATGTTTTTCTTGGTGGGCTCCGGGCAAAATGGTCATGGTTGCGATCTCACCGAATTGCCCAGCGGTACAGCTATCGACACCTGTCGCACGCAGCGAGAACGTGTCCGCTGACGGAAAGATACCCAATCGGTTTCTAGGGCCAATCGAAGGACCCAGAGGTATAGCTCGTGCCTGTCCCTCAGGTCTTCCGGGTCTCTTTTATTTCTCTTCCTCTTCCTCTTTCCCTCCTCTCGCGTGCCCACCTCTATAACCTTCCGTAGAGCTCACGAGCTCAACAACTTGTCGTCACATTTCAACATGGCGTCCTTTGTCTCTTCTCTCGCGCTGGACGACTTCAAGAATCAGCTCAGCCTCGCGTCCGTATGCGGCATCGTGTTCCTCCTCGCCTGGTTCATCCTCTTCTTCACCGAACTCAGCGTGGTCAAGAAAGCCTCCAACGCTGTCCACCTCCTCGGCCAATTCGCTTACTCCTGCTTCCTCAAGCCACACACCGGTGACGGCACTGGCAATCAGCAAGATGCATTGGAGAGCTTCTACAAATCACAGGCATCCATCTACGATGCCACTCGATCAAAGTTGCTGCAAGGCAGAGAGGACATGCTTGCTCTTGTAGCATCTCAGGTCAAACACAGAGTCGAGTCAAGCCAAATCTCCCACAAGCCAATCTGGGTGGACATTGGTGGCGGCACTGGCTGGAACATCGAACAGATGGGTGAGCACATCCACGTGCCTTCGTTCTTCCACGCCGTTTATCTCGTCGATTTGAGCTCCTCACTCTGCGAAGTGGCTCGCAAGCGTTTCGAGCGCTTGGGCTGGAAGAACGTCCACGTCATCTGCCAGGACGCCAGGACTTTCCGCCTCGCCGATTACGAGGCTGGCATTGGAGGAGAGAAGCGAGAGTTCAGCATTGGTCGCTCAGCATACGACGAGGACGCACGTGACAGTGTCGGAGCGGACGTCCTCACCATGTCTTACAGCTTGAGCATGATTCCCGAATTCCACCCAGCGATTGACAGCGTTTCCAACCTTTTGGCACCAGATGGTGTGGTCGGTGTGGTCGACTTCTATGTCCAGAACGAGATCGAGTTCAACGGCCGCAACTACATTGGCGGTAGCATCAATCGACACTGCATGTGGATCAGCCGTGTTTTCTGGAGGACGTGGTTCGAGCTTGACCGCGTTAATCTGGATTCCGCCCGCCGCGACTACATCGAGTATAAGTTCGGAACCATCATCAGCACCAACCGTAGATGCCATATTTTCGGCTTCCGCATCCCGTACTACATCTTTGTTGGCTGCACCAGGAACACCGTCAATCCGATGCACCAGTTGGCTTCCGTCGACGCTGCAGCTACCGAATCTCCATTTATCAGCGCTCTTGACGTCCACGCAAAAAGCCTCACCACCCGTCGCCGAAGCTCCAGCTCCGACCGACGCACAAGCAAAGCACACGACACCGCGGTGATCAATCTGGCCGCCAGCTTGCCTCTCCCAGCCGCCTACTACCAGAACAACAAGACCCGCATCTACTACGACGACACTCTGCAAAAGCACCGCCAATTCGGCGATGAGTATATCTATGCGTTCACCTGGGAGGACGACCGCATGGACTCTCGTCTGCTCAAGATCAACTCCGACGATGTCATCCTGGCTATTACCAGCGCTGGTGACAACATCCTCAGCTATGCTCTTCAACGGCCAAAGCGTATCCACGCCGTCGATCTCAATCCTAACCAGAACCATCTGCTTGAGCTCAAAGTCGCCGCATTCCGCAGTCTCGAATACCAAGATTTCTGGAAGATGTTCGGAGAGGGCAAGCACGAGAACTTTCAGAAGCTGCTCCTCGAGCGTCTCTCTCCCCACCTCTCATCCCACGCCTTCGACTACTGGCTTAACGTCGGACCATCCACTTTCAGTTCTGCTGGGAAAGGCCTCTACTTTACTGGTGGCAGTCGCCATGCTCTTCAACTCGTGCAATGGCTCGGCAAGCTTCTCGGTATCCGCAAAGACATGCAAAATCTCGGTGAGGTGCAGACTTTGGCTGAGCAACGTGAGATCTGGACAAAGCGTGTGCGTCGCGTGCTTCTATCCCAACTCCTGGCATACTTCGTGGTGGGATCTGAGCGCTTCTTGTGGAAGGCACTCGGCGTTCCCGGTGAGCAGCGGGCGATGATCGAAGAGGACTTTAAGCGTCAACTTGATCGTGGTGATGCTGTTAAGGCTGATGCCTCTGGCGAGAAGAGCGGCGAAGGTAGACCTGGACAAGTCGGCGCCGTTCGCAGTGGACAGGCCATCTGGAACTATGGCGTGCAGACGCTCGACCCAGTCGCCAACGAGACTTTGCTGAGTGAGGATAACCACTACTACCTCCTCTGTCTGCTCGGTGAGTACACTTCCACCTCCACATCTGAATTCAAAACTAACATAACCTCAACAGGCCACTACACCCGCCGCTGCCACCCCACGTACCTCACCCCCAAATCGCACATCAAACTCTCCGCGCCAACCGCGCTCGACAATCTCCGCATCCACACCGACGAACTCGCCGAAGTTTTCGCCCGCATGCAGCCTGAAGCCCTGACCATCGCGGTGCTTATGGACAGCATGGACTGGTTCACGCCCGGCGGCACCGAGGCGTCCGCTCAATGCAAAGCCGTCAACCGCGCGCTCAAGCTCGGCGGAAGAGTTCTCATTCGCTCCGCTGGCTTGAGTCCGTGGTATATGGCTGTGTTTGAGGAGTGTGGGTTTTCGCCGAAGAGGGTCGCTGCGAGGATTCCTCCCGGGACGTGTACGGATCGGGTCAATATGTATGCTTCGACTTGGATTTGCACGAAGGTTAAGAGCTGTGTGGCATGAAGGGGCGATATGATGAGGATGGCGATATGGAAGGTGATACCACTGGTGGAGATTTGAGCGTGCCTCCGAAGGGATTGGCGGAATTATAAAGAGTCAGATATATACTCATACGAAATGTTTGCTATGAAGTGGTGCATTGCCAACAGCTGACACTTTGAAAGTGAAATGGACTGGGCCAAAATCCGGCCTCTGTCATTCATGGACCACTGCATCCCGACTACGATTGGAAGAATAGAACCGATGGCAGCCAAGAACTGATTTGGAATACTATTCCTGGCCGCGCTTTCAATGATCCCGGCACGCCTGCGGGCGGGATCATTCTCCACTGGACGATGACTGTTCTATATATCACGGCGACGGCTTCATACGAGCACATCCTGGACGCCATTGGGTTGGCGGGAAATACACTCTTTCACAGTCACCTATCCGTCAGACGTAAGCACTGCAGCCACATGGACGAAAGTCTGGGTTATGTTCATCGCAGCATCCGACTTGCAATTCACGTTCAAGGGGAGCGAGCATTCATTACCCGAAGTGAATTGAGGAATTTGTGTCCAGTGTCGAGACTCTTTAAGACTCTCCACCTTGTCCTCGCTCGATGTTCTTCGAACGACGTATACTGTTATGTCCAGGCTGCCCAACGTCGATACGGACAAGTCAGGAGGCTCCTTCGCAAGCAAAGATTCAGCCATGATGGCTGCATCCCGTGAGCAATGCGAGTTCGGAAAGGGTGTTCAGCGCGCCGAGAAGAAGTATCTTCGCCTTGGACTGCGCTACCATCTCCTCCCAGCAGAAGCGAGTTCGGATAGAGATCTCGATCAAGCACAGAACAACTCCCGAATGGCATTCACAGCCACCTCCTACTACCCACCAATCGTGTCCAACCTCGTCGATCTGCGCAAGGGAGTGGAGATTTCCGACTGTGACGGACAGTTCATCTTTGGACCGACCTGGACGAATCGACTTGCCAGCGTCAATCGCCAGCTCCAGTCCCTGCAAAAGGAGGTGCGAAGATTCGAAGCCACTGCTAATCAGACGAAGTTCGGGCAGTCGTGGTTAGCGGAGTATGACGGCGATCTCGACAGTCCGCTCAAAGACTCGCTCAAGGCTCTCGGACATGGAGTGCTGCCGATCGGAGTAGGGAGATGGTTTCGTGAGGACGTAGTGTTCTCGGAGTGGATCAAAAGCCTTCCCCTCGTCCAAGACTGGCTGGATCAAGTCCTTGCTCGGGACGATGATCAGGCTTTCGTGAAGGTTCTGATGTATGCCGATGTTGGCGAGCCGGACGACGAAGACCTTGGAGAGTCCGAATAGAACGCGAGCCGGAGGATCTGGCAGAGGGCAGTGGAAGGAAAAATTTACTTTGTCGTCTCCTCTAAAACGATGTCATACGACTAACCGCTTCACATTGTCTATCATCTCATCAGCAGTGTTGAGAAGGCCTGCATGGTATGTTCATGGTTCTCATTCGGGCCCTGATCTCCTTGATAAGTCAGGTAAGTAGGGAGGCACGAGAAATATTGGCTGGAATAGTGAAGGAGCAACATAGGGTGTCGTTCGATACATGTCGACGATATACCTGGAGTCCGAGAGGAAGGTAGTAAGGTAAAAGACAGAATAAAGAAACACATCGTGTCGAGAGTACACTCAATCGTTCTAAATCGCACGCATGGTCCGTGCTCAAAACTCCGTCCTCCAGCTCCATCTCGACTCACTCACTTCACCTCGTCATAATCCTCATATCGCAATATCTACGTCATGTGTGTCGAGATATAACGGCGTCAAGACGGCGCCATGGCAAGTGTGACAATGCTTCTCTCCTTCCCTCGCCGTGTCCGATTGCCTCGTGTTCCCGTCGCAACAATGTCGCAGTCTCAGCCTTTGAGCTATTCAGCAGTACTGGGAAAAGCACAGAGCTCGGATCCAAAGCCTGCACCGCCCACTCATAGACAGGAGAAACCGAGCCATCCTCCGCAGCCGTCGAATCCTGTACAGACGTCGAACCAACCGAGGACAAACGAGCAATCTGCTACCGACCGATACCGACCAAAAGCTGGAGGAGACAACGAAGCCCGCTATGTCCTGACCCTCCAGACCGATCGAGCACACCACGACCGCATGACAGCACTACGAGAAAAGTTTTTCCCTCCAGAACGAAACACAGTCCGCGCCCACTTGACGTTGTTCAATGCTTTACCCGAGAGCAAGCTGGACAGTTCCGTCGTACCATTGTTGAAAGAGGTAGCAGCCGAGATGGGCCCTTTCAAAATCCGCGTAAAGAGACCTTACAAAATGGCAGGTGGGTTTCTGGTGAATCTGTCCCCAAAAGATGGACCACCGCCCATGAACAAACTGGTGGACAGGCTGCGAAATACGTGGAAAGAGGAAGGATTCCTGTCAGATCAGGATGCAGCGAAGCGGTCTGTGCATTATACACTTATGAACAAGGTCACGGACAAGCAAAAGGTGGATGAGGCGTATGCCGAATTCACGAGTACCTGGAATGGTGATGAGGGCATCGTGGATGGATTGGAGCTGTGGAAATATGCCAAGGGGAGGTGGTACTGGGCCCAGAGATTCGATTTTACCGGGGCGCCGTACATTGATAAGAGGCCCTCGCACGTCGGCTATGAAAGGGTCTAGGTCTGCCGAGAAATTTCGCTTCATGCCGACCCATGAACCGATTTCAGATTGGAGACGTTTCGTCGAGCAGCGAATCGTGCGAGACTCGGCCTGGACCCAGCTATATTTGCGCTAAACAAGTTTGGGCCTTTCCGCAGAGCCAAACGCGATCCGGGGGCGACATCCTGCGAGATTGGGGCGCCATCAGGGCCTGGTCACCCTTGGCAGCATGGCATCCGTCAAATGAACGCAAGATCGAACTTGCCATCGTCTGTCCGCTGTGGTGAGTGTACGTACAGCTGCCCGAGATGCACAGGACTTTCTCCAGAGATCAATACCACTCGCGAAGAGCTTGACTGTCGTCTTGCTAAATGCGTACGATGTTATGGCTTCCGAGCCAAGACAGAGGAAGTGACGGAGACGGAGCATTACATATGTCTTGAAACCTGGCATACCACGGCAGAGGAAACGACTGAATGAGAGCGTAATGGAAGCAGTTGGCCGGGCAAATGAGTACGGTAGCATTCAAACTCTCCTCGTGTTCGCCATGTTGAGACAACCCCTCAAGCTCGCGCACATGATACTCCTGAGACCTGCATTCTCTGTTGTTCCGTGTCCCGTCAAGCCGCATCCTCAACATGAGCTAGAACCGCGTCTGTCGCCAATGTTCCAATCCCGTTGCACCGTCTCAATCTCGAGCTTAAATACGAGAATTGCCATTGTACCCATGCATCGAGCCAACGCGAATCTGATACAGCTCACTCGCCAGACCCTCCAGCTGCGTGGCAATGGCCGGGTCCTGGTCTTGGTACACACTCGCCAGGTATGTGGCCGCGTGCACGCCAGTGTCGTCATGCTGAGAGAGCTTCCGATCCACAATCAGCTTGTGGTCGACCATGCTGATGAGAATCCCCTGCGACTGCAAGCAGCGTGTGGCCCAGTCCTGGATGGTGGAGTGGTGGGAGCCGAGGAGCATGTGGGCCATGCAGAGCCAGTGGGCAAGATCACGGAGACCACGACGAGGCAGACCTCGTGTGAAGACCTTGTCATCGTAGCTCTCATCGAGTCTCTTCCACAGCTTCTCTGCTTGTGTCACCAGATGTTTCGCCGGCGCCTTGACCGGATTGACCGGACTGGCACGAAGGAACTCATTGGCTGTCTTGAACAAGCCCATGCGGTGTTTGCGTTGCTGGCCGGACGTCTTGCTCTCCGCCACGCACAAGCGACACCTGCATTTGAAATCCCACGACCGCTGCAGAGTCTTCTGGAACTGCTCGTGATCATCGTTCGCTTCGACATAAGTGTGGAGGATTTCCTCGTCTTTGGCGATGTCCTTCGTGGCGCGGATGATCATGAAGTCGCCAATGAACGAGCGGTGAGCATTGCCGATGCAATCGTGGTTGGCGAAAGAAGCGGTGATCCAGACTCCAGTCGCAGTATCCGATGCCTCTTCCTTTTCTTCGGGTCGTGTTCCAATCGCAGTGGCCATTTCTGGACAGCCAAAGCCGTTGATCTCAAGAGCAGCTTGCACTTGAAAAGTGTCCACGGGGACCACTCCGTCCACCAGCTTGATTTTGCTCTGCGGTGTGTATCCTCCTCCGTCATTGAGTTCGGAGAAGAGTGCGGCTTGGTTCGGATTGTGCAAGAGCTTGTTCACGACGGAGATGAGGCGAGTGGTATGTGTGCCCGTCGACATTGTGTCGCGGTTCATGTTGACGATGAGACCCGATTTACCGACCTCTTCGTCTTTGAACGCCACAGCGAAGGCTTTCTCGCACAGCACCAGTTCACCGGCTTTGATCGGCTCCGTGGCAAAAAGTCCATTGCCACCGGTCTTGCTTTGCTTCTTGATGACTTTCAGGTCGTAATCCGCGTAATCAAGTCGACGCTGCTTGCGCTGCTTCACAGTCTTAATCATCTCTTCGAAGTTGTAGGTGCCCGTCTCTTGCTCTTCCAAGCGGCGCCCCGTACGGACGAGTTCGCGTATGGCATCAGCATCGTATGGCATGCACTCTAGTACTTTCTCGAATTCGCTCTTGGCGAGCTGAAACTTGCGCAGGTGATACGCAGCACATCCAGCGCGGTAGAACGCTTTGGCGTTGTTCTTGCTCTTCTCGAATTCCTGATTATGACCGCCGCCAGTCATGACCACAGCCTTCTGCGCGTCCTCTAGTCCAACTTCGAACCGACTGAGGCTGATGTGAGCGATGGCCCGGTTGCGCAACAGATCCTTCTTGGTCGTCATCTGCTGAATGTCGCTCCCCGTCACTTTCAAACCATTTGAGTATGCGTTCACTGCGCCGCGAAAGTCCTTCATCTTGAATGCTTCGTTGCCCTTCGCCTTCCATTGCTCTGCCGAGTCGTCCTCACGCAGCTCTCTCAATTTTGGCTGCAGACCCAGCGGCACACGCGCATCATCTTCCGACATCTTCACCAAGTCTGAGGGGTGATCCACACGAACTTGCACGCCGCCATCACCAGTCACCTTGTAGTACGGCTCCTTGACAGCAAACACAGCGCCTCGTGGCAGCACCTCGGTTGACTTCAGCGACTTCTCGAAGTTGTACACTGACAGGCGATCCACTTCCCCGACCTGGTCTTCAACGCAGTTCTGCACTGCTTGAAATCGAAGCGGTAAACCGAAGGTCTTGACGAATAGAACTCTGCCACGATGGTGTGTTTCCAAGCGCAGCTCGTCGATGGTGATAGGCTTCAGCTGCGCCACCGGAAGGATGCAAGGTGAGTATGCGTAGCCCACAATCGTTGTTCGGATGATCCCCTGAGGCTTTGCAAGCTCCTGGGCAAGCTCCCACTCAGCTTGCTCGCTGAACTGGTCTTGAAGGTCGGCACGAGAGGGCTTGTTTTGGGCGACTTGGCCTCGTCGTGCGTTCGCCGAACGATGAAGCGCCTTTTGTCGGTTGAGAAGGTTGATGAGCTTCTGCGCATCCGCTTCGATAGACGGTGGAGCGGCCATGATTGCACGATGGCGCGCAGGCGTGATGGTGGTCTTTCAAAGTTGAAGCTGAAGATGGAATTGAGAGGCGAAATTTTAAACTGTGTGGTAGAAGGAGATGAGAAACAAACGAAGAGCATGCACCAGCCAAGTCGCCGTTTGCACATGTCCTGCACCTTTCCGTCACTACCGAGATGTGTCACATGCACGCGGGCGTTTTACGGAGCGGTCCGCCATTGAGAAAGCAAGTGAAGCGAAGTGAAGCGATGTGAAGCAAAGTGAAGTGAGAGACTCTTGCACAGCCTGGAAATCCAGGGAAACACAGGGATCAGACAGTACAGACATTGTCCCTGCCGGAAGAAATGAGCCTTGCTCGACGCAAATTATGCTCGTCGTGAAGCACACAGTGGCGAATCGGCGGATCCTGTCGCTCCGACATGTTCGCGCGTGACGAGATGAAGACCTTGGAAGTGAGGAGCAACAAGGCTCCATTATCATCTGTACCAGGCACCATTGGCGTCGAGCTGTGAGGCCATTCCTTCCGCCTCAATCTCAAAGCCGCCTCGTTCGCTTCTTTGCCGGACTGCCCATGCCAGGCATCGACATGCTCTCATCCTTCACAGCCCCGAAACTCTCCTGCGGCGCAAACATAGTCTTCGCGCTCGTCTTCTTCTTCGCAGGACTGCTCAAGCCCAGCATCTCACCGGCGTTGCCATTCTTGCTGCCAAAGTCTAGCTTAGGCGGAAGGCTCTTCATGCTCGGAAGACCAGCCGCCGTGGCATTGGACTTGGCAGCAGCGCCAGACCGCTTCTTCGGTGGCGAGGCTATAAGAGAGTTCTCTTTCCCAACAGGAGCGATAGACGCGGAGAGAGAGGTCTGAGAGGTCGGCGTGGGCGCACGAAGTTTCGATGGAGCTGTCGTCGTGGTCTTGCGTCGACTGACAGGCCCCTTGCTAGCTGCAGCTTCTTGTGGTTTGGGCTCGGCAGGAGCAACGACGTCCGGCCCGATAGGATCGAGGTGAAGGAGAGAATTCGCCGCGCCCTTCAGCTTAGCTGGAGTTGCAATGCGCGAGCTGCGTTTCTGGACTCGAGGCTTAGGCTTGGGCTCTGCCGGAAGAGAAGCAACCTCAGCTTCACTGGACTTAGCAGCAGCAGCGGATGACGCAGTCGTGCGAGGAGGCTTCAGACGTCGGAGACGAGGTTTGCTGGGCGTGTCGGCCGGTGCAGGAGCAGTCGGCACACCAACCATCTCCGTGTCAACGCCATCTTCATTGCCAAGCTCGTCGCTGAGAACAGAGATCTCAGGCTCGTTGGCACCTTCTTGAAAAGCGACAAGCGTCTCGGACCATTTGACAGTCCTCCGGCCTGGCGGATGCTCGATGTCCATTTCAACATCTACGGTATCGGCCTTGCCCATCAGTCCTTCTGCGGCCATGCTCCTCAAGCGCATAGGAGGCAGCACGGCACCGCTCTTGTTCTTCCTTGTGTTAGTCCTGGTAGTCAGAGCGAGTTCCTGTGCCTCCGACTTCTTCAGCACCACACCGTCGGTAGCGCCACGAATCGAAATGCGGTTCGGTGCGGAATAGGCACTTGCTGGGAGAATTTGCGCTTGTTTCTTGACGCGGCCGCTCTTTCGGAAGGTCTTTCTTGTTGGCGAATGAAGAGCAAGCTCGTCCTCATCCAGATCGATGTGTTCCTTTTCGGGGCGAGATGACTCTGCTGCGTTGGCAGCAATGGACTGTTTCCTGGGAGATGGGCTGTTAGGATCCAGATCAGCAAGGACGTCACTCGGCACGACTCTGTCCTCCGGGCTTGCGAGGGCTTCTCGGACTGAGCCAGAGTCACGGCGATTTTCGATTGACTCGCGCTTAGCAGTCGTCGAGATATCCTTTGTTGTCTTGCTCTCAGCAGCACGGTGGAGGAACGCTTGGAGGAGAGCAGTATCATCCGATATACGAGGCTGCTTAGGCCTGCGCGGAGACATTTGTGGCTCCTCAGGAGGCGCTGAGGATGATCGTACGGGCATAGAGGCTGCTGCGTCATCGATCTCCATTGCCTGAGAGACAGGCGACTGGTTCGGTGTTTGCGATGCCGGTGCTCTGTAGGATGGCATCTTTATGGGCGTAAATGCGACCAGATGAGGACGGTCAGCCGATGGAAGAATGTTGCTCGGCTTCATCGGACTGGTCGATTGCCTCCTGGAAGATCTCCGTGGTGCGAGAAGAGGATGTCCGCCTGCAGTGCCAGCCACAGGACTGGCATATTTTCTCGTTGGCGATGCAGTTGCTGATTGCGAACTGCCTGTTGGGGTTTGTGTTGTCTCATCCGTGATGTCTGTGTTCTGGGGCTGTGGTGAATCTTCCTGAAATCCTGCATCTGCCGGAATCTGTGCTTTGAGATCTTCACTGACTGGCTGATCTTCGGTCTCGATATCTTCCCATTCGTCTTCGTGTTCGTCCTCATGCTCATTGTCGCCTGAGGTCTCCTCTGCTTCAGCATCATGCATGACTTCCTCCATGCCCATTGAAGTATTCTGCGAGTCGGAATCAGACTCCTGCACAGTCGCTTCGTCTGGAGCCTCGGCTGAGATCTCTTGCTCTAATTCAACCATCGTGCCAGGCTCAACGATTTTATCCTCTGAATTGGCAGTGACAGAAGCCACGATGGAATCGTTCTGCGCAGCGAAGTTGACGGGTAGCGTTCTACGCCGATTCGCGTTTGGAAGTCGCACTTGATTGATGGTCCTCCGCTGCCGACCTTTGACTGGGGAGACGAAGCCTTCGGGAAGAGCGCATTGCATTGCTGGTCTGAGAGCCGGCTTTTGCTCCGGCATCAGCGGCTCTGCGGCAACATCAGAAGGATACACAACCATCTCTGGCGTAGTCTGCTCCGTGTCGTGCGACGCGTCCACTGGGTAAGATGAGTCCTCGATTTGCGTGTCGGTCTCGGCCCGGCTTGCGGTCGTAGCCTCCTGCAATTGTGTTGAGACGGCTGCTGGCAAATTGTGAACGCTTGTGTCCACCACATCCTGCTCGTGTGTGTCCTCTCCGTCGACTTGAGCCAAGTGCATAAGCGTCGCATCCCACACCTCTTCCTCAGTCATGCTCTCGTCATCCCAGTTCTCGTCCTGGATTTGCGCCTCCGCTTCTTCACCATCCAGCTCCAACACTGTCCCATCCTCGTTCTCGATCTCGACTTTGAGAACCTCCGCTTCCTGCAATTCCTCCTCTACCTGCATATCCACCTCTCCAGCCATCGGCTCGCCCTCACCTTCGTCTCCCAACTCTACGAGGTCTTGCTCCACAGCGTTACTCCTCGTCACGATCCTCCTCTCTCTTGTGGGACTTCCTCGTCGCTCCCACCCACTGACTGTTGCCCCACCTTGAGCGTCTCTCATCTTCTTGACCGCCCTCATCGGACTCTGCTGTGCTGCGCCAAGTCCTCCAAACGCGAACATCGAGGAAGATGACGAGGCGAGTGTGCTTCCTAGACCAATCGCAGCCGACGATGCGCCGCCGCGTTTCCAGACTTTGCCGACTTTGACGCGCCGCCGGGAGAATGGCGACTGTGGTTTTCTTTCCCAGGCGCGTTGGACTTTCGCGACCGGCAGGTTGCTCGGGAGGAGATGCGCCGTATCAGTGGAGGACCATGTTGCGGCGAAAGATGAAGCAGCGTCGGATGTAGTTGATCCCTCGGGCATTGTGAATGCTGTGGCGGGCTGGGCCGGTGGTGCTGTTTCTGTTGATGTTGATGCCATACCTAAGGATGAATGGCTATTCATGCTCTGAGAAGAGTCGGGATCCATGTGAGAACAATGCGTAACGTGAATGTCCGTACGCGCAACGGAAGGGCGACAAGGGAATTGGGAGTTTGTGGTCGCGCGAGCGTCTAAACAAAAACAGACGCTAAGGCAACGGCGCTAAGACTATTCTAATTGGCCAGCCTTGGACTTCATTCACCTCATCCGAGTATCACAAGCCAGCAAACTGAACGTCTACTATCATTCCCGTACTACCCAAATCGACTGTTCAGTCCGCCATCATGGTCGTCGGCAAGACATCTCCGCAACAGCTCGCCCGCGCCGCGGCCACCACCTCCGCCTCTCCGAAACTTCCGCCCCTCCCCAAACTGCGAGTGCGCAAGCCCAATAGCTCCGATGCGAATCCTTGTGTGGCGGTGATGAGTTCAATGTTGGGTGCGTGAAGCCAATTGTTTGGACGAGCATAGCAAGAGACTGCTCGTGGAATTATGACAGGAGGCTGACGCTGGTATACAGGCTGCTGGGCATCTCAAGGCTACACAACAGCAGGATGCGCCACGATAGAACAGCAATTACGAGTGTGCATGGACGCAAGGGTACGTATAGCCGGCGCTTCAATGAGCTGAAGATTTTCGAAACACTTGCTGATGGAGAACTTGTACAGAAACCGGGAGCAGCAAAGAAGTCAACGATCAACCACCATCTCTCGAGATTCTACCCGCAAATCAAAGGACCGTTCAAGAGGAAGTAGAACCATAGATGAAGGAGGAAAGGACTCAAGCCGGGATGTAAAACAAGGAAGATCTACAATTCTCAGCTTCATGCGTTGAGGGTCGCGAAAAGGAGCATGAGTGAAAGATCGACATTCCCCGGCGTGGACTCATATCTGGCGATGTATTGGGTCGGATGGTCACACGCGAGGACCGCGCAGGAGAGGCGTTCACTGACAATGTACATTGGACGGGGTTATTGGCGTTACACGTACAGAGTTCCGTGGCGAGATCGTAGCTCTGCCGGAGAATGGCTGGAGTGCTTGCGCTGGTGTACAGTCTTTCTGGCTATGCGACAAAAGAGAGGGAAAGGACCAGCATACAGGACATGGCTTCTTTTGGGGTCCACATTCTACATGTGTGCATTCCGTGCCGTCTGGAAGACCCGGCTCAACCAGAACAGCATAAAAGCACCTCAGCCACGACTGGTATGTATTGCCGCAACACCTCGCTAAAAGACGACGTTTTCATCTCTCTCCCATAATCTCGTACCAGTTCATTAGTCTCTCACAGAATCGTACCAAATCCGAAAGTCTGCTTGATGCTCCTGACGTAGTACTCATCCCAGTTCCGTTTCGTGGGCTCCTCTTGTCCGACCGGAACGCCACTCCACTCCACCCTCATGACCGTAACGGCATCGACATCGTTTTGTTCAAACTTGATGTTCAACGTGCTGAAGTGATCCGCCGGCCACTGCGCGAGTCTCCACTTCTGCTCGATCGACTTCGGCTCTTCAAGCTTGGTGTACTCTCCTGAGACATTGCCACCAAAGATCTCGAATTTGCCCCCGACTTTCGCACCTTCGAAGAGCTTTGGGGCACCGCGTGTGAATGCGGCGATCCGTTGGGGGTCGGTAAAAGTTTGGTAGAGTTGATCGGCGGTGGTGCGGAATTCTTGGGTGTCGGAGAGGGATGTGACGTTCACTTTGCGGTCGGATGTGGTTGAAGTGGACGGAGCGGAGGTGGAAGCGGAGGACTTGTTGACCGAGGACGATTGAAGAGTACGGGGCGTGCTAAACCCAGATGATGGGTTGGATCCAGGAGCGTGCTGGATGTCTTTGCCGTGCTCGGTGATCAATGCTGGTCCAATCTTGCGGAGATGTTTCCGGAGTTGTGGTGTGATTTCCTTCCGGACGAGCTCCTTCGCGGGCTCCTTCTCCAGCGAGGATGAGTAGATCTCTACTTCGAACTGCAACAATTCGTCAGAGGCTGCTCCATTCACGGCAGAATTATGGTCTGAAACGTACCACGTACTCATCCTCCTCGGTGTCGTGAGCAACCTCGGGGATTGTTATCGTTCCACTGACGTCCTTCTTTCCCTCTGTCTCTTCCTCAACACCATCATCATTCTCTTGCTTCTCTTTCACGGGAATGCTTCCTGTCCATTCGAGTTGCAACCGTACGTCGAAGATTGTGATGACCTTGCCCTTTCGTTGCGA